>NC_134702.1:162222645-162923478 GCF_043290135.1 Rhipicephalus microplus
TCATCATTAGACTGTGATCGCGGACTCAGAGCCCATTAAAAACCCCCATTAATTTACCTCACCTTGTGTAACTATAATTTACCTCGCATTGTGTAACAATTTGGTGGAAGGTGCTGGGTAGGACGAACCCAAAGACGGGAGCTTCACTACCAGGACTTCGTCGCAGTCGCCGCCTCACCAGACTTCCACCTTCACCGATCGTAATGGCCCAAGAGCAGCCATCCAACGCTTCGAGGCCAACTCCGATGGGTTCCGTGCCGTACAACAGAGTTCCACCAAACTTCGGCGGGACCTCAGGAGAAGACGTCGACGTGTGGCTCAAGAACTACAAGCGGGTGAGCAGAAGCAATAGCTGGGACTCGAACGAACAGCTCAATCATGTCGTATTCTCGTTAACTGACACCGCCCTTATGTGGTACGAGAACCACGAGGACAAGTTAACGACTTGGGAACGTTTTGTTGAAGAAGTGCAGAAGTGCTTCGGCGATTCGGACGCAAAGAAGAAACGCGCGGAGCAGACATTTTCTCAGAGGGCACAGCTTCCAGCAAAAACATGTACGACATACATTGAAGAAATATTGAAGCTGTGCAAGATCGTGAATGGGAGGATGTCTGAAGAAGACAAGGTTGGACACGTTCTCAAGGGTATAGCCGAAGACGTGTACAACTTCTTAATTGGGAAAGACTGCTTGAACTCCGTGTCCGACGTGATGCACTGTCGTACCTTTGAATCCCTCAAGATGCGACGAATTTCTCCGAAATTCGGCCGCCTGTCCAACGTCCCCACTGTGGCTAGTGTTGAAACAGTGCCGCCTAACGACCTTGCTTTGACCATACGGCAGATCGTTAGAGAAGAGCTGCTTCGATGTCAGCAGAGCTATCATCGCCCCAGCGATTTTCAGGATGGGTACGTAAGCAAACCAGAACGTGTGCGAACTCTTGCTTCTCTTCCACCATGGCAACCATCGATAAACGCAACAGACGCTTATGAATATCAAGGCACACGGGAGGCTGGATTCCCCCGTCAACCACCTCCCAACTACGAACGAAGTTTTCGCCCACCTGTTTACCCAACATCGCCTCCCTACAGGGCCCCCGAAGGACGGTACCACTATCCCATGCCTTCCGAGAGGAGTCGTTACTCTGAGCAACAACGTGCCCCTCGACCAAGTCCGGTATGCTACAACTGTGGTGTCCCGGGTCATATCGCACGTTTTTGTGACCACCGCCCATATCAGCGACAGTCTTGGCCTTTGTATCACCAACATTTCGACTATCCGCACTCCACGTCACGGAAACCACGCGCACCTACCGGGTCACGCTACCCCTCGCCGGCCTCTGATCGAAGTTTGACGCCACCTCCAGCTCCCCGTGCTCCACGATTGCCGTCGCCACGGCGACGCGCACGTACACCGCCGCCGGAAAACTAGTCGGTGCGGCCAGTGGGGGTGAAGCCGCAAGATCACAGGTGCTATCTACAGATATACCCCCGTCAGCGTTTATGTTGAAGAACAAAGTTCGTGTAGTTGTCGATGGAGTGGCTACTATGGCACTTGCGGATACAGGCGCGACAGTTTCGGTGATGAGTGTAAATTTTAAGAACCTGCTACGACCAAAAGTGATGTTTTGCCTGAACCTTGGGGTGACATTTTGTGGTGTAAGTGGTGACGTGTTGTGTCCGGTGGGATATTGTACTGTGGACGTGTCGCTGTGTGGCAAGGTGTTTTGCACAGAGTTCGCGGTTATTCCGCGGTCTACACCTGACGTTATCTTGGGTATTGACTTCTTGTGTGAGTGTGGGGCAACTGTAGACTGCAAAAGTGGGCATTTTTCTATACACGGTACTTTCCCAACGGCGCTCTTGGAAAATTCTTGTCCGGAGGAATGCATCTTTTTCGTCTCCGTGGATACAGTCGTTCCTGCATTTTCTGCTGTGCGCGTTCCTGTGACATGTTCCAGTAACAACTGTGGCACGTTTGACGCCACGCTCGAGCCGATTCCCTCGGCATGCCTGAAAAAGAACATTCTCATTCCCCATTGTATAGTGTCAGTCGTTGATGGACGGGCAGGTGTGTGGACAATGAACAGTTCCATGGAGCCTGCAATTCTGCCAGGCGGCATGAAACTTGCAGTATTTAGACCCGAGTAATGTACGACGCTGGTTGCGCTTGTTGATGCTACAAGCCAAAATGAACATCTAGGCTTAGAAGGTTCAGAAGATGCCCAATTGCTACAAATGGTCAGCAAGTCACTTGACCAAAGCAAACGTCATACCCTGCTCGACGTTCTGTCTAAGCACTCGAAAGTGTTCGATTTTTCTAAATACAGCCAAAGGCTATTAATCCCAGCGTCCCGGATACGTCATCAGATCCACACCGAATCGGCGCATCCCATTAGGCAGAAACCTTACCGAGTGGCACCATCGGAGCGCAAGATCATCAACGAGCAAGTTCAAGAGATGCTGGAAAAGGGAATAATACAGGAATCGGCGAGTCCGTGGGCTGCTCCCGTCATTCTAGTGAGGAAGAAGGATGGTACGTGGAGATTTTGCGTTGACTACCGCCGACTGAATTCTGTTACCAAGAAAGACGTCTATCCACTGCCACGCATCGATGACGCTCTAGACTGCCTGCATTCCGCGTCCTACTTTTCATCTGTTGACCTGAGATCAGGTTGCTGGCAAATTCCGATGCACGCAGCTGACAAAAAAAAGACGGCATTTGTTACGACCGACGGACTTTACGAGTTCAACGTTATGCCATTCGGATTATGTAATGCTCCTGCGACATTCGAAAGATTTATGGACTCTATATTGCGTGGTTTAAAATGGCATATATGTATGTGTTACCTTGATGATGTAATTTTCGGCCGTACGTTTGAGGAGCACAGCACTCGCCTAGACCTCGTGCTCAGGTGCATTGAAAAAGCTGGCCTTGTATTGAATTCAAAAAAGTGCCACTTTGGCGAGCGACAGACATTGGTGTTAGGACATCTCGTCGATAAAGATGGCATTAGACCTGACCCACAAAAGACCGCGGCCGTTGAATCGTTCGAGCGTCCTAAATCTGTGAAACAACTGCGTAGCTTTATCGGGCTCTGCTCGTATTTCCGCCGGTTCGTACCCAAGTTTGCAGATGTGGTTCACCCCCTGACGAGCCTTCTACGCAAGAACAGCCTGTTTCAGTGGACATCCGAGTGTGATGCCGCTTTTCACAAGCTGAAGTGTTTGTTAACTTCGCAGCCAATACTTCGGCACTTCAATCCTTCGTCGCCCACGGAAATTCACACAGATGCAAGTGGCATCGGTATCGGTGCCGTTCTCGTTCAGCGTTCTGGCAAGAAGGAACACGTTGTGGCGTACGCAAGTCGTTCTTTAAGCAAGCCTGAACACAACTACACAGTGACCGAACAGGAATGCCTAGCGGTAGTCTTTGCCGTGCAACGGTTTCGCTCATACATCTATGGTCGCCCGTTCACTATCGTCACAGATCACCATTCCCTGTGTTGGCTGATCAACCTTCGTGACCCATCCGGCCGCTTCGCACGATGGGCCATTCGTTTGCAAGAACATGTCTTCACCATCTTATACAAGACTGGCCGTCTACACGCTGATGCGGATTGCCTCTCCAGAATGCCACTACCATCGACAGATTGTGAAGGCGATAACTTTGACCACCTTATCGCTTCGCTGTCGTCTGCCTTTCCCGATGCCGTGACTTTCGCCGCTGAGCAGCGTAGTGACCCAAGCTTGAAAGCTCTCTTCCCAGGAGCGAGAAATTCATTAAGCGAAGGCCGATTCTGCGTCCGAAATGGTCTTCTTTACCAGAGAAACTTGTCCACGACGGGTGCCCGCTTTCTGCTGGTTGTTCCTGCGTCCCTCCAAACGTCTGTTCTGCGTCTCACGCATGATGACCCCACCTCTGGCCATCTAGGCACCGCACGAACACTTAGTCGCACGAAAGAGCGGTTCTATTGGCCGAAAATGAGCAAAACAATTCAGAACTACGTGGCCAGCTGTATGCAGTGCCAGAGCCACAAGCGGCCCTCCTCGGGTCCAGTTGGTCACCTGCAACCTGTAAAGCCTCCCGGTTCCCCTTTTGAAAAGTCGGCATTGATCGGATGGGACCATTTCCACGCTCCTCAAAAGGTAACCGGTGGATAATTGTTTGCGCCGACTACCTGACGCGGTACTGCGAGACGGCTGCCTTATGCTCCGCCACGGCAGTCCAGGTTTCGGAGTTCCTGTTGAACTCAGTCATCCTCCGACACGGACCTCCTCGCGTGATAATAAGTGACCGTGTTCGACAATTTACCGCTGATATTGTCGAATCATTACTTCGTTTGTGTGCCTCCAAGTTCCGACACTCAACTGCGTATCATCCGCAAACTAACGGTCTCACCGAGCGCACAAACCGAACGTTGATCAACATGTTGTCAATGTACGTCGCCTCTGACCACAAAAACTGGGATGAAGTATTACCGTTCGTCACGTACGCCTTCAACACGTCGAAACACGAAACGACAGGCTATAGCCCTTTCTATCTGCTCTACGCTCGCTCACCTCGACATACGCTGGACACTATCTTTCCTTTTGTCATCCATGACGATTTAACAATTGCTGAAACCTTGTGTCGTGCGGAAGAGACCCGTCGACTTGCCTGCTTACGTACACTGGCAGCGCAAGAGTCATCCAAAACTCGCTACGACAGTCAACACAGGCATGTAACCTATGCCCCCGGTGATCTAGTGTGGGTGTGGACCCCAATACGCAGACGTGGCTTGAGCCAAAAGCTACTGGCACACTATATGCCGGTCCTTTTGTGATACTCCGTCGTGTCAGCGAGGTCAACTACGAAATTGCACGTGTCACCACTAGTGGCCGACGTTCATGCAAGATGGAGGTGACGCATGTTGCCCGCCTGAAGCCGTTTACACGAAGGATGGAAGAATGACTCGCCCAGATGGCTTCGTCTGAGAGAGGAGGAATGATACAAAGTATCACTACCAGGAAAAACAAGGGAAGCGTGGGCAGAGAAGGAAGACGACGTTGCCTCCACTGCGATCCCCCTGAATGGGTACGAGCCATGGCGGTGATCATCATCATTAGACTGTGATCGCGGACTCGGGGCCCTTTAAAAACCCCCATTAATTTACCTCGCCTTGTGTAACATTAATTTACCTTGCATTGTGTAACAATATTTAGGTGTGTCATTTGCCTATGTAGTCCGTTCGCGTCGCGTAATACCGTGTTTGGCACATGTGAAACTAGCGAAACGGCTGCGAGCGCATCATGAGCGTAGCATGTAGCCATGTTGTCACACAACACGCATTTCATGTTTATCATGTTTGCACCAGTATAACACCTTCGTCATCCATTCGCGTTCCGAAATACCAAATTCGGTCTTAATGCCTTGGACTCATTACGTGCAGGTGGCATTATAATGAAACTATAAAGCTTACTGCATGTACACTCTGTGAAGTACCCACTAGGCCAAAATTCTTCCTCTTGCGATTCATGAAAGGGCCCACTACCCGTCCTTAATGTAGCACGCAAAGGTACGTGGCTCTTCACTTTGTTGATGCTTTTGCGGCTGATGATGAGCATGTTAGAACGCTTCCTCAAGCGTGGGCCTAATATACCTGTAGCGAGAGAGGAAGACGGGACGGCGGCCAACGTAGTCGTGTCGTTCTCTCGCCACTTTATTCCACGCCTGAAGCGGAGCCGCGGTGGCTGTCCACGTCCGACACACCAAGTGCCTAGCTTGTTCTAATCCTCGCGCAGCTCCAGCTCGCATCAGCTGCGCGAGAGGCATGGCGCGGTGATTGAAAAAATGATGATGATGATCATGCACTACAGGGCCCCCCCCTAGCGCTTTGCGCGATTTTAAGTGTATATAACAAAGAAAGAGAAAGAGACTATATACATGAACGACATTCTGCAAGGTGTCCGTTTAGGAAGTCCAGTTTGCCAACGTGTAGTGACCATCGGGAACCAGTGGGTCTCTGGTGGGCGACACTGGGAGTTGCGCAGAGGACGAAGAAGTAAGCGTTCGGAAACTGTGTTTGGACACAAGTGGGTGACAGGATGACCAGCTGGGGCTAGCTGTGAGCGCACAGGGTGTCGCGAGTGAGCATTGCAGGTAGAGAGGCATTCAGGGTGAGGTGACGACGGGTGCACAAAAGCTGATTGGGCCCCTTCGCGCGAAGCAATTAGAAGTGGCGTAGTGAAGTCTTGCAGACCACCCATCGACAAGCAATGGCTTTGACGGTGCTTTCGCGGGCGTGCACAGCACTGGTGCCGGTGTCGGTACGCAGGTGTCGTAACGTGAGTGGTAATTGAATATGAGTGGACTTGACCACTTATCTTGGCAGTGAGTAAGTAGCATTGTACACGTTGGGTAGAGGTGAATGACGTATGCGGCTTGTAAAAGGTTATGCCTACAGTCCAGTTACACGCCAGCTCGCCTACGGTTTCCGTCAAGAACTCAGTAGGAGGCGTGTCATGGGATTTAGCAGATATGGACTCTGGAGGAGGCTCAGTGGGCGTACCTTGACTTGGCGAAACACCTTCAGTAGTCGGCGCACGTCGGTTCGTGCGCAGGTCGGTATGGAAGATGTGTGCCTGTATGCCAGGCGTGAGATGTGCGGTCTGCTGTGACATAGGCAGACCAGGCACGTCGTCCTCAGGAGCGTCGGTCAGAGTCGCAACATCTCGGAAGTTTGGCCGTGGTTGACAGCTTGTGGCTTCAACTTCGCCTGCGAGAGACTGCGAGGGCGAGGATGGTTCCTGCTGGCAGGACACGCAGATCATTGAGGTGAGTGGAGAGGCACCTCCGGGCATTGTCGACACTGAAGCCTTCGCGACCGGGGGGTGAATAGCAGGCGTGTCGATGTCCGAAGCCATGGTAGACACCAGGGCGTTCGGTGATGTTGCCGTCGTAGCACCTGACGTGTCAGCCGTGTTGTGAGCCATGGAGGTCGGCCGAGACGAGCCGGTGGTAAGCATGCTTGCAGTGTCGTCGGCCGAGGACGATGAAAACACAAACCCCGTGGCTGACTGGTTGCCTTCAGCCCAAATGTCGAGAACCATGGCGGATGGGCAGTCGGGCGCAGGACACGCGTCGCTAGTGGCCAGACGAGAGGTTAAGTATAGTTTATTGGACGTTGTTGAAGGCGAAAGCTTCGAGGTCGGGAAGTCAATAACGGGCGAAAGGTCACCTGTGCCAGACTCCGAGGCGGCCGGCAAGGTGGTCGTCATGGAGTCTGGTGGGGCCACGGTGTCGCCTGCCGTCGTTCTCGTGGAAAACGTGCAGGTAGCAAGCGTGCCAGAAGGACCATCGGCCGAGGACTTCGAGAAAACGCACTTCGTGGTGGACAGGTTGTCGGCAGCAGGAACGACTTCAAGCACCTCGTCGGATCTGTGACCGGGTGCGAAGATCACTGCGCTAGTGGCCGGACCCAAGGTGGAGGGAGACGTTGCCGGGGAAGTTAGGTTGCGGTCAGATGAGAGCTTCGGGCCGGAGGGTCCAGCACGCTGCGACGCAGGGAAAACCTGAGAGTCACGGGTAAACGGCAGCGGGTGGTAGGTGAAGCCACAGCTGGCAAGCACCGCAGAGCAGAAGTCATCGTAAGGCTGCTGGCTGGAGGTTGAAGTGCCAGAGAGATGACGCAACTCTACCGGATGGGTGTCTTGAAGAATGGCGTGCATCAGCGGCTGGTCCGTGACTCCATTCAACGCCAGAACGGCATCGAGCTGCATGAACCATACCTTGGGGTAGGTCGATTGGAACGGCGGCACTGGCGGGCAGAGTAGCGGGAACATGGCAGCGGGCCGCTCGGCGAAGGGCGTGTTCTCCGGGTCACCAATGTAGCGAGAGAGGAAGACGGGACGGCGGCCAACGTAGTCGTGTCATTCTCTCGCCACTTTATTCCACGCCTGAAGCGGAGCCGCGATGGCTGTCCACGTCCGACACACCAAGTGCCTAGCTTGTTCTAATCCTCGCGCAGCTCCAGCTCGCATCAGCTGCGCGAGAGGCGCGGCGCGGTGATTGAAAACTGATGATGATGATCATGCACTACATACCTATTCACTATGCTTCACGTTTGGTCCCTGGTGGCATTCTGCGTTTCTGAAGTAACTTACATGCGTCAAAAAGCTCTTTTCGCTAGGTGACATTCACGTAAGGGCTTTTTATTACGATAGTCTTTCTTGGAGACCTTCAACAAAAACAATTTAGTCTGTCTGTCTGTATAATTGCCTGTCTGTCCATCCTTAACGGTATTCTAAATGGCACCAAAGTGACCAAACGATACTGCAAGCGGCCGACCCCATCCTCAGCGCCCACCAATATTGCTCAAGGTTCAGCGTTCGTACTAGTGCCATTGTCAATTAAAATCTATTATTGCGCATGTCTGATGCCGAATAAAAACACGACAATGTTATGTATGTGTCTTTTTTACTAGAAAGGCATACATAAGTTTTTTAAGTTTCGTAGCCTTTATAACGCTGTGGTGGTCATGCAGCGCTTGCACGAAAACGCGAGTGTTTCCAACGCTTTGCTACAATGCACGATAGTGGCACCTCTCCGTCACCTGGCGTTCCACATCTTATCACCTCAGAGACAGGCGCGCACACTGCGCGCCCCGTTTTCCAAGATAACTGCCAGATAGCGCTCATGTCTCACGTGTGACGTGGCTTAATGGGCTCGTTCGCCTCCATTACACGCTCGAGGCAGGTGGTGGTGGTGTTGCAGCAGGCGGGGCAAGCCTGGCCTGCATGGCCGGCAATCTTTCCGCCTGAGCATCTCCTGAATTCGGAAATTATCACCACATGCCAGACAGCTCAGGGCATCGCAGGAAGAACAACAAAATTTGTTGTACGTTCCTACTAGTTGCCGCGGGTCCTTCAGGAAAAATGATGTCATCAACTGTCCGGTGCCTATGACAGCGTTTTTGCAATGTACCGATTATCGCTGCTCTTTGCACATAAAACTGTGGGCAAAGCCAAATGACATGTTCAATATCTCCGATGTCTTCGCAGGAGGCACAGAACGGGAAGCGTATCTCCCAGTCTTGAATGTCAGGGCCGGGGTGAATGCGGAGCCGGTTCTTATGCGGTACAACAGCATCGCTTGTTCACGAGAAAGTCCATGAATTACACATGCTTGGTGTGGAAACTTGTAGATCGCCTTGCAATAATTGCGTATCACATCTTTGTTGTTCTGGTAAGTCTCGGTAGTTCTTACTTTTGGAACAGATGTCCGTGCTTTGCATGCAAGGGCATCAGCCTTTTCATTACCTTCAATGCCAAGGTGGGATGGGATCCAGTGAAACTTTATAATAAAACCCTTGCCAATTAGGTGTTTATTAGTGCCAGAGATTGCCTGGTGAACTTTTATTGAGGTAGGCCACGATGTATACATTGTAGCGCCAATTTTGAGTCCGTCAGCACTACACCTTCTCATGCAGAAATGGATCACAATTTTCGTAAAGCCGCCGTGATTGCAGCTATTTCTACCGTTGTTGACAAAACCACGCGATCCAGGTGGCCTCACCATGACACGCCAAGGCAGGGTATGCAGAAAGCCGCTGCGCAGCTATCCGTTTGTTTGCACACTGATCCGTCGGAGTACACTTTAGGTGGCCGCGGTACATGGTGCTCAAGTGGTCCATCACAAGAAATTTTGCTTCCGCGGCTGAAATGGTGGGCATTGCTGGTAGCTTGGGTACGTTTAAGTTACATGCAACACCCACAAAAGGCCATGGCGGATCGATAAGGGCGCCGTTGGCAGTTTCAAGCCTGAATATCGAAATGTGTTCAGTGCCGCGTTGAAATGTGAGCCAGTTCTTGCTCTTAGCCGCCGGAGAAATGCCGTGCCTGCGAAGGACTCGCCTAGTCTTGACAGCTGCGTGAATAAGGCCTGACACGCTAAAAGTTGGAGCGGAAGAGACTTGGTTTCATTGATGACCTTCGTGTTTGAAGCCGCCTAAGGAACTCCCATCACCAAGCGAAGACTCTTTCTGTGCGCTGCATCTAGGCGTTCGAACTGGCCCGGTGATGGTGATATCACGGGCAGCTGCTAAAGAACGCGACTTGTTATGAGCGCAGCATTCAATTTAAGCATGGACATAGGACTGTTGCCCCAATCCTACCCCTATTATGCGACGAAGAGCGTCGATTCTTTGCGCTGACGCGGTGACTGTACCATCAACCGTACGTGGCCATAATAGCTTGTTGTCGACGGTAATGCCCAGGAAACGGACACTTGTTGCACAACGAAATGAGTGGCCTCGAATATTCAGCGACAGACGTGTTGACTTACGTCTCGCTACCGGGAAGAGCATGAGGGCCAATTTTTCCGTTGATAAAGATAGGCCAAGTGTCAACAAGCGACGCTCAATAATTCAAATAGCACTCTGTGATATCCGCGCCAAACGTGTCTGCTGGTACCAGAGATCGAAATGCAGATGTCATCGGCCGAGATGGATATTTTAAATGCTTTCAGAGCTAAGTGCAGAGTTTCAGGAAGGCTGGCCATGGCAGCGTTAAAAAGCAAGGGAGATATAACACTGCCTTTTGGGACGCCGAGAGAAACGCGTCTCTCTTGGCTCGTTACTTTTCCAAGCTTAACCCGGACACAACAGTCTCTGAGAAATTCATGTACGAACCCAAGAGCATTTCCCGAAACACCCATGGCTTGGAGCCTGTTCCCGATGCCTGGATGAAGCACAAAATCATGTGCCTTGACAACGTCCATGAAGACGGCGAGTGTCGAGAGTCCGCTGACGTGGAGGTGCTCGATACGGCTTAATAGGTCCAGAACACTGTCCTGGGCACTCAGTCTTGGGCGAAATCTCATCATTCACGATGGTCATCGTCTTTCTTGATCAAGGTACCAAGTTATTCTTGTACATATTAATCTTTTCATCAACCTAGATACGAATGTTGTGAGAGATACCGGTCGATATGATGCGAGGCTTGCAGGATCCTTTCCGGACTTGAAGACTGGCACTACCCATGCTGCCTTTAAAACAACTGAAATCTCTCTAGAGCTCCAGACATGAATAAATGTGTCAAAAAGAGCCCCTTTTCGCTCATATGGCAGATTTCTCAGCATTTGATTGCTGATCAAATCGGGACCCACAGAACAGCGTCTTGTTATTTTGCTAAGCGCCATATCCAGCTATCGAAAGGTGAATTGCGTATCCATCGTGTGAAAAAACTGGCGTGGCAGAAGAATCGCCGCTGCAGCTGATCTGCCGGATGGGTACACGTCTGCAAAATCCTCTGCAAGTGTTTGCAAATCTTTCCCTTGTTTTAAAGCGAGTGCTTCGAAGTGCCTGTGTGAGTGGATCTTTCAAGAAAGACTATTCATTACTGCCCATATTCTTGTCAAGGGCGTAAACGTAGATGAAATCTCACAGAAAGCGGCCTATTGAATTCTTAGTTTTTTTGTATGGCGACGAATCGCAGCGTTTATCCTGTTGTATTAGGTTTTCGCAGATGGATTTCCGTTTGTTTTCATTAGTTTCCACTCCGCTCGTCTACGCGCTGCGCAGAGGTTCTTCAATTTTAAGTCAGGAGCGGGAAAATGGTCGGGCAGTTCAGCAACGAAGTTGCCGCTTGCTTGATTTGCAACATATCTGCAAACAGCTCACCAGTGGATTTGTCCAACGCTTCTCTGTAGGTGTCTCAGCGTGTTACATTGCAGAATTGTCGACCAGCAGTTCGAAATCCCAGGATATTGGTGATTATGGTGAAATGGTCGCTGACCATTCTGTCTGGAGCCGTGGTCGATGATATTAGAAGGTCCGTGGAGTGAAGTAAAAGGCCTATTGCACTCCATGAATCTGGCGGCCTGAAAAATGTAGGTTTGCCATCGTTCGCTACACATAGGTTGGCAGCATCTGCAGCTCCTAAAAGTTTCTTGCCTCGAAATTCTACACTCTAATCTCCCCAGAGTGAATGGTGTGCGTTAAAATCACCACAGATTATTCGAGAAGCGGAACATCGAGTGCAAAGGTCCTTTAGGAAAGCCTCCATAGAGACCTTCTTTCGTGGGCTTATGTACACCGATACCACGCTCAGTTTTCGGTTTCCCAGGCACACTTGCACAGCAGCGACTTCCAGTATGTTGGAACAGAGGTCTTGCACTGGTAAGGCGATGCGAGGTATTTCCCGCCTTAAGTATATCGTTGCGCTTCCATTTGCAAATGATTTTGTGCTCGGGTTGCCGTGTCGGTTGTACTCTGGGAGCGTCCCTGCATTCGGGAGGCAGACTTCTGACAGGACTAGAATTGGTATGGGAATGTCGCGCAGGAAAAGGTTGAGTTCGCACAGACGTTTGAGAAAACCGGCGCAGTTCTATTTCATTATTAAGGGCGATTTTGAAGGACGGAATAGACCAGGTGGGCGAGACATTGCCTTTATGCTACTGTGTGTATGTGGAAGCGGAGCAAAGTAACACTGACTCTAGAGCCAGGACTGCTTCCAACATATCCTCCGTTGAACTCGCAGGCATATTGGCGACGTGTGAACGTAGCGCGGTGAACAGAGCGCGACTAACGTGCTCGAGGTTTTTTTTTGCTGTTTGCTACCAAGTGGTACTTGAGGTGGGCTCAGTGCATCAGCATAGGTGCGCTTGGCAGACTCTTTCATGATACATTTCCCACCAGCGTTGAGCACTTGCGTTGTCTCAGTACCAGCTCTTGTTGGATTTAGGCGCGGAAATTTTCTGCGCACTCATTGTCGAAACCACCATGTTGTGACGCGCCGGACGTCTTCTTTGTGAGCGATGGTTCGTTCACAGTCTTGGGGCCAAGGACAAACATTTTATTTCTTCGCTGCGCAGCTGTTCGTGCAGGACATAGGCCATAGCTAGCTGTGTGGTTGCCACCATAGTTTGCACACACAAGTTTTTCTTTACTTGTACACGTCTTAAAGTCATGAGGCCCCACACAGCGCTTACACCTCTGTTCCCCACGACAGTGCTTAGCAATATGTCCAAAACGCTGAGATTTAAAACAGCGTGGTGGCGTCTCCACGTAGTCTACAAGCTCGTGTCGGGTGAAGCCAAGGTTGATTTTCTCTGGGCGTTCCGAATTGGGAGCGAATGTGAGAACCAAAGAGTCAGTGCGCCTTGATTCCCACTCGGAGGATGAGGCTTGGACCCGTCGTGTGATACTTCTTGCGTGGTATACTACCTGAGGTCTCAGGTAGGTTAACAGCTCTTCGTCCGAGTACCATCTTGGGACTACTTTTATAATGCATGTGTTTTCCAATTAGCTGTGCGGTACCCGGGCAGATATGGCAAGGCCGCAGATAGTGTTGGTCTCCAGAAGCATATTAGCTTGGTGTTCCTTCTCTATATCCAAGAGCAGGGCTCCCTGTGCTGTGAAATAGCTCTTAACTGGGGCTCCACCGTGAATCGTTTCAATTTCAGAGTACACGTCAATAGTGTTCACTTGCCTCAAGTTAGCTCCTTCGGATAATGGAGCAATTAACACAGGAATTCCCACCGTCCTGTCATTGCGATGTCGCACAAGACGGAAACCACCCTCGTCCATGTCTAGATCTGTGAGGTTCGCCACGTTGAGGACTTCGATGGTAGTTGATTCGTCCTCCGATTCAGCGCTGTGTTGTCACTTGCAGTCATGTATGCTTGCGCTTACCAGCTGCGTCTTGTGACCTGGTGTCACACCTTAGAAGGTGATGGCGGTGCTCTCTCTGAAGCTTGTTTCGGTTCTTCTAGCGCCTTTCGACGCGGCGGGCTGCGCAGCACCCGCCGGTCGCCGATACAGCAAGTACCTTTTTAAGTCGTCTGACATCTTGAGCAGTGCTGGGCCGTAATATAAACAAAATTAACGATAAATGCAGACAGAGCTACTTAGACAAGCAGCAACAGCTTCGTCGTCTTCCTTGAGCACCTTAACGCTCGAGGCACTCTGACCCAGCACCTCCAGAATACCATTCACCAATTTTCTTGCGCAGAACAACAATAAACTTTTTGATTACTCTCTTCAGACGCAAGACTATAACATTTCGACGACGTTTGCAGTGTAACATACAAACATGGGGCCTTTTTTTAAGGCAGCTTCAAGCAATGGCGTAGCTCTCTAATAGGACATCTTATTGCTTCTCAGATGGCTCTTGAATTTCCTTCTACTGCATGACATTCAGATATTGTGTTTAATAAAGCAGCCTTCAGCAGTAACTTGGCTTTGTGGTAGAACGCCTGCTCTCCGCTCAGACGGCCTGGGTTCAATTTTCACTCGAAAATAAAACATTTATTCTCGATTTTATTTGCATATGTCGCAATTTTAGTGATACACTCTAAGCACGGTACCGTTTACTGAAGGTACACATTTCTTCAAACTTGTGCACTGGAAATGAAAGCTATCTAGTAACCTTCGCAACATTGTTACCTTTTACTAAAAATGCACTACTTGACTTTTAGAAGAGAGGTTAGGGAAAGAACCCGTCCTCAATATCAAGCAATTTCAGGTGAAAATTTAGGTTACAACTATTTATTTACTTATTTATTTATTTATTTATTCATTTATTTATTTATTTCTATTATTCTGGGCACATAAAGGCCTTACAGAAGGGGTGGGTAATACAACAATAATGCAGTAAAAGTAGAACATAAAACTACAAGTCAGTGAGAATACATGTTTAACAACAAAAAGGTATTTGGGCCGCATAACATAATCTGTCAGTGCAGTTTTGAATGATGATGCGTCTTCAATGCAGGCGATTGAGGAGGAAAGGCGGTTCCACTCGGCACTGGTATTTGGCAGAAAGGAGTCGGAAAAAACATTAGTCCGACAGAGAGGAGTGAAAACGTTATGCTCATGATCAAGATGTGACGATATGTATGACGGTTGTGATATGAGCTGAATTGAATTGTTCGAGTGAAGAACTTTTTGGAAAAGGCATAGACGAGAAATTTTTCTTCTAAGCTGCAAATCAAGTAGTCCAAGATCAGATTTCATTATTGAAACACTAGCTGAACGGCAATAGTTCACATCATGAAACGTGCTGATTGATTTTGAACGGACTCAATAATGATTTTTAATGTTTTTTGACCGGGGTCCCAAACAGAAGATGCATACTCGAGTTTTGGTCTAATGAGTGTTTTGTAATGTAGCAATTTTAAATGGCATGGGGCATTAGAAGAATTTCTGCGTATATACCCGAGTGATTTATTAATGTTGTTAGTGATGTAATGAACGTGTGTATGCCAAGAAAGGTTATTCTTTATGTGAATTCCGAGATACTTATACGAGGTTACGTATTCAAGGTTGATGTTATTGATAGCATAGTTCAGAGGAATGGATGCAACAGAGCGACGTGA
Source organism: Rhipicephalus microplus (assembly GCF_043290135.1). Classification (NCBI taxonomy): domain Eukaryota; kingdom Metazoa; phylum Arthropoda; class Arachnida; order Ixodida; family Ixodidae; genus Rhipicephalus; species Rhipicephalus microplus. The sequence continues at coordinate 162,238,002 of NC_134702.1, forward strand.
AACAGTCATAATCTCGCATTTTGTCGGATTTAATAACATTGGCCATTGTGAGCACCACTTTGATATATTATCCAGATCGGACTGAATATAGAGGTTATCATGCAGACTAGGTATTTCACGGTATACAACACAATCATCAGCAAAATGTTTAATGGAACTAATAATAACGGTAGGTAATTCATTGATATATATTAGAAAAAGCAAGAGACTCAAAACAGAGCCTTGAGGAACGCTAGACTATACCTCACAGCGGGATGATACGGCATCATTAGCGGTTACAAATTGAGTACGCTTAGTCAGAAAACATTCTATCCACTTCAACATGATAGGGTCAATAATAGGAGTACTGAGTTTAAGAAGTAGTAAGCGGCGAGACACCTTGTCAAAAGCCTTAGCAAAATCTCAAAAAATACAGTCAATAACATGTCCTTTATCTAAGGAGGATGAAATGTTATGCATATACGATACAAGTTGTGTTTCACAGGAATTGTTCTAGTGAAACCCATACTGAAATGAAGTGAAAAATGCGCTGGATTCAAGAAATGAAACGTGGTTAGTAATTGTCACATGTTCGAGCATTTTGCAAGGAATGCTAATGAGCGAGATGCATCTGTAATTGAGAGGGGAATGCGGATCACCTGATTGAAACAGAGGCACGACCTTCCCACATTCCAATCTGCAGGCACAGACGTGCACTCAATAGACTGGGTGAAAGGGTACATAAGGAATACAGAGAAGTAGACAGCAGTATTTTTCAAGAAATTGGAATTAACTTTATCAGCGCCACAGGAAGACGATAGTTTCAAACCATGAATGAATTTCAAAATACCCACGAAATAAACTACAAGTGGATCCATGGGGAAAAATCATTTTTATGCAAGTGCGCCTCCATGTCAATATAGCTATCAGAAAACGATTTTCCAAAGGTGTCATTTAGTACCATGCAACATTCTTCATTTCTCAGGCGCAGCCATAGGAAGGTGTAAAAGATATGCTAGTTTTCTTATTTATTTGAATAGTCTTCCAAAATTTAGCTACCACGAGAAAGCGTACGGGCCACCCGAGTGATGCCGACAGCGAGGACACGCTGATTTACTCTATGGCCAGTGACGAAAGCTCTGATGAAGGCTACTTCGTGCCTGTGACAAGGCAGCAGCCAAAAAGAAGACTAGTGATGCCGTCTTCCTCAACAAGTGAGAATTCGGCGAAGGCGCGAGAGCCTACATTATACACGATTCTGTTTGTGCCGGTTGACGGCTCATAGTCTGAACCGGCTGAATCTTAAGCAACGTCTAAGTCTCCTGAGGAACTCGCCCAGGGACAGATCGCGGACGTGTGGATCAATGGCCGCAAGAATATCCTTGCCGTAGATGTCACTAAACGAAGCACATTGGAAGTGTTGTGCAATGTCAAGATGTTAGATAACATCATTGTTCGCTCATACATACCTGATGGCCGCGACTCTACTGCAGGCGTCATTTACGATGTCGACATTTCCATCAGCGAAAGTGACTTTTCTGCTCACATCAAACCGGTGTCTGCAGAACTTACCATACTGCAAGCTAGTCACCTCGGCAAATCACGATGCGTGAAGCTCGTGTCAAGGGAGACAGCCATCCATCGCAAGTCAAGGTCGGCCATTTTCGACACACATTGCGACCCTTCGTACCGAAGCCCCTTCAATGCCGGAAATGTTATAGATCGGGACATGTCAGTGCTGTTTGTACAAACCTGGCTATGTGCTCGCCATGCTCAGAATCACATAGTGCGGACGCTTGCGAGGCAGAATTTTGAAAATGTCGAAACTGTCATGGCCCTCACGAAGCATCGTCGAAAGATTGCCAAAGCATAAAAAAGGAAATGCAAGTGTTGAGGCAAATGGTCCGGGACGGCTCAACTCCCAGGGAGGCCACTGCCAAAGTACTACGCCGGCGGTCTCGCCGACGGAGTCCCCTGAGGAGGCCCAGTGCCGAAGCAAGGACTGCGCCACACCAAATGATCGCCGGCATACCACCTCAAGCGTCCAGACACGCCGACAACAAATCATCCAAGCAAGACAAGAGCATCACCGGCTCGCCTGAAGAATGGCCAACGCTGCCAACAATACACCCGCTATTTGAGCCCCCGCATCGCTCGTCTGCAATCATTTCGAAACATGTGGTGATAGCCGCGATAAAGAAATCGTAGCCATGGTAAAGGCCCTTATGAATACCATTCGTATGCTCCTCACTAGCATTGACAATGCGGCTGCTAAGAGTGCACTTCAGTTAGTGGATGCGTTGAAGCCGGTACTATCAAGTCTGGAAAGTCACCATGGCTTCTCCTCTGCAATTCTTTCGTAAAGAAGTCAAAGGAGCTTCGAAACTTCAGTGGAATGCCCGAGGCCTCAAGCCCCGTATTTCTGATATCCGACAATTTGTGTTTAAAAACCAGTTTCCAATTATTGTTATCTGTGAGCCACGGCTACAAATGCAATACGACTATCCCGGTACGAAGCCTTCAAGTCCGCTACCTGCAATGAACAGAGTGAAGTCATTGTAGATATCAGATGCGACCTTACCTATATCCAGCACCGTGTAGCACCTCACGATGACAACCAGTATGTCTACTTGACAGGAAAACGTTGAGACCTCAATTTCACGCTGGTAGGCGCATATATATCACCTTCAAGCCGTTTTGAGCCTGAAAGAATACGTGCTCTGTTAACAGCCACACCTGGACCATGGATCATTGCCGGAGATTTCAATGCTCACCACCAACTACGGGGAAGTCAGAAGACAGACCGTCGCAGAAGGCCAGTATTCTCCTTTGCTCTGGAGCAGCAGCTGCTTTGTGTAAACGACGGAAGCCTAACGTTTCTACGGGAACGACATACAGCAGCTGCCTTGACTTGGCATTTGTGTCATGAAGCCTAAATGAAAAGTTTAAGTGGTTCGCAGTCTATTAAACTCAAGGAAGTGACCACATACCAACCTATTTAAACATCAAGGGCCTGAAAAATCGCAAATCTACGACACTTTGACTCGCATCGACTAGACAAAGTTCAGATCACTGACGGAAAAGAGGTGCCAAGAATATGGAGCGCCTCCTCTTCACACCCTCGAGGAAATGTTTAGAGGCGCTGCTCAAGAAGCGACTTATCATATGGAATACACTTCAAAATATTGTCAACATGATGCGAAATTGGAGCAGCTCAGAGCAATCCGTCGTCCTGCAGAACGAAGATATAGGCTCACTAAGTTCATTCACGACTTGAGGGAGGCAAGGCGCCTACAGAAGAAAATTCAGCGGCGAATCAATTCACTTCAGTCATTTCGGTAGAAACCGTTGTGCGAATTTTTGGATCCTCACAAGCCTTTAAAGCAGACATGGAGGATTGTTCGTGGCCTACAAACATCGCCACATCAACATCGCCCCTTCAAGTGTCTGTCTCTGCACCAAGGCCGCACCGAAATCGAAGTAGCAGAAGATTTCTGCATGAAAATTTCCGGTCAGGTGTCTGCGTGCACCACGCGTCACCTAGAAAACGCCCTTGTTTCCAGAGATTCAAGAACGGACACCTTTTTCTCTCTAGAGGAACTCCAAGCAGCCTTGACGGCATGCAAACGATCTTCATCGCCTGGTTCGGATGGGATTACGTACATGGCTATTTGCAAACTCGGTGAAGCAGCTCGACGGGCCCTTGTATATGTGCATAATGACTAGTGGAGCAGCGGATTAGTCCTTTATTAATGGAAATCCAGCCACCTCATCCGTGTGCTTAAACTAGGTACATCTCCTCCGGACTTGACCTCTTTTTGCCCATCGCGCTTACCAGCTGTTTCGGGAAAGTAATGGAGAGGATGATTTTCACTCGGCTAGAGCGGTACCTGGAGCACCACGAGGTGTACCCTGATGCTATGACGGGCTTCTGGCATGGGCGGTCCACAAATGATAACGTTATTGACCTGGTCTCGTCTGTTCATCATCAAAAAACACTGAAACGTTTATCTGCGGCGTTTTTCTTGGACGTGAAAGGTGCATACGATAACGTATCACATGAAGCCATTCTGGATGTCATGAAAAATGTTGGAATAGAGGGTCGGGTTTACAAATGATTCGACGGCTATTTTAAAGGCAGAACTTTCTTTGTACAGACGGAGAATGGCACAACAACGAATCATATCATCCGTCGTGGTGTGCCTCAAGGTGGTGTTCTTAGCCCCACACTTTTCAATCTAGTGCTCCTCGGCCTGGTTGACGCACTTCCAGAATGCGTCCATTTATCAATATATGCAGATGACATCTGCATCTGGGCGTCAGGCGTAAGACGGCTTAATTTGCGTGCCCGGCTTCAGAGAGCAGGCTACACTAGCGAGGTAGTACTAGAGCTGTCATCATAGAAGTGCTCGCTTATAGCATTAACGCATAGGACATGAGCCCATATGTTAAAAAAATCAACAGACACACGATCAACTACGTGAAGACCCGCCGATTTCTCGGATTCATAGATGATCGCGAACTCTCCGGGAGCCCTCACATCGCCCACATGAAAACTAAACTCACCATGATCGCCCACGTGCTGAGGTTTTTGCTGGAAAACGTGGGGTGCATCGGTATGCGCAATGCTTCAACTCTACACTGTTCTGTTCCTCAGTTATGTGCAATACATCTTGCCCGTGCTTTGCGGGATCCGAAGAACAAACTTGCGTATTCTGCAGTCGATCCAAGCCCAAGCACTAAGAATTTGCCTTGGTCTCCCGAGATCAGCGTCTACAAGAGTGACAGTTATCATTGCACGTGATTATCCAGTCAACGCATACTCCGCGTAGACGCTTTGAAAATGCACATAAGGCATTTCGCTCGGCTTTCATCTCATCACCTCGCCTCACTTTGAACTTCTAGGCCCCACTCAGCGTACAGCGCAACAGTAGCTCAGCGTTGCGCAGTGCTTCCATTGCACTTCACGCAAGCAGCACGACCGCCGATGCCGTTATGGTGCCTACACCCACTCAAAGCACTTCTTAAAATTCCTGGCATCTAAAATAAGAAAAAGTCGTCGCATCTAGCCCTGAAACAGGCCACATTACTCTTCCTGCAAGAGAAGCACAACGGATGCCATCAGTGGTCTACACGCTGGCGATGCAGATTATAAAGGAAAGACTGCAGGCATAAATATAGGATGAGGGGGTGCTGGGGGAACTGCAGAATGGGTTTCGGAAACACAGGAGGTTGGAAGACAATCTGTTCTCACTGACTCAGTGCATCAAAACAGCAGAAAAGGAACACAGGCCCCTGTGGCTAGCATTTTTTGATATCAAGGGCGCGTACGATAGCGTGGTTCAAGAGGACTTGTAGGAATACTGAACACACTAGGCGTGGAAGATGGAGTCGCTAATCTTTTGAAGAAAAACTTTAAAGGTAAAAAGGCAGTTATAAAGTGAGAAAAACAAGTATCCAAGCCTGCAGAGGTAAAACGGTGGGTTAGGCAGGGGTGTCCTCTGTCACCCATGTTATTCATGATGTATCTACAAGGATTAAAGGCCAAATTAGACGGAAGTGGACTGGGCTTCAACCTCTCTTTAGTTAAACAAGCAAAACTCATTAAACAGGCACTATCAGCATTGATGTACGCAAATGATATAGAGCTAATGGCCGACAACAAGGAAGACTTGCAGAGGCTGATATACATCTGCGGTAATGATGGAGATAGGTTAGATTTCAGAGTCAGTAAGGAAAAACCAGCAGTCATGATTTTTAATGATAATGAAGGTAATAAGCTTCGAATACAGGAGGTCACGCTAAATATAAAGAAATTTACAAATATGTGGGCGTATGGATAAGCAATGAGACCTAGTACCTAAGGGAACACGAAATATACGTGACGACTAAAGGTAACAGGAATTCAGCGGTGATGAAAAACAGGGCACTGTGGAATTACAATAGGTATGATGTTGTGAGAGGAATATAGAAAGGGCCATGGTTCCTGGTCAGACATTCGGCGGTGCGGTCTTGTGCAAGAGATCAGAAGTTCAAGCAAGATTAGACGTTAAGCAACGTGGAATAGGTAGGCCCTCGTTAAGAGTCTATGGGAATACACCAAATCAGGGAGTACAAGGTTATATGGAATGGAAATCATTTGAGGGCAGGGAAGCTAGCAGCAAGGTAAAATTTGAGAAGCGATTGAGAGAAATAGGGGAGGAGCGTTGGGCTAGGAAGGTTTTCAGCTACTTGTACATGAAGAATCTCGATACAAAATTGAGGAAGCGAACCAGAAAAGTGACGGGTAAATATCTAGAAAACAGCATGGGGCCAAACCAAAAAGAACAGTCGGTTAAAAAGAAGGCGAAGGAAACGGAGACTGACATATCAAGAATTGACATGATTAAGAAGTCCGCACAAGAGATCTATCGAACTTTTAAGCAGGAAATTGTCAAGTAAAGGATCTATGATAATACTCGGGGTAGTTCTCTACTGTGTGAGGCCAAGACAGGAGTATTGCGAACCAAGACATATCGGGCCAAATACGAAGGGGTATACATGGTATGCAGTGCATGCGGTGAGGGGGAAGAAACTGCCGAACACTTGACAATGTTCTGTAGAGGGCTTCACCCTATAGTTCAGGATGATGGCGTAGAGTTTTTCAAAGCACTAGAGTTTAAGGACTGAGAGGGCAAAATAAATTTTAAGGGGGTAGAAATAACTAGAAAGAGGCTATCTGATTTGTGGCTAAAGTCAAGGCACAAGGGAAAATTAAACCAATCACAGCAAAATACCACTCCTGTGCTTCACTATTTAAAGGGGAAAAAGATAAATCTAGTTGTTGGTTTACTAAGTATTACGGCTAGGTGGAGTTATCCCCCGTCCAATCTAAAGGGTACGGCCTCATCCATCCATCAATCCATCCATCCTTCCATCCATCCAACGGTGCTGCAATGTAAAGGCGCAGACGGGTGCCTGGCATGACAACGCCGGCGCGACGCGACAAAGTGAACGCCAGTGACCACGCACACCACGTCACGTAGAATTGTATTGGCGCCTTGGCTGTGGCATGTAGTCATGTTCGCACATGACACGCATCTTATGATTATCAAGTTCGCACCAATCACATACCTTCGTCATCTATTGACGTCAAGTAATACAATATTTGGCATATGTGAAACTTGTGAAATGGCCGTGAGCGCATCATGATTGTGACATGTAGTCATGTAGTTAGATGACAGCATGTCGTTATTATCATATTTAGGTGTGTCATTTACCTATGTAGCCCGTTCGCGTCGCGTAATACCGTGTTTGGCACATGTGAAACTAGCGAAACGGCTGCGAGCGCATCATGAGCGTAGCATGTAGCCATGTTGTCACACAACACGCATTTCATGTTTATCATGTTTGCACCAGTATAACACCTTCGTCATCCATTCGCGTTTCGAAATACCAAATTTGGTCCTAATTCCCTCGACTCATTACGTGCAGGTAGCATTATAATGAAACTATAACGCTTACTGCGTGTACACTCTGTGAAGTACCCACTAGGCCATAATTCTTTCTCTTGCGAGTCACGAAAGGGCCCACTACCCGTCCTTAAGGCAGCTCGCGATGGTACGCGGCTCTTCACTTTGTTGATGCTTTTTCGGCTGATGATGAGCATGTTAGAATGCTTCCTGAAGCGTGGGCCTTTAATATACCTATTCACCATTCTTCACGTTTGGCGCCTGGTGGCATTCTGCGTTTCTGAAGTAACTTACATGCGTCAAAAAGGCTCTTTTTGCTGCGCGTCATTCATGGAACGGCTTTTTATCACGATAGTTTTTTCTTGGAGACCTTCAACAAAAAAAATTTGGTCTGTCTGTCTGTCTGTATAATTGCCTGTCTGTCCACCCTTAACGGTATTATAAATGGCACCAAACTGACGAAACGATACTGAAAGCGGCCGACCCCATCCGCAGCGCCCGCCAATATTGCTCAAGGTTGAGCGTTCGTACTAGTGGCATTGTCAATTAAAATCAATTTTTGCGCATATCTGAGGCCGAATAAAAACACGACAATGTTATGTATGTGTATGTTTTACTAGAAAGGCATACATAAGTAATTTTAAGTTTCGTAGCCTTTATAACGCTGCGGTGGTCATGCAGCGCTTGCACAAAAACGCGGGTGTTTCCAACGCTTTGCTACAATGACACGGTAGTGGCACCTCCCCGTCACCTGGCGTTCTCCCCCTTATCACCTCAGAGACAGGCGCGCACACTGCGTGCCCCGTTTTCCAAGATAACTGCCAGATAGCGCTCATGTCTTGCATGTGACGTGACGATGCGCTCGTTCGCCTCCGTTACACGCTCGTGGCTGGTGGCGGTGGTGGGGGTGTTGGTGGTGTTGCAGCAGGTGGGGTTAGCCCGGCCTGCATGGCAGGCAATCGTTCCGCCTGAGCATCTCCTGAATTCGCAAATTGTCACCACGTGTCAGACAGCCCAGTGTCTCACGGGAAGAGCAACAAAATTTGTTGTACGTTCCTTCTAGTTGCCACGGGTCCGTCAGGAAAAAAGACGTCATCAACTGTCTGGTGCCTATGACAGCCTTTTTGCAAGGTGCGGACTATCGCTGCTCTTTGCACATAAGAGTGTGGGCAAAGCCAAATCAAATGTTCAATATCTCCGATGTCACCGCAGAAGGCACAGAACGGGGAAGCGTATCTCCCAGTCTTGAATGACCAGGTCGGGGTGTATGCGGATCTGGTTATTATGCGGTACAACAGCGTCTCTTGTTCACGAGAAAGTTCATGAATTACACATGCTTGGTGTGGAAACTTGTAGATCGCCTTGAAATAATTGCGTATCCCATCTTTGTTGTTCTGGTAAGTCTTGGGAGTTCTTACTTTTGGAACAGATGTCCGTGCTTCGCATGCAAGTGCATCAGCCTTTTCATTGCCTTCAATGCCAACGTGGGATCGGATCCACTGAAACTTTATATTAAAACCCTTGCCAATAAGGTGTTTAATTAGTGCCAGAGATTGCCTGGTGAACTTTTCTAAAGGAAGGCCACGATGTAGTCTTTGTAGCGCCGATTTGGAGTCCGTTAGCACTTCAATATGTCGTGCCGAAAATGATCACAATTTTAGTAAAGCCGCCGTGATTGCAGCGCTTTCTACCGTTGTGGACGAAACCACGCGATCCAGATGGCCCGACCACGACACGCCAGGGATTGTAATGCCGAAAGCTGCTGCGCAGCTATCCATTTGTGTGCACACTGATCCGTCGGTGTACACTTGTAGGTGGCCGCGGTACATGGTGCTCAAATGGTCTATCACAAGAAATTTTGCTTACGCGGCTGGAATGGTGCGCTTTGCTGGTAGCTTTGGTACGTTGAAGTTACATGCAACGCCCACAAAAGACCATGGCGGATCCATAGGGTGCCGTTTAGGCAGTTTCAAGCCTAAATATCAAAATGTGTTCAGTGCCGCGTTGAAATGTGAGCCAGTTCTTGCTCTTAGCCGCTGGAGAAGCGTCGTGTCTGCACAGGACTCGCCCAGTCTTGACAGCTGCATCAATAAGGCTGGAGACGCTAAAAGGTGGAGCGGAAGAGACTTGGCTTCATTGGTGACCTTCATGTTTGAAGCCGCCTGAGGAAGTCCCATCGCCAAGCGAAGACCCTTTCTGTGCGCCGCCTCTAGGCGTTCGAAGTGGCTTGGTGATGGTGATATCAGGGGCAGCTGATAAAGAACGCGGCTTTTGATAAGCGCAGCATTCAATCTAAGCATGGACATAGGACATAGGATCGTTTCCCCAACGTACCCCTGTTATGCGACGAAGAGCGTTGATTCTTTGCGCTGATGCGGTGACTATACCATCAACCGCACGTGGCCATAATAGCTTGTTGTCGATGGTAATGTCAAAGAAACTGACAATTGTTGCACAACAAATTGAGTGGCCTCGAATATTCAGCGACAGACGTGTTGACTTACGTCTCGCTCCTGGGAATAGCATGAGGGCCGATTTTTCCGCTGATACAGATAGGCGAAGTGTCAACAAGCGACGCTCAATTATTGAAATAGCACTCTGTGATATCCGGGCAAAACGTTTCTGCTGGTACCAAAGAAATCCCAGGATATTGGTGATTATGGGGAAATGGTCGCTGCCCATCCTATCTGGAGCCGTGGTCGATGATACCAGAAGGTCCGTGGAGTGAAGTACAAGGTCTATTGCACTCCATGAATCTAGTGGCCTGAAAAACGTAGGTTTGTCATCGTTCGCCATACATACGTCGGCAGCATTCGCAGCTCCTAGAAGTTCCTTGCCTCGAAATTCTACACTCTAATCTCCCCAGAGTGAATGGTGTGTGTTAAAATCACCACAGATTATTCGAGAAGCGGAACATCGAGTGCAAAGGTCCTTTAGGAAAGCCTCCATAGAGACCTTCTTTCGTGGGCTTATGTACACCGATACCACGCTCAGTTTTCCATTTCCCAGGCACACTTGCACAGCAGCGACTTCCAGTATGTTGGAACAGAGGTCTTGCACTGGTATGGCGATGCGAGGTATTTCCCGCGTTATGTATATCGTTGCGCTTCCATTGGCAAATTACGTTATGCTCGGGTTGCCGTGTCGGGTGTACCCTGGGAGCGTCCCTGCATTCGGGAGACCGGCTTCTGAGAGGGCTAGAATTGGTTTTGGAATGTCGCGCAGGAAAAGGTTGAGTTCGCACAAACGTTTCAGAAGTACAGCGCAGTTCCATTGCATTATTAAGGGCACTTTTAAAGGACAGAATAGACAAGGTGGGTGAGACATTGCCATTATGCTACTGTGTGTATGTGGAAGCGGAGCAAAGTAACACTGACTCTAGAGCCAGGACTGCTTCCAACATATCCTTCGTTGAACTCGCAGGCATATTGGCGACGTGTGAACAAAGTGCGGTGAAGAGAGCGCGAATAACGTGCTCGAAGTTTTCTTGCTGTTTGTTTCCAAGTGGTACTTGAGGTGGGCTCAGTGCATCAGCATAGGTGCGCTTGGCGGACTCTATCGTGATACATTTCTCACCAACGTTGAGCACTTGCGTTGACTCAGCACCAGCTCTTGTTGGATTTAGGCGCGGAAATTTTCTGCGTACTTATTGTCCAAACCAACATGTTGTGACGTGCCGGACGTCTTCTTTGTGAGCGATTGTTCGTTCACACTCTGCGGGCCAAGGACAAACATCTTATTTCTACGCAGGAAGAATTAAGATTGTTCGTGCAGGACATCGGTCGTAGCTAGCTGCGTGGTCGCCGCCACAGTTTGCACACACAAGTTTTTCTTTACTTGTACACGTCCTAAAGTCCTGAGGCCCCCCCACAGCGCTTACACCTGTTCCCCACGACAGTGCTTAGCAACATGTCCAAAACGCTGACATTTAAAACAGCGTGGCGGCGTCTCCGCGTAGTCTACAAGCTCTTGTCTGGTGAAGCCAAGGTTGATTTTCTCTGGGCGTTCCGAATTGGGAGCGAATGTGAGAACCACAGAGTCAGTGCGCCTTGATTCCCACTCGGAGGTTGAGGCTTGGACCCGTTGTGTGATACTTCTTGCGTGGTATACTACCTGAGGCCTCAGGTAGTTTAACAGCTCTTCGTCCGAGTACCATCTTGAGACTCCTTTTATAATTTATGTATTTTTCAATTAGCTGTGTGGTCCCTGGGCGAATATGGCAAGGCCGCAGATAGTGTTGGTCTCCAGAAGCATATTAGCTTGGTGTTCCATCTCTATATCCAAGAGCAGGGCTCCCTGTGCTGTGAAATGGCTCTTAACTGGGGCTCCATCGTGAATCGTTTCAATTTCAGAGTATACGTCAATAGTATTCACTTGCCTCAAGTTAGCTTCTTCGGACAATGAAGCAATTAACACACGAATGCCCACCGTCCTGTTCTTGCGATGTCGCACAAGAGGGAAACCACCCACGTTCATGTCTTGATCTGTTAGGTTTGCCGCGTTGTGGTCTCCGATGGCAGTTGATTCGTCCTCTGATTCCGTGCTGTGCTAACGCTTGCAGTCATGTATGCTTGCGCAAACCAGCTGGTGCTTATGATTTTGTGTCACATCTGAGGTGGTCAAGCCGGCGCTCTCTCTGATGCTTGTTTCGGTACTTCTAGCACCTTTTGACGCGGTGGGCTTCGCAGCACCACTCGGTCACCGATACGGCAAGTACCTTTTCGAGTCGTCCGACGTCTTGAGCAGTGCTGAGCCCTAATTTAAACAAAGTTAACATTAAATGGAGACAGAGCTACTTAGACAAGCAGCAACAGCTTCGTCGTCTTCCTTGAGCAACCTAACGCTCAAGGCACCGTAACCCAACACCTCCAGAATACAATTCACCAATTTTCTTGCGCAGAACAATAAATAAACGTTTTGATTACTCTCTCCAGACGCAAGACTATAGTCTTTCGACGACGTTTGCACTGTAACATGCACATACGGGGCAGTTTTTTTTTTCAAGCAGCTTCAAGCAATGGCGTAGTACTCTGGTAGGACATCTTATTGCCTGTCAGATGGCTTTTGAATTTCCTTCTACTGCATGACATTCAGATATTGTGTTTATTAAAGCAGCCTTGAGCCCCGCCGCAGTGGTCTAGTGGCTAAGGTACTCGGCTGCTGACCCGCAGGTCGCGGGTTGGATTCCCGGCTGCGGCGGCTGCATTTCCGATGGAGGCGGAAATGTTGTAGGCCCGTGTACTCAGATTTGGGTGCACGTTAAAGAACCCCAGGTGGTCAAAATTTCCGGAGCCCTCGACTACGGCGTCTCTCCTAATCAAATGGTGGTTTCGGGACGTTAAACCCCACAAATCAATCAAAGCAGCCTCGAGCAGTAGCTTCGCTTTGTGGTAGAACACCTGCTCTCCGCTCAGACGGCCTGGGTTTGATTTTCACTCGAACATAAAACTTTTATTCTCGATTTTATTTGCATATGTCGCAATTTTAGTGATACACTCTTAGCACAGTAACGTTTACTGAAGGTGCATATTTCTTCAAATTTGTGCATCAGAAAATGAAAGCTATCTAGGAACCTTCGCAATATTATCAACTTTTACTAAAAATGCACAGATTGACATTTAGAACAGAGGTGAGGGAAAGAACCTTTAGTACCCGTCCTCAATATCAAGCGATTTCAGGTGAAAATTTAAGTTACAATAATTTATTTATTTATTTATTTATTTATTTATTTATTTCTATTACTCTGGGCACATAAAGGCGTTTCAGATGGAGTGGGTAATACAAGTAAAATGCAGTAAAAGTAGAACATAAAAATACAAGTCAGTGAAAGTACATGTTTAACAACAAAAAGTTATTTGGGGCGCATAACATAATCTGTCGGTGCAGTTTTGAATGATGATGCGTCTTCAATGCAGGCAATGGAGGAGGGAAGGCGGTTCCACTCGGCACTGGTATTTGGCAGAAAGGAGTCGAAAAAAACTTTAGTCCGACAGAGAGGAGTGAAAACATTAGGCTCATGATCAAGACGTGACGATATGTAAGACGGTTGTGATATAAGCTCCTGTCTAATTGAATTGTTCAAGTGAAGAATTTTTTGGAAAAGGCATAGACGAGAAATTTTTCTTCTAAGCTGCAAATCAAGTAGTCCAAGATCAGATTTCATTATTGAAACGCTAGCTGAACGGGTATAGTTTGACATCATGAAACGTGCTGATTGATTTTGAATGGACTCAATAATGATTTTTAATGTTTTTTGACCGGGGTCCCAAACAGAAGATGCATACTGGTGTTTTGGTCTAATGATTGTTTTGTAATATAGCAATAATAAATGGCGTGGGGCATTAGAAAAATTTCTGCGTATGTACCCGAGTGATTTATTAGTATTGTTAGTGATGTAATGAACGTGTGTATGCCAAATAAGGTTATTCTTTATGTGAATTTCGAGATACTTATACGAGGTTACGTATTCATTGTTGATGTTATTGATAGCATAGCTGAGAGGAATGGATGCCACAGAGCGACGTGAAACAGTCATAATCATGCATTTCGCCGGAAATAATAACATTAGCCATTGTGAGCACCACTTTGATATGTTATCCAGATGGGAATGAAGAATGAGGTTATCATGCAGACTAGATATTTCACGGTATACAGCACAATCATCAGCGAAACGCTCAATGGAACTATTATTAACAGTGGGTAAGTCATAACATATATTAGAAAAAGCAAGGGACCCAAAGCAGAGCCTTGAGGAACACCAGACTTTACGTCACAGTGAGACAATACGGCATCATTAGCGGTTACAAATAGAGTACGGTTAGTTAAAAAATATTCTATCCACTTCAAGATGTTAGGCTCAATATTAAGAGTACTGAGTTTAAAAAGCAGTAAGCGGCGAGACACCTTGTCCAAAGCCTTAGCGAAATCTAAAGAACTACAGTCAATAACATGTTTTTATCTAAGGAGGATGAAATGTTATGCATAAACGGTACAAGTTGTGTTTCGCAGGAATGGTTCTTGCGAAACCCATGCTGAAATGAAGTGAAAAATGCGTCGGAATCAAGAAATTAAACGAGTTTAGTAAATGTGGCATGTTCGAGGATTTCGCAAGGAATTCTAGTGAGCGAGATGGGTCTGTAATTGAGAGGGGAATGCGGGTCACCTGATTTAAACAGAGGCACCATCTTCCCCCACTTCCAATCTGCAGACACAGACGAGCACTCAATAGACTGGGTGAAAAAGTACATAAGAAATACAGAGGAGTACACTGCAGTGTTTTTCAAGAACTTGGAATTAACTTCATCAATGCCACAAGGAGACGATAGTTTCAAACCATGAATTAATTTCAGTATACCCGCAAAATTAACTACAAGTTGATCAATGGGGAAAAAATCATTTTTGTACACGTGCGGCTTCATGTCAATATAGCTATCAGAAAACGATTTTGCAATGGTGCCATTTAGTACCATGCCACATTCTTCATTGCTCATAGCGCAGCCATCTGAAGCTGCAAAATATATGCTAGTTTTCTTTTTTATTTGAATAGTGCTCCAAAAATTTTGATGGATTAGTTGAACGAAGTGATGGTAGATAAGTATAAAAAATACGTTTTTTGCCTCTTTCAACGCGATGCGATATGCACGCAGTGCGTGAAAATAAGCATTCAAACGAATAGATGTTTGAACGCGTTTTGCAAGGCGAAAGAGGCGTTTTTTTTTGTTTGATAATCTTTTTAGTGTCGTCCAAAACCAAGGGGAACGTTTATTTTTGGAAAGCTTGCGCTGGAGAATATATTTAGTAACAAGTGACGTGCTTTTATTTTTAAACATTTTCCAATTATCTTCTACGGTACGGCGGAAAAATTCTGCCATGTACTCTTCAATGAACTGTGCAAGCTCATTATTAATTGCTGTGTAATCACCCCTCGCCTAATTTCTGATCAACTTAGGAGTGTTTTCTGGCGTGTGACGTGGCCCTTTACAAAAAATTGTAAAAGGCAGTGATCGCTTATTCCGGGTAAACAAGTTATTGAGTGTACTAAGATAGGGTTGTTGACGAGTACGAGGTCGAGAGTATTTGACGAAGTAGCACTAGTTCTAGTAGGCCCAGAAACAAGTTGAGTAAGATTAAAATGTTAGCACAAGTTAATAAAAGAGTCGCTTTCAGTCAGCGAACCAACAACACAAGGATATAGCGAAGCCCAGTTTATTTTAGGAAAATTAAAATCACCCAGTGGAAGCAAAGGAGAGTGGAGAAATTCTGCGACAAGAAAATTAAGAACGTCATGAAGTTCATCGCAGAAAGAAGTTTGTGCTTTTGGCGGAAGATAACAAGCACAGAGCAATTTGTTTTGTTGTTTTAAGACAGCACGTACGCATACTAATTCTAAGGATGTGGTAAATTCAATCCTAGCAGACACTATATTATCGGTGATGGCAATCAGTATACCCCACCCGGTTTCATATAACGGTCTTGACGGCACACAACGTAGTTCTTCTCACACTGAAACAACTTCTCGCTCAAAATTTTATCGCTCAACCAGGTCTCCGTCAATGCGATCACGTCAGTGGCACGTGAATCAAGAATAGGGGCTAGAGCGTCACTTTTATAGATTAAACTGCGCACATTTGACAACAAAAAAGATAAGCCTTCAAAATACTGTCTGCGTGGTTGATGTCTAATTTTGTCAGGAAAAAGAACTGCCAGACCGGCAGTTTACAGCAGCAGACGATAGTTCCGGGTCACTTAGAGCATTGCCAAAATTCAATTTACAGACACTGTTGATTGATTGATTTGTGGAGTTTAACGTCTCAAAACCACCATATGATTATGAGAGACGCCGTAGTGGAGGGCTCCGGAAATTTCGACCACCTGGGGTTCTTTAACGTGCACCCAAATCTGAGCACACGGGCCTACAACATTTCCGCCTCCATCAGAAATTCAGCCGCCGCAGCCGGGATTCGAACCCGCGACCTGCGGGTCAGTAGCCGAGTACTTTAGCCACTAGACCACCGCGGCGGAGCTACAGACACTGTCGGCGTCGGGGGTAGACATAACACTTTTTGTTGATCTATAACTTGTTGCCCCGCCGCGGTGGTCTAGTGGCTAAGGTACTCGGCTGCTGACCCGCAGGTCGCGGGTTCGATTCCCGGCTGCGGCGGCTGCATTTCCGATGGAGGCGGAAATGTTGTAGGCCCGTGTGCTCAGATTTGGGTTCACGTTAAAGAACCCCAGGTGGTCAAAATTTCCAGAGCCCTCCACTACGGCGTCTCTCATAATCAAATGGTGGTTTTGGGACGTTAAACCCCACAAATCAATCAATCTATAACTTGTTGTACATCACATAGAAAATTCTCCGCGTTTCTTGCCAAAATCATACAGCTTTGTCTTCACAGTTCTGGTTGCCTTACAAAAATCTTCGCTTGCGGAAACACCAGTTGCTTTTAACTGACTTTTAGAAGACATAAACGCTTCTCTTAGTTTACAAGATGAAAACCGAACAATAATAGGTCTGGGATTTTTAGTGACAAAACGGCCAAGTTTGTGGGCCCGGGAAATCCAGTCATCGCTGTTGTTTAGGTTCAGGCTTAATGCTGAATTTATCATTCAGCAAATTTTTCTTCCGATTGTGCCGAAGTTTCAGAAGCGGTGTCAGCGATGCCATAAAATATAAATTTTCCGACGCGAACGATCTTCAAATTCATTTAGCCGTTGCTTCAGTGTAGCCATTTGAGGCACTACGCTATCCCTCTGTTGCCCCTCAGACGATCGAAGCCGTTGTTCAATGGCAGAGAGCCTATTATCGATATCAGCAATTTGCTGCTCCATGGAAAATTGAGCTTCTTTTACTTCACCTAGGGCAGACATGACTTATTCGTGCTTCAGATCAAACTTATTGTGGAGTGATTTAACAAGCTGTAGTAATTCCTTGCTAGGACCATCTCTGGAAGGCCCAGGGTTTAGCTCTACGTTACCGGACATGAATAACAACTTGGCGATAAACACACACTCATATGTTAATTGACGCAATATTTGGGGGCTTGGAAGCACTAGCAGCCAAATATTGTTTGACTTTTTAGAGTGAAGTTGCGGTGCTGTACTCACCCGCACACCGAAACGGAAAGGTATTTCAATCATGCTGACGGCTGCAGTGCCTCCATTCCCACTAAAACTGTGCAAGCTTTTCCAGCAGCCTTTACGGCTTGCCGATGACGTTGCGTTGGTCGACTTGGTAGCCGGAAATAACAGCACAGCAGTAATACGCGGCCAGCTCGCAAAGAATGTCTCAGTAGTTTCACGGCAGAACAGGGGCTCCGTCATTCGGCTGAGCAGGTAGATGCCTCCGTCATTAGCTTCCGGGATTACCAGCACCTGCGCAATGTCGGTGAGGTTGTCCCACACGAAGAAACCAATCCACAGGTGCACCCAGAAACGGAAAGGTGTTTCAATCATGCTGACGGCTGCAGTGCCTTTATTTCCACTAAAACTGTGCAAGCTTTTCCAGCAGCCTTTACGGCTTGCCGATAACGATGCGTCGGTCGACTTGGTTGCCGGGAAAAACATAACAGCAGTAATACGCGGCCAGCTCACACAGAATGTCTCAGTAGTTTCACGACAGAACAGGGGCCCCGTCATTCCGCTGAGTGGGTAGATGCCTCCGTCATTAGCTGCCGGGATTACCAGCACCTGCGCAGTGTCGGTGAGGTTGTCCCACACGAAGAAACCGATCCACAGGTGCACCCAGAAACGGGAAGGTGTTTCAATCATGCTGACGGCTGCAGTGCCTCCATTCCCACTAAAACTGTGCAAGCTTTTTCAGCAGCCTTTATGGCTTGCCGATAACGATGCGTCGGTCGACTTGGTAGCCGGGAAAAACAGCACAGCAGTAATACGCGGCCAGCTCACACAGAATGTCTCAGTAGTTTCACGACAGAACA
Source organism: Rhipicephalus microplus (assembly GCF_043290135.1). NCBI lineage: Eukaryota > Metazoa > Arthropoda > Arachnida > Ixodida > Ixodidae > Rhipicephalus > Rhipicephalus microplus. The sequence continues at coordinate 162,256,369 of NC_134702.1, forward strand.
GGGGCCCCGTCATTCCGCTGAGCGGGTAGATGCCTCTGTCATTAGCTGCTGGGATTACCAGCACCTGCACAGTGTCGATCAGGTTGTCCCACACGAAAAAAAAACGATGAATACACGGCGTACTGGTCCCACAAAACTGCGTGTCGGAGACGGCAGCTACTCTGAGTCTCTTCTTTCCTTCGATCTTCTTGTTTCGGCACATTCAAGGTGGTTTCGCTCATCGAATGCATTGATCATCCAGGTGCGCCACAACAACGAAAGCATGAATTATTACTCTTTTGCACTTGTTGATGCGTGAGTCCCACGTGTTTATTTCTTTTCGTCCCATCTTATGCGACATAAAAGTGAGCCTTAGCGGAATACGTTAGATAGAAGGCGTTTCTTGAACCACGCGCGCTTGCACTTTGTAATGGCTCAAGTACATAGCTGCTTATGTAACGTGAGAATTGAGATGAGAAGACCGATGCCGAAGACGTCACCTTTGCTCATTAGAAGACGGAGAAACAAAACCATCCTCATATTTTGGTCGACCTGAACTTGACACGCACTACAGTAATGATGGATCAACTATGACTACTAATAAAATGCTGTTGACACGTAAGCATCAGCGAAGACGTGAGATGTTATACTATTGTCACGATACGTGTCAGGCTATGCTCCCTTAATCCAACTCCTAAGCTGAAGCATTACTTCGGCGAGATTATAACATTCGAATTATTTCAACCGGCTTGTTCATTTTTATATACTAACTTATTTGTGCTTATTAGGCTATGTGTTATGCGACAATAATCAACAGCTGTGAATTCTTTACAGGGTTGTCTGCCAATTTGTTCTTTCAAAAATTTGGGATCAGCAATTAAACTCAGATACGGACAAAACGGGAAGTTAACACAGCAGGCAAGTGGCTGAAGGCGTTACAGAACAGCGCAGAAAAATACCATTGCTCCTCGCGGCAAAAAGTAGACAAACCACGTATACAAAGCACACATTATATGCAACATTAGGTTAATTTAACGTATACATATCGCAAAACAGAGAGACATATCTGCAATCGTCGCTTAATAAGTAGATCTAGCACGTGTGTGCATATGATGCAGAAATATTTATTGATTTATGAAAATGTCATGCCATAAATGTAATCAGTGTGTACCTGCGCACGAAGGCAGTATTTCCCACAGCGCATATAAACCCTGGTAACGCCGAACGTTGAGTCAACGTGATTTGAATGTAACAAATGTGAGACAACGTTAGACGGTAAAATATAACATTGCACCTGCGTTTATAGTACTGCTTTGCCATAAAACAGTGTTTTTATTGTTGCAGCAACATTCAAATAATGACGTTGTCCTAACGTGCTGTTTTTAACGAGGCAACAACATTCAAATTATCACGTTGCCCTAACGTGATAGTATTATTGTGGTAACAACAATCAAACAATCACATTGCATCAACGTTATATATAGACATCCAACCCATGTTTAAAAGCGAACGTAGAGACAACATGGAGAACATAATCGCTGAAACATCCAATGACACACTTGGTAACTTTTTCAACTTCGTGTACTCATTTGATTAATGGCTGACAGTGGCTAGTTAGTGTGGTTGAGTAACAAATAGAAGCATTAAGAATACAGACAACAGTTCAGCCTATGTTTTTCACACACTAATATTTCTATTAATGGCGGTCACCTGACGAGGCCTCTATAGCTCCGCACTATACGTTCTTCACACAAAGGGACTGCATTGGCAAAAAAAGAAACACAAGAACACAATCACACGGTGGAAACCATTGTGTCGCCTTCTCACGTCTGTAGCTAGATACACTAAACACAGTGAATTCATATGTGAGAAAGATATGTGCAAGAGCAAGCATTTTAGGTCCCCGAATTTATAGGCTACAAAAAGCCTGCTGTAGGCAAGTTCCATCTTAACATGTATGCATGCAGATTTCAAGAATAAATTACCTGTCTATTTTAATTATTTCTATGTGGTTGTAAAAATGACATTAGAATCATTACACTTTGAAGTGAGCAAGCAGTAGTTAAATCAAACTATGCCTCCATTATGATACATCACCACAATCATATTTTAAAGAGTGCTTTCAGATTAAACACACAAGAAACAGATCTACTAAAACGGGACTTATATGCTTGCATGAAGAAAGGCAACAGCAACAACAAACTTTACGATTGGCAAGAATCATGCAAGTGAAATCAATAGGAACCATGAAGCTAGAAAAACAGCTGTTTCGCAGAGCCCTTGCTCTTAGGGAACATAAAAAGCAATGCAATGATTTGAGAAAAAGACGCAAACAGGAAAATCAGTAACTGGTGTTAGTATTAAAGTAAAATTACGGTCGAAAGAGACAGAGAAATGTGGCATGAAGAAAGGCAGGGTGGTTCATCGGAAAGGAAGTATCTGGTTTGCTACCCTGCATTTGGGAAGGGAGACAGAAGAAAGGTAAAAAACGGAATGAGAGAGAGAAAAAGAGAGCGGTATGAAGCGAAAACACACACACACTAGAATGTCACAACCATTCGATGAGGCGGGTCGATCGCTGAAATTTTACGAGAACGGTCGAAGTCGCAATAAATGTGTAGACATGCTGAGCTTTCGGACAAAAAAAGGATGCCCATTCTGGTTCGAAACTGCCTTCACAACTGTTTGCAGTACTCAAGTATCTGGTAGTGTCTGTGGCCGATTAAAATGCAATAGAGCAGCTATTTCACCTGCTCTGCTCTTATAGCTTTGTTTGGAACTCGCATCGTCATGAAATCATTTCATGTGTTCTTAATAACTAAGTGTAAGTGAACATCGGCCAACAATTAAGCAATCGTAAAAAATTATGTTATTCTGTCACTTCCAAAGGTATCATTCACGGCACACACACAGCAAACACCAGGCCTGCAGAACACACTGTCTGCAAGCAAATGGAAACATCGAATTGCACCGCGATAAATGCCACACTAATACAGAAGGACGATCACTCACAACAAACACAGTAGACACCAACATAGAGAAAGAACGCCTTCTGAAATCACTGTGTTGTTGGTAAGAAAATGTAAACCACAAATTGAAGTATCGTGAAAAGGCACAGTAATGTGGAAACAATATCACCCACAGCTAATCTCGGAGACGCCAACAAGGACATGCCAAGCCTGCACAACACTTTATGCGAGGCACAAATAACACCAGACCACTGCAGTTCTCTTGCCATTTGTCCAAGGCCTGACTTCAGCTTCGATTTGATACGTCGGCATGAACAAATGCACCTACCGATTGCGATTCCCTAGCTCGAGTAGGTCGAGCGAGAAGACGCACAACTGAGGTAATGCTGCTAATGAGATGCCATTCTTTATTCACCTGATTTCACGCAGCTTTCTATGTAGTAGATGTAGAAGTAGCACCAGGTTTAGGCAGCTGTCTGGGCGACTGATACATTAGGTCAAGTGCAGTGTTTTTCTAGTTGGTCACAAAAACAAACGGCTGAGGCATATGTCACGGGTGTGCTCCTTTCTCCTTAACGTGCTACCGTGAACTTCAATGCTGTAAGTTCTGGCCAATACAGGTCCCACAACACCACCTTTTTCCTATGGAATTCGAAGCATGAACGATTGCAGTCTAAATGAAGTCTTCTTTCTTCAGTGAAAGAAGCTTCGAAGCTTTCTCTCTGTAGTAGTTTCTTACTAACTCAATTTTTTTCTACTAAGTCTGCTTGGGCAGGGTAGGTTTTTTAGGCAGCATATTTGTTGTCGACAGATAGGTATAGTAACCCCTCAGCGGTTAGGCGAGCCTCCCTTTCTGTTCCAGCGTGATGTACGTGCATAAGTAGCACCACGTTTATGCAGCTGTCTGCACGACTAATACATTTGGTCAACTGCAGTGTTTTTCTAGTTGGTCACAACGCAACAAAGGCTTAGCTGCATTTATCAAATTGTCAACTATTCAATTAGACTAAGGCTGATTTGAGCTGTAAGTCGTGTGCGAGCTGCCACTACTTGGTGACCTGGGCGAGCTCTGTACATAACAATTGTGGACTATTGTCGCTAGCTCGCACAAATGGTGGTTCATACCTGGGAAAGTCTGTTGTCTGATCATATTGTCGCGCTGCTGCTCATTGTTACATCATGCACTCCTAGGATTGAGGCAGTGGGGGAAGATTCGAGACGTTATTTAGCTTGCCACTTTAAGCAGCGAAGGATGCAGTGAGTATACCCTTTGTTGCGAGTCGGCGTAGAGTGTGCATGAAGTGTTCATTTCTGGTTGTGGAGTCACCTCAGTTGGCGGACCAAAATCTAAACTGTTGTAGATAAGGGCAACAGGTCCGCCGGTTACGGAAAGTCGGAGTATCACTGTACGTTCGATAGATGCAGTTTCTTGACTTGCAACGGTGAAATAAAGCTGAAATCGCTGTGCAAATAGCATCCAGTTCACCCACAAATTGCCGATCATGCACTTACGCACTGCTGTGGGCGTTATGCTGTGGGCACTGCTGTGGGCGTCTCTGCTGTGGGCGTTATTTCGTGTAGGAAGATCCGCATCAAGTGAGCTCACTGATGATGCTTAGCTGTTGCGTGGAGGTACTCTTCTTTTTTCACTGGAGGTTGTCGTTATTGGTCACACTTGAACGACTCCTCACGCTTGACTAAGCCACCCTAACTTAACGCCTTTGACCGAGAATGCAGAGCGAAAACACACAAAAATAAGATGCTTCATGCAACTGTGTTACGATGATGATGGCAGTAATAGTGAGTCGAAATCAAAATTGCACAAGTGTCGCTTTCAACTTCATTTTTAAAGTGGTTTTGTAACAGTAAAAAAAGACAGGTAAGGCAGCAAATAAAAAGTGAGATAGAAGTTGTTTGCTTAGAAACGAATTACTGTACGCACTAAAATATTCGTAGCACAACGCTATGAATTGTACAACGCTACTGAAGTTTCAGTTACACACTCATCACTTGCTTTTTTTGCACCCCCATGATGCGTTTTCATCAAGGCTTTCATGTTGTGCTCATCAAATGTCATCAAAACAAAAATGCAGTAATGATTAAAAATAATATTAGGATTCGTGCGAAGAATGTCTAAAATTACCTAGTTATAAAACAAGCAAGAGCCTTTAAGATTGGCACTGGCTTTATTTGTCTCGGAGGCTATACATTGTCAACGTCGGGCCCCGCTTTGCATTATAGGCTGTTTTAATCACGTGATAGTTTCGCGCTCAAAATAATGTAAGTTTCCGCCGTGGTCCCTTCATCAGCAGTTAACAATGTAAAATTTTAGTTTATATAGAGTCTGCGTGGCTGCATTTATCGGCTTTGTGTTCTGCGGTGCACCCTCCTGTCCGTGTACAACTAAGCAAGGCGTTCGGCTGCGTCACGGGCTTCCACCTGATCACTCCTCAGGGTGCATGATCGGGTAAGTAGCGGGGTTTGCACTCTTCTCTTTTGTAGCCCTGTTTGCCATCGCATGTTTCGTCGCACTGATGGTGACGCAAGTCACTTTCACTTCCGTTGTCACACGGGCACTTTCATCGTGATTTGGCTCCCGAATCGCAGTTTGACTCTCGTTTCAGGCACACTCGATCTAGATTAATTTGCACCACTTAGCAACGATCATTGTTGATCATGATCAAGAAATCAGACACGTCGTCGTGCTGTAACTATCGTCATGTCATACCAACTAGCCCAAACTGTCACACTTCCAAATCAACACTTTTGACGTGCAAAAGTGTTCGTGTGACACCGATGCAATCTACTGTATGCAACCAAAAATCATAAATGTGTCATTTTTGCGTACATTCACTTTCAATATCTCGATTCATGCAGTGTATATGATGTATGCACTAAATAAAGTCAAAATAATATCAACTCTTCTATTATCAGAATCATTGTTAGGTTGCTCTGTGTGATTATAAATAAATTGGCCTTTCGAATGAGTGACAGCCCCTTGTTCGTTTAAACAACGGTTTCACCATGTTTCCCCAGGCCACCAGTTTTGCCACAACCTCTTCCGTCGCGTCTGTTATCATGGGCTTCTGCGTTTGGCTCAAGTCAGCGTTATTATTCTGGCACCGACATGGCTGCCGGAAACTTAGTTCAGAATTTCTTCAGTTGATGCAGATGACAGCGATTGCCCAGGACGCCACAGCATCAGCGGTGTGTCCGGCTCTGCCGGACATTTCTGTGACGCAAGACTTCATTGAACTTCCTTGCTTTCCTGCGGTCCGGATTAGACTCGACATGACGGCGCTGCCAGTGGTATCAACGTACGGCTGCGAGCGGTTATGCAGCTCGCAACGCTGGAAGCACCGTGACGGCGAAGCACTACAAAAGCACAGCCACCATTCAACCACTTTGGGATCTGGCGCTGACATGGCTGCCGGAAGCTTACGTCGAGTATTTCTTCAATTGATGCAGATGACAGCGATTGCCCAGGACGCCACAGCATCAGCGGTGTGTCCGGCTCTGCCGGATATTTCTGTGACGCAAGACTTCATTGAACTTCCTTGCTTTCCTGCGGTCCGAATGCCACTCGACATGACGGCGCTGCCAGTGGTATCAACGTACGGCTGCGAGCGGATATGCAGCTGGCAACGCTGGAAGCATCGTGACAGCGAAGCTCTACAAAAGCACACCCACCATTCAACCACTTTGGGATCTGGCGCCGACATTGCTGTTGGAAACTTACGTCGAGTATTTGTTCAGGTTAGTTACTTTTACCTCTCTGTATACGGTAGGCCCTAACACACCCCTGGGTACACGGGCAAAAAAGAACTTGAGCAACTTGCAGCTCAATGTGGAGTGCTTGCACGTGCATGTCAGGCTATGAAAGATTGTCAGGACGACCTCGAAAGTAGGGATCGTCGAAATTACCTGGTATTTTATGGTTTCCCAGATAATGAGAATGGAACGTGGGCACAATCAGAGGAAAAAGTCATTTCTTTTTGTTCTAGTGACTTACAGCTCAAAGAAATCGGCGCCAGATCCCACTGCTGTTCTTCGTTTGATGCTTTGCTACCTGTCGGCCTTGCACGCAAACGCTGTCGCGTGTCGTTATATGATGAAAACGATCTTGCTGTTATCTGGGGATATAGAGCAAAACCCATGCCCTTCAACACCGCAACGAGAAAAGCACATGTTTGACACCATCATGACATTTTCTTCAATGCAGATCTCTGACTGCCATTCTTGATAAACTTAGCTCTATCCGAGCTAAGCACGAAGTGTTTCAACAAAAAATAACAGAAGAAATACATTCAGTGCAAAAGAGCAACGGTTGATTGAGCAGCGAGTGGCAGATGTAAATGATAGTTTAACGCGTGTAGAAAATAACACACCCCTAAGTAACAAGGGCAAAAAAGAACTTGAGCAACTTGCAGCTGAATGTGGAGTGCTTGCGCGTGCATGTCAGGCTATGAGAGATTGTGAGGACGACCTCAAAAGCAGGGATCGTTGAAATAACTAGGTATTTTATGATTTCCTAGATAATGAGAATGGAACGTGGGCACAATCAGAGGAAAAAGTCATTTCTTTTTGTTCTAGTGACTTACAGCTCAAAATCGCCCCTGATGCAATTGAACGAAGTCGCAGATTAGGCCGTTATTCGGCGGCAAGGGGAAGGCCCGCAGTAGTAAAGTTTCTATCTTTTAAAGAAAAAGAACGTGTGCTGAAGTCTTCTGGCAAGCTAAAGGGAACCAACTTTGGAATCAGTGAAGACTATTCACCCAAAGTCAGGCTAGAGAGGCGAAAATTGATACAATACACTAAAGGAAAGGGGGGTGATTTTAAGCTTCGTTTCAATAAGTTATACATGAATGACCAAATATTCCTGCATAACAGTGCTGAAGATAGAGTTGTGCCTAGTCGTAGATAGCAATCTCCTCGAAATGCCGTTTTACTGACAAAAGAATTGAGAAAAAATTAACTAACGTGCATCGTAGTTACCTGTCACAGTTTAAAAAACAAAAGAACAGAATTTCTTTCGTTATTAGACATGACTAAACCACACAGTTTTTGGCACGGAATCTTGGTGCGATACCACGATCACAGATCATGAATTCTTTCCGTCGACCTATGCAGTATACCAGCGGGACTGCACGGCGCACGGTGGTGTATTCCTAATGATTCATAACAGTATCACTAGCGTTCGTATTCATGGTGTTGGTGACTTGTGTGAATCTGTGTAGTGTAAGGTTAGGCTGAGTGGTGGCTCAACTGTGGCTGAAAGTTCTTTTTACAGGCCCCCTAGTAATACAGCACCGGAGCCTTTTACTTTAAGCAATATTTTGTCAACCCTAAATACAACATACATAATGGTTGCCGCTGATTTTAACCTACCCGATGTTGCATGATCCTCATTCAAACCGATAATTCACAATGAGTAACTGCCTCATAGAGCTATTCAAGAAATCGTGAATGCCCATCAGTTATATCAGCTTGTGACAGCCCCATCAAGGGTGTGCAGTACTAGTGCAAACGTAAAAGACATGTTTTTTTTTTTTGCAATGATCAAACCCTTGCTTCCTCTGTTGTTACAGTACCAGGTATTAGTGATCACGACGTTGTCCTTGTTAAAATGTGCTTAGCTGTAGCCTGTAGCTCAACAACGAGCTTCGAGGCCCAGAAAGGTGTTTTTATATGAAAAAGGAGACTACGCTTCTATTTCCACAAAACTAGACGTTTATTTACCTGAGTTCCAAGAACTATGCTCGCGTTCTGACGTGAATAGCTTGTAGAATGAGCTAAAAACAAAACTGTTATCTCTAACTCTAACTTTTGTACCATCGCGAGTCATATCAGCCAAACAACGAAATGATAAACCATGGCTAAATAAGGAACTCCGAGTGCTCATAAACAGAAGAGATCGTCTCTATCGCAAATATTGTCACACTTCAGACCTTGAAACATACAAACAGATTAAACTACTTGGTAAAAAGATAACCAAAGATCTGAGGAAAGCAGAGAGAGTATACTTGATTGATTTGAGTATTAAGGTGAAAACTAAACCAAAACTTGTCTGAAAATACATTAAAAGAAAGACAAAGGTTCCTGGTGGTATTCCTGATATTAACGATGGTACTAAATACTTGTCGGACAGTACAAGTAAAGCTGAATGCTTTAACCGGTACTTTCAGTCTGTGTTTACGGTTTCGTCAGCGGTTCAAACTACAATGTGCTACACAGTGACGTTATCGGAAATAGAGGAGTTTGAAATTTCAGAACAAGGTGTTGCATCTCTTTTAAAAAACCTTAGTGCGTACTCAGCATCAGGGCCAGATCAAATCTCAAACTTCATTTTAAAGAACTGTGCCCTTTCAATAAGCCCACTTCTTACAGCTCCGTTCAGAAATTCTTTATTGCAGGGTGCATTACCTGATGACTGGAAACGAGCAGATGTAATTCCTATTTTCAAGAGTGGTGAGAAGTCAAGTACTTGCAACTATCGGCCCATTTCGTTAACGTGTGTGTCCTTTAAGACACTTGAGTATTATATACTTGAACTTGGCAAAGCATCTTCAGACTAACAATTTTTTCTGTCCAACACAGCATGGTTTTCGAAAAGGGTTTTCCTGCGATACGCCACTCGTGGAATTTACACATGACATCACCGCAACGTATAAACTCCGGTAGCCAAATTGATTGCATTTCTTTAGACTTTAGCAAGGCTTTTGACACTGTTACACACTCGCTCCTTTTACTGAAATTATAGTGTCTCAGTATATCTGCCAGCCCACTGGCATGGCTACAAGCTTATCTCTCATGCAGGAAACAATGCACCATCATCAATAGCGCGTCGTCGTCACATGTAGACGTCATTTCAGGAGTGCCACAAGGCTCCGTCCTGGGGCCGCTCCTCTTTTTCATTCATATCAATTATCTTGCTGAATGCGTGGACAGTCAAATATTGTACGCAGATGACTGCTGCATATATCGTAAAATTAAGTGCACTCAAGATTCCGAACAACTGCAGAAAGACCTTGACTCAGTAATAGCATGGTTCAGTACGTGGAAAATGCAGCTTAACGTGTCAAAGTGCTGTGTCGTTAGGTTTATCAAGAAAAAACAGCCTTTTATCACAAATTACTTCATGGAAAGGATACCATTATTCATGGTAAATGAATACAAGTATCTTGGCATTGTCATCAACAGCACACTATCGTGGAATGATCATGTTCGCATGGTATCAGTTAAAGCAGTCGCGTGCTGAACTTCCTACGCCGCAATTTCAGAACCGCCCCCTCTGTTCCTAAACAAGTTCTTTGCGTGTCAAATGTACGCCCAATTTTAGAATATGCTTGCACTGCCTGGGACCCGGCCACAAAGTTAAATATGGATGCATTGGAGCGCATTCAGAAACGTGCCTCCCGGTCTGTGGCGGGTGATTATGACTTCACCAGAAGGTCTAATGAAATTCTTAGTTCGCTTGGTTGGCCGTTACTCTCCTCAAGGCGTAAATATATCCGGCTATGTCTTTTCTACAACCTAATAAACGACAAAACTGGGATCAATAAAAGCAAATACATCAGACCACCAACATACATCTCATCATGACGGGACCATCCTTTGAAAGTGTATGAATATATGTGCCAAATATCAACGTATGCAAATTTCTTCTTCCTAAACCTATACACGAATGGAACAGTCTTCCAAAAAACATTGCGACCGCCCCTTCCACAGCGTTTCCTTCCCTTTTAAAGGAGTCTGTGGTCACACAATGCCATTGTATGCTGTGATTTAGGTATTTTGATTTGTTCTTATTTTTTGTGTACCGTGCAATTCAACTTGTGCCCACTGATTTAAATGTACTTTGAATTTGTAAACCTCCCTACAAGAATGCCCCTAGAGGGCGCTGTAGGTATAAGTATAAAAAAATAAGTTTAAATAAGTATTTGTACACGTTTCTTCGTTTTGTAGCATTAATATAATTTTACTCATATTAGTCTGTGAGGAGAACAACTATGATTCTATTATGGTAGGTGAAACAAGCGCAGCCTGTAAAGCGTATCCCTATCGACGTGGTGACGTGTGGCACAACCATTGAGTACCACTTGAAAATAATTGGAAAGTGAATAAATGAATGCAACTTTGTAAAGAATTGTGTAACCAGTCTCGACACTCGAATGCTAACCACTCAAATGTTGACCATAACCTGAATGATTAATGTTTAAAAATTAACAGAGTGGAATAACCCCGTGATAAAAAATGGCAGATATCACGTACTGTGGCAATCGAAGATATGCAAAGCACGAATAAGAAAGGTTGATATGTCATTTTAAAATCAGCACAACGCTACGAGTTTGAAGTAAATGATGCCGTACATGACTTCTGTGTCACAATTTTATCATGTTTGGATATGTCGTTTAGCTTCGTCATCGATTCACGTCACGTGATACCAAATTTAGTATACGTGGAGCTAGCGAAACGACCGCGAACACGCTATGAGCATGGTATGTTGTCATGTTCTTACATTAGACGCGTGTTAGGATTATCATGGTTGCACCATTCATATACTTTCGTCATCTATTGACGTCACTTAACACCAAATTTGATATATGTGGAGCTAGCAAAACGGCCGCGAGTGCATCATGAAGGACCCAATATACTTTGATGTAGCGGTGACGTGCGCGCACTCAGGCCGAACGCGTTAGCAAAACGCGAGAACTCTAGAATCTGACGCCAGGCGTGACAGGCGCGACCAGCGTCCGTCGTTGCAGCCCGACGGACACCAGCGCGAAATTCTCGCCGATGCATTACCCAGACAACACTGCGTCTCCCTTTTTTCGTGACGGAGGAATGCCAGACGTGCTTAAACGCGCCTGCGTCCAAGCAACGCAAGGTGGCAGGCGCCTGCGGGTATTAAGGTCCCTAGATTATTGATTGATTGATTAAAACTTTATTTTTGTCCTGAGAAGACGCAGGGGAGACCCCGCGCCACCCGGCTAATCCCACGTTGGGACCGTCAAGCCGAGCTTGGCAGCCCGTTCGCGGGCACTCTGGACGGCCAGGGTTTGATCCTTAAGTTCGGGGCTGCGTAAGAGCGCAGCCCACCTGTCCTCGCTGAGGGCGGGGCCGATGGTTTCACATTCCCACAACACATGATTGAATGTGGCTAACAGTCCACAAACGGGGCAATCCGCACTTGGATACCGTTCAGGGTAGATGGCATGAAGAACCACAGGGTTAGGATACGCACTGGCTTGCAATAGTCTTAGGGTTACTGCCTGCGCCCTGCACAAGGCCGGGTGTGGGAGAGGGAATACCCTTCTTGACAGATAGAGTTTCGTTGAACGTAAGTGAGATTCCTAGATGAAACAAGTTTCCAAGGTAGCGACACCCTCCCTTTTCCTCCTCCCTTATTTGCCTGAAGTGCCCCCTAGAAGGTTTAAAACTTTCATCCAAAAGCGAATGTTTGGGTTCTGTTGCTACGGTGAGTAGATGTAAATGAAACAAAATGGAACGAAATAAGACGTAGAATAAACAGTTACCTTTATGAACATAAACGGCACAACACAAGAGCAAGCGGGATGTGCGTTACTCAACCGGCAACGTTGGGCAGTTCTATACTTTACACCACTAGCCATGGCGTCTCGCGTAGTACATTTTAGTTTTCCCGTGTGCTCAGATTTGGGTGCACGTTAAAGAACCCCAGGTGGTCAAAATTTCCGGAGCCCTCCACTACGGCGTCTCTCATAATCATATGGTGGTTTTGGGACGTTAAACCCCACAAATCAATCAAATCAGTACATTTTAGTTCCACGGCCGCGGTATTTCGTCCAGTTCTAACTAGTCCACTTCGCCGATTGTGTTTTCTTCGTGATGTGACACAGTGAACGTGCTTCTTGCTGGATCCTGTAAGTGGCCACAGGGCGTGACGTTGTGACGATTGATTACAACCGGCTTGTGCACACGCAAGCAAAAAAAAACTACGACCAGTCTGGTACGAACACTCGTCCAGCAGCACTACGATGACGTTTTTTTAAATGTGCCCATTTGGACAATCGTGATGCCAAGTGATTCTGATGCGGTGCTGGGAACTTCCTGAAAAGTGAGAGTTCTACTGGTGAGGTGTCTCAAAGCAGCGCGTTTCGGCTCAAGCGGGAACTGGTCAAGAAAGAAATGTTTCTGAAGTTGCGTTGATTACAACCTACAGCTGTTCTGTATACGTGCATACCCACATGTATTTGTACCAACTGGCATGCACTAGACACGCATTAGACGCGCGCCTGGCGTTTCAATAAAAACCGACAAGTGAACTCGCTTCGCAGATCCGCGTCGACATACGTTGACGGAGTTGCACGAAAGCATTCGCGTGAAATGGTTGATAGTTGCACTTCATGGTGCGCTTCATCTCGGAAAGCACGAGTAAGTTGAAGAGAGCGAAACCATTTTCTGTTGTTTACGGCAACGCAACATTGCTGAAAAACGCAGATGTTGCATTGAACGAGCATGGCGAAACAATCTTGGTGGACTTAGCGCGCACCGAAACACTCCTCCTCTTCAGTTTATGTTCTGGCTACGATTTTGTCTTTAGTCACGGCGAGAATCCGGCTGGAGCCATATGCGCATGCGTACTCGTTTTGAACCTTTTGCATAATAATAAATAACACCACCAGCCATTTGCAAGATCACGTGCAAGTAATGCACCAATTACAGACGCGGATGGCAGAGAAAAAAAAGGAGTAATCAAGATAGTGAGGAGGACGGCTCGAGAACAATGAGTGACGCTACCTTGTTTCTTCTAAAGACCTTAGCGGGTATATGGCAGGACCGCCACCTTGTGTGGCAACGTCCGCATGACGCGACGAAATGAACGCCGCAGAGCACGCGCACCGCGTCACGTTGAAATATATTGCCGCCTTCACTGTGGCATGTAGACATGTTCTCACATGACACACATCTCATGATTCTCACGTTTACACCAGTCACACACCTTCGTCATACATTGACGTCACGTAATGCCAAATTCGGCATGTGTGAAGCTAGTGAAACGGCCGCGAGCGCATCATCAGTGTGGCATGTAGTCATGTTGTTACATGACGCGCATGTTATCATCATATTTTGGTGTGTCATTTACCTATGTAGTCCGTTCGGGTCGCGTAATACTGAGTTTGGGACATGTGAAGCTAGCGAAACGGCCACGAGCGCATCACGAGCGTAGCATGCGGTCATGTTACACGACACGCATCTCATGTTTATCATGTTTGCACCAGTATCATACCTTTGTCATCCATTCACGTCCCGTAATACCAAATTTGGTCCTATTGCCCTCGACCCATTACGTGCAGGTGGCATTATAATGAAACTATAACGCTTACTGCATGTACACTCTGTGAAGTACCCACCACGCCGTAATTCTTCCTCGTGCGAGTCACGAAAGGGCCCACTACCCGTCCTTAAGGCAGCTCGCGATGGTACGCGGCTCTTCACTTTGTTGATGCTTTTGCGGCTGGTGATGAGCATGTTAGAACGCTTCCTAATGCGCGGGCCTTTACAATACCTATTCACTATATTTCACATGTTATTTATTTATTTGTTTATTCAGAATACTGTCAATCCCGTGATGGGATTATTACAGGAGTGGTGTCACATTGTACATAGTTAAAACAAGCAATACACAGACTGAAAATACATGTTGCAAGCACTTGAAATTTGAAGCGAATATCTCAAACATAGTGCGAAATTCGCCGTAGTGATAGGCAAAGAGTCTTTATGAATAAAAACATCAGATTAAATGCTGGGGCAAGCGAAAAAACAAAAACAAAACGAAATTGTACAGAGTTAAAACTTGCGACATCTTCAATTCAGTAAATCACGGCTAAATAAAGGCAGGACACATTCACTCGCTCAATTAACAAATTCGTCAACTGTCAGCTGTGTCAACACGGTGGGGTGCAGGGCATTCCAAGCGCCTATGGCTCGCGGAAAAAAAGAGTGGCCAAAAACATTGTTCTTGAAGCGATAGTCATCAAGTGTGTGACAATGTTTATTTCGTGTTTGGCGCTTACTGTTAACTTTAACATAATTAGCCGGATTTATTTTCAATGAGTTGTGTAGCACCAGATACAAAAATCTGAGGCTATGAAGCTTGGCGCGTCGCGCCAGGGGGGGGGGGGGCAGATCCGCTTTTATCAAAAGAGCGGTAGGTGAGTCGATACATGTTGGGCGCCTGGTGGCATTCTGCGTTTCTGAAGTAACTTACATGCGTCAAGGAGGCTCTTTCCGCTACGCGATATTAATGTAACGGTTTTTTTATGACGATAGCCTTTCTTGGAGACCTTCAACAGAAAAATTTTGGTCTGTTTGTGTGTCTGTTTGTCTGTCTGCCTGTCTGTCTGTCTGTACATTTGTCTTTTTATCCACCTTTAGCGGTTTTCTTAATGGCACCAAAGTGACCAAACGATACTCCAAGTGGCCGACCCAATTCGCAGCGCCCACCAATATTGCTCTAGGTTCAGCGTTCATACTTGTGCGATTGTCAATTTGAAAAATTATTGCGCATTTCTGAGGAACTATAACAACACGTCAATGTTATGTATGCCTATTTTTTTTTACTGGAAAAGGCATATATATATGTATTTTAGGGATTGTAGCCTTTATAACGCTGTGGTGGCCATGCAGCACTTGGATGAAAAGACGAGTGTTTCCAACGCTTTTCAAAGACGACACGATGGTGGCACATCCCCGTCGCCTGGCGTACTACACCTTATCACCTCAGAGACAGGCGCGCACGCTGCACGCCTCTTTTACAAGATAACTGCCGGATATCACTCATGTCTCACGTGTGATGTGACTTGATGCGCTCGTTCGCTTCCGTTACACACTCGAGCACTTTATACCAGCGCCTCCACAATACCATTCAGCAATTTTCTTGCGCATAACATCAAATAAACGTTTTGATCACTTTCTCCACACACAAGACTATCGTCTTTCGACGACGTTTGCAGTGTAATATGCGGATACGGGGCCATTTTTTTTTCAAGCAGCTTCAAGCAATTGTGTAGCTCTCTCTGGTAGGACATCTTATTACCTATCAGACGGCTCTTGAGTTTCCTTTTAGTGCATGGCATTCAGATATTGTGTTTAATGAAGCCGCCTTGAACAGTACCTTCGCTTTGTGGTAGAACGCCTGCTCTCTGCTCATACGGCCTGGGTTCGATTTTCATCCGAACATAAAACTTTTGATTTGATTGATATGTGGGGTTTAACGTCCGCAAACCACCATGTGATAATGAGAGACGCCGTAGTGGAGGGCTCCGGAATTGTCGACCACCTGGGGTTCTTTAACGTGCACCCAAATCTGAGCCCACAGGCCTACAATATTTCCGCCTCCATCATAAATGCAGCCGCCACAGCCGGTGTTCGTATCCGCGACCTGCGTGTCAGCAGCCGAGTACCTTAGCCACTAGACTACTGTGGCGTGGCGAACATAAAGCTTTTATTCTCAATTTCATTTGGATATTTCGCAATCGTAGCGGTACACACTAAGCACGGTAACGTTTACTGAAGGTCCGCATTTCCCTAAACGGGGGCACCAGAAAATAAAAGCTATATATTAACCTTTGTAATATTAATAACCTTTACTAAAAAATGCAAAAATTCACTTTTAGAGGAGAGGTTAGGTGAAGAACCTTCATTACCCGTCCTGTCCTCAATATCGAGCGATTTCAAGCGATAGGTTGCATTGTACAGTATATGGTGTACTGGTCAACAAAACTGCGTGTCGGAAACGGCAGCCACTCTGAGTCTCTTCTTTCCTTCGATCTTCTTGTTTCGGCACATTCAAGGTGCTTTCGCTCATCGAATGCATTGATCAGCCAGGCGCGCCACAACAATGGAAGCGTGGATTAGCACTCTTTGGCGCTTGTTGCTGCGTGATCCCCATGTGTTTACTTTTTTTTCCGCCCCGCCTTATGCGACATAAAACTGAGCCTTACCGGAATACGTTAGACAGAAGGCGTTTCTTCAACCACACGCGCTTGCACTTTGTAATGGCTCAAGTACATAGCTGCTTATACAACATCAGAATTCTGATGAAAAGACTGATGCCGAAAACGTCACCTTCACTCCTTAGAATAGGGAGAAGCAAAACCATCCGCATATTTTGGGCGACCTGAACTTGACACGCACTTTAGTAATGATGGATCAACTAAGATTACTAATAAAATGCGGTCGACACGTAATGATTAAAGAAGTCTTATAGTAGTGTCATGATACGTGTCAAGCTATCCTCCCTTACTCATACTCCTCAGCTGAAGCATTACTTCGGCGAGATTATATTGTGCGAAATATTTCATCAGGCTTGTTCATTTTTATATACTAACTGATTCGTGCTTATTGGGCTATGTGTTATGAGATAATAAACACCAGTTATCAATTCCTTACAAGGTTGTCTCTCGATTTGTTTCTTCACAGTTTTGGAATCGGCAAAGAAACACAGATACGGACAAAACGGGAAGTTAACACAGCAGGCAAGTGGCTGAAGGCGGTAAAGAACTGCGCAGAAAAATACCATTGCTCGTCGCGGCAAAAAGTAGACAAACCACGTATACAAAGCACTCAATATATGCCACATTAGGTCAATTTAACGTATACATATCGCAAAACAGAGAGAAATATCTGAAATCGTCGCTTAATAAGTAGATCTAGCACGTGTGTGCATATGATACAGAAATATTGCTACAGGGTGCCACAAATGAACATTGTAGAAAAGAGGACGATGTTTAGGGTGAGCTCGTGCAGACCGGGCTCCATATTGTATGCCTGCCTGTTTACCAAAAGTAAAGGTATTTTCAGGCGCCTTCTCCCCGTAACATTTTGGTGGGGAGTGCGGGTCTTCCCACAGTCAACACCACGACGATTTTACGAAGCGGACGTTCCTTGGCTGCCTGTGCGATGCCTGATCAAGACAAACACGAGGATTCTTCAGAGACTACCCCAACCGTGCTTCGTTCAACTACGCAGCAACCAACAGCACCGCATACAGCTGCTACTGCTAGCATCCAGCTGCATCCAGCTGCTAGCGTGACCCAGGCACATTTTCGGGCAGTGATAGTACTGACGTTCAGGAATGGCTTCAGCTGTACGAAAGGGTGAGCACTCTTTACAACTGGGATCCGACGCTCATGTTGGCCAATATTATTTTCTACCTTGATGGTACAGCTTAAGTTTGGTTTTCCAACCACGAGGAAGATATCACGAGTTGGGACATCTGTAAGCAGAAACTCATCGATCTCTTCGGCAAGCCCATCGGGCGTCGTCGTGCTGCGCAGAAAGAACTAGCGTCCCGACTCCAGTTCGGCACCGAGTCGTAGGTCACATACATACTAGTGCTCGCCCTTTGCCGGAAGGTTGATGACAAGAGGCCGGAATCCGAAAAGGTCGCGCACATCCTCAAAGGAATCGCCAATGACGCCTTCAATCTCCTCGTATTTCGAAACTCATCGACCGTAGACGACGTTATTAAAGAATGCCGACACTTCGAAGACGCGAAAAGTCGCCGTATCACTCCACACTTTTCGCGTCTTCTCTACACGGCTGCAACATCAACCTGCGAGGATGCCCGTTTGGCACCAGCCCCTGCTGCTTCCGAAAATATCGTGCGCATCGTGCGCCACAAAATCGAGGCAGCATCTCCCCAGTCTGACCAAGTCCAGGCCCCTGACGACTATCGCGCCACGATTTCTTTGATCAAGAGCGTCGTACGCCCGGAACTGGCCAATGCCGGACTTCAGACGCTATGCCCCGTTAACCGACCTGTCTACCGACTGCCCAGTACACCTAATATGTGCCGTGGACCGAACAACCGCCCACGTTACCAGAACCCGGCAGAATGGCGAACTTCTGATGACAGGCCAATCTGCTTCAACTGTGGACGAGTCGGCCATATTTCACGTCATTGCCGCACTTTCTGGGGTTGGCAGCCATGGTCGCATTATGCCAACACCCAACGCCCACCTGCTGGCTCTCGGATGCCGATCTACACGGCAAAAGATGATGCTTCGCCATCCAGGCCCGCCCAACCAAGCCCCTCCCCATCGCCCTCTGATTGCATGTCCCGCTCAACTAACCAACGTCGCTCCCCCTCACCCTCCTACCACCAGTCCTCGAAAAACTGACGGGCGCAGCTCCTAGAGGGGAGCCTGCTTCGACGACCCGACACGAAATTCCTCTACACACGATACCCGAACACAAGAACTTGATTAAAGTAAATGTTGACGGTACTTCTGTGGCAGCACTCATTGACACCGGCGCTCACATATCAGTCATGAACTCCAGCTTTTGTTCTCGACTCAAGAAAGTGCTCACTCCTGCTCCAATCACTCTTGTCCGAGTAGCTGATGGTGCAACACCAGCAGTCACCGGAATGTGTGCCGCCAGTGTCACTGTTGCTGGACGTCATACCACTGTTCTGTTTTACGTACTGGACCACTGCCCACATGACGTCATTTTGGGACTCCATTTACTGTCGGAGCGTTCCGCCCTAATTGACTGTTCTGCTGGTGCTGTTCAGTTCATCCTACCACACGCCGTTGACCCTCCTGACCCTGCGCCGCCAAAGCTATGCTCCGCCGACTTTGTTAGCCTACATTGTCGAGCTGTGACGTATATCGACGTCTCTTCTGATCCACCTGTGGCTGACGGCGATTATGTCATTTCACCTTATCCTACAGTACTCTGTTCGCTCAATGTTGCGTTCCCCCACATGATCATCACAATGAAGAACAACGTGGCATGTCTCCCTATTGTGAGCTTTGGACTTTGCTTTGAAGTGCTGCCACGAGGAAGATCCCTTGCAACCCTTGCCTCGGCGGGCGACTACCACATATCGTCCTTAACAGAGGATACACCGTCATCTGCAAGTATGCAGTCGCGCAGTACACTAGACTGCATAACTGGAATGATTGCCTCGTATCTCCCGGCCGAGCATGTGTCTGCGCTTCGTGGCCTTCTTGCGTCGTATCAAGACTTATTTGATCTCTGCGACCAACCCCTAGGTCAAACGACCGTCGTAAAGCATCGGATCAACACCGGTGATTCAAATCCAGTACACCGGTGACCCTATCGGGTTTCCTCCACCGAGCGCCACGTGATCCAGCAAGAAGTCGACAAGATGCTTGCCTGAGGCATCATTGAACCTTCTTCGAGTCCTTGGGCTTCGCCCGTGGTGCTTATGAGAAAGAAGGATAACAGCTGGCGCTTCTGTGTCGACTACAGAAATCTTAACAAAGTTACAAAAAAAGACGTGTATCCTCTGCCGCGGATAGATGACGCTCTTGACTGCCTTAGTGGAGCAAATTATTTCTCTTCCATCAACCTTTGTTCCGGGTACTGGCAGATATCACTTGATGATCTGGAGCGTGAAAAGACGGCATTTATAACTCCCGACGGGCTCTATCAGTTCAAAGCAATGCCGTTCGGGTTATGCAATGCCCCGGCTACATTCGAACGAATGATGGACGCTCTTCTTCACGGTTTCAAGTGGTCAATCTGCTTATGCTACCTTGATGATGTCATTGTTTTTTTTTGCCAACTTTCGAAACTCACCTCGAGCGTCTCTCAACAATTCTTTCGGTTTTCCGCAAAGCAGGGCTCCAACTAAACTCGTCGAAATGTCACTTCGGCCACCGGCAGCTCAGTGTCCTTGGACACCTTGTCGATTCTTCTGGTGTTCGTTCCGATCATGAGAAAATCCGCGCCATCAAAGATTTCCCTGTGCCGACCTCATTGAACGATCTTCGAAGCTTTGTGGGCATTTGTTCTTACTTTCGTAGATTTGTGCGGAATTTTGCTGACATCGCACGCCCGCTCACGGAACTACTGAAAAAATGTTACTTTTGTAAAGGGACCAGAACAAACCAGAGTATTCGTTGAACTGACGAGTAGACTTACGACGCCACCGATCCTTGGCCACTCTGATATATGCGCTCCAAGGGAAGTGCGTACCGACGCCAGCGGCCATGGAATCGGAGCCATTTTGGCACAACGACAGCATGGCTGTGAGCGCGTTATGGCATACGCTAGCGGTCTTTTATCGCCAGCAGAGCGAAATTACTCAATCACAGAACGCGAATGCCTCGCACTCATCTGGGCAGTGCCTAAATTTCGGCCGTATTTGTATGGACGCCCATTCGTGGTTGTCACTGATCACCACGCCTTATGCTGGTTGTCGTCCTTAAAAGATTCTAGTGCACGTCTCGGCCGGTGGGCTCTACGGCTACAGGAATATTCCTACACGGTTGCCTACAAATCAGGTCGCCACCATGAGGATGCTGATTGCTTGTTGCGTCATCCAGTAGACCCAGCAGACTTTTCTGAGAGCGATGAGTCTACTTGCATTTTGCCACTTTCCGCGTTTAGCAACATCGGAGATCAGCAACGTTATGATCCTCACCTCAAAGATATAATCCTTCGGCTTAGTGCTCCCACAACTCCTCCGTCTCTCCGTATGTTCCTGCTCCACGATGACGTCTTATATCGCAAGAGCATGCATCCTGACGGACCTGAGCTGCTGTCGATCATTCCACAACATATCCGTCAGACTGTCCTTGCACAGTTGCATGATATTCCGACAGCTGGTCACCTGGAAGTTTCAAGAACTTATGACCGCGTTCGACGTCGCATCTTTTGGCCCGGTATTTACCGATCCGTCTGCCGTTACGTCGCCTCATGCAAATCCTGTCAACACCGCAAAAAACCAGCAACCCTTCCAGCGGGACGCCTTCAGCCCATTCAGATCCCATCCGAACCATTTTATAGGGTAGGTGTTGACTTACTAGGACCGTTCCCTTTATCGGCCAGCGGAAACAAGTGGATAGCAGTCGCCATGGATTACACCACTCGGTATGTCATCACACGGGCCCTTCCTACTAGTTGTGCGACCGACGTCGCTAACTTTCTTCTAGAAGACGTCATATTACACCACGGCGCTCCTCGGCAACTGCTTACCGATCGGGGTCGCTACTTTTTATCACAAGTTATCCAAGAAATATTACACTCTTGCGCTACAAAGCAAAAGTTCACAACGGCGTATCATTCTCAAACCAACAGGCTCATGGAGCGGCTAAATAGAACCATCACGGACATGCTCACCATGTACGTTTCTTCCGACCATCGTGACTGGGACTCCGCCCTTCCATTTGTAACATTTGCCTATAATGCGTCTTAGATATGTTCTTATCAAATTGTTTCCATCAAGAAGTATATTTCGTTTGGCAGTTTATATAGTCGGTTGCACCGAATGTAAGCAATATCGGCTTCTTGACGTTTCCAAGCTGTCTGACAAGAATTTTCTCAGCATGCCTTGAACTGGATGTGTGCTGCTAAAAAAATTAACGCAAAACACACAGTATCGCCATTCAATTGTGCGGTCTACACAAGTTAAAATGTTCTATTTTAGGCATTAGCATATCATGTATACAGTATCAATTTTTCTAACCATACTGGCACGTATACACTCACCCTTGAACAGAATGAGAGCAAAAGGAAAAAAATTCTATTTCACTGTAAAGGTATACATTCACATCTCCAAATAACTACATACATTGAAAGACCGACCAACCTCCCCGAAGATGTACTCCTTTGGACTCCTACTTGGCACGTTTGCTGGCGTTTACGCCATCTGAAAAAATATTTAAGCCACAGTGCACCAATTTTCACGTAAGACAGAATTCGCGTCGGCCCTATTTCGATAGCGACGCAGTTCGACGAGTTCAAAGGAGGCAGAACAAGTATACCGCCGATAACAATGTAATGCGTGGAAGGACGACAATTTATTTTTCTGATACGACGCACCTCTTGCAGTAGCGTAAACATGAACTTCAATAAAGGTCAGACAAATTTTGAGCATCGTACACTGAGATCAATATGAGTGAAACTGAAGGGGGAAGATTACTACAGTGTATATCTGTGGTGGGGTTTGAAGTTAAAAATTGGCGCACAGAAAAAGTTATTTCGGGGGAGGGGCGTCTGGTCGGGTTCCAATGCGGTGAAGGTAGAAAACTACGGCACTGAGTCAACCAAATCAAGAAAGGCACGCATACCACATACATACGTGCACGCGTGCGCAGACACACTGACCCACCAGCAAAAACCCACGCACAGACATCCCAAGACATCTGCACACACACGCACAAACACGCAGGCACACATATTAATACGCGCACACGCCAACACACTCGTACACTCACTCACACGCATGCACCCTTCCCAACACACTCGCTTGCACACTCTATTGACCTAGCCACACACACATCGAGCCTTCATCGAGCAGGCGCCGTATTCTGAAAAGGTGGAAAAACCAGCGACTCAACCGGAACCTTCTCCGCAGAATCGCTGCGTCAGGAAAGGAGGCAAATCAGTACACTAACAAATTGCAACTGAGGGATGGATCCAGTTCTGCAGTTCACTACAGGACACTCTGAGCACTGCAAAAACTTGAGCCATCCTAAAGAACAAGCTTGACCCAGAAAAATCAAAAACGGCCACGAACCGAACACTTCAACGAATAATGCAAGATTTTCCGGGTACGGAGGAGCAGTTTTGCAAGCACTTAAGTACAGATACATAGAAGAAAATACCGATAGTTACAGTATTCAAATGCAGTACACTGGTACGACAAACGAGGGACTCGACGGCCCAATCACCAAGGAAGAGGTCTTTGCGGCTGCCCAAGCAGCCAAGAGAAATTCTGCCCTTGGTTCAGTTCAAATCACAAATTAAATGATAAGCAACCTCAGCGATAAGGTCATAGAGGCACTGACAAGCCATTTTAATGACAGCTATTGGATCAAAGAGAAGATATCCGAGGAATGGAAAGTATCCAAAATTATTACAATACCGAAACGCGGGAACAAGCTATCCCTGCAGGCACTCAGATCCATATCTTTGATGCCATGCATGGGGAAGGTTTACAAAAGGGTTATTCATAATCGGCTCCAAAACTATATAGAGGACAACGGCCTTTTTCCAGCCACAATGCTGGGTTTCCGCAGTGGCCTCTCCACTCAAGACTCATTTCTCCTATTACAAGAGGATGTTTTGAGTTATACACCTACGGGAGGAGGACATCTAATACTAGCCCTTGATTTAAAAAGAGCATTCAACAAATCTCGCACAAGGCCATCCTAACAGAATTAAACAACATCGGATGTAGGGCAAACACCTACAACTACATCAAGGCATTCCTCACAGAAAGGCGGGCTTCGATAAGCGTAGCACAAGTCACGTCAGACGCTTTTAGGCTGCCAAACAAATGTACCCGTCAACGAGCCATCCTCTCTTCCCTGCTCTTTAATATCGCCATGTTAGGACTCACGCGAGCTCTGGATGAAGTTCCGCAGTTAGAATACACTCTCTATGCGGATAATATCACCCTATGGGCAACGCGTGGATCTCTGGTTAACAAATACCAGATAACTTCAAGAGGCTGCAACAGCACTTGAAAACTTTGCGAAGGCGAGTGGGCTCAGCTGTGCCCCAGAAAAATCTGAAATTATCAGGGTACATGGAAAAAGATACAAAAGTAACAGAAACATCGACTTACACATTAAAGGTGTCAAAGTACGTGAGGTAACCGTCCCACGTATTCTGGGTTACTGGGCTCAAAGTAATGGACGAGCGAACCATTCAATAAACATATTAAAATCACCCACGAGACAAGTTTCAAGAATGATTCATAGAATAACGTCCCACAAGCAGGGAATGAAGGAAGGAGGCACAATTAGCTTAGTACAGGCACTTGTGTTGTGTAAGGTTACGTATAGTCTACCTTTTCACTCGTTAAACAAATCAGAAGAAGAAACCACCAAGTCTATAAGTAGGGGCGCCTATAAAGTGGCCATAGGGCTACCGGTAAGCACACCAACCCAAAAGCTTTTAGACCTCGGTATATATAGTACATGCCCGGAGCTAAAAACAGCGGTACTGAATGCGCAGAGAAATCGTCTAAGTCAAACGAAAGCGGGGAGAGAGATACTTGCAAGGGTGGGCTTTCCGCCATACTCCCCGAACCTGGACGAGGTTCTTGTAGAAATCCCGGATGGCGTCCGCAGCAAGATCTCGATCTCACCGCTGCCCAAGAACATGAACGTAAAAACAAACAGACAGCGCAGAGAGAAGAGAGAGCGATGGCCGGCAATTGTTCCGCTCAGGCAGAACAATTGCCGAGCATGCAGGCCAGGCTAACCCCGCCGGCTGCACCACCACCACCACCACCACCACCACCACCGATGGCTCCAAAAAACATTGAAAACTGTAAGAATACTGCTAGACGCACGCTGGGGTAGAGCGACCGTTTATTGGGCCTAACAGCACCGAGACCGCAACCAGCTGTTTCAGCAGCAGCTGCAGCAGCACGAGCCTCCGCCACAACAAACGTCTTCTTCGTCGTTCTTAGAGCTCGTATTTGTCACTACATTGACTCCCCGGTGCGAAAGGAGCCATCCTGGTGACCTATGGCACAGACAGGACTGGTGGGTCGTAGTGAGGTTTTAGGCGCTCGACGTGCACAGTCTCGCGCCCGCGGCGCCGTTGATCTGTAGGTGGCTGAATAGGTTCAATTATGTAGTTGACTGGTGAAGGCGGGCGCAGGATCCGGTACGGACCGTCATACTTGGGTATGAACTTTGAGGAAAGGTCTGGGGCAGACGATGGCACGCGGAGCCACACGATTGCCCCAGGTGCGTATGACGAAGGGATGAGCGTCGGTCATGCGGGTGCTTCTGGCGCGCCTGATCGTGCGTTGTTAGCGAACGTGCTAGCTGCCGGCATTCTTCGGCATATGTGGCAGCTTCGGCCAAAGTTGTCGATTCTGAAGGGTCTGGGCGGTACAGAAGGATAGTGTCCAAAATCGATGAAGGTTCCCGACCATAGAGAAGGAAGAATGGGGAGAATCTTGTTGTCGATTGAATTGCGCTATTGTAATTGTAAGTAATGAATGGCAGTATGCGGTCCCAGTTCGTATGGTCATCAGAAACATACATAGAGAGCATGTCACCCAGCGTGCGATTAAATCGCTCGGTCATTCCGTTGGTTTGGGGGTAGTATGCGGTCGTTGTTCGGTGCACGATGTTGCATTCGCGTAGGAGGGCTTCTACAGCTTCCGACAAGAAAGAACGCCCACGGTCACTAGAAGCTCGTGGGGTGCACCATGCCTAAAGACGAGGTTGTGCAGAATGAACAGGCCGACTTCACGCGCAGTGGCCTGGGGAGCGCCGAAGTTTTGGCGTAGCGCGTAAGGTGGTCCACGGCTACGATGACCCAGCGGTTTCCATTTGGTGTGTATGGTAGGGGACCGTACAAGTCGATTCCGATGCGGCTGAAAGGCCGAGAAAGACAAGGCAGTGGCTGGAGTGGCCCTGTAGATGTGCGACGGGAGCTCTTCCGGCGTTGGCACAAGGAACATGAACGGACGTACTGCCTAACAAAGCGGTACATTCCGCGCCAGTAATATCGAATTCGTAGGCGAGCATATGTCTTCACTACACCTGCGTGGGCGCATTGCGGATCCGCGTGGAAGGAGGCAGAGACGTCAGAACGTAGGTGGCGAGATATAACCAGCCACCATTTGCGGCCATCAGATAGGTAGTTTCGCCGGTACAGAAGACCGTCACGGATAGTAAAATGGCGAGCAGTTCGTCGAAGTAAACGGTTGTCGGTACGTGGAGACGTCTGAGACAGGTATTCTAAGAGAGACGCTATCCATGGATACTGGCGTTGCTCTGCGGACATGTCGGCCTGTTCAAGTGAAGAACATTCGCCGCTGGAAACAGACGCTGCAACATAATCATGGGGAAGTGGCGAGCGAGAAAGAGCGGCAGCGTCCGAATGCTTGCGGCCTGACCGATAAATTACACGAATATCATAATCTTGGAGACGTAGTGCCCAGCGAGCTAGGCGACCAGATAGGTCTTTTAATGACGACAACCAACACAATGCGTGGTGATCAGTCATGACGTCAAATGGGCGGCCATACACGTAAGGGTGCAATTTTGCGATTGCCCAAAGAATGGCAAGGCATTCTTTCTCGGTGACTGAATAGTTCTTTTCCGCTTTAGTGAGGGTGCGACTAGCGTAGAACATAACATACTCATCGAAACCAGATTTACGCTGAGCAAGAATAGCACCAAGGCCAACTCCACTAGCGTCAGTATGGATTTCGGTTGGAGCGTCTTGATCAAAGTGGCGTAGGATAGGTGGTGATGTCAGAAGATGCAGTAAAGACGCGAATGCTTCGTCGCATGCTGGGGACCACGCCGAGATGTCTTCGTTGTCGGCAAGTAGCTGCGTCAGGGGTGCGATTATGATCCCGAAATTGCGCACAAAACGGCGAAAATATGAGCAGAGCCCGATGAAGCTGCGGAGTTCTTTTAGTGTAGCCGGCCTGGGAAAGTCGGCTACACGCGACAGCGCGAAGCTTGGCTGGATCAGGACGGACACCATGCTTGCTAACAACATGCCCTAAGATGGTAAGCTGGCGGGCAGCGAAGTGGCATTTTTTCAAATTCAGCTGCAGTCCAGCGTTCGAAGGACAATATTCTAGCACCAGAGAAGCGTTTCCTAAGTACAACATTATTAGAATTGACAACCTTTATACTTTTCGTTTATTACATACTGCGCGATATGCTTCTGAATCCCTCAAGAACTATATAAAAAAGTTGACATCGTTAGAACGTCGTAGAATGGATGTGAACACAAAGAACCCTGAGACATGGTCAGTTCCATATTTCAGGACGCACTACAAACATCAATCGTTGGCATATAACCTACCATCTACTTTAAATAAATATAAAGATATTGACACGGTCAGTAAAAAAGACTTCCGCTTATATTTCGTTCGCTTGTAATGTCACATACTGTGACATTCTGTGTAATTGAATTGTGCGTGCCTTATGTTGTTTCTTTAACATAATCTTCTGCTTACATGAATTTCTTGCTGTGTTATATGGCCAGTAGTTTTTTTGTTTTTTTTCTTTTATTTTTGTCCCGAATCGCTAGTATTGCTACATTGGTACGGTGTTATTATTCTGTTTTATTATTATTTATGTTTATTACTTATGCTATAGCCGTATTTCATTGTATGTAGCACTTTTTTATTTATTTTTTCTAGCACTTTTTATGTACATGTATCTATTTTCACTTTTTCTTCCTGCAATCTTCCTGCTGGAAATCTATGTAAATTGCTGTATATGTACATACGATATGGTATTCTGTTTTACTTTCAATTTCAGGTTGCTTGAAACCAATGTATTGAATATATATATTGTTTGTCAGTGCTGATGTCTAAGCTTTGCACTGTCACGGACTGCGGAGGGACAAGGGCCTTTGTCAGGCTGTTCGCCTTTAGCCCTTTGCCCATGCAGTGAGCTCTGTATCCGGCTTACTGTAAATAAAAATGCTACTACTACTACTACTACTTGTTGGTTTTCTCGTCACTGCACCGGACTGCTTGTTGTTACTGCCCTGTATAGTCTGGTCGTTGGGTCTCGTCAAGCTACTTATGTAGCTTTTAACCCAACGCAACCATCCAGCATGTATAAACTGGAAAATAAATTGAATTGAAAAAAAATTGAATTGAAGTCAGGACGCTTTCTAGGTGGCTGAGGTGGGAGTTGAAGTCCTTCGAAAAAACGACGACGTCATCTAAATAGC
Organism: Rhipicephalus microplus; assembly: GCF_043290135.1. Classification (NCBI taxonomy): domain Eukaryota; kingdom Metazoa; phylum Arthropoda; class Arachnida; order Ixodida; family Ixodidae; genus Rhipicephalus; species Rhipicephalus microplus. Next base: position 162,285,015 of record NC_134702.1, read on the forward strand.
ACAGGCATGTGTTCCATTTAAAGCCTCTAAGGATGTTGTCCATGAGACGCTCGAAGGTGGCAGGCGCATTACAGAGGCCGAATGGCATGACGTTAAACTCGTACAATCCGTCAGGCGTTACAAATGCACTCTTGGAGCGGTCGGCTTCATTCATAGGGACCTGGCAGTAGCCGGATCGAAGATCTAAAAAAGAAAAGAACTCTGCTCCTTGCAGGCAATCGAAGGCGTCATCGATTCTGGGCAGCGGATAAACATCTTTTCTGGTGATCTTGTTAAGACGCCTGTAATCAACGCAAAATCTGATGCCGCCGTCCTTTTTTTCTCCAGTACCACAGGAGAGGCCCAAGGGCAGTTTGAAGGTTTTATCACACCACGTCAAAGCATATCGTTCACCTGATCATCAATGGCACGGCGTTCAGCGTGAGAAACTTGATATGGGCGCTGGCGCAAAGGTGCATGGCTACCGGTGTCCAATTTGTGAACGATGGCAGACGTGCCACCCAAAGAAGTTTGGCTGTGGTCAAATGAAATCTTGAAGCGATCGAGTAAAGCCAGGAGTTGGGTGCGCTGAGCAACGGGAACTTTAGGGTCAATTGATCGGGGGAAAACCTCCGGAGATGAAGGGGGGGTGGTATCAGAGGTAATGGTGTTTAAGTGAGATGATGACTAGTCATCAGGTAGGTGACTGGATGAAACAGAATCGATGTCCTCAAGGTGACCGAAGAGTTCGCCACGGAATAATATGGACGGGGAAGGAAGCGAGTTCATTATATAAATGGAGCCACGTGAGTTTTCTACGGTGACAACTGTGAACGGGAGAAGGAAGCTTTTGCGAGAGCCGAAGGTGTCGGAGGGGATAAAGAGGGCGGTGACAGAGCGTGCGTCGTCGCAGAAGAGTGGCACATGAACACAGGGTAGAGGAGGGATGTGAGTGTCCGTGGCCACGGTGACTCGGGAAGATAGCGGCTTGAAAGAAGGTCCTTAAGACGTCGACGCTTCACACAGGGGCAGTTCACACATCGTCGACAACTCTAGTTCGGCACGCGCACAGGGAACGACGGCATGATGAGCGCAGAGGAAGTCCCAGCCTAAGATTATATCGTGTGAACATGGGAAAAACACAACGAATTCGACTACATACAAAATATTTTGGATGACCAGTCGAGTTGTGCACGCCGCAGAAGGTTGGATGTGATGTGCAGTGGCCGTGCGGAGAGAGACAACGGTAAGCGGCAGCGTAAGCTTCTTCAACTTGCGGCACAGTTCACCACTTATCACAGACACGGCAGCACCAGTATCAACGAGCGCTTTCGCAGGTACGCCATCAATATGCACAGTTATTTCATTAGCAGGTAAAAACGGAGGCCTTGAAGGTTTCGATATATGGCAGCTCTTGCCTCGGGAACTGCGATGGTCAGTTTTCTGTTTGGGCGGGTGGTGATCGAGGAAGCATCGGAGAAATAGAGCGGCGCCGTGGTGAGGGTGACCGATTCCTGTCGAAGCCGCGGCGACGTGGCGGCGACGTGGCGGCGACTGATACGACGACGACGTGGGGTGGAACGAAGACGGCTGTGCTGGCTCTGGATGATAGGAGTCGTAAGTCGCCTCACCAGCAGTTGGGTTGTAATCCCGACGACGTCAGTAGCGTGCTACATGACCAGGAAGCTGGCAGAAATAGCAAATTGGCCTATTGTCTGGAGTGCGCCAAGGGTTTGTTGATGGTGGTGTGGGGTGGCGAACAGGAGATGGGTAGCGACGGGTAGGAGGACTTGCTGCGTAGAGGAGACGGGGCTGTCTAGCAAGATCCGTGACGCTTGGTAGCGACGGCGGCGATCGTCTGGCGGCCTCAGAGTAATTGAGAGGGGCGGAGACAGGCGGAGGATTGTATGCGGGAGACAGGGCGTCAGAAACTTGCTCTTCGATTGCCTTGCCGAGCGTTGGGGTCAGCATGTGCTCACTGGTCGGGACGTATGGCACAAGAGACAATTGGCACGAAACTTCTTCTCGGAAAAACTGCTGGATTTGCTGCATTAGCGTGGTTTGTTCGGAGGAAATGGCGCCCATGGTTAACCCAGATGTAGAGGTCGTGTCGAGGTTTGGACGTCGAGTTGAAATCCGCTCTCTCCGCAGCTCGTCGAAACTGTGACAGTGCTGAATAAGCTGGGCGACGGTTTGCGGGTTTTTCGCAATGAGCATGTGAGAGGAATCGTCCTCGATACCTTTCATGATGTGCCGTATTTTGTCAGTGTCAGACATTTCTGAATCGATACGACAGCAGAGGTCCAAAACATCATCAATGTACGAGGTAAACGTCTCGCCTGAGCGCTGTGCGCGGCAGCGCAGGCGCTGTTCGGCGCGGAGCTTGCGAACAGCGGGTCGGCCAAATACTTCTGCGAATCGCGTCTTAAAGGTAGGCCAAGAGGGTATTTCCGCTTTGTGGTTGTTAAACCACAGTTCTGCCACACCCGCGAGATAGAAATAGAGGTAAGCGAGATTGTCTGTGTCATCTCACTTATTGTGGGCGCTTACCGCTTCATACTGCGACAGCCAGTCTTCGGCGTCTTGGTCGTCGGTCGCGTTGAAAATCACTGGATCTCGCTGTCGTGGCATTCCGGAACAGGTTACAGATGGGATTATCACTGCAGGGGGCTGGGTCATGTTGTCAGGCATTGACGAGGCGAGGGGTTGAGGTAGAGTCCAGGAACGGAGTTATAGTTTGAGACAGCCAGCACTCTCCACCAAATGTAACAATAATGCTAGACGCACGCCGTGGTAGAGCAACCGTTTACTGGGCCTAACAGCACTGAGACAGCAACCAGTGGTTTCAGCAGCAGCTGCAGCAGCACGAGCCATCACCACAACAAACGTCTTCTTCGTCGTTCTTAGAGCTCGTATTTGTCACTACAAAACAATCAAATGTTTTGTATGTGGACGCTTCGAGGTACAATTTCAAACGGTCAGTTTCATCAGTACTTAGAAACGACAACTGCATGGTTAAGTGTGCATCCCTGTACACGTCCTCAATCACCAAGGCGGAATGCTTTGCCAATGCCCTTGCAATCAAAGCGCAGGAACAGAGAGATGAACCGCCGGCAATTATCATTTCCGAATCGCAGGAAGCGTGTCGTTTCTTTTCAAGAGGCCGCCTTCCGATAAAAATAAGAAAATTTTTAGGCGGGAGATTGACGAACAAATATAGACGGATCTGGTGTCCAGGACACGCAGGCCTGGAGGGAAACGAAAGTGCCAACGCTTGTGCTCGAAGGCTCACGAACTGAGCAGAGGTTCAACAGCACATTTAATCTTTTGAAACACTCCAGGATAAGCTATCGAGGAGGATAATGACCCATGCAGAATGGCCCCTCGCGAAATTCTTGCTAACCAGCGAGGCATGCGACAAAATACAGCGCCCCCCACAAATCATTAGAACAGGAGGACGCGATTGACCTCCGCAGAATTCAAACGGGAGTCTTTCCCAATCTTCAAAGATTATACAATATTTTTCCAACGCTGTATGGGAATGCGTGTCAATGGTGTGGCGGCTCGCAATTGCTCTACCACATTTCGTGGGGATGCCTAAACCGACCACCAAATTTAGATACCTTTTCAGGTCAGTGCAAGCTTTGTAATACTTTCGAACAATGGGAGGCACAGCACGGCAGCTCTGACCAAGAAATGCAGCTTGCACTTCTGCGTCACATCAGGCAGGCAGGAGAAAGTGGAGCCCTGGACTTGGGGCCCCACCCATCAAGTTCATGACCCCCGTTCCAAAACCTTGCAAATAAAGTTTTCCCTTCCTTCCTTTCCTCACTTGAACAGGTGTGATAAGATATGATGCAAAACAGATGTTTAATAATATAAGCCCAAACGTACATCTTGTAAAGTAAAACGTCGAGTTAGTACTGCCGATCACAATGTGCTGCTTCAAAACACAAGATGAATTATTTTTTTTTACCTGACCAACTTCTTAGCGTTGCGTAGCCATGAACACGTATCCAAAAAAACATGACATTAACGCGTAGCCACAAGCAAATAACGTACCAAACAGAGAATATCGCTTACCTGTAGATCACAATTACTGCTGATTTAGGTGAGCGTAAGAATCGATGCAACACGCTCGATAATTTCGAGTCTCAAAACAGGTGAAAAATCAGCAAGGCAGCTCCCTTTAACGGCAACATCGCCCAATGAATCTCGTCCTTGTTGTGTTGCCTCTGGCCTCATTTGCGGCAAATCGTGACCTTCTACGGATGTCTTTGCTTACTGCATCACCAGTTGCGCACCACTCTCGTACAATACACAATTGGACCACGCAAGACGTCAAATCACGCAGCGTAAAGCTTGCCTAAATCGATGAAATAAAGAGCTACACCCAAGGGCAACTTGAATATTCACACTAGCCACCTCGCATTCAAATTCGCTACCCGGCATACACCTCAAGTAAAGCAAAGGCTTGGAAAGATGACACCATTCCTTCTTCAAAGAAGTCGAAGCGGGGCTGGAAGACGCTGTGTGACTCACCACGAGCTCACACATCTCTATGCACACACGCTTGTGCGGTTGTCTCACGCTGTTTCGTGAACTTAGCGACAGTTTTTTGTATTTTTCGCGTCACGAAATGATTCTTCGATTGCATTGTTAGTATATTTTGCTGGTTGTCGGGTGCTCACAGTACAGTGACGCCATTTAGCATATGATGTATTTTCTCTGCTATTCGTGAAGTTTCCCGAAGAGAATAAATTTGTACTGAGGCCTGAAAGCGAGGTAGATATGAGAGATATTTAAGGAGTTTTCATCGCGAGGACTTGAGCAACATAAGAAGGTATTTTGTTCTTGTGCATATGAGTAGGCCACTTCTTCAATTACTTGTCTTAGAAGTGCGATCACTTCATTAAACTGTAGCTTTAATACATAAACCACCATCGCTTGCCACAGTATCCAGCAATATAAAATCAATACAACGATGATTTTGCTTTAAAAATCGCTGTCAAGACCCGTTCTGTTTACACAGTATACGCTCCTTAATTACTAAAGCAAGCCATGAACAAGAGCACGATTTCAAACATTCATCAATAAACATCCGCTTCCTAGTGTTGCTCCCCTGGCAGATGAGTGCTTCCGCTTTCACAATATAAGGGTTACAATCCTGATCTCCGTGATTTAACTTTCAAAATGGGATGCTACTGTAAGTGTAACCTCTATTTGAGAGGAAAATGAGGAAAACGCAAAAACGAAATTGTTGTAACAGCCGTCTCACCTATGAACTATTGGTTACTTGCCAAAGTAACTTCTGCAGGTTACCGTGGTTTCAAATATTGATAGGATTATATTTTTTCACTTACAACCAACGACACTGAGACCGACATCAAATTGCTGCGAAGGAAGCTTTTGAACACCGTCGAGTGAGGATTTTCATCATAAGAAGCTTCTCCGAAAACGTCTCCTAGAAATTTCAGCATTGCAGACGACCCTGTTGAGAGTAAACCTTAAGAAGTTATTTGAACCAGTCTCTTTCGTCTGTTTAAGCATGAAGGTCTGAAACTTTTGCAGGTATAGCAATCCTTCGTATTGATTTCTATGCATGTTAAGGTGTTTTGTAACGCTCGAAAACTTTCAATTTTAAAAGTGACTTGGGAAACCACTTTGTTACCAAACTATTTGCATCGAACATTCGAATATTCGAATATTTGCACATGCCGACTTGTTTTAATAGAAAACTGACGACATTAGACACGCATACCTCTCAGTGCTATGTCAGACATGTAGAATGTTATTTTGTGCTATTCTAGTCTGCAATCGTGAATGTACACATTATTTATCTCGCATGTCCTCGTGGTAGTTCCTGGCAACTGATTTGAATATTTTAAGCGGTTCACACCAGACAAACAGGAGTAATATTAGTGATGACTCCTTGCCATTCTGGCCTAATTGGGTTCTGCAGTAATGGCATCAATACCATGGAAAAATTCCAACACGTGATTTTTTGTAACGTCAGCTGGGTTCTAGTATGTATATAAACGCGCCTGGCTGCCAGTCCGAGCACGCTGCCTTCGTGGTTTAGTAACCATGGCGAAGGTTCCAAGCTGCCGCATTCTGCTCTTGTTGGCTGCATTCCTATTCATTTTTTCAGCAATGCTGAACGATGGCCAGTCATGTGCCAATGCAGCCCCGACTCCACCTCCTCGGCCCCCACTAGGTCGTCCAAGAAATGTCCCTGGTTCACCACCCCCACCTCGTGGCAGACCACGACCACCTATGGGTAAGACGCGCTCATGGTTGTTGATTTTTCGATATTGAGAAGTACGAAACGTTTCCCCAGCTAGAAGTACTTATGTTGCGTAGAAAGTGTATGGGAATAAATAGGCAGAAGAGTTGATGGAGAGTACCTTAGTAATCTGCACTTCGCCAATGACATTGCATTGTTGAGTAACTCGGGGGACCAATTGCAACTCATGATTACGGAGCTACACAAAGTGAGAAGAAAGGTAAGTTTTGAAGTTAATCTGCAAAAAACGATAGTAATGTACAAAAACCTTGCAAAAGAACAGCGCTTCGACATAGGTAATATTGCACTAGACTTTGTAAAAGATTATGTTTACCCAGGGCAGGTAATAACTCTGGAGCCGTACCACGAGATTGAAGTAACTAGAAGACTAAGAATGGGGTGGAGCACATTTGGAAGGCACTCTCAGATCATGACAGGCAGATTGCTACTATCCCTCAAAAGGAAGGTATATATGACAACGGCCTCTTGCCGGTATTTAGATACGAAGCAGAGACTTGGAGACTTACAAAGAGGGTTGAGCTTAAATTGAGGACGATACAGCTAACAATTGAAAAGAAAATGCTAAGTGTAGCCTTAAGAGATGAGAGCAGAGTGGATGAGGAAACAAACGGTGGTTAGAGATATCGTATATGAAATCAGATAGAGGAAATGAACAAGGAACGGGCATGTAGGGCGTAGACAGGATTGCCGGTGGTCATTAAGGGTAACTAACTGGATTCCCAGAGAAGCCAAGCGGGTTAGGGGGAGACAGAAACTTAGGTGGGCAGATGAGATTAAAATGTTTGCGGCTATAAAATGGCAGCAGCAAGCACAGGACTGAGTTTACTGGCGAAACATTGTAGATGCCTTGGTCCTGCAGTGGACGTAGTCTGGCGCTGATGATGATCATGAGCAATTATATTATGCACGCTATCGGCCGGTTCTTTCAGTAGCCGTCTTGTCCTGAATATATATATATATATATATATATATATATATATATATATATATATATATATATATATGGAAAAGGCGTCGGAGAAAGAGAAATATGTTTACTATCGAGAAAACAAGCTGGCATACAAGATGGAACCCAGTCTGCACGAGAGCTCCGACATCGTCTTCTTCCTTATCGAGTTTTGAGTTATCCGTGGCGCCACGTAGCATCACCCCTGGCGGCGAAGGCACCGTTTTGGCGCTCGGTTGGTCCGAGTGGTATCGCTTCAGCCGAGAGACGTGCACAACGTCAGAACAAGATTGAGCGGGTGCTCGTGCTGTGAAATTATTCCATTTCATAAGTCACGTCGGTAACTTGGCGCACGACACGGTACGGACACGAGTATGGCGAAGTCAGCATTTCGCACAGGCCAACTCGTCGTGATGCCATGCTGAGAAGGACCGTGTCGCCACACTTGAAGTTGACATCACGGTGGCGGGCATTGTACAGCAGTCGTTGGTGGTCTTGCGAATCACTAAGACGTAGGCGAGCAGTTTCACGTGCCTGTAGAGCCCTAGAGATAACATCGCGGGCGTAGTCCGATGTATGTGTAACGGTAAGAAGGAGCGTGTCAAAAGGCAGCGTGGGTTCTCGTCCATATATGAGAAAAAAAGGCAAGAAACCTGCAGTACCATGCCGGGACGTATTATAGGCAAATGTCACAAATTGCAGGACCGCGTCCCAGTCTGGATGGTCGGTGGAAACGTAATTGGCTAGCATTTTTGCGATAGTTCGATTTAGCCGTTCTGTGAGCCCGTTGGTTTAAGGGTGATAGGCTGTTGTGCACTTGTGTCTTGTAGCGCAAGAATGCAATATGTCTTGTTTAACATGAGATAAGAAGTAGCGACCCCGATCGGTAAGTAGTTGTCGAGGGGTGCCGTGATGTAGTATGACGTCTTCTAGGAGAAAGTCGGCGACGTCGGTTGCACAACTGGTAAGAAGGGCCCGCGTGATGGCATACCGAGTGGCGTAGTCCGTGGTGACTGCTATTCACTTGTTCCCACTGGTCGATAAAGGGAAAGGTCCAAGTAGGTCAAGACCTACTCTATAAAATGGTTCTGATAGTATCTTAATGGGCTGAAGGCATCCTGCTGAAAGGGTCGTTGGCTTTTTGCGGTGTTGACAGGATTTAAAAGAAGTGACGTAACGATGGTCGGATCGGTACATACCAGGCCAGAAGAAGGGACGTCGAACACGGTCATTAATTCTTGAAACCTTTAAATGACCAGCCATTGGGGTGTCATGTAACTGCGCGAGGACAGTCTGACGATTATGTTCGGGTGTGACCAGTTGCAGCTCAGGTCCGTCAGGATGCATGCTGTAGCAATATAATACGCCGTCTCGGAGCAGGAACATACGAAGAGACGGAGAAATTGTGAACCAGTCAGCCGAAGAATGATATCTCTCAAGGGAGGATCACGACGCTGCTAATCTCCGTTGTTGCCAGAGGCGGAAAGTGCCAGCACGCAAGTGGACTCATCGCTCTCAGGAACATCCGGTGGGTCGACTGGATGACGCGACAAGCAGTCGGCATCTTCATGGTGGCGGCCTGATTTGTAAACGACTGTGTACGAATATAGGATCTTTTAAGGACGACAGCCAGCATAAGGCGTGATGATCAGTGACAACTATGAATGACCGTTTATACAAATATGGCCGAAATTTACCCACTTCCCAACTGAGCGCAAGACATCCACGTTCAGTGATCGAGTAATTTAGTTCCGCTGGCGATAATAGATGGCTAGCGTATGCAATGACGCGCTCGAAGCCATGCTGTTTTTGTGCCAAAACTGCTCCGATTCCACGGCAACTTGCGTCGGTGTGCACTTCGGTTGGAGCGGACATGTCAAAGTGGCCGAGAATCGGTGGCGTCGTAAGTCTGGTGGTCAGCTCACCGAATGCTCTGGCTTGTTCGGGTTTCCACACAAAGGTCGCATCTTTGTTCAGTAGTTCCGTGAGTGGGCACGCGACGTGAGCGAAATTCCGCACAAATCTGCCAAAATAGGAGCAGAGGCCCAGAAAGCTCCGAACGTCGTTCGCGGAGGTCGGCAAAGGGAAATCTTTGACTGCGCGGATTTTCTCAGAGTCGGGACGAACACCAGAAGAATCAACCAGGTGACCGAGGACAGTGATTTGGCGGTGGTCGAAGTGACGTTTCGATGAGGTCAACTGAAGGCCTGCCTTGCGGAAAGCAGAAAGAATAGTCGAGAGACACTCGAGGTGTGTTTCAAAAGTCGGTGAGAAGAAAATGACGCCGTCGAGTTAACACAAGCATATTGACCATTTAAATCTGTGAAGGAGAGCGTCCATCATTCGTTCGAATGTAGCTGGGACATTGCATAACCCGAACGGCATTACTTTAAACTAGTACAGTCCGTCAGGAGTTACGAATGCTGTCTTTTCACGATCCAAGTCATCAACTGATATCTTCCAGTAGCCGGAACGGAGGTCCATGGAAAAAAAATAATTTGCTTCACTAAGGCAGTCAAGGGCATGATCTATCCGCGGCAGGGTATACACGTCTTCTTTCATTACCTTGTTAATATTCCGGTAGTCGACACAGAAACGCCAGCTGTTATCTTTCTTTTCGACGAAGACGACAGGCGAAGCCCAGGGGCTTGAAGAAGGCTCAATGATCTTCCGAGCAAGCATCTTGTCGACTTCTTTCTGGATCACGTGGCGTTTGGTGGAGGATATTCGATAGGGCCGCCGATGTACCGGATTTGCATCGCCGGTGTTAATCCGATGCTTTACGATGGTCGTTTGGCCTAGTGTTCAGCCGTGGAGATCAAAGATGTCTTCATACGACGCAAGAAGGCCACGAAGCGCGTGCACATGTTCGGTAGGGAGATCAGATGCGATCATTTTCGTTAAGCCATCTCGGGTAGTGCCCAACTCAAGACTGGGAGGTTTCAGTGTATCCTCAATTAAAGCTGAAATGTTGTAGTCACTGGCCGAGGCAAGTGCTGCTAGGCATAATCCTTGGGGCAGTACTGGCGCGCAAACTCCAAGGTTGACAATAGGGAGACGTGTCACGTTGTCATTCATAGTGATAATCGTGTGCGGGAACGTTACATTGAATGAAGAGAGGACGGTAGCGTCAAGTGACACTACATAATCTCCGTCGGCCACGGGCGGATCGGAAGAGGCGTCCATATACGTCACAGCTCGATATAATAGGCAAATGTGCTCGACGGAGCATGGCTTTGGCAGCGCAGGAGCAGGATGGTCAACGGCGTGTGGTAAAGCAAGTTGAACAACACCCGCAGAACAGTCAATCAGGGCGGAATGCTCCAACAAAAAACCTAATCCCAGAATTATTTCATGTGAACAGTGGTCCAGGACGTAAAACAAAACAGAAGTATGACATCCAGCCACAGTGACGCGGGCGGCACACATCCCAGTGACAGTTGACGTTGCTCCATCAGCTACTGGCAGTACAGTGATAGAAGCAGGCGTAAATCTTTATTTACTCGAGCACGAAGACCAGAGTTCATTACAGATATGCGAGCTCCAGTGTCAATGAGTGCTATTGCAGGTGTGCCGTCTACATTTACGTTGATCAAGTTCTTTTGTACAGGTAGCGTGTGCAGAGGATATTTAGGTCGGGTCGTCAAGGCAGGCTCATTTATAGGAGCCACACCCACTAGTTTTCCGAGGACTGGTGGCGGTAGGAGGGAGAGGCTGAGCGGTGAAGGTTAGGTGAGCGGGACAGGCGTCCGGATGGCGACTGCCAGCTGTTTGGTCGAGCGGGCATGGGTAGCGAAGCATTGTCATGGTCGACGTATATTGGCATGCGAGAATCATTAGGTGGGCGACGGGTGTTGGCGTAGTGCGGCCATGGCTGCCAATTTCAAGAATTACGGCAATGACGTAAAATGTGGCCGACTCGTCCGCAGTGGAAGCAGATAGCTCTATCATTGCAGCATAGAGTTTCTCACAATTAACTAGAGGGCACTCTGGCTCTGCGATCGTTCAGCGACCATGGGAATGATGGGTAGTACACACACATTTGCCTAGTCTTCATACTTACGGGTGGCGAATCGTACTTGCGGCTTCATTTATTGCTGGTTACGGTTTTGTTTTGAAAGAAACAACGAACCCTTTTGAACTTAGTAACTTCATTCGAAATGGCAAGCCTAAATGAATAAGACTGTGAAGCACAAACGGTGAACATTTGCTAATTTATGTTTTCGTGAAAAAACAGCTCCAAGCCACACGAACACACACGGAGCCAGAAGCAGGCCAGAAGTACGAAAATTAGTCAAATGTGTGTACTACCCATCATTTCCATGCTCGTTGAAGCGCCGTGTGTTGCAACTCCCATAGACACTAGCGCCAGAGTTTCCTCTAGTAAGTATTGTGGGAAACTCTATGCATTGGAGGTTCACCATTCAGCCGAGTTCCCGTAACGTGGACGTTTGTACGGACGGCGGGGCATATCATGTACACTAAGTAATTGGTCCGGTCTGTTAACTTGGCAGAGCTTAACCGTGATATCCTTAACCGCGCTTTGTTCCCTGAAGCCACTCGGCTCTCTTTTTCTCTCAAGATTACACCCATATTTTCTTTTCCATCGCTCGCTGCGTCGTCCTCATGAACCTCTCTTACGAATGTATCAATTACCTGAAAAGAAGCCTTCCTCTATGGAAGTCTGCACAGTGAGGTCATTATTTCGGCACACAATCGGTCAAAATTTGATTTTTGATGCTTAGTTTTTCTACGCCACATTCATTAGGGCAGGGTTGCATTTAGGTGGAAAAAACCTTTCTTCATAGAAAATATTGATCTACTCTTGGTCATTGCGTGACCATAAAGTAACAATGTGAATTATTGTTTGCCTTCGCAGTGAGACCAGATGCATGGAGAAATCCGCCCGGTAACCATCAGGGTGGCAGAAATCATGGCTGAAAGGCCCCGCTGTGCCGCAAAACTATCTCTTCACGACGAGTGCATGAGTGATTGCACCAAAAGCGTAATAAAGTGTCCTGAAATCTGATGTGGAAGCTCGCAGCAGTAGATTGCTTCTTTCGCATATCCATATACAACCTTTGGTTTTCAGCGGCACGCAAATTTGCTGTCATGTATAAACTGCGAATGTTTGTTTTTTTTTTCATTGTTCGTGACAGAGAATAGGTGTATATAGTTTACCTTTTTCTCTTGGAGTGTCCTGTGATTGAAAACCACAATAGCGCGTGTAATAAAAGCTAATTTCTAAAATATACTCAAGCAAAATTATGGAAGCATTAAGAATCTGTTTAAGAAACAGAACATGGTACGCGTACAATATGAAAGTACAGTTACATTTCAATGTGTTACCCTGCAGCCTAACTAGGCAAATACTCTATATACTCGTCAAAAGGCCACACATTTTTTTACGTGTTGTTGGCTGAGAATCACGGGTGCGGCCATCACATGGATAGAAAGACGCAATTCATTTTTCATAAAAAATTCTGTAGCGTTTGTCCTTATTGAACGGCAGTACTCGCTTGTGCTCGGAGAAGGTTTGCAAAAGAGAAAATATTCATTTCTTTATTTTTCTCAGATGTGAGCGGGGTGGAGGGAAACGTAATTTGAGTTTGAGTTTGAGTTTGAGTTTATTTAACCACGTGACAAGTACACAAGAATACGCTGTATACGTAATTTGGTGCGAAGGGAAAAAAGCTGCATTTCACAGCTTGACTGGCCCCTTCACCCAGAAAAAAAATCTAAACTACAAATTTACAAAAAGTTACAAAAATTACAGGCAGCGGAAAGCGACAATACAAAAAGAAACACGCATGTGGCCCATGACAGCAAATAATAGAATCACATTTCTAAAATACATGCAAAAATATTCATAACAAAGCAATGCTTGAAAGAATAAAAACTGAATAAAAACTGAAAACAGAATTTCACTTCGATTCGCTGGATGGATCCACTCCTGGCGTTAAGTCCAGTAATCAGAGTGCCCTCCTCTCACCGAGTGCATCCGCGCCCTGCGTATCCGTCGAAATAGCGTTGCCCTCTCTCCACTTATCTGTGCAGAAGCTAGTCTTCTGTATTCTCAACATTGTGTGTTTGCTTCGTACAGTGACCTTATGAACACTTGTTTTTCAAAGTACAGCTTCTTGTGAACGTTATTGTCACACACGCTTTTCATCGATCTCGAACTTCCGATCAGTATGTCACCATTTTTGGAGGGGGGGGGAGAACTACTAAATTGCAACTAATAACACTGGACACCTTCTTAGAAATCGATGCTTTCGCCAACACTCAGATAGATTTGAGTCTATATTTTGGCAAGGTTTGCCGGTAGGGTGTGGTTACCACGCGGGGGCTGCCATCGCACGATTGCCTATGGTATGTGGATTATGCGATAGTCATAACAGCTTGCCAGGTAAGGTCACAAACAAAAGTCTCCGTAGTTTTCGTTGTCCCGTTTGCTCTTGTCAAAAAACGGTTTGTGTGGTATCGCGTTTTATAAATTGATGGGCACAAGAAAAAAGTTGAGTATGCGCAGACAGTGCAACCTCCAGCAAAACTTCGCATCCCGGGGATTTCGGTAGCAGAGGCGTAAACGGCTTCTTCGAATACAAAAACTAGGGGACCCTTTAGTAGGTGAACGCGATAGCAATATTTTGTTGCTTGTGCGTACTTCAAGCACTCATGCATAATACCTTTTGGAATTTGCTATGCACGCACTACGAGGCCTTCAGGGAATAGGTGCCGCAGCGTGTATGCCTTTTGTAGTGAGGTACCAGCTTTCTACCACAGAGCCCTACTATATTCACATACTCTTGACGCTCGTTGGTGATTGAGGCTTACAGCCTCAATCAGCAATCTTTCGGATTACAGTAATATTTCATATTGCATCGTGAAGCAAGTATACAGGACATGTGTTTGTGAAGCATAAAAGGTACTTTCACTGCATTTCCAAGCACACGAAGATCTTTTGACTGTTTGCACGAGCTGAGGCGTGAACGTGTGGTAGAACGACTACTTGCCACGCAAACGACCCGGTTTAGATTCCCATTTGGACCCAAACAACCCTGGTTCAGTCCCCACTCAGATGAAGGACTTTTTCCCACTTTACTCCACTTTGCTCCAGGATCGTCCTCACTTTGCTTCAGGGTAGTTCTCGATTTTTCAGTCACCTATAAGGTGATGATTTTTTTAATCTAAGCCAACGACACCGACGCCGAGGCCGGAAATTCTGCGAAACAGGCTCTTCAACTCTAGCGCGTTAAAAGAGCATCGTTGCGAAAAACACGCTGAAAAATTTTTTCACGAAGTCAGCGCGCCACTTCGTCAGACGACCCCACGCATCAAAAAAAAGACCAACAATGACAGGCGAGTTATATAGGTTTAGCCCGCTACAAACTTTGAAAAAAAAACATCTTAAACTGTAATTACCCTTCAGCTCCCAGACACCCATTTGTACGTCCCGCGTTATTGCCATTTTTGGCGTAAGCGAACGAACAATTCGTCGAATGTAGGGTCAGAGAGTGTGAACGCAGGGTGTCCAAGAAGAGCGGCAGGTAGGAAAAGGCGAGGGGGGAGTGACGGATTGGGCAGCAAATGCATGTGGAGGAAAGCGCAGGAAGATAATTCCGACACGGGAAGCAGCGTAGCAGCAGAGAGAAGGTGTCGGCCGCACAGTGAGCACGAGGAGCAAAGCAGACCACAATACCGTAGAAGCGTGAAAAAAAAATATGATTGATATCAGCATTGCCATTTTCCGGTCGTGTTGGTAAACAGAACTTGACGACATATTGCACGCTAAGAGACAGGGACATCAGAGAGAGGACAACACAGTGCGCTAACTTCAACAATTTTTATTTTCAGGAAACACCAACGTTTATATCCATGCTCACTGGCGCCACCAGTCTATCCACCAGCCAAGCAGAAAAGCCCTTTCCTGATGGTCAGCTGACGGTGTACTTACACATGTGTCACCTTTGCAAAAGATAGCATCAGCTTCGATTATCTCTCGGACGTTCTTACGCTTCGCCAGTACACTGCAGGATTCGTACATAGGTGTGCAGCCGTATTCCACGCAATGTAATGACAAATGACCATAATGTTCTTGTTTTTAACATGAAACTTGTGTTCGTGAAGACGGTCGTTAAGGTTTTTACCCGTCTGACCTATATATATATATTGCCACATGCCAGCGGAAGCCCATAAACCACTCCTTGTACACAATCCACAAAATGTTCGCGATGGTTATTGGAGCACCCGACAGCTCCAACAAGCGACTGATCCTGCCAAGCTTTTGTAGTGTTGAGAACACTACTTTGGTGCCTACCTGACTAGCCACTTTCTTCAGATTATGAGAAGTTTTGGGCAGATAATTGACTACTGCCACTCTGCTCCTAGTTCTCGCATGTTGGGTGGCTACTTCCCGAGGGCGACTAGCCAAATGGCATCTTTTAAGTGAACCCGCGACAACCGACATCTGTACCGACTCTAGAAAACCTGCAGCGAATAACATCTTAGACTGACTCAAAAGACTTTTTTGAATTTTTGGTGGCAGGATTTCCGCTATGCGTTTCCAAACACAGATTAGCAATACTCCTTTTACAACCTTCGAGTGAGCAGATTGGTACGGCCACAGGGGCTTTTTAGCTCTGGATTTGTATAAGCCATATGTATAGTTATCCGCTCAGCTGAACATGCTGTTGATATTGCGAGTAATAGGGATAATTGATGATTTCTGAATTCTGTATTAGGTGGGCTTTTAAAACGCTTACTTTTTGCGAACTTGTTATATTACCTCAGTGGCACTCCTGTCGAGGTTGTAAGCTTCTGCCACCAGTTGTTAGCTCAGTTAACGTCTACCCTTTAGCGCTTGTCAAGCGTGCCTAGCTGGCTGCTTAAGCTGCCGTATTCCGCAGAAATATCCAAAGACCGATACCGTAATGAAACCAAACATAGTAGTACTGCATGCTCGTTACTTGTGCTATAAATCAAGCGTAAACAGAAGCTTGTCGTCAACGTGAGCTTCCAGGAGCGTACAACATCAGCGTCGACAGATATGCCCTCCGCCCTTCCGGACAAGTGTGATTTAGTCCGTACTCTTGCATAGAGTTTCCTTTTCAGAAGCTTGCTCGCCAAGCTTCTTATGCTCGGGCATGTCCCTAGTTGTATACGATAGAGGTGCAGCTGTGTGATGTGCCCACCACACTCCCACCGTAACTTTCACGAAATAGGGAATGACACAGATGCCACTATGTCACTCGTCATTCTACTTATAAGGAAGGTGTCCACTACGCATCTGTAGGACGTTAAAAATATTGCGCACTTTGTGCTGTTAAGAAAGGCTCGTCAATAGCTGGGCCCCTACGGTCGAGCCCACGAAGCAGAGGCCGCACGCAAAGGGCGACAAGGGAACCTCGACTTGGGACCTGCATCAAAATGGCCTTCTTCAACCTTTAACCGCAACTTCTAATTAAAGATCCCCTCACTTCACTCACAAAAACGTTACAATTGAAGGAAAACGCATACTTTCCATGCTTTCGTAATCAGTAATGTATATATTTCCATCGAGATGTAAATAATTAGATCGTATGCATATATAGGTGTATATACAATCACCCCTATAACGACGTGTCACGTTTGTATATGATGGTAGAGGACTCGCATGAGGGATTCACTGTTTTTCCCTATCAGTTTCGAGCAAGCTCTTCTATCATTCATTTCGTGAAAATAGCAGAATTTTTCCCCAAATCAATTCAGGGTATTGACGTGTATCTGGAGGAAAATACTTCAACGAAACAAAGGATGCCATCTGTGACGTAGCCAATGGACTGTGGGTACCCCCCCCCCTTTTACTTGCCCACTTTTTTTTCGTCGCTTTGTGCTGACCTGCAGTTTAGAAGCGAAGTGGAGCTACTATCACAATATCATTTTCTGGGCCCTTCTACGGTGAATAATGTCTGCACACGGGAAAACTTGTCGTGGTCGTTGTCAAGGCTTTGGCACTTTGGTGACATTTTGGGCAGGAATCTCGCCTGGGAGTTTTGTAAGTTGGCTCGGCAACGGGTTTATTGCTGAAGCGATAGTCATACCTGTATCTACCGGAACAGATCTCGCCGCATTCGATCACTACGATAATTTTAACTAGGCGGGTATTGATTTTTATGGTAAAAGCTAGACACAGTTCCAAGGTCTGAAGGCCACGTTTAAACATATTACAGTCTGACTTTTCGTACGTGGGCTAAAATATACTCAAGTCAGAGAATAACATTTCCACTGAACCTTCGCGTGTTCTGCTAACATCTAAACAAACACACATGCACGCACACACACAAACACGAGCGCACGTGCGTCTGACAGAATATTAGGGTCACCCACCAAACTTCGCTTGTATGCGAGTGTACATTATGTTGAACATATCTTTACTATGCTTTATTGGCTATAGCCACTCCGTAGTGTCACATTATAAAAGTGCAACACAGGCAAACGTTCAGGTCAATCATAACCTTAGAAAAGCCTACTGACATACTCATCATGTAAGTTAAGTTGATAAGGAAAGATATGGCGGTCATAAAGCTGATTGATTGACTGACATGTGGAGGCTAACATCTCAAAACCACAATATTGTTATGACAGACGTCGTAGTGGATGGGTCAGATGTTTTCGACCACCAGAGGTCCTTTAACCTGCACCCACATCTGAGCTGATGGGCCCATGGTGTGTGCACCTTCATTCAAAATGCAGTCGTCGAATGGGGGATTCGATCCCGCGACCTGGCAGTCATAAACTTAAAACAGCGTAATAAGAAATGCAGTGCAGGCAGCTGTAGTGAGCACAAGTTTTATTATTCGGCAGTGTGGCACACAGCGCTAGAATAAGAAACCTAATGCTGAAAAAATATATGACAGAATAAAGATGTATATATGAATTCGCTTCATCTGTTTGTCCCTCTTAACTCACATGATTTTAGAAGGGCACCCCAAGTGATTTCTTCAACTAGCGGCATAACGCACAACAATCAATGCACTGAATGAAGAAACATGAGTGGTCATGTAATCATGTAAAATCGAGAACAATATATATAGTAACCATAGTGTTTACAAGAAATGAAATAGACTCAGTGCAAGCAACATTTCACGCAGCAAAGAGACACACGAAATACCGGAATCATAACGATTATCTTTTTTATTTGACCAGAACACGCGTATAGAGCAGTGGTCTTGTGGTAGTCCCGCTCGTTGTGGCTTCTGAAATTTTGAGCATGTTTTTCCAACGCCTGAATGGAAAAAGGACCAAGGCTCCAAAGGCTGGATGAGGCTCTGCCAGAACGTTTTTTTTTTTTCAAAAAGCACACATGTTTGGCAGAGAGCTTCCGCCTGATATTTGGGATTCACCAGCCAGGCAAATATTTCTAGTCAGAGAGGTTGGAACTTCAGTTATCACTTACTCACTGAGAAAAAGGTGTAGTTAGCCCCTGGTTTCTATGGCGTAATTTGCAAACGTCGTCTATTCATGTCGTCCTGCAACATCAAGCGTCTTGGCTAGTTAGAGACCAAAGCCGCTGTCAAGAATCGTGGTTTCCGTGCATGCATCATGCTACGATCAGTTTTCATTTCCTTCGGCACACGAGTCGTATTCAGGCAGTGTAGAACTACAACTGGGAACCGTTTCTTTGGCTGCTGTAGCCTTTTTGCCAGTTGTCGGGGGTGCACTGTGGCTAGTGTCACCTTTCAAGAAACAATCATCCTACGGTACCTCATGCCGTTTCGGCGCGGCCATCAAGTCTCATAGAAGGACGCATATTGACACAGAACACGAACTACCACCGATATATGTAAGCAGCGTATTTCAATGGGGGGACCTCGCATTGATATAGGAAGCAACGCGTTCAGCAAAGTGCGAGCAGGATCACTTAACACGCGAAACGAGAACTTTAGCGACGACAAAGGTCGGCTGGTAATATACCGCGTGAAACACTAGAATTCGTTTCTCCGCTGGCGGAAAGATTCGTGGGTATACATTTTCCCCGCTTCCCTTCAGCTGCATAAAGTCCCGCTGGTACAGTATCTTACTCAGTGCACGAAACATCTCGCGTTAATGAATGGGCCCCTACAGAAGGCTGGTAGGTTTTGTTGCATTTTGATGCCATACCACAGACGTGAATAAACGCGAAGGAAAAGATGTCAGCAATGAAGTTCCAGTGAATCACATCAGAATGCCCGAAACAGACAACCATGACGGGCATGGATGGTTCACAGTATAGCTTAAGCAAGCTCGTGTTGCATTCGCCGGATGTTCTCGTCGGAGGTCACGCTTTCTGAGAAATTGATTATGGTCTGAAGAACACCGGAGTTCATTCCTTCATCACTACTGACTATTGTTCAGAATCCGCAAACCTACTCAGAAAATCTCAGGCAGAGCATCATGACGCAGCCCATCCCACGCGATATGCGTTCGTACCAGCACTCAGGACGCCGTCAAGCTCGAATACAGAGTCTGCAACGACTAAAAGACCACCCTGACGTGTAATATACGGACTTCAGTCTCTACCCTAAACAGCAGGGACAATTTCCCGCTTTCACTCTCGCTGTAGTCAACCGGGGCAAACTTGTCAACTCCGCATGCACACGTGCACCTCATCTTCCGCACCAGCCGAGGTAACTGCCAACGCTCTCACAATTCAAATAGCGGACCAACAAGATGTCTCTGCGGACGTGGCTTCAGACTCTCGGGAAGCTTGTCGCATGTACCTCAAGAGCATATTAACAAGGGCCATCAATCTGCTGAGAAGGGAACTCCTCTTAGACCATGGGTTCATCTGGTGTCCTGCCCATAGGGACCAGAAGGGCAATGAACTAGTTTATTGCCAAGCTCGGGTACTCTGCGGCCGAGCACAACGATGGCCCACCGCTGAAGAGGATACAGATGAAGGGGTGACACCATGGCATCTTAGACAAACAAAGATTAGATTGCCGCATCAGGGCACCTCCCCACAAAGGCCTCGGTAAACACCAAGCTTGGGATTGGCACCACCTGCAGAATAATACATTCCCTAATCTACTTTCATATTATGCACCCGGAGAGGTATATCAACAGATGCTCGTGGTGCGGAGATACTCCTTCACTAACACACATAACTTACAGCTGTCCAGAGCGACCTGACACAGTCAACATAGCACATACGCACCCTATAATGTGCGCTGAACGCACCTTGGGAAGCCAATTGGCGACCCTGAGTTTGACCCACAGAGCCACTATAGCCAGTGGAGCCTTGAAAGAAGGGTCATGCGATGAACCATGTTTTTTTTCATAAATGTTGTCTCGATCTCTCTCAAGTGAACTGTTCACTCGAGATTTTGTGTGGTACGAAGCTGCTTCTGTTCGCGCCGGCGTAAGTGCTGCAAGCATGAATGCACGTACTCGTTAGAACAGTGTATACGTGGCATATGTATGCTGCATGGTGAAATATTCTGTACAGTTCTGAATATGTTGACGTAAAAGGAAATCACGGCTGCACGCTTGCAAAGAACCGAAGACGCCTTGCCGCAACGCTATTCTTTCAGAGAGCAGAGTGATGAAATATACGAAAAAAACGAGAGAATAATGTGTCGTTGTCTCTATTCTTGCGTGCATATATATATATATATATATATATATATATATATATATATATATATATATATATATATATATATATATATATATATATATATATATATATATATATATATATATATATATATATATATATATATATATATATATATATGTATATATATATATACATTGTCGCGAGAGGAAACGATAGGCAGGAACTTGAAGTGGAGGACTGTTTACTCAGCCACAGCCGCCATTCACTTCTCTCTCGTCTTCTGCCACCAACACAGCGTGGCATAACCCTCTCCCCAAAGAAAAAAAAGAAGAAGAAGCATCGCATGAATGCCACGGCTCCGAAAAACAACGAAAGGTAGTCAGAAATGTCTGTGTCCTTTGAAAAAAAAAGGACGAGATGAAAAATAAAGAAGCAATAAAGTAATGCACAATTGTCTTGAAGCTATTGCCACATCACAAATTTCTTGACTTGCAGTCGACGCGAATAGTACGGCTTCATCGTGGAGACGTGAACCACATCTGAGGAGCGTGGTCTGCGAGAACGGTGTGACGTGTCTGCTGGGACAACTTCGTAGTTCACTTCGCCGAGGCGATGAAGAACTCGGTAGGGTCCGAAGTACCGACATAACAATTTTTCTGAGCGTCCCCGTTGACGTATAGGAGTCCAAACCCAGACAAGGTCACCGGGTTCGTATATTACTGCTCTGTGGTGGGTGTTGTATCGGCGAGCATTTTGATTTTGCCGCGATAAAATGCGAAAGCGCGCCAGCTGCCGGGCGTCTTTGGCACGTTGAACAAATACATCTGCGTCCGGGGTAATCGAGTCCGGCAGAGTTGGTTGCAGCATGGTGTCAAGCATTGTGCCTACGTCGCGGCCGTAAACCAGACGAAAAGGAGCAAAGCCGGTGGTTTCCTGCAAAGCCGTATTGTAGGCAAATGTTATATACGGGAGGATTTTATCCCAATTCTTCTGATCCTTGGCGACATACATCGAAAGCATATCTGCAATCGTTTTGTTAAGGCGTTCGGTTAACCCGTTAGTCTGCGGGTGGTACGCAGTTGCTGTTGGGTGCGTCGTGCCGCTCAGCAACAGGATCTGTCGGAGCAACTGTGCCGTAAAAGCAGTACCACGATCTGTGATGACGACAGCGGGAGCACCGTGGCGGAGAACGATGTTCTTGATGAAAAAGTCAGCCACCTCGGAAGCAGTTGCTCGCTGGGCGGCTTGTGTTTCGCAGTATCTGGTCAAGTAGTCGGTGGCAACCACAATCCAGCGGTTACCAGCCGTAGACTTCGGAAATGGGCCGAATAAATCCATCCCGACCTTTTCAAAAGGTGCGTGAGGGGGTCACAAAGGCTGAAGCAGACCGGCTGGTTTCGTCGTTGAAGTTTTGCGGCGCTGACGGGCTGTGCATGTCTTGACGTACTGCCGGACGGTTTTCGTGAGTTTCCGCCAGTAGTATTTGTCTTTGATCCGCGCCAGAGTACGCGCGAAGCCAAGGATGCCCTGACGATGGCTCGTCGTGACAAGCACGCAAAATATCATCGCGGAGAGCAGCAGGAACGACGAGGAGGTAAACAGTTTTCGTTGAATGAAAGTTGCGCTTGTAGAGGATGCCTTGGCGTAGACAAAAAGATGACAAATAACGCACGAACTGACGTGGGGGTTGTGGGCGAGGTCTCTCAAGGTATTTGATCTGTGGTTGTAACTCTAAGTCTTCGCGTTGCTTCTCAGCCACGTTTAATGATGCGAGAATAGCAAGGGAGCTGAAGTCTTCGTCATTGTCCTCTTCAGTGACCTCGACGGGTGCGCGGGAAAGACAGTCAGCGTCGGTGTGTTTCTGACCAGACTTGTAAACCATCGTTATATCGAATTCTTGTAACCAAAGGCTCCATCTTGCGAGACGGCCCGAAGGATCTTTCAGATTCGCTAGCCAGCAGAGAGAGTGGTGGTCACTGACGATTCGGAAGGGGCGTCCGTACAAGTAGGGCCTGAATTTCGTTATGGCCCATACAACCGCCAGACATTCTTTTTCAGTCACCGAGTAGTTCTTCTCCGCATATGACAACGTGCGGCTAGCGTAGGCAATGACGCGTTCCACGTCATCTTGATATTGCACGAGAATAGCTCCAAGGCCAAGGTTGCTCGCGTCAGTGCGGACTTCTGTGTCTGCTTCGGTGTCGAAGTGACCTAGGATCGGTGGCGTTTGAAGGCGTTGTTGAAGGTCGCGGAAAGCGCCGGATTGTTCGGGGCCCCAGACGAAGGCGACGTCATCTTTGACGAGTTGTTGTAGAGGGTCAGCGATTTTCGAAAAGTTCGGCACAAAGCGGCAGTATTAAGCACAAAGTCCCAGAAAGCGGCGTACATCATGCTTTGTTTTCGGTATCGGGAACAAAGCAACTGTTATAGCCTTGTCAGAATTGGGACGAACACCACTGCTGCTGACAATGTGGCCAAGGAATTTCAGTTCTTCATATCCAAAATAACACTTTTCCGCTTTCAGAGAGAGGCCGGCAGTGCGAATAACCAAAAGAACCGCCTCAAGCCGCTCAAGGTGCTGTTCAAAAGTCGTAGAAGAAACGACTACGTCGTCTAAATACACTAAACAAGAGTACCACTTCAAGCCACATAAAACTGTCTCCATCATTCGTTGGAACGTGGCTGGAGCGGAGCACAGGCCAAAAGGAAGGACTTTAAATTCATGGAGACCGTCCGGTGTAATAAACGCTGTTTTTTCTCGGTCCCGTTCATCTACTTCAATCTGCCAATATCCGCTACGTAGATCCATGGAAGAGAAGTAACGGGCGTGTCGCAGGCGATCCAAGGAGTCATCAATACGAGGAAGAGGATATACGTCTTTTTTCGTTATCTTGTTCAGTTTGCGGTAGTCGACACAGAATCGTAATGAACCATCTTTCTTTTTAACCAGAACAACTGGTGACGCCCGAGGACTAGTCGATGGTTTAATTACGTCGTGGTCGAGCATTTGTTTCACTTGATGACGGATAGCATCTTGGTCGTTCTGCGACACGCGGTAAGCATGTTGGCGCACGGGTTGCATGTTCGGCTCAGTGATAATTCTGTGCTTCATTAGAGGAGTCTGCCGGACTTTTGAAGTAGTGGCAAAACAGTCACTTAAGGATAAGAGGAGACGGAGGAGCCTTGCCCTCTTAGGTTCTTCCAACTGGCGATTGACGTTGAGGCGACTAGTCACGTCAGTATCGCAGCTGTTCTCAGTCGAGATTGTCGTGATCAAAGGGAAGGTGTCCAAATCATCCAATGCCTCCAGGTAAGCCATGGTTGTGCGTTTCGCGAAATGCCTGTGTTCGCCACCGAAGTTCGTAGCTAAAACCGTAGTCTGGCCATTTCGCAGTTGAACGAGACTTCGAGCAATGGCCACTTCCCGATCAAGCAATAACGTCAGGTTACTTTCGGCAATGCCCGTAATCGACTGCTCCCGTGGACACTCAACAAGCACGAAGATACTACTGCGAGGTGGCAACGTGACGCAATCATCAGAACTACGCGTAAGGCCACGCCACGATGTTCGTTCTCGATGTCGTAATCTGGAGAAACACAGTTAACAAAACTGATGAACAAATCACGCAGATCAATTATTGCTCCATACTCTTGCAGAAAATTCATGCCCAAAATGACCGGCCGAGAACAATTGGGCACTACAAGGAGTGATGCTACAAAAGCCGACGCACAATTCTCAAGCCTGGCGGTGCACCTTCCTATAGGGGATACGAGGTGTCCTCCAGCGGGGATTAGTTGAGGGCCGTCCCACGTTGTCAGCACCTTGTGTAGACGGGTGGCCAATGAAGCACTCATCACCGAGTAATCAGCTCCCGTGTCGACAAGCGCAGTCACCGGATAACAGTCGACGGAAACGCTAATGGCAGCGGACGTTCTGTTGGCGGTTTCACAAACAGGCTTTAACGGCATGTCGTAAGGCAGCGGCGGAGGGTATTTGTCGGTTTGCGTGACGGCGTTCTCACCTGCGGAGGTCGCCGTTTTCAGTTTCCCTGGCGTGGGCTTGTGCCACTGACACCAGGGGACCCAAAGGCGGGTCGGGCGCGGTGCGTTGATGTCGACGGACGGGGAGATGGTGACCGTGACTGTCGTCGCGGCGGGACAGGAGCGTGATGACCACCTTCCAAGTAATCCGCAATTTCTTGTGGGCACTCATCAAGCGTGGACAACGTGCATCTGGGTGGAATCCGCGTAGGCCTATTCGTCGGTAGTAACACTCGCAGTACATGTGTCCAACTTCGCCACAATGGTAGCACAAAGGACGATTGTCGGGTGCACGCCAGGCGGTGGACTTCCACGGGCCAGGACGAAAATCGGCTTGAGAAGGCAGGCGATTGGCTGGGCTCGGAAAGCGTCTGTGGGTCCCAGTAGGTGTATGAGCAAAATGTGCCGTCGATGGCGTAGAGGCGCGTAGGGCATCCGCGTAGGAAAGCGTGGGAGGTTCGACTTGCGATGGTGGTAAGGAGTGAATGAACTGCCTGATTTTGTTACGAATGACGTCCGTAAGAGCAGCGCTACTGGGAGGGGACGCTGCATGAAATTTCCGAAGTTCTTCGCGTACAACTTGCCGTATGAGTTCTGTGAGGACCTCTCTGTTATCACCTCCTGGTACAAGCGAGCACGCAGCGGACATGGCCGTCTGACGCTCATACTGTGACACCCGCTGCCGAAGCATGCGCTCCATAATTGTGGCCCCACGTATGAACTCGGACACAGTCGTAGGAGGGTTGCGCACGAGGCCCGCGAAAAGTTGCTCCTTTACGCCTCGCATTAGCAGGCGCACTTTCTTGTCTTCTGGCTTGTGTTGGTCAGCCCGTCGAAACAATCGCGACATTTCTTCGACAAACATGGCGACGCTCTCGTTCGGCATTTGAAATCGTGAAGAAAGTGCCTGCTCCGCTCTCTCTTTCCGTTCGGGGTTACTGAACGCCTCGCGAAGCTGCCGATGGAATTCCTGCCAACTTGTGAATGAAGTTTCGTGGTTCTCATACCACACTCTTGCCGCGTTAAGAGAGAGATATACACGTTCTTCAACTTACGGCGATTGTCCCAGTCGTTGATGGCAGCGACACGGTCGAAATGGTCAAGCCAGTCTTCGATATCCTCACCGGCATCACCATGGAATGGGTTGGGTGTGCGAGGCGTGTTGATGACACAGGGTACGCTAGCGAGTGGGTCATGCTCGGTTTGGGTTGCGGATGTGGCAAACATTGTCCTCACAGAACTTGCCAAGGGGCCGTACTGTGGTGGTGGTCCTTGAAGGCGGCGGCTGCTTCGATAGATATCAGCAGACCCTGGTGCACTGGCGGTGGTTGCTTCTGGTTCAGGACCAGCAAGCATAAGACGTTGCAGTACAGTACCCAGCACGTCCACCAGTCTTTTGCGAGAGGAAACGATAGGCAGGAACTCGAAGTGGAGGACTGTTTACTCAGCCACAGCTGCCATTCACTTCTTCGCTCTCGTCTTCTGCCACCAACACAGCGTATATATATATTGGCGTATTTATATATATATATATTGCTATGGTATGAGCCGGGCTGTAGTATGTGCCGGGAAGGTAGAAGAGGAGGACGACGTTGTCAGGTGCCTTCTGAGGACTCCGTCTTTACCGCGACTGCTGAGCTTCATTCTCACCCTGTAAATAAATCCACCTATCCTTTAATTCAACCGTAACAGTTTTGTGGTGGAGGTGCTGGGTAATCAACCAAGCAACACGATGCTTCAAGCGCCTGAGCTACGACGAAGCCGCTGCCTTGCTAGACTTCCCCGTTATCACTGGCAGCTGAGATGTCTCACGGCGAAGAAGGAAACCAGATCCCCGCAGCTGCAGACCTGCTACCAGTGCCAGCAGCACCGCTAGTGCCAGGTTGGCGTGCGGCTGGTCCCTGGTTGCGCCAGGATCTGATAGTGCCTCGCACATTTGGTGGCAAATCTGGCGAGGACGTGGACGCCTGGCTCACACACTACAAACGGGTGAGCAAATACTACCGGTGGGACGCGGCGACCCAGCTGACCGATGTAGTATTTTTCTTAACATACACAGCACTCGTGTGGTATGAGAGCCACGAAGATGCCCTCAAGACATGGGGTCGCTTCGTTTCCGAAATAAAAGTGTGCTTCGGAGACTCCGTACCTAAGAGAAAGCAAGCGGAACAAACGTTACTGCAGAGAGCTCAGATCCCAGGAGAGACGTGCACGACCTTTGTCGAGGCAATCTTGAAGCTCTGTTATTTTGCCAACCCTTCTATATCAGAGAAAGACAAAGTTGGCTACCTGTTCAAGGGAATTGCTGAGGACGTGTATTAGTTCCTCATCAGCAAATAGAGCCTTGCTACGGTGACCGACGCCATAAGCCACTGTCGCACATTCTAGACCCTGAAGATGCGACGTATCACCCCGAAGTTCGGTCGCCTACCGAATGTAACCACCGTGGCAAGTGTTGGCGAATACGCGCCGTCTGATCTCGCATCGACAATACGCCAGATCGTTCGAGAAGAGCTCACTCGACACGCTCGCCCGACGCCGTACGAAGCTACACCCGCACCGCCTACCTGTCGCCTTCCCGTGTCAATTGCCACAGCAGGCATTGATGACTGCAACTACAGACCACCCCCACCATTGAGGTCATAGCGCAATAACTACCCGCTGCCGAGGTACGAAGACCGCTTCATTTACCCCCACCAGCCAGCCAACACCCAATACTACCCGAAAGATGATGTACCTGTACCACCGCCAAGTGAGCGCGATGCCTACCAGGAGTACAATGCATACCGCCAAGCCTCTGTGTGCTACCGTTGCAGTATTGCCGGGCATATAGCTCGGTTCTTTCGTCGACAGAGAGAGCCGATATCCCGATACCATTCTCTATCAGAGTTTCCGCCAACGGCCACTTGCCACAACAACGGTCATTAGCCCACCTAATCCAGGAGTACCTCACGGCGGGGAAATCACCGTGGCAGTTCTCCCGCTTCTGACCGTAGTTTGACGCCTCCATCTGGCCGACTTTATAGTTCCGCTTCGCCGGGACAACGCCTGTCATCACCGCCGCCACCGGGAAACTAGCCAGCGCGACCGATGGAGGTGAGGTCACACAACAGGATTTGCCTCAGATGCCTCCGTCAGTTACAACGTCCAAGAACAAGATACGTGTGGAAGTAGATGGCTTTTGTACAAGTGCTTTGGTGGACACTGGTGTTACGATATCAGTTATGAGTCTTTCTTTCAAAAGTCGCATTGGCCACAAAGTTATGTTTTCTTGAAGCGAATCAACAAGGTTTCGTGGTGTTGGTGGGGAAGTACTTCATCCTGTCGGAGTTTGTGCCGTCAATGTCTTATTGGCAGGAAAGGTGTTTCCAACAGAGTTTCTTGTGCTGCAACGTTGTACCCACGATGTGATTCTCGGTCTTGACTTTCTCCGAAGATGTGGCGCTTTCGTCGACTGTGGAAGCGGCGAACTTTCCGTCAGCAGTGACATTGTTCCTGCCTTCATCGATGAGGCGCCGCAGGCCGCGAAGGACGCTCTGATTGTTTCCGATGAGC
Source organism: Rhipicephalus microplus (assembly GCF_043290135.1). Lineage (NCBI taxonomy): Eukaryota > Metazoa > Arthropoda > Arachnida > Ixodida > Ixodidae > Rhipicephalus > Rhipicephalus microplus. Next base: position 162,313,425 of record NC_134702.1, read on the forward strand.
TGGCAGTGCCGCGACGGTCAATGAGGTCAGTTGCGGTGTTCGCCCAAGAATCTGCCACATCTTTTGACACCCTTGTTGAACCTGCTACCGTTCAATGTGCTAAGAAAGGCATACTCGTCCCTCGTTGTTTGGTATCTGTTGATGAAGGAGCAACCTTTCTGTGGGCACTGAACTGCTCGCCAATGCCGGTTGGGCTCCCTCGAGGAATGAAGCTTGGCATCTTCGATGATTCCACGGAAGGTTCTGTAGCGGTCGTTAACAACGATGAAAGCGAGAAAGGTACAGTCTCTGGCAAGCGCAGTTGCTCTTACGAGTCGCAGATCCTAGGCATGATTAGCGCCACTTTGCGGTCACACGAGCAGCAGACGTTACGCCATCTGTTGAGGCGACATGCTTCTGTGTTTGACTTTTGCCAAGAGGGGAAGCCACTACCTTTACCATGTTCTCGCGCTCACCATAGGATTGACACCAGCACTGCCCATCCGATCCGACAAAAGCATTACCGAGTGTCGTCATCAGAACAAAAAGTTATTGCCGACCAGGTTAAGGAAATGCTGAAAAAGGGTGTAATTGAAGAGTCGTGTAGCCCGTGGGAAGTACTGGTTATCTTGGTTAATAAGAAAGATGGAGCCTGGTAGTTCTGCGTTGATTACAGAAGACTCAACGCCATGACCAAAAAAGATATATATCCGTAGCCTAGAATTGACGATGTTATTGACTGCTTACACTCGGTTTCGTACTTTTCTTCAATAGACCTACAATCAGGATATTGGCAGATACCTATGTACCCTTCAGACAAGGAGAAGACCGCATTCGTGACTCCTGATGGACTGTACCAATTCAATGTGAATACGTTTGGACTTTGCAACGCCCCGACACTTTTGAAAGGTTTATGGACTCTGTTCTTCGTGGTCTTAAATGGCAGGTGTGCTTATGCTACCTGGATGACGTCGTCATTTTTGGGCGTACCTTCGAAGAGCACAACGCCCATTTAAGCCTTGTTTTAGACTGTGTCGAAAAGGCTGGCTTGATTTTGAACTCTAAGAAGTGCCGATTTGGTGAACGACAAGCTTTAGTCCTCGCTCACCTAGTTGACAAAGATGGTGTCAGGCCAGATCCCCGCAAAATCGAAGCAGTCAGCACATTCAAACCACCCCAGACACTGAAGGAACTTCGCAGCTTCTTGGGCCTATGTTCCTACTTTCGCCGCTTTGTGTCCCGATTCGCGGACGTAGTACTCCCACTGACGAGCTTGTTGTGAAAAGACAGCCCATTTGAATGGACACCTGATTGTGATGCCGCATTTTCTGAACTGAAACTTCTACTGACATCTGAGCCTATTCTTCGTCATTTCGATCCTTCTGCTCCTACAGAAGTGCACAGTGACGAAAGTGGAATTGGCATCGGAGATGTGCTTTTTCAGCGCCATGATAATGCAGAGCATGTTGTTGCTTATACGAGTCGATCTCAAAGCAAGGCTGAAATTAATTCTACGGTGACAGAGCAAGAATGTCTAGCGGCTGTATTGGCCATTCAGAAGTTTCGATGTTACCTCTACGGTCGTCCATTCACGATTGTGACATACCATCATTCATTATGCTGGCTTGTTACCCTCCGAGACCCTTCTGGCCGCCTTGCTCGATGGGCTTTATGCCTTCAAGAATTTGACTTCAGCATTTCGTACAGAAGTGGACGACGTCATTCGGACGCTAATTGCCTTTCTCGCCTACCTATGACCACGACGAAGGACAGTGCAGATACCCTCGGCATCTGTTTTGCTGTGGTCTCTCACACGTTTCCTCACGCCAGTATCTTCAAACGAGAACAACTGAATGGTTTATCTTTAGAACCTTTGTTCATTGACGCTCGGAATCTCAAAGGCAGTGGTTGCTTTCGCATTCGTGATGGACTGTTGTGCAAAACGAATTACTCAGCAACCGGCGCGCGTTATTTGCTGGTTGTACCTCAAAGTCTTTGATGCGACGTTCTCCGTACTATGCACGATTATGCAACGTCAGGACACCTTGGGTTCATTCGCACCCTGCATCGAGTGCAGCAGTAGTTTTACTGGCATCGAATGCGAGATTTTACGAAACAATACGTTTCGAGCTGCGAGAACTGCCAGCGTCACAAACGACCTACCAGTACACCGCATGGCCTTCTTCACCCCGTAGAACCACCTACTACGCCTTTCTAGCAAGTGGGCATCGACGTATTGGGCCCCTTTCCGCGATCTTTGAAACACAACCGCTGTATAATAGTGTGCGTCGACCACCTTACCAGATACGTCGAAAGCGCTGCGATACCATCTTCCACAGCTGATGGCGTCGCTGCCTTTTTCTTACGCTCCGTTGTTCTTCGCCATGGTGCACCTCAAGTAATCATCAATGACCGTGGTCGCCAATTCATCACGGATGCTCTGGAAGAATTGCTTCGCCTCTGCACTTCACAGTTCAGACATTCGACGCCATATCATCCCCAGACGAATGGTCTTGTTAAACGTACCAATCGAACTCTTACTAACATACGCGCTATGTACGTCGCATCCAATCACAAAAACTTGGGATGAGATCTTACCATTTATTACTTACGCATACAAATCAGCGAAGCACGAGACCACGGACTTAACGCCTTTCTACCTGCTCTACGCTCGATCACCACGCAGCTCCCTTGATACAATCCTCCCATTTAAGCTCCATACCATTGAGTCCATGGCCGAAACATTTTGCCGGGCTTAAGAAGCCCGCCAAATTGCTCGCTTGCGCACACTGGCATCACAAGATCGCTCCAAGCAACGGTACGATCAACGCCATGATGCCGCTTCAGTCCGCAAAGGTGGATTCGTCTGGTTGTGGACCCACCAACGAAAACCTGGTTTATGTCAGACGTTTTTACCGCAGTACACCGGCCCCTACGTCATTGTAGATCGCTTGACTGACTTTACGTACGTTTTGGCACGTTTGACGACACCTTCTCGTCGGTCAAATCGAGCGCAGTCGGTGCATGTGGCTCGCCTCAAGAAGTTTCATCCCTCCAGTGACTTAAACTCGCCCAGCGGGCTTCGTCTGTGAACCGGGGATTGCTACGGTATGAGCCGGGCTGTAGTATGTGCCGGGTAGGTAGAAGAAAAGGACGACGTTGTCTGGTGCGGCATGAGAACTCCATCTTTACCGCGACTGCCGAACTTCATCCTCACCCTGTAAATAAATCCACCTATCCTTTAATTCAACCGTAAGAATATATATATATATATATATATATATATATATATATATATATATATATATATATATATATATATATATATATATATATATATATATATATATATATATATATATATATATATATATATATATATATATATATATATATATATATATATATATATATATATATATATATATATATATATATATATATATATGGTCCTGATGAAGGCCGTGCCACGGCCGAAACGTAGAGTACACAACTATCCAATTTTCGTAAGTGTGCTCCTTTATTGCTAATTATATATATATATATATATATATATATATATATATATATTGAAACGAAGATGCGCGAGCCTACGGGGCGCGGAAGAAGAAGAGTAGTGGAGCGGTGCCTGGATTGTGTGGATTGTGGGGTTGGGTAGAAACTTTCTAGTCGTCCCCGGCGAAGTAGACCTCGTCGGTTGATAAAAGCCAGGCGATGGTGGCCGGGAAGTAAATCGCTGTGATCCAGCTTGCCTGCATTCCTGGTTTTCGAGTGGTCGTTCACTCCTTCGTTCGAACCGATCGGTGTAATTCGGGCGAGGCTCAAAGTAGCTCTGTCACATCCGAGGTACCAGTGGTTCACGGGGACGTTGGTCGAATGCACACTGATTGCAGACACCAGCGATGTCCACAGCTTCCAGTTGAGCAAGTTCTTCCTTAACCACTCGTCTTATAAGAGAAGAGATGTCGTCCTGCGATGGAAGGTTGGCACTTCCAATCGTGGGCACATTCTCAAGACGTCCAAATTTCGGTAGGACTCTCCTCCTGTTTAGCGCTTCAAACACTCGGCAGTGTCTTCTTAGGTCGGAAGGTGTGTGTACGTTTTCCTTAGTGATAAGAAAATTGTACACGTCTTCCGCGATTCCCTTGAGCAGATGACCTACCTTATCTTCGTCACACATGGTTGCACTCACGATACCGCAAAGCTTCAAGACGGCCTCGATGTAGGTGGTGCATGTTTCGCCAGGTAACTGAGCTCTGCGTGAAAGCGTTTCAATATATATATATATATATATATATATATATATATATATATATATATATATATATATATATATATATATATGGCACAACGGGAGCGTTGTCAACAAGGATAAATATATTTATTTCCCAACAGTTTCGGGAGGGGTCCTCCCTTCATCAGGGGATGATATATATATATATATATATATATATATATATATATATATATATATATATATATATACTGGGAGTAATAGTTCAATGGGCCAGTTAGTCTTCGTGAAGGTGTGGGAAATGGCACAACGGGAGCGTTGTCAACAAGGATAACTATATTTCTTTCCTAACAGATTCGGGAAGGGTCCTCCCTTTGTCAGGGTAGAGTTATACTAACATAGATGTTCAAATTTCGTTGCTGCCGCGTCCCTCTCACCTTGAAAGATGTTTGCGAGAGTTAGAGAAAACTAAAAAATAATGTTAACGCTGAGCACGAAACCAGACTGTGAACATCAAAATGTCGGTGTGAATCCACATCCGGTTCACATCCTGTGCTAACCAGTTCTCGACGTGTATCGGGCCACCCAAGATTATCGCCGCGGTGGCGGAAGGGGCCCGCGACGGCGTGCGTAAGGAAACAGTTTCCCCTAATGGGTCAGTTGGCTCTTTACCTTTCATATTCGCTCGTTTACTCTCAATGGCCGTCAAGAGGTACGTGAGTGTAAACACTTTGTATGTACATATGAGGAAAAATGTATATAAAAAAGGAGGAAAAAAAGGACAGTGTACACGTACGACTCGGAATAAACTAGCGTGGTCTCCAGCTATGAATCTTTGTCACCAATATCCTCCTGGCTTACTTCTCGGAGGCAGGAGAGTCTTCCGGGGTCCTCGTTGATGTCGGCAACTAATGTTCTAAATTTGAAAATAAAATATGCCTCACTCTGTTCGCGCTCGCGCCTGTTTGAGAAACCGGACTGTAAAATAGTTACGCTGATATTTTTAAAGCTGTGGTTTGGCAGGCGCAGATGCCTAGATAAAGGTAGCTTCGGCCGTGAAGTGGTGTGTTACTATGATTATTGAACCGCAGCCAAAATGGCTTGTCTGTTCGGCAGATATACTCTTGTCCGCAGATGTCTCATTGTAGCATGTATATTACGTTACTGGAGTCACATTTAAGGCTTTCAGTTATTCAGAATTTAGGATACGAGAAGTTCGCTTTCGATTTACTTGTTGTGACCATCTGTGGCCATACCTTGCATCGAGCTTTCCGCAGGGATGGCACCCTGATTGTATTTTGGAGGGGTTTGGTTTTGCTCTGACAAGAATGTCCTTCAGGTTTTTATCCGTGCGGTACACCACGTGAAGTGGCTTCGCGCAAATTGAAGTTAGTCGTTTGCTTTGCCTGATTATGTTGAAATGGCGGGAAAGTATGTTGTTGATTCGTGACGCTGATGAGGAGTAAGTTAGTACAGGGTTCGTTTGGGAAGTAGATTTAGATACTCTGTTTGGTCCTTTAATTATATCATTCCGGTTCACGTTGCGAGCACGTAGTATGGCATCGTAAATAATGTCTTCAGGATAAGTTTGATTCAATAAGGAATGATTTAGGTGTTCTGCGTGTCTGTCAAATTCCCGCATATCGATGCACATTCTTCGGTACTGGTAGGCCTGAGAATACAGAACAACCGTTTTGCTAAGCTTTGGATGGCTGCTGTTGGAACGTAGGAACATTTGACTGTCTGTAGGCTTTTTGTTAAGGTTTGTTGACAAGCGGTCATTTTTGACCGTGACAGTGACGTCCAAGAAGTTAATGCTAGATTTGGAAATTTTGTGCGTGATTTTAGTTGATGGGTGGCACTTGTTAAAATCCTCTATGAGGCGGAAAAGACTTCCCTCATCGTGGTTCTATATCATAAAAATTTTGTCTAAGTATCTTGTGTAGTAAAAACGTTTCAAGCTGCGTTCCTCAATGAATGGGATTTCAAGTGAAGCCATAAATGTGCTTGCAAAGTTTGGGGCCATTTTCGTGCCCACTGCAGTGCCACTGACCTGAAGGAAGTGCTTGCCATTTAACTCAAAATGCTTATAATTCAGTACAAGTCCAAGAATTGCAAACAGTACCTCGCCACTTACACCAGTTGATGAGTCAGATTTTACATATTCAGCAGCCATAGCCGTTATTCCGTCATGGAGCGTATGTTGGTGTACAGTGAGCAGACGTCCATGATCACCAGAAAACTGCCGCTTGGATGTTGAGACTTGAAGTTTTGCAGATGAAGTAATTTGTGGCCTTTAGGTAATAAGGAAAATTTCGGGGGATGTCTTTTTTTAAGGAATTGATGAATTCTGATATGTTTTTTGTTGTTGTGATGTTACTGGATACTATCGGAAGTCCCAGATTGCCTGCCTTGTGTATTTTGGGGAGCAAATAGAATCGACCGGGAAAAGAATGGGCCGCTAAAATTGCTTTTAACATTTTGCTGGTAATTTTCTCGTCCCGTCGGAGGTTATTTAGGGTTCCTTTTATCTCACTGTAAAATTCGGGAGTTGGGTCCGTTTGAAGTTATTTGTAGAATTTCGTGTCTGATAGTGGTCGTTCTCCTGCCTTGAAGTAGTCCGATGTCTTTAGAATTAGTACGCGGCCCCTTTATCAGCTGGTTTGATGGTAATTTCAGCGTTTTTTTTCTTAGTTCTTCGAGAGCCCTTCGTTCTGACTTTGATAGGTTGTTTCGAGATGGCCAATTTTTTTCATTCGCTCTGATGATATGTTTTTGAACTGCTGATACATATAGAGGTGTTTGTCCCTCTGCTCACCTGGACACCATTATTAGTCACCACCAATCAATCTATTCTCGTCCGTACAGTCCTTCCGATCATGAAAGTATTCACGGAGGCGGAGATCACGCGCAAAGGTATTGAGGTCTTAGTACAGTTCAAATTCATTGAATCTACCGGATGATGGACAAAAGGTTAAGCCTCTCAACAAAAGTTGTAGCTGAGCGGGTGTAAGCGTTGTGTTGGACAGATTGACGACATTTTTCTCATAAGTTTTTGGCTGCTCTTGGCTATCACGTGGCACGGGAGTGTCAGCGTCATATTCGAGAGTAAGGCTGTTTTGATTAGGATTACACTTTAGTTTCATGTTCCCATTTTTCTCCTCAAAGTTAGGTTGTATTACGGGTGGTCCCTGGCATTCTTGTAGGGTCTGATTCCTATTTTCCTATTGCAGAGCAGTGGAGCTTCTACAGTCCGAAGAGAATTTTCGATCTTTTACTATTGAAATTTCGCTTCTCTATTTAGTTCATATCTTTCCAGTTCTCTTGCCTCGTGCTCTCCGAGATTAGATACTAATTTCTGCGCGCCTCCGCGACACTGTATTCGGCGGCCTTACACTCACTATGGTCCACATTGACCCGAACAAGTTGCAAGGACGCTTCTAGTAATATTGTCACGGGCTAAGTAGATTCCTGAGGATGACGACGACGAAGTGCTGAATGTGAACGTGCTCGGACTGCAGCAGCGTTGTACGCATTTGCTCACCAGTATATTCGCCAGTACATTTGCTCGCCAGTGTATACTTTATTCCCCGTAACATCATTGGTGGAGGTGCGGGGTACCACTCGCTATACAGCCCAATGAGCTGGATCTTCGCAGCGGACGGCGCATTGCAACTACCACGATGACTGACCAGGCTACTCAATGTCAACAAGATTCGTCAGCACCGCGATCGATCGTCGTGGTGCAACCTCGTGACCCAGGCCCATTCAACGGCACAAGTGGCATAGACGTCGATAACTGGCTGGTTCTATATGAGCGCATCAGCAGCAGCAACCATTGGAATCCGTCGCTTATGTTGGCGAACATCATCTTCTACTTGCATGGCACGGCAAAACTCTGGTACGAGACACATCAAGAAGAGTTGACTAGCTGGGACATTTGTAAGCAGAATTTGCGCTATCTATTTGGGAAACCCCTCGGACGTCAAGTGGCCGCAAAGAAAGACCTTGCGACTGGTGCCCAGACATCCACAGAGCCGTACATCGCGTACATCCAGGACGTGTTGGCTTTTGTGCCGCAAGGTCGACAAGGATATGCTCGACGAGGACAAAGTCGGACACATCCTGAAAGGAATTGCCGATGACACCTTCAATTTTCTCCTGTGCAAGGACTGCTCGACGATGGAGTCGGTCATCGAAGCATCTCGTCACTTCGAACAGGCAAAAAGTAGGCGCATAGTTCACCGATTTGACCGCCTTCCCCACACGGCGGCTACGTCCTCTTGCGAAGATTCGCCCACACTACATCAACCACCAGCGCCGGGAAACGCCACCAGAATAGTCCGTCGGGAACTCGAGCCTATGGCACCCACTATGTCTAGCGTCAGCGCGCCAGGACACAACCTCGATACTGTTTCAATGATACAGGCCGTGGTTCGCCAAGAGATCACGAATATGGGCATTTCGCCACCTCATCAAACTGCCCCTGCTACTTCCAGCTCGGCTCCAGTCGTTGCGGCTGCCACTCCAAACCGCACGTTCGCGCCACGACGAAACCCAGCTGAATGGCGCACTCATGATGATCGGCCCATATGTTTCACGTGCCATCGGATAGGACACATCGCTCGCCATTGCCGCAGCCGTTGGACCTCATCACCTCGACCGAGCTTCTATGATTGGGGGCCTCGCTCCGAACGTGCACCTTATGCCCCGTCCTACCGTGCTGAGACAGGTGCAGAGCATAATCCAGAACGTCGGACCAGCCGCTCGCCATCGCCCGTGCGTCGTCAGTCCCGATCGCCCAGACCACGCCGTTCTCGGTCTCCCTACGACTGTCGCTCGGAAAACTAGCCGGTGCAGCCCCCGGACGTGACGCTGCATACACGACTCGGACTACAAATGCTCTTATTACTCCCGACCAGCGGTGCAACCTTCTTACAATTCTCGTTGATGGTTTACCTGTAACTGCTCTTATTGATACCAGTGCACAAATATCTGTGATGAGCTCAGACCTCCGCCGCCGCCTCCGAAACGTTTTGACGCCTGCGATTGCACCTACCGTTCGTACAGCGGATGGGAGTACGCATTTGCTCGCCAGTATATTCACCAGTACATTTGCTCGCCAGTGTATACTTTATTCCCCGTAACATCATTTTTTCCCACTTCACCCTTTCCGCTTTACTTAGTGTAGACATTGAGGGGGTGCAGGCTAGGCGGAGGCCTTTGGGTGCAATTTGGTGAGATAGATATCTGGTTAGTTGTTCCGCATGTTTTTCGTATTGCAGCCGTTTTTCAATGATTTTCGTAATCGATAGAAATGACTGGGACCATGGGTGTTTGAGACTGCCCGTACCTTTTGTTTCCCCGTGTCGATTGGGAGCCGCCGCCTTAGTCTTCGCCGCGTTCGTCCGCCTGGTGTTGTAGCGCCTGGCTGCTGGGAGTGGTGACGTCGTCACTGCTGGGGCACTGGATGGCTCAGTGTGTCCCTCGGCTCTCTGCTGTTGAGTGGGCTTAGCACTGGAGTTGGCCTTGCAAGCGGTTGTCGCTGATCTCTGACTCGCTGGTGGGAATCGCTGGCTCGCTGACCGGACTAGTGGAAGTGGCGACGTCGTCACTGCTGGGGCCCTGTATGGCTCTGTGTGCCCTTCGGCTCCCTATTGTTGAGTGGGCTTGGCACTGGAGTTGGCAGTGCGAGCGGTTGCCGCCGATCTCCATGCCGCTGACGTCCATCGAAGCTGTACCCTCGTGTGCTATGCCAGCAACGCGACTCCCTTGAAGTTCGCATGTAAGCCGTCAGCACCCAGGGAGCGGCGCAACGGGAGTGTTAAGAAACCATGTTCTACGCAAAACACGCCTGCTCCCAACAACCTGTAGTGGCAAAGACGGCGGGTCTCTCTGCTGAATCATTGCACCTCCATATTAAACTGAGTCATTGATCGCCAGTTCAAGTCGCACCGTCGGCGATTGGGTGCGCGAGGCAGTGCAGACTAAGATGCAGTGTCTTGATGTTCGGGCGCATCTGCCTAATTCGTTTCAAGGCCTCCCTCAACAAGTCCAGTGATCTTGAAGAGGCCTCCCGCCACCGCGGCGACAATCTTGGGTGGCCCGACACACGTTGAGAACTGGCCAGCACGGGATGAGAACGAGATGTGGACTTACACCGACATTTGGATGTGCACAGTCTGAATTCGTGTTCACCGTTCACTGTGTTTTTTAGTTTTTTTTCACTCTCACAAACATCTTTCAAGGTGAGAGGGACGCAGAAGCAACGAAGGTTGAACGTCTATATTAGTATAATTCATGCCCTGACGAAGGGAGGACCCCTCCCGAAACTGTAGGGAAATGAATATATTTATCCTTGTTGACAACGCTCTTTTGTGCTATATATATATATATATATATATATATATATATATATATATATATATATATATATATATATATATATATATATATATATATATATATATATAGATAGATAGATAGATAGATAGATAGATAGATAGATAGATAGATAGATAGATAGATAGATAGATAGATAGATAGATAGATAGATAGATAGATACGCGGCGAACAAGCCATTTCTGATCCCAGGTGGATTTTTGATTGAAACCAACTCAACATTTCACAACATTAATTACCTTGACCTTGCAGATTTCCGGATAGAACCTGTACAATTGGAGAAATTCCTTCCTATCAAAAGTCACAGTGCAACTGTAATGTCACCCAAGGTTAGGAGAAAAGTTGCCCGAAAAATAACGCTTGCGAAATCCTGTTGACAACGTGCAGCATACCTTACAAAAAATTACTCATTGCGTATCGCAAGCGTGCTTGGAAGCGCGACTAAAAGCTATCACTGCATCAGGGCTTCTTGACATATAGATTTTAACATAAAAATTCTTCCCTTAGACATGCAGTCACAGATATCAGCAGTAAAAAATTATTTGCTCAGTAAAGTAAGCAAAACCGAAATGTAACTATGACTACAAAAACATGCTGCGTATACCTCTATCACGGTTGTAAGCGGAGCCGTCCTTGACTTGTAAGATGCACTTCGCCACGACGAGGACTACGCCAACAACGCTTAACAGAGATTAACGATGTCTTTTTCGATTGAGTGGGTCATCACAGTCCTGCGTTTATGAAGACTATATAGTCTATTTTATGGTGCGACAAGAGGTCGTTGCTCCAAACGGTCACTCTATCTGTCCTTTACTGTATTTTAGAGCGATTACTTTGCTTTTACTTGCTCTTTTCACAAGCATAGGCATAGGGAGAGTGGGCAGTTTCATGACTTTGATTTATATATACACAATCTGATCAAACTACCGCTGATAGTGACGCCACTGAAAAAAACTGATGCCTGTGCCCCCCCCCCTCCCCTCCGTCGAGTCGGTGTGAACACCCCGAAAAAAATTTTTGGCTACACTCCTGCATGGCATGGCTGCGTTAAATTCCGGTTTGAGTACCATGTTTTTTATTTTTGAGATAATCATTATTTCCCGGTTGATGCCAACGGCAATTTTACGTTCAAAACCAGTGCTGCAGACGCCAACAATTTTTACGAAACGGGTTCTTTAAAACATGAATGCGTTAGAAAAGAAGAGCCTAAAGGCTTCCTAATTTCTCGTATCATTATGTAAGTCCTAAAACTACACCCTGTCGTGACAATATGTTTTTTTTTGCTTCACCTACCATGGTTCACATGTACCTGTTTTATTTTCTTTCGTACTGCTTTAATTTTGATCAGTCTTAGACCGGCACTCTATTTCGGTAATCTGTGTTTCAATTACTCAGTAAAAAAGTACAATTGCTCTTCTTTTTGCGAAGGCCACATGCACGAACAAAACGACGAAGGATAACAGTAGTTTACGACAACAAAACAGTAGAGAAAATGCAGGAAAATTTGCCTACTACATGGACAATCCCTGCGTTGGGCAAGGCCCTAGAAATGAGATTACGAGAAAGAAGAAGGCAATAGAACGCTATGGCTGTTAACATTATTCCCTATCAAATTTTTGTATTTCAAAACTGTTTTCATTGCTTCATTAGTTTGCATGTTATGGGTCATTAGATACGTCCGGTCATTGCGATATTTTGTTTATTCCTATAGCAGTTTATTTCTTCATCATCCGTTTACGAAATTTAAAGTTCACTTATGAAAAACGCCAGTTTCATGGCCCATCCTCTGTTGTGGGAGGGAGCCATGTATCAAGGAGCAAGTAAGCAAGATCCCACTACGTACGATTCATGGCTGATCTCCCGTGGTGGGTTGAGCCACAGAGTTTACTATACAGGGTTTCCCACATACATTAAGCCAATGATTTGAAAATGAAAGACACTTCAGTGGCGAATCACACCAAACGCGGCTACACGCACTAACATGTAGGTAGTCCGGCTATTTTCCTTTCTCCCAATCCTAATAAATTATCTTTCTTAATTACTTAATTTTTTAACATGGGCTGGAAACCCAAACTATGAACACTGACATAAGGTGCACTCTCAGAAACCACCCACAAAATGGTTTTCTGTACGATACATCTCGCGCTGTTATTTTTTCCGCGTTGTAAAGAAAGCCTATAGCAGCTATATATATATATATATATATATATATATATATATATAACAGACAGTAATGACAAGAATGTACAGGGGAAGTTATTTGAACCAATGGAATGTAAATAGGAAGAAAGAAAAGTGGATGAAAAAATAACCAGCCGTGAGCAGGAATCGAACCTACGACCTTCGAATAACGCGTTCGATGCTCTAACCAATGAGCTACCACAGCGGCCGTGCACTCCATCCACTTTTTTGGGGTTATATGTGAATTTAGAAGTAGGAGTGTCAGTCTCAGTGGTTCAGTGGTTAGAGCATCGAACGCGTTATTCGAATATCGTAGGTTCGATTCCTGCTCATGGCTGGTTATTTTTTCATCCACTTTTCTTTCTTCTTATTTACATTCCATTGGTTCTAATAACTTCCCCTGTACATTCCTTGGCATTACTGTCTGCTAGATCTCATTAATATTGTGACAAAAACACGGAAAAACGAGCCCTTAAGTATACCCTTCTTTCCCTTATTTCATTTAACGAGGGTCTCGCACTGGCAGACTTGGTGCAATTATATTGTATACGAGGGACTATTAATCAGCTGCCCGCTCGGAATAAGTTCACGTGCTACGTGAAACCAAACATGCGAATAAAAGAGTGGTTCACTCTGATCGCTTGGCTTATAGATGGCGCTGACTCACACTCCTACTTCTAAATTCACATATAAACCCAAAAAAGTGGATGGAGGGAAGGCCGCTGAGGTACCTCAGTGGTTAGAGCATCGAACGCGTTATTCGAAGGTCGTTGGTTCGATTCCTGCTCACGGCTCGTTATTTTTTCATCCACTTTTCTTTCTTCTGATTTACATTTCATCGGTTCTAATAACTTCCCCTGTACATTCCTTGGCATTACTGTCTGTTAGATCTCATTATTATTGTGTCAAAAACACGGAAAAACGAGCCCATAGGTATAAACTTCTTTCCCTTATTTCATTTAACGAGGGTCTCGTACTGGCAGACTTGGTGTGATTAGGTTGTATACGAGGGACTATTAATCAGCTGCCCGCTCGTAATAAGTTCACGTGCTACGTGACGCCAAAAATGCGCATAAAAGAGTGCTTCACTCTCGTCGCTTGGCTTATAGATGGCGCTGACTGACACTCCTACTTCTAGATCACATATAAACCCAAAAACGTGGATGGAGGGAAGGCCGCTGAGGTACCTCAGTGGTTAGAGCATCGAACGCGTTATTCGAAGGTCGTAGGTTCGATTCCTGCTCACGGCTGGTTATTTTTTCATCCACTTTTCTTTCTTCTTATTTACATTCCATTGGTTCTAATAACTTCAACTGTACATTCCTTGGCATTACTGTCTGTTAGATCTCATTAATATTGCATCAAAAACACGGAAAAACGAGCCCTTAGGTATACACTTCTTTCCCTTATTTCATTTAACGAAAGTCTCGTACTGACAGACTTGGTGTCATTAGGTTGTATACGAGGGACTATTAATCAGCTGCCCGCTCATAATAAGTTCACGTGCTACGTGACGCCAAAAATTCGCATAAAAGAGTGGTTCACTCTCGTAGCTTGGCTTATAGAAGGCGCTGACTGACACTCCTACTTCTAAATTCATATATAAACCCAAAAAAGTGGATGTAGGGAAGGCCGCTGTGGTAGCTCAGTGGTTAGAGCATCCAACGCGTTATTCGAAGGTCGTAGGTTCGATTCCTGCTGACGGCTGGTTAATTTTTCATCCACTTTTCTTCTTATTTAGATTCCATTGGCTCTAATAACTTCCCCTGTACATTCCTCTGCATTACTGTCTGTCAGATCTCATTATATACATATATATATATATATATATATATATATATATATATATATATATATATATATATATATATATATATATTAGATTTCAATAATATTGTGTCAAAAACACGGAAAAACGAGCCCTTAGGTATACACTTTTCTCCCTTATATATATATATATATATATATATATATATATATATATATATATATATATATAGCTGTTTGTTCGCGGTCCGTCACATGGCTTCTTTTCACGTTTTTCGGGCTTTCTTTACAACGTGGAAAAATTAAGAGCACGAGACGTATCGTACAGGAAACTACCTATTGGGTTCATGATAATAAGGGTTGCAGCGCGAGCACGAATGTGCTAGAAGAAACAGACGAAAGTCGAGGTACGGAAGGCAAAGAGGACAACACGTACCTTCCGTACCTCGACTTTCGTCTGTTTCTTCTAGCACATTCGTGCTCGCAGTGCAACCCTTAATATCATGAATTCAAACCAACTAGCCCAAATCGCCATTCTTCTTCAATACCTATTGGGTGGTTTCTGAAAGTGCTCTACATCTTACTTTTCTTATTTTGGGTCTCCAGCGCGAAATGAAAATTTAGGTAATTAAGAATTATAATTTTTGGTTTGGAGAGAAACAAAAAGTAGCCTGAGTACCTACAGGCTTGTGCGAATAGTATGCGTTTGATTCAATTCACCTTCTAAGTGCCTTTCACTTTAAAATTCTTGGCTGAAGTTATGTGGGGCACCCTGTAAATATACAAAAGAGGAACCTTGGTGTTAGAGTCTTTGAGAGCTGCAGCCCACGGCACTTCTCCGTAGATATGCCATGATTTTTTTATTTGAAAAAAAACTAAAACACAACCATAAACAAAGCCACAAGTGCTATCGAAGCCCGCAAGTCGGGAGACTGTAGAAAAGTTTCAGTACTTCTTATTAATCGCATTTTGTGTGAGGGACCAAAGAGCCAGAGTTCCTTTTAGTTATTTTAGGAAGCTCTATGGGCTGAGCCAGTCCTCTAGGCCCCGACCAGTGGTCGCCAGCAGCTTAACAATGATGAAGATAGTTTTTGAGATTTGGTTTATTTGACCATAATTGATACATAATAATACACACAGTTTGAACAAAGGTCGAATAGAAAACAGGAAAAGTATCGTAACCTGGTGAGGATAGCAGGGTAAAAGCTGCAATATCTGCAGCTTGACAAGCTCTGCCACCCTGACACAATGGCAGCAACGTGCGGTACAGAGACAGCTTGAAAGATTAAGTACGGTTGAAAGAATGAAAGATTGAAACAATATGTACGGGCTTCAATAGATCATGTGTGAAAGTTGATTTAAAAAACGCTATGCCGGCGCTGAAGGCGCAGCACAGTCACAGCAAAAGCTTGAAGAGCGGCCTTTCAAAGCTATTTATAAACACTCATTACTTAATTGCTGCAGGCACACTTGCTGAGAACCCACTAAGGCATCAATAATTAAAATTTAGGGTAGCAACCCGGCATTCGCAATGCTATTCTTCAGCATTATTATGAAAAGCATGGCATTCGCTAATCTATTGCAATTTAACGCGTGTTAAAAAAAGTGGAAGAAAAATTGGGTATTTAGAAGAAGTGCTGTGGTATTTGAAGATAGATATGCCCAGGATACTGCGAGGGAATGAGTCAGAGACTACTTTGCGCTTTGAGGAATGCGCGCTCCTGTATAGCTTTTTTTTTCAAACCTGTCAGTTCATGGGAGAGGCTTTGTTGGATAAACAGCTGTAAGTACTATCGCTGGTAATAACAGTGCTTAATACATCAATGCATTCGCTGTACACAGAAGTATGACTAATCCTACAGGCGTTTGAGAAGGAAGAGAGTAGAATCACTGTCTTTTTCTTGCGATAGCAGTTATATGGATCCTTTCTCAAGGTTTTTTCTGACCGTTGGTGTCACGTCATTGTCACGTCATTTTCTGCATAAGTTTCAAATTTACTATATTACTTCATGCATCATGTGATAGGCGAATGAGAGCTTGAGCAGTACATGTGCTGTTCACGGGACTTTGGTTCTCGTGACAATGCAGCATAGGAGTTTGTTTTTTTTTTTTTTACATTGGCGTCCAACGCTTTGCGACAGATTTAGCCGGCGAAAAAAGGGCAGAGCACTTACAACTCATGGGTACACAAGCAAAAGTATATTACCGTATCATTACATTATTTTTATTACTTGTGTGGAGGTATTACAGCGGCGCGAATTCAATATATTCAAAGAGGTGCGAACTCTTGCTTCGCGATAAATGGAAAGACAGGCAAGAAATTCGGAATAGGTAGCAGGTTTTCATACTGTCTCTCTATTTTGCCCGAAACAACCTAAGCCACTATACGGTAAAGACCATAACACCAGAACAGAAGCAACTTAATCCTCTCTACGCAGCACGCAACTGAAGCTACAGATTCAGAGAAAGGTCTGGGCCACAATCGTCGCAGGAGCACGAAATTGACTGGCCATCTAGAGCGGCCTGAGGGCCTATCGTCAGACCGCTACCTTTTCTTCCTCCATCGCCGCTTCACATGATCGTTCCGTGAATCAGTGAGGGTCCTCAGCCACTGATACCTACACAATAGTGCTGCGATGTTTGATGAAACAGCGTAGCCGGTGGCCTTCCCCTTCTTTCCCAGCCCCTTGCTATACTCTAGTATACGTTATTTATCCTGTCATTGCTCCTCATCCATACATCACTCCTCAGATCCTTTTCTCACCGCCTTCCCATACCATACAAGGCTTCACACTTACCCTTCCCGTTTTACTTCATCGTACCTCTCATCACTCACTTACCTTTATTACACTTGCTATTCCGTAATATATGTTGGTACGCTATGCTCTACCCTGCCACCCTCTGATATCACTCCTTACCATCACTCACATTTCCCACGCTATTGGTATACTATATGTTTCTTAACTATGCATGCTTTACCTTTTCTCACTTCCTTTGCATCTGTTCACCTTCGCTTCCCTTTTTCACCCCTTTTCTGGGTACAAGTACGTCCTATGTTTTACTATTCTCCCTCCTTCTTTTCACGCACATACTGACAAGCTATCCGGCACTATATCAAGAATTTGAGGCATATTATCACGGGTGAGTTTATCACTACCTACGACAGTGAAACTTCTCATATATAAATACTTGTTTTCATCTCATGTTAACTACTGTCGTCTAGTTTTGGGTACGACCACGTTAACAAATATCAACAACTTACACGTCATACAGAAAAGGGCTGTTCGTGCCATTGCAAATATTTCTTATTGCTTTCAAACCACTGCCACATTTGAGGACATGAACCTACAAACTCTACCAAAATACTACCATGCAATGCTTGTGAAACGCTTCCAGGCAGGATTAAAATGTGACTATTTAGGAACCATTGCGTCCTCAAGCACCACAAAGTCGTTCACAACACCCATTTCAATCACACGTGGTTTATCCCCCGCACACGCACCAACTAAGGCAAAGATATGTTTCGCTCTCTCTTGCCGTTTCATTTGAATGTCAAATCTGCCAAATGAGTAAAATTACGCATGTTTTCTTTTTTTTCAAGCAATATTTCTCTCTTACCACAAGGGCACATGCCCAATTTGACTTTGGTGCAAATCTAGTAGTACTTGTATCAGCAGACTGTAATAATGATTTTCGTATGTCTAAGAAATAAATACGATACCTTTTTTCAGTTTCACCTTTTGAGTTTATTGTATTAAATCTTTACTTTATTTTTATCTGCATAAGCTTATTACAATGCTTGGTCAATATGTACATTTTCATTGCAATAAAATTGTTGCCTAGCCACGCATATGTAAGAGATCATGGCCCAGGTCAAGTCCTTTGAGGCTCTTTGACCACGGCCTTCAGCATCTCCAATGTTGAAATAATGAAGTTTCATGAAAAATTCACCCTCATTCTATTATCACTCCACGTCAGCGCCACTTTTATTTCCCCTCATTGCTATACAATACTTGGTCATGCAAAATTACCACTTGGCTTTGCGTTAGCGCCGTTCGCGTGAGCTGCAGCGCAGTACGGCCATGACGAAGGGTTACCTGCGACGATGGGCCCGCCAAGCAACGTTTCTAGAACCAATGTTTGGTTGTGTGAACATTGGTACCAAGCACGCATGCTCTGCGGGACCAGACATGCAAGTCATGCTCGCTGCTATTCGGGACCGGGCCTAAATTTCGTCTCGCAAAATTGTGGGTTTTCGTCCTGCCGAATTTTCAAAACTACGCTGCGCGGTCGCTATACACTACCGCGTGGGCTCAGCGCTTCATTCTGCATCGCTTGGTGTCAAACTAAGCAGTCGCCTTCATATTTTGAGAAAGTTCTGAGCATCTCCAAAGTGCGCGATACATTTCGTTTTCTTTCTTGATGGCCGAATCGCAGCTTCCTAACGCAGAAAACGCTCACTGCATAAAGCCACCGCTGTTGCGTCTTGCATCAACCTCAAGCAACACTTTAGTGAATCAAAGATTAATAATAAAAGAACAAAGCGATGGAGATAAATATAATACTTATTTTTCAAATTCACAAAGCAGCAACATTAATATATGTTATGTTTTCAAGTTATATGGAAGTAAACATCTTCGTCCTTCCTGAAGCAGAATGCACGGGCACTTCCTTTTTTTTATTGTTCAGTTTTATTGGTAATTAATACCATGCGACACGACATCTTTCTGATGCTGCCCAGGTGATCCTTGAGGAAAGAGAAAACGCAACGAAGACATTAGTTATTATGACTCAGAATAGCGCAGTTATAAAATAAAAACCTGGACAATATTCTTGGCATTGATAAAAATTACTGGCATGTTTTTTGTGTGTTTATAGAAGAGGAGCTGGGCAAAATGCACCAACTTTTCCAGGTCTATTTGTTCATGCCATACCTTTTTTCACACTGACTATCAACTGCAAAAAAAAACACCATTGGTAAGAAATGAACGTGAAACGGGCGTCCCTGGTGTGGCTGCGCCGTTCATGTTCACAATGAATTACGAATTCGCCCAGCGCCGCACTCAGTTGTGTGCGAAAGTCGAAGTACAGAAGCAAGGCACCTGGACACAGTGCACCCTAACAACTCGAAGTTGATTAGATATATGTCTGTTTTTTTTCCCTAATCTTTTAGTTGTTAGTATGCTCTCTGTCCGGTTGTCTTCATTTTGTGCTTCAAACGTTGCTCGCAACTCAGCTGAATGAATTATCAACTTGCCCAGCAATCTCTGCTTCACATATAATGTAGACACTCATACCTTCTGATTTGGGGAATCCACCAGTCGGCGAGTAATGTGGTAAACCAATCACCGTGCTCCACATTCTCATCCTATGTACTGCATTAGACGCCATAAACAACAGCACTTCCCAATAGTCAACCGTGAACGAATACCGCATCTTGTATCAATGCTCAGAAGCAGGGAACAGCTTTTTAACCATTGGTCATTGTTAATGTTTTTAAAAGAAGTCCATGGCTTTCATAACACGCATCTAGCCTATCCAAAGTGAAACCTCTTAAAAAAGGTTGGCCTCAATGGGCTTCAGGAGGCATTCATAGCTTTTTTTTTTCTTTCAAATCGTCACTTGCAATTCATTACACTCCCATTGATGACACCACGTATCACTGCCGCATTCTGCTTACGCTTGTTCATAGCGTGTCATTTTAGGCCTCTATACACCCATAACACGTATGCCATCGTTAACATTTGTGATTGCCAATGCAATGGCGCTTTTTGACCACTTATCGTCTTTGCGCTACAATACCCTACTTGTCACCATTTCCTAGCTAGCTAGCTACATAGATAGATAGATAGATAGATAGATAGATAGATAGATAGATAGATAGATAGATAGATAGATAGATAGATAGATAGATAGATAGATAGATAGATAGATAGATAGATAGATAGATAGATAGATAGATAGATAGATAGATAGATAGATAGATAGATAGATAGATAGATAGATAGATAGATAGATAGATAGATAGATAGATAGATAGATAGATAGATAGATAGATAGATAGATAGATAGATAGATAGATAGATAGATAGATAGATAGATAGATAGATAGATAGATAGATGGATAGATAGATGGATAGATAGATAGATAGATAGATAGATAGATAGATAGATAGATAGATAGATAGATAGATAGATAGATAGATAGATAGATAGATAGATAGATAGATAGATAGATAGATAGATAGATAGACAGACAGACAGACAGACAGACAGACAGACAGACAGACAGACAGACAGACAGATAGACAGATAGACAGATA
This sequence comes from Rhipicephalus microplus, assembly GCF_043290135.1. Lineage (NCBI taxonomy): Eukaryota > Metazoa > Arthropoda > Arachnida > Ixodida > Ixodidae > Rhipicephalus > Rhipicephalus microplus. Next base: position 162,334,311 of record NC_134702.1, read on the forward strand.
GACAGATAGATAGATAGATAGATAGATAGATAGATAGATAGATAGATAGATAGATAGATAGATAGATAGATAGATAGATAGATAGATAGATAGATAGATAGATAGATAGATAGATAGATAGATGCGCGGCGAACAAGTCATTTCTGGTCCCAGGTGGATTTTTGATTGAAACCAACTCAACATTTCACAACATTGATTACCTTCACCTTGCAGATTTCCGGATAGAACCTGTACAATTGGAGAAATTCCTTCCTATCAAAAGTCACAGTGCAACTGTAATGTCACCCAAGGTTAGGAGAAAAGTTGCCCGAAAAATAACGCTTGCGAAATCCTGTTGACAACGTGCAGCATACCTTACAAAAAATTACTCATTGCGTATCGCAAGCATGCTTGGAAGCGCGACTAAAAGCTATCACTGCATCAGTGCTTCTTGAGATATAGAGATTACATAAAAATCCTTCCCTTAGACATGCAGTCACAGATATTGGCAGTAAAAAATAATTTGCTGAGTAAAGTAAGCAAAACCGAAATGTAACTATGACTACAAAAACATGCTGCGTATACCTCTATCACGGTTGTAAGCGGAGCCGTCCTTGACTTGTAAAATTCACTTCGCCACGACGAGGACTACGCCAACAACGCTTAACAGAGATTAACGATGTCTTTTTCGATTGAGTGGGTCATCACAATCATGCGTTTTTTAAGACTATATAGTCTATTTTATGGTGCGACAAGAGGCCGTTGCTCCGAACGGTCACTCTATCTGTCCTTTACTGTATTTTACGGCGATTACTTTACTTTTACTTGCTCTTTTCACAAGCATGGGCATAGAAAGAGTGGGCAGTTTTATGACTTTGATTTATATATACACAATCTGATCAAACTACCGCTGATAGTGACGCCACTGAAAAAAACTGATGCTTTGGCCCCCCCCCCCCTCCCCTCCGTCGAGTCGGTGTGAACACCCCGAGAAAAATTTTTGGCTACACTCCTGCATGCCATGGCTGCGTTTAATTCCGGCTTAAGTACCATGTTTTTTGATTTTTGAGATAATCATTATTTCCTGGTTGATGCCAACGGCAATTTTACGTTCAAAACCAGTGCTGCTGACACCAACAATTTTTACGAAACGGGCTCTTTAACACGAATGCGTTAGAAAAGAAGAGCCTAAAGGCTTCCTAATTTCTCGTATCATTATGTAAGTCCTAAAACTACACCCTGTCGTGACAATCTGTTTTTTTTTTTTTTTGCTTCACCTACCATGGTTCACATGTACCTGTTTTATTTTCTTTCGTACTGCTTTAATTTTGATCAGTCTTAGACCGGCACTCTATTTCGGTAATCTGTGTTTCAATTACTCAGTGAAAAAGTACAATTGCTCTTCTTTTTGCGAAGGCCACATGCACGGACAAAAAGACGAAGGATAACAGTAGTTTACGACAACAAAACAGTAGAGAAAATGCAGGAAAATTTGCCTACTACTTGGACAATCCCTGCGTTTGGCAAGGCCCTAGAAATGAGACTAGGAGGGAGAAGAAGGCAATAGAACGCTATGGCTGTTAACATTATTCCGTATCAAATTTTGGTACTTCAAAACTGTTTTCATTACTTCATTAGTTTGCATGTTATGGGTCATTAGATATATTCGGTCATTGCGATATTTTGTTTATTCCTATGGGAGTCTATTTCTTCATCATCCGTTTACGAAATTTAAAGTTCACTTATGAAAAACGCCAGTTTCATGGCCCATCCTCGGTTGTGGGAGGGAGCCATGTATCAAGGAGCAAGTAAGCAAGATCCCACTACGTAAGATTCATGGCTGATCTCCCGTGGTGGGTTGAGCCACAGAGTTTCCTATACAGGGTGCCCCACATACCTTAAGCCAATGATTTGAAAATGAAAGACACTTCAGTGGCGAATCACAGCAAACGCGTACTACACGCACTAGCATGTAGGTAGTCCGGCTATTTTTCATTTCTCCCAATACTAATAAATTATTTTTCTTAATTATTTCAGTTTTTAACATGGGCTGGAAACCCAAACTATGAACACTGACATAAGGTGCACTCTCAGAAACCACCCACAAAATTGTTTTCTGTATGATACATCTCGCGCTGTTATGTTTTCCGCGTTGTAAAGAAAGCCTATAGCAGCTATATATATATATATATATATATATATATATATATATATATATATATATATATATATATATATATATATATATATATATATATATATATATATATAATGAGATCTGACAGACAGTAATGCCAAGGAATGTACAGGGGAAGTTATTAGAACCAATGGAATGTAAATAAAAAGAAAGAAAAGTGGATGAAAAAATGACCAGCCGTGAGCAGGAATCAAACCTACTACCTTCGAATAACGCGTTCGATGCTCTAACCACTGAGCTACCACAGCGGCCTTCCCTCCACCCACTTTTTTGGGGTTATATGTGAATTTAGAAGTAGGAGTGTCAGTCTCAGTGGTTCAGTGGTTAGAGCATCGAACGCGTTATTCGAAGGTCGTAGGTTCGATTTCTGCTTATGGCTGGTTATTTTTTCATCCACTTTTCTTTCTTCTTATTTACATTCCATTGGTTCTAATAACTTCCCCTGTACATTCCTTGGCATTACTGTCCGTTAGATCTCATTGATATTGTGGATTCGCTCGCAGGATTTCAAGCTGGACGGTTGTGCCTTCGCGATCTCCGGCATCAGCGTAGGTCCCGCCGACTGGTTCGCCCTCCGCGGCCTCCTGACGCCGTGCAGCTCTCGCATTGTGGTGCCCCGCCCTTGGACTGCTTCGACCGGATCCCCACTTTCCTATCTCCTTCTTTTTTCCGCTGCTTGCCTGTCTATTTCTTCATCTATTTTCCTTCTATTCTTTTTATCCCTCCTTTCCCCCCACCCCTATAAGGCACTGCGCCGTGTCGCCTGAAGGCAGACAGAAATTAGGTGCCTTTTTCCTCTTCCTTCTAACCACTACCACCACCACCATATCGTGTCAAAAACACGGAAAAACGAGCCCTTAGGTATACCCTTCTTTCCCTTATTTCATTTAACGAGGGTCTCGTACTGGCAGACTTGGCGCAATTAGGTTGTATACGAGGGACTATTAATCAGCTGCCCGCTCGTAATAAAATCACGTGCTACGTGAAACCAAACATGCGCATAAAAGAGTGGTTCACTCTCATCGCTTGGCTTATAGATGGCGCTGACTGACACTCCTACTTCTAAATTCACATATAAACCCAAAAAAGTGGATGGAGGGAACGCCGCTGTGGTAGCTCAGTGGTTAGAGCATCCAACGCGTTATTCGAAGGTCGTAGTTTGATTCCTGCTCACGGCTGGTTATTTTTTCATCCACTTTTCTTCTTATTTACATTCTATTGGTTCTAATATCTTCCCCTGTACATTCCTTGGCATTACTGTCTGTTAGATTTCATTAATATTGTGTCAAAAACACGGAAAAACGAGCCCTTAGGTATACACTTTTCTTCCTTATATATATATATATATATATATATATATATATATATATATATATATATATATATATATATATATATATATAGCTGTTTGCTCGCGGTCAGTCACATGGCTTCTTTTCACGTTTTTCGGGCTTTCTTTACAACGTGGAAAAAATAAGAGCACGAGACGTATCGTACAGGCAACTACCTATTGGGTTCATGATAATAAGGGTTGCAGCGCGAGCACGAATGTGCTAGAAGAAACAGACGAAAGTCGAGGTACGGAAGGCAAAGAGGACAACACGTACCTTCCGTACCTCGACTTTCGTCTGTTTCTTCTAGCACATTCGTGCTCGCGCTGCAACCCTTAATATCATGAATTCAAACACACTAGCCCAAATCGCCATTCTTCTTCAATACCTATTGGGTGGTTTCTGAAAGTGCTCTACATCTTACTTTTCTTATTTTGGGTCTCCAGCGCGAAATGAAAATTTAGGTAAATAACAATTATTAATTTTTGGTTTGGAGAGAAACAAAAAATAGCCTGAGTACCTACAGGCTTGTGCGAATAGTATGCGTTTGATTCAATTCACCTTCTAAGTGTCTTTCACTTTAAAATTCTTGGCTGCAGTTATGTGGGACACCCTGTAAATATACAAAATAGGAACCTTGGTGCTAGAGTCTTTGAGAGCTGCAGCTCACGGCACTTCTCCGTAGATATGCCGTGATTTTTTCGTTTGAAAAAAAACTAAAACACAACCATAAACAAAGCCACAAGTGCATTCGAAGCCGGCAAGTCGGGAGACTGTAGGAAAGTTTGTGTACTTCTTATTAATCGCATATTGTGTGAGGGACCAAAGAGCCAGAGTTCCTTTTAGTTATTTTAGGAAGATCTATGGGCTGAGCCAGTCCTCTAGGCCCCGACCAGTGGTCGCCAGCAGCTTAACAATGATGAAGAAAGTTTTTGAGATTTGGTTTATTTTACCATAATTGATACATAATAATATACACAGTTTGAACAAACGTCGAATAGAAAACAGGAAAAGTATCGTAACTTGGTGAGGATAGCAGGGTAAAAGCTGCAATATCTGCAGCTTGACAAGCTCTGCCACCCTGACACAATGGCAGCAACGTGCGGTACAGAGACAGCTTGAAAGATTAGGTACGGTTGAAAGAATGAAAGATTGAAACAATATGTACGGGCTTCAATAGATCATGTGTGAAAGTTGATTTAAAAAACGCTATGCCGGCGCTGAAGGCGCAGCACAGTCACAGCAAAAGCTAGAAGAGCGGCCTTTCAGAGCTTTTTATAAACACTCATTACTTAATTGCCGCAGGCACACTTGGTGAGAACCCACTAAGGCATCAATAATTAAAACTTAGGGTAGCAGCCCGGCATTCGCAATGCTATCCTTCAGCATTATTATGAGAAGCATGGCATTCGCTAATCTATTGCAATTTAACGCGTGTTAAAAAAAGTGGAAGAAAAATTGGGTATTTAGAAGAAGTGCTGTGGTATTTGAAGATAGATATGCCCAGAATACTGCGAGGGAATGAGTCAGAGACTACTTTGCGCTTTGAGGAATGCGCGCTCCTCTATAGCGTTTTTTTTTTCAAACCTGTCAGTTCATGGGAGTGGCTTTATTGGATAAACAGCTGTAAGTACTATCGCTGGTAATAACAGTGCTTAATACGTCAATGCATTCGCTGTACACAGAAATATGACTAATCCTACAGGCGTTTGAGAAGTAAGAGAGTAGAATCACTGTCTTTTTCTTGCGATAGCAGTTATATGGATCCTCTCTCAAGGTTTTTTCTGACCGTTGGTGTCACGTCATTGTCACGTCATTTTCTGCATAAGTTTCAAATTTACTATATCACTTCATGCATCATGTGATAGGCGATTGAAAGCTTGAGCAGTACATATGCTGTTCACGGGACTTTGGTTCTCGGGACAATGCAGCATAGGAGTTTTTTTTTTTTTTACAATGGAGTCCAACGCCTTGCGACAGATTTAGCCGGCGAAAAAAAGGCAGAGCACTTACAACTCATGGGTACACAAGCAAAAGTATATTACCGTATCATTACATTATTTTTATTACTTGTGTGGAGGTATTCCAGCGGCGCGAAATCAGTATATTCGAAGAGGTGCGAACTCTTGCTTCGCGATAAATGGAAAGGCAGGCCAGAAATTCGGAATAGGTAGCAGGTTTTCATCCTGTCTCTCTATTTTGCCCGAAACAACCTAAGCCACTATACGGTAAAGACCATAACACCAGGGCGGAAGGAACTTAATCCTCTCTACGCAGCACGGAACTGAAGCTACAGATTCAGAGAAAGGTCTGGGCCACAATCATCGCAGGAGCACGAAATTGACTGGCCATCTAGAGCGGCCTGAGGGCCTATCGTCATACCGCTACCTTTTCTTCCTCCATCGCCGCTTCACATGATCGTTCCATGAATCAATGAGGGTCCTCAGCTACTGATGCCTACACAATAGTGCTGCGATGTTTGATGAAGCAGCGTAGCCGGTGGCATTCCCCTTCTTTCCCAGCCCCTTGCTATACTCTAGTATACATTATTTATCCTGTATTTGCTCCTCATCCTTACATCACTGCTCAGATCCTTTTCTCACGGCCTTCCCATACCATACAAGGCTTCACACTTACCCTTCCCGTTTTACTTCATCGTACCTCTCAACACTCACTTACCTTTATTACACTTGCTATACCGTAATATATGTTGGTACGCTATGCTCTACCCTGCCACCCTCTGATATCGCTCCTTACCATCACTCACATTTCCCACGCTCTTGGTATACTATATGTCTCTTAACTATGCATGCTTTACCTTTTCTCACTTCCTTTGCATCTGCTCACCTTCGCTTCCCTTTTGCACCCCTTTTCTGGGTAAGGTACGTGCTATGTTTTAATATTCCCCTCCTTCTTTTCACGCACATACTGACAAGCTATCCGGCACTATATCAAGAATTTGAGGCATATTATCACGGGTGAGTTTATGACTACCTACGACAGTGAAACTTCTCATATGTAAATACTTGTTTTCATCTCATGTTAACTACTGTCGTCTAGTTTGGGGTACGACCACGTTAACAAATATCAACAACTTACACGTCATATAGAAAAGGGCTGTTCATGTCATTGCAAATATTTCTTATTGCTTTCAAACCACTGCCATATTTGAGGACATGAACCTACAAACTCTACCAAAATACTACCATGCAATGCTTGTGAAATGCTTCCAGGCAGGATTAAAATGCGACTATTTAGGAACCATTGCGTCCTCAAGCACCACAAAGTCGTTCACAACACCCATTTCAATCACACGTGGTTTATCCCCCGCACACGCACCAACTAAGGCAAATATATGTTTCGCTCTCTCTTGCCGTTTCATTTGAATGTCAAATCTGCCAACTGAGTAAAATTACGCATGTTTTCTTTTTTTTCCAGGCAATTTTTCTCTTTTACCACAAGGGCACATGCCCAATTTGACTGTGCAAATTTAGTAGTACTTGTATCAGTACACTGTAATAATGATTTTCGTATATCTAAGAAATAAATACAATAATTTTTTTCAGTTTCATCTTTTGAGTTTATTGTATCAAATCTTTACTTTATTTTTATCTGCATAAGCTTATTACACTGCTTGGTCAATATGTACATTTTCATTGCAATAAAATTGTTGCCCATGCCACGCATATGTAAGGGATCGTGGTCCAGGTCAAGCCCTTTGAGGCTCTTTGACCACGGCCTTCAGCATCTCGAATGTTGAAATAAAGAAGTTTCAAGAAAAATTCACCCTCATTCTATTATCACTCCACATCAGTGCCACTTTTATTTCCCCTCATTGCTATACAATACTTGGTCATGCAAAATTACCACTTGGCTTTGCGTTAGCGCCGTTCGCGTGAGCTGCAGCGCAGTACGGCCATGACGAAGGGTTACCTGCGACGATGGGCCCGCCAAGCAACGTTTCGAAAACCAATGTTTGGTTGTGTGAACATTAGTACCAAGCACGCATGCTCGGCGGGACCAGACATGCAAGTCATGCTCGCTGCTATTCGGGACCGGCCCTAAATTTCGTCTCGCAAAATTGTGGGTTTTCGTCCTGCCGAATTTTCAAAACTACGCTGCGCGGTCGCTATACACTACCGCGTGGGCTCAGCGCTTCATTCTGCATCGCTTGGTGTCAAACTAAGCAGTCGCCTTCATATTTTGAGAAAGTTCTGAGCATCTCCAAAGTGCGCGATACATTTCGTTTTCTTTCTTGATGGCCGAATCGCAGCTTCCTAACGCAGAAAACGCTCACTGCATAAAGCCACCGCTGTTGCCTCTTGCATCAACCTAAAGCAACACTTTAGTGAATCAAATAACAATATTAAAAGAACAAAGCGATGGCGATAATTATAATACTTTATTTTTCAAATTCACAAAGCAGCAACATTAATATATGTTATGTTTGCAAGTTATATGGAAGTAAACATCTTCGTCCTTCCTGAAGCAGAATGCACGGGCACTTCCCTTTTTTTATTGTTCAGTTTTATTGTTAATTAATACCACGCGACACGACATCTTTCTGACGCTGCCCAGGTGATCCTTGAGGAAAGAGAAAACGCAACGAAGACATTAGTTATTATGACTCAGAATAGCGCTGTTATAAAATAAAAACCTTGACAATATTCTTGGCATTGATAAAAATTACTGGCATGTTTTTTGTGTGTTTATAGAAGAGGAGCTGGGCAAAATGCACCAACTTTTCCAGGTCTATTTGTTCATGCCATACCTTTTTTCACACTGACTATCAACTGCAAAAAAAAACACCATTGGTAAGAAATGAACGTGAAACGGGCGTCCCTGGTGTGGCTGCGCCGTTCATGTTCACAATGAATTACGAATTCGCCCAGAGCCGCACTCAGTTGTGTGCGAAAGTCGAAGTACAGAAGCAAGGCACCTGGACACAGTGCACCCTAACAACTCGAAGTTGATTAGATATATGTCTGTTTTTTTCCCTAATCTTTTAGTTGTTAGTATGCTCTCTGTCCGGTTGTCTTCATTTTGTGCTTCAAACGTTGCTCGCAACTCAGCTGAATGAATTATCAACTTGCCCAGCAATCTCTGCTTCACATATAATGTAGACACTCATACCTTCTGATTTGGGGAATCCACCAGTCGGCGAGTAATGTGGTAAACCAATCACCGTGCTCCACATTCTCATCCTATGTACTGCATTAGACGCCATAAACAACAGCACTTCCCAATAGTCAACCGTGAACGAATACCGCATCTTGTATCAATGCTCAGAGGCAGGGAACAGCTTTTTAACCATTGGTCATTGTTAATGTTTTTAAAAGAAGTCCATGGCTTTCATAACACGCATCTAGCCTATCCAAAGTGAAACCTCTGAAAAAAGGTTGGCCTCAATGGGCTTCAGGAGCATTCATCGCTTTTTTTTTCTTTCAAAACGTCACTTGCAATTCATTACACTCCCTTTGATGACACCACGTATCACTGCCACATTATGTTTACGCTTGTTCATAGCGTGTGATTTTAGGCCTCTATACAACCATAACACGTATGCCATCGTTAACATTTGTGATTGCCAATGCAATGGCGCTTTTTGACCACTTATCGTCCTTGTGCTACAATACCCTACTTATCACCATTACCTAGCTAGCTAGCTACATAGATAGATAGATAGATAGATAGATAGATAGATAGATAGATAGATAGATAGATAGATAGATAGATAGATAGATAGATAGATAGATAGATAGATAGATAGATAGATAGATAGATAGATAGATAGATAGATAGATAGATAGATAGATAGATAGATAGATAGATAGATAGATAGATAGATAGATAGATAGATAGATAGATAGATAGATAGATAGATAGATAGATAGATAGATAGATAGATAGATAGATAGATAGATAGATAGATAGATAGATAGATAGATAGATAGATAGATAGATAGATAGATAGATAGATAGATAGATAGATAGATAGATAGATAGATAGATAGATAGATAGATAGATAGATAGATAGATAGATAATGTAAATTTTGCTTCAGATTAAGAAGTTTTTTGCATTTATTAGGCTGCTTTATCGTTTATTCTCATTGCTGTTGCTAGCCTAGATATTGTGTGCCGAGAGCATTTCCTTAAGCTTATTCTAAGTGGTCATGGCCATAAATATTGTAGAAGTGATTTGTCGATACAGTCACTTTATGCTCAGAATTATAAGGTAAGCATTTCAGAATGGGCCCTTAAATGTCTCGGGGTTCGCCAATCACTGTTAGAGTTCCACTGTAATGCAGATGACTGTGCCCTCCTAATACCTCACTTTCGGATAAATTAACCTTTCCTTTCTTAGGGTTGTGTCAGCATCAAAGTTCAATTTCAAAGGGAATTCGAAAAAAAAAACACGATGCAGGATTCAACTCATAGTTTTCAAATGTCTTCAAATATAAATGGTAAGTTAATTTAAAAAGAAGGTTGCAAGAGTCATAAATGAAAAAAGTAAGTTTCTTCTGGTAGTAATAATAAACAAAGGCTGAATTCTCAAAACTTACCCTTCGCAAATGTGATTTCGTATTGGCCTGCTAGCTTCTTTGGTATCATTTTCTGTGGTGTTATTGGCAGATATATAACGAAAACTTGGAGGTGGTTTGAGCTTCACGATCAAGAGTGGAACGCTTTAGCATTATCGGACCCAATGACGGCCGCCTTGTCAATTGCTATAGCGTTGCTTGGTTTCTCCGTGAAAATGCCTTAATTGGTCCGTACGGAAACGAATCACCGCGTGTGTCTAACATTAACCCCTTCAACCTATCCTATCGCCCTCGACCCATCACATGCAGGTGGCATTATAATAACGTGATGTGCATTATAATGACACTATAATGCTACGGCTAATACACTCCGTGGAGTGCCCACTATGCCATAGTTGGTCCTCTTGCGAGTCATGAAAGCGTCCACTGCCCATTCGTGAGGCAACACGTTAAGCTACGTGGCTCTTCACTTCGTTGATGCTTTTTCGGCTGATGATAAGAATGTCAGGACGCTTCCTAATGCGTGGGCCTTTACAACACTATTCACTGTACTTCACATGTTGGGCGCCTGGTGGCATTCTACGCTTCTGTAGTAACCTACATGTGTTATTGAGACTCTTTCCGTTACGTGACATTAATGTAGCGGTTTTTTTTTTCAAGCAGCTTCAACCAATGGCGTAGCTCTCTGGTAGGACATCTGATTGCCAGTCAGATGGAGTGACTTCGATTATCACTCGAAAAGAAAAATTTTATTATCAATTATGTTCGCATATTTCACGCTTTTTAGTGGCTTATTCTGAACATGCATTGTTCACTAATGGAGCACAATTCGACAAATTCGTGTACCTCTAAAATAAAGGCTTTTTAGTATTCTTTGCAACATTAGCTTTTACTAAAAATGAACAAATTCGCATTTAAAGTAGAGGTTACGAAATAAACTTTTATACATGTCCTCAATATCGAGCGTTTTCACGTGAATATAGTGGTTACATTGTACTGTATACGGTGTACTGTTTACACAAAACTGCTTGCTGGAGACGGCAGCTGCTCTGAACTTATTGTTTCCTTGGATCATCTTTCATTCGCGCATTCGAAGTGGTCGCGCTTATCAAATGCATTGATCAGCCAGGTGCGCCACAGCAACGAAAGCATGGGTTGCCACTCTTTCGCACTTGTTGCTGTGCGAGCCCCACGTGTTTATTTTTTTTCGCCCCGCCTTATGTGACACAAAAGTGAGCCTTGGCAGAATACGTTAGCTAAAAGGCGTTTCTTAAAACACACACGCTGGCACTTTGTAATAGCACAAGTACATAGCTGCTTATACAACGCGAGAATTGTGATGGGAAGACCAATGCCGAACACGTCACCTTCACTGATTAGAAGAGGGAGAAACAAAAACCAACCGCATATTTTTGGCGACCTGAACTTGACACGCACTACAGTAATGATGGATCAACTACGATTACTAATAAAATGCAGTCGACACGTAAGCATAAACGAAGAAGTGAGATCTTATATTAGTTCCATGATACGCGTCAGGCTATCTTCCCTTATTCCAACTCCAAATCCAAAGCAGTACTTTGGCATGAATATAACATTTGAATTATTTCGCTCTGCTCGTTCTTTTTCATATTCACTTTGCTGCGTGCTTACTGTGATATGTGTTATGCGATAATAAACACCAGTTGCCGTTTCCTTAAAGGGTTGTCTGCCTGACAATAGTTATAGCACGAGAATAAAACGACGACACAGAGACAAGAAGGACACGAAGTCGTTTTGTTCTCGCGCTATAACTATCGTCATGTCATACCAACTAGACCAAGCTGCCACACTTCTAAGAGTTGTCTGCCATTTTGTTCCTTCGCAAATGTCAGATAAGCAATGAAATTCATATTCGAAAAAACGGGAAGTTAACAGAGCAAGCAAGTAGCTGAACGCATTAAAGAACTGCGTGGAGAAATACCATTCCTCCTCGCGGCAAAAACTAGACAAACCAATATACAAACCACTCACAAAACGCAACATTACATCAATTTAACGCGTACATCTCGCAAAACAGAAAGAAATATCTGAAATTGTCACGTAATAAGTAGATCTGAAACGTGTGTGCATATGATACAAAAATATTTATTGATAATATCAAAAAGTCACCCCATAAATGTAATTAAATTTGTGTGTACCTGCACACAAATACAATATTACACAAAGCGCATATAAAGAGCCAGGAGGCTGCTTTTTCGGGAGATGTAACTAGTAATGCTTATACTTCTACGTAATTGGATCAAGAGAGGATACTTTGCCGACAGTCATCATACAGCTCATAGTTAAGAATAAGTGTCAGTCACCTGGTCATATTCTTTATCGGTTTAGGGGCACACCACAGACGAAGGAGTGACATTATGTGCATGCATGCTCTAAAGCCTACCGCCAAATGACATTTTTTGTGAGGGGGGGGGGGGAGGGGGCCGATTGATGATTGAAGTTCACAACGAAAGAAAAAACAAATTGCCCGCAGCTTCCCTCGGGGGAACACTGAGGAGGATGCGGAGCATATAATTGATTAACGGGGTGTTAAAGTGCGACTTACTTGGGTCGATGGCTAAATTGGTTAACGTGGTTGTGAAATGGGGTGTTAAATTGCGACTTACTTGGGTCGATGGCTAAATTGGTTAACGTGGTTGTAGGAGGGGGTGTTAAATGAGTGAACACGTACACACGTATGCGAAAGGGCGGCGCTGGTCGAAGGGACGTCGAGCATTGTGTTTGTGGATTCGTTGGAATTCATTTCACCGCGACCTTGGACGTCGACGCGCCGTACAAACCAACCGACGAGCGGCAACTGAGCGAGTGAGCGCCGACCTTGAGTATATATACAGCTCGACGGCGCATGCACTATCAGCTGTTGAATGTTCTCGAAGCGCGACGCCACATGCGCGTCCACTGGAGAATCAGGAGAATTGTAGATGTCGAACGCGGTGTGTAGAGGAGGAAGGGTGCACAGATGGTGGAGGAGTGAAGCACGCGCGGTGTGTAGAGGAGGAAGGGATGCACAGATGGTGGAAGAGTGGGCGACGGCGCGACGGCGCATGCGCGCGCGTCAGCTGTCGAATGTTCGAGAAGCGGTGCGGACGGCGCGGACGGCGCACTACAAGGCGCGAGTATAAGATGCTTCCGCATCTAAAAGAGGCACACTCCCCGCGTTCAGGGACAACTTGGTTGGTGGAGAACGGGCTGAGCGGTTATACTGAGTGGAGCCCCTGCAAACAATTACTTATCAGAAGCGTGCTCCTTAGGTTTATTCACGTGGCCAGCATACCATGCCTGCTGGCACTGGACGCATAAGCAGGACGTGGTTTACCTAAAGAGAAGTCAATAAAATGGCGATTGTTAGTCACTTTTATCGCTCGGGTTGTGCCTCTGTAATGCCACGAACTCACTCAAACCTCTAGCATATACCTCGAGCATATATAACAATACACGGGCAACTCCTACGGCTTTCTCTTTGGCTGGAACCTAAATGTGCTTTCTTCATTTTATTGAAGTGACATGCTTTTTAATAGTTCAACCCACAATTGTGGCACAGTGCGAAAAACGGAGGCATTTGTTCCCAATGTAACACGTAATTGCATTAAATGTATTTTTTGATGTGCACAAAAGACAAGGTTGACAGTGATAACAGCATTTGCATTGTACGGGCATTGTTCAATTTCTCTGAGCATGCGCTGTAGAACAGAGCTTCTGAAGGTGTAAAGGCCTAAACGAAAAGTTACGTAAGAGAAAATACAAAAACAGGACCAAATCAAGCATTGTAGAAAACTGCTGTGCATAAAAAAATGACTGAGGCAAAAAAAATTGGGAACAATTTTAAAAGAATTCCTATTTTATTGCTCTCAAACCTTCATACCAGAAGTCACCGAAGTTAGAATTATAGCCATCAGTGCACGTAAGTTTGTCTATTACCTGTATGGATATTGGTTCAGACATTCTCTAGCTTCTAGAAGGCCGTTGGTATTCAAAGCATATCTTCTTGATTTCACCTCTGGTTAGTACAAATGTACAGAAGCAGGGAGTGTATCTGGAGTCAAACCCTCTCTTGAAGCACGCACAATGATGTTTCTTGTGTTGATATGTCAGTTCCTGATTCTGCTATCTTTTCGCTGGACAGTGGGTCCTAAAAAAGAGAGTTTTGTAATTTTTCATTCTAGCAGGGGTTACTGGCACTTCGCACACAACTGCTAATAACATGCCATGTAAGACATAAACTGCTTCCCCTCTCGCCTACTAAGAAAAGATGGAGGGTCCCTTCACCAATACATAGGCGCACCTAATATATAGTGTCTTGCGGAATACTTATGTCGAAAAACGAAAATTTGGTAATTAAAACGCAAGCCGAGTTCTTATATCATTTACTTCTCTTTAGTACAATAGTTAGCAAAACAATATTGTAACAAAATATTTCGTAACACAAACAGGATTCCAGGTTAATAATAACAGAAGTGTTAGAATCAAGAATCTCTGTAATAGTATCTGTGGTCTCAGGCCCCAAAAGCATGACATGAATAGGCGGGATGCCGCACTGGAGGGGGCTGTGGAAATCATCTGGCGTTATTTAACGTGAATTGATAATGCTCTCACGGCCGCTGGCAGAGTACACGAGCCTCTATCGCTTCGCTTCCATCTAAATATAACCACCGCGGCCAGCGTCGAAGCCGCCACCTTCGGTCCAGCAGCCGAGCACCCTGTAGCCACTGCTGCATCATGGTGACCCTACATTTTTACAATTTTCAGCGACCGTATACGTGGAGCTTGGATATGTTCTTACCAAGAGTTCTAATGCATCAGCTGTGCTAGGTCAGTTTCTATTTTTTCGATATTCTTCTCAGTCTGACTGTCCCTATCGCTCCCCTGGGTTTCGCACTCCACCCGAAACGACCTGAAAGTTCCCGTCCATCTGGAGAAACACGTAAAGCAGACTTCTAGGTGCACTGCGCCGTACCCACCCCGACACGGAATATCGCCGCCAGATGCACTCGATGCCGCATCTATGGCAGCGGTGGCAAGTACCACTCCTGCAGCCTCTGTGGAGGGTATTACAGGCCATGACCCCTTAAACAAGCGACGTCACGATGAGCAGGACAGCTCCGATCTTTCGAAGGAAGTGGAAGAGGATATGGACCAAGTGCCCTTCACGGTTGTGTCCTACAAGAAAAAAAGAGGTACTGGCGTTCCTGTCGTCTTCCGACCTAGCGTTGAAGGCGGAAGCTTATGGAAGGTCAACCCTAACATTGTGGCATCAGCGGTTGCAACGACGGCCCAAGTGAAAGTTCTCAACCGTCGCCTCAACAAGGATGGAAGCTTTGTGGTTACAGTGTCAACCCTTCCCACTGCAAACCGTTTGCTCACTTTGACTGAGCGAACTGGCGTAGCTCTAAAAGCCCGAGTTCCGTACTCATACACGGCGAAGTATGGAAAGATACAAGATGTCCCTCTGAGCTACTCAAATGAAGAACTACAAGACTATCTACGGTATCAAGGAGTCCTTTCAGCGAGGAGGCTCACCACCGTCACACCCGAAGAGGGAGGAAAAGTCAAAGAGGTACGTTGTCGATCTGTCATTTGGGGATTTAGCAAGGATTCACCGCTACCTAAAAGAGTTACGCTTGGCTTCTGTAGTTACCCGGTTGCCGAATACGTTGGGGCAGCTACACAGTGTTCCAAGTGTCAAAGGCATGGACACACATCGAGACACTGCACAGGCCCGGTGCGCTGCAAGTTGTGTGCTGGGCCTCACTCGCACAAGGAATGCACGTCAAGAGCACAACCTAAGTGTGCAAACTGCGGTGGCCCACACCCGGCTTCATACGGAGGATGCATAAAAAAGAAGGCTGCTACACTCGCACGCACGTTGGAGCAAGCACAAGGGAAACCACCAAAGCGAAACGAACCACCGCCTAACCCTGATGTGGTATTCACTAGTATGAAAGACGCCTCCCAGAAGCAACCACCACAAAGCCAAAAGACATCTACTAACACGTACGCAGATGTTACTAAAAAGAAACGTGGGAAATCCATGGGCTTGTCGTCTTCATCAAAGTCATCGCAACGTACCTCACAAGACCCACCAAGCCAGCACTACCGTCACCAGTCTTAGTCACCCCAACACGACAAGGAGATCTGCGAGAGACAGCAACACGGAAACACCGATCAAGATGTAACACGCATACTGATTCCTGTGTTGTTTGCAGCCCTCAAAGTCTTTGTCCGCGCAAATCCCTCGTCAAGAAGTATTCCAGAAGTAGAAGCAATCCTTGCAATGGAGCCCCTGGTGTCGACGTCCTACACACCGCAGGGTCACATTTCTTCACAGTAGCAATCATGGTTTTCTCAACGACATCTCCCCCTGAACTGACAATACATAAAATATTTAGCACATGCACCATATTTCAGCGGAGCGCTCGTGGGCTTCGCTGAAAGCTTTCGGATTTCCGACAGCTGGTGCGAGCGTACCAATTCCCTTTCATCGTCATCTCCGAATCACGAGTCGGACCACATTTCAGAATGAACGGGTATTATTTTCATCATTCAAAATGGCTTGACCGTATCAGCAGATTACTCATAGGCATTCGCAGAGATGTTCCGGCCTCCGAGATCGACATCCCACCCCACAATGGCAATGAATATGCGTGCGCTATCACAACAACCAGTAAACAAGAATACACACTCATTCGAGTATACCTGGAACCAGGCAAGCCTGTCGATGTTCCAAGACTTAAAAATTTGATTTCAAGAACACCTTCTCTACACATCATTTGTGAAGACTTCAATGCCCACAATGAAATTTGGGGCAGCTCACACACTTGTGTACGAGGAGCCAAGCTCGCAGAACTACTCTCAAAACATTCCATTGAACCTCTGAATGACGGCAGCATCGCATATCTACGAGGCTTTTTGACTACCAGTAGCATCGACGTCACCTTCGCAACAAGCTCAGTTCCCCGTAACTTTCACTGGTGCACCGACTTGAAAACACGAGGGAGTGATCACTACCCAATCATGATATCAGCTGTTGGTGCGAAGATGTCATCAAAGAAATTATTTATAAGATCTACTGATTGGGATGCATTCAATGACGCCACTAGCATAGGAATTACTGCTGCCACTAAGGACGAAGAATTACTCACTACGATGTCTCATTGCCTAAAAGCATGAACACGTCTTTCAGCTAAAAATGACAGATTTTCGTCAAACGATGAGGAGTTTGAAATACTGTGTGCTATTCGCAGGTGAGCTGAAAGCTAAGCATTGCGCACAAAGTGTCTCGAAGACCTTCGAGTCTGTCTACGGACACAACGTCATATCCGGCGTTACCTGGATAAACGTAGCTGGCAACCATGGCGCGACTTTTGCTCCACACTGGACGTTCATCAACCGGTAGCCAAAATATGGCGAGTCTTTAGAGGCATGCGAACACCACTCCAACAGCTTCACCCTTTCACCGCACTTTCGCTTCACGAACGGAAACCCCTGAAAGAGCTGTCAGAAAGATACTGCACACTGTTATCATCAACTTCAATACCCTGGAGCTCTTTCGCAAACAACAAGTCTGACTTCTCACGAGAGACAGTGCCAGCGTTGGATTTGCCATTCACAATTGAAGAACTGAACACTGCAATCAGCGAATCAAACAGGCACACATCACCCGGTCACGACGAAATAAGCTCAGAAGCCATCATAAAGTGACCCCACACCTCCCGCCTACGACTCCTAGAATATTAATATTCTTCATGGCTGTCTGGCGAGGTTCCCGCAGAATGGATACTCGCTAAAATAGTGCCCATTTTCAACCTTTCAAAGCAGCCAAGAAACTACTCATCTTTCCGACTCGTTGCCCTGCTGAGTTGCGTTGGCAAGCTTATGGAGCGGATGATTCATAAACGAATGACTTAGTTTTTAGAAAGCCACGACAAATTTCCTCAAGAAATGATATATATAATATATAACAAAGATAATGCCACGAGGAGTGCACATCACAATTTACGCCGACAATATCTGTATCTGGAGTGCTTCAGGTTCGCGTTTTGTTACCAAACAGCGCCTGCAAAAGCCTTTACAGAACCTCTGTGCGTATTTGGCTGCCCGGGGTATGCACTTTTCTCCAGAAAAGAACACAGACGTGGCATTCACGAGAAAGAAAGTGACCAAGTATCCGCTCCTCCTCAGTGGCCGGCCACTGACCTATGTACGGTCTCAGCCATTTTCTGGAATAGTCATCGACAGAAGTCTTTTCTGGTCTCCTCAGGTGAAGAAACTTCGGGTGAGAATAGCTGCAGCATCACAACTTTTCAAATTCATGGCGGGAACACGATGGGCATGCAAGTGCCGATCAATGGTCCTGCTTAACAAAGCGCATATTGAAGGAACCTTGCGTTATTGCTTACCGGTGCTTCACCGATTATCACCAACAAACAAGAGAACTTTAGAGGGCGCAAGAAACAATTGCCTACGAATCTGTCTAGGCCTCCCGAAGAGCTCATCAGGCTCAGTAACTGTAGCGGAAGCAGGATGTCATCCGCTAGATGTCATTTGCACACACGAATTATTGCGCACTCATTTTCGCCATGTCATACATGGGAAGAAGCATTTTCTGTACCGCATACATCTCACCCACAGCAATTCAGCATTCGGCCAAGCTGTGCAATTGCAGCAACTTACTGCTATCAGACAGCCGAAGATGTTGATGCCTCCAAGATTTCCTCCGTGGACGCTTTCACCTCTTGATAATAAACAGTGTGTCCCAGGAATCAATGAAGCGAAAAGACGTATTGCGCAGACCGCACTGCTGCAGACTACTCTCTTCTACTTAGCCCAGCATTACACTCAGCATTCTCATATTTAAACTGATGCCCCAACTACTCAAGAGATCTCGTCATATGGTCTCTATGTTCCTTCTACAGGACAAAGTCTATTCTATCGGCTACAACGCAGGACATCGTCAACGACAGCAGAAGTTCATGGAATTAAAGAAGCAGTCCTCTACATCCTGCGTCAAACGCCGAACCGATGGGTGATCTACACCGACTCTAAGGGAGCTCTACAAATAGTATTCAGCCTCCTAAAGAAAACAAATTATCACCCGATTTCATTTGATATAGCATACTTACATCATTTAGCTATTATCGCGGGTCACGCTATAACATTTCAATGGATACCGGCTTATTGCGGTATACTGGCCAACGAAAAAACAGATGAAGCAGCCCGCACAAAGGACTTCACCAACAAAATTACAGGCGAACCTATTTCACTAAATCAGATGCTTCCGAGCTGGCTAAAATGCTTGCTTCCGAAGAAAAGAAGAGGCTATGGAACCTCCCGACACATCATTATGCTTTCCTCCACTCTATCGATCAACATCTAAGGACTAGACTCCCATCCCGAATCTCTTGACACCTTGAAACTCTCTACCACCGTCTCCGGCTCAACAGTGCTTATGGAAACAATTTACGGTATCGCTTCGGTCAAGTAGACAGTCTATACTACAATAACTGTGGTTCCGTAGAAACTGTTAAACATATCTCGTTTAAGTACCGAGCGTATGCCGTTGAGTGTGTGCTCTATAAACACTGCATGTATCTTTTAACCCAAAGAACTTTATCAGATGATTGTGTCCTGGGCCCTTTCCTCAGCTTCACGCAACAGAAGCAAGCGATGAAACTTTTATTCGCGTATTTATACAATATCGGTCAGCTAGACAAATTATGGGCGCGCCTTGAAAACTCGTCATGCTGTCAGCACACGTACCCGCCCAACAGACAGTAAAATGTCTGTATATATACATTTTTTTCTTTCCATTTTAATTCTTAATATTTCCTCTCTCCTCTCTCTTTTCCTTTCAGTCTCCAATCCCCTGCCCCACGCAGAGTAGCAAGTCAGCGACACACACACGCCGGCTAAATTATCTGCTTTTCAATAAAGAACTCTCTCTCTCTCTTCTTACCAAATTGTTTTTCTCAGGGGGTATAATTTGTTTGGCTGTTTATATAGTCGGTTGCACCAAATTTAATCAATATCGGTGTCTCGAGGCTTCCGAGTTGTCAGATAAGAATTTTCGCAGCATGCTTTGGGCTGGATGTGTGCTGCAAAAAAATTTTAACGCAAAACACACAATATCGCCATTCGATTGTGTGGTCTACACAAATTAAAATGTTCTATCTTAGACATTAACATAACATGTATACAGTATTAATTTTTCTAACCATAATGGCACGTATCCACTCACCCTTGAACAGAATGAGAGCAAAAGGAAAGAAAAGTCTATCTCACTGTAAAGGAATATGTTCACATCTCCAAATAACTAAATACGTTGAAAGACATCGCAACCGCACTGAACATGTACTCATTAGGACTCTTACTTTGCACGTTTTCTCTCATTCATGCCGTCTGGAAAATTGTTAAGCCACAGCGTACTGATCCTCACGTAAGACCTAATTCGCGCCGGCCCTCTTTCGATAGCGACGCAGTTCGACGAAATCCAACGAGGCAGAACAAGTATACTGCCGATAACAATGTATTGCGTAGAAGGGCGACATGTTTTATTTTTGTGACACGACGCACCTCCGCAGTATCGTAAGCATGAGCTTAAATTAAGGTCATACGAATTTTGAATATTGTACACTGTGATCAATATGAGTGAAACTGAAGGATGAAGATGGCTACAGTGTATAACTGTGGTGGGGTTAAAAGTTAAAATAAGCACACCGAAAATATTTTTCGGGAGATAGGAGGCTTCCGGTCGGGTTGCTATGCAGTGAAGAAAGAAAACTCACGGCACTGAGCCGACCAAAGCGAAATAATGCACACACACCACACACACATACGCGCGCGCGTGCGCAGACGTAGACGCACACATGATAATGAACACACTCACCCACCAGCAATGCGGGCTGCTCTATTTACATCATTGACCAGACAGCCGAGTTCTGGGTCATCTTCACTGACTCAAGAGCAGCGCTGCAGTCGCTGAGATCTCCATGCACACAGGACGAACTCGTCATGGACATCAAACGCCTATGCAAGAACGCCTGTGACCTCCATCATCCCATTGTTCTGCGATGGATACCGGCCCACTGCGGAATACAAGGCAACGTCCCGGCTGATGACACTGCCAAAGCTTAACATAACACTTTAACAGAAATTGTCGAGATACCTTTCTCGAGGCAAGATGCAGCAACGCCAGTGTCGGCACACGCCAGGCGCCTCCAGCGATCCCTACGGACAGACCCTAGCCGACAGTATGGGCCTCTGTACAAGATTGATTCATCGTGTGACTTCAGGATGCCACGAAATCTCAACAGGCAATAAAAAAACGTGTTTACACCGAATCCGATTAAACGTAGCATATACGAACTACTTCAGGAACAAAATTGGACTGTCCGACTCAGCACTTTGTGCCCAATGTAACGTCGTTGAAGACATCAAACATGTCCTCTGTGAGTGTACGAAATACGCATCAGAAAGACAGTCTCTGAAGATGGGCGAAAAAAATGTAACAGGACAAAAAGTTGGTGTTAAAAACATTATAGGCCCATGGCAGAACACCTCCAGTGCATTAGACCCTACAAAAGCGCCACTGACATTCTTACAGGCCACAGGCTTGAACGAAACGTTGTAAATTATGCAGTGCGTTTGAGAGAATTTATGTGTTACGTGACTTATATGCGTTTATGTAACTGTATGTGTTTTGTGTTTGTCATTGCATATACCACTGTCATCACCCGGCAACTGGAGTAGCCTGTCAGGCAAAAAACGAGGCAAACCTATCCAGATTCTCATTAAAAATAATTCTCTCTCTCTCTCACCTACCAGCAGAAACCCACGCACAGACATCCCAAGACATGTGCACACACGAGCACAAACACGAAGGCACACATATAAATACGCGCACACGCCAACACACTCGTTCAATCACTCACACACATGCACACTTCCTAACACACTCGCCAGAACACTCTACTCACATAGCCAACAAACACATCGAGCCTTCATCGAGCAATTTCAAGGTACCATGAAGACTGTTACAGCGAGAAAGGCTAAACTCCCTTCTTCATCACTTCTCACGTAAACGGCCATGATAAGAAATTATGCAAAATTTTGACACGACCAACTTCTTACAGTAGCGTAGACATGAACACGAATTCAGTAAAACATGACATGAACGTACATAAACAAGCAAATAACGTACCGAACAGACAATATCGCTTACCTGTAGATCACAATTACTACTGACTTAAGCGAGCGTAAGGATCGATGCAACACGCTCGATAATTGCGAGTCTCAAAACAGGTGAAGAATCACCAAGGCAGCTCGTTCTAACGGCCACACAGCGCACTGAATCGCGTCCTCGTTGTGTTGCCTAGTGGCTCATTTGCGGCGAATCGTGAACTTCTATGGCTGTCTATTCTTACAGCATCCCCAGCTGCACACCACTCACGTGCAAAACAATATTAGACCAGGCACGACGTCAAACTCCGTAGCGTAAAGCCTGCCTAAATCGATGAAACAAGAGCTGCACCCAAACACAACTCTAAACACCACACCAACCCCCTCGCATTCAAACTATCTTCCCGGCATACACCTCAAGCAGTGCAAAGGCTTGGAAAGATGACACCATGCCTCCTTCGATGAAGTCGAAGCGGAGCTGGAAGACTGCACATGTGTGACTCAGCGCGAGCTCACGCATCTCTCTATGCGCACACGCTGGAGCGGTTGTCGCACGCTGTTTTGTGAACTTAGCGACGGCTTTTTTTTTTCCCTGCATGCGAGTTTATAACGGTTAAGCGTGCGTGGTGCAATGTTCTCACGTGACGTTCGCCGTACTTTAAGGCTAGAAAATTGTCACACGAAAAAACCAAATACTGGACAAGACGCAATGTAAATTCCGAAAACTTTTATTTTGAGTCTTTCGACATACTTTTCTTGTGTCACGAAGTGGTTCTTTGATCGGAAATTTAGTATATTTTGCTGGTTTTCGGGTAATCACAGTACAGTAGCGCCATTTAACATATGGTCTATATTCTCCACTATTCGCGAAGTTTCCCGAGGGCGAATAAATTAGTCCCAAGGCCTGAAAGCAAGATAACTTCGAGAGCTACATAAGGAGTTTTCAGCCCGAGCACTTAACCACCATAGGGAGGTATATTGTTGTTGTTCACATACGCACAATCAGTTCGAAATGTATGCCACTTCTTCAATTACGTGTCTTAAAGGAGGGACCACTTTATTAAACTGTAGCTTTAATACATGTACCACCATCGCTTGCCACAGTATCCCGCAATTTAGAATCACTGCAACGAAGATTTGCTTGTAAAAGTGGTGTCAAGACCTGTTTTGTTTACACAGTATACGCTGCACAATTACTAAAGCCAGCCATAAACAAAAGTGTGAGTTCAAACACTCATTAATAAGCTTTAGCTCCGTAGTGTAGGTCTCCTGAGAGGTGTGTGCTTCCGCTTTTACAATATAAAGGTTACAATCCCAATCTCGATGATTTTAATTTCAAAATGGAATGCTAAGGTAGGTGTGACCTCTATGTGAGAGGGAAATGAGGAAAACACAAGATTGAAATTGTTGTAACAGCCATGTCAGCTGTGAATTATCGGTTACTTGCCGCTGTAACTTCTCGTGCACGTTACCGTGATTTCAGTTATAGATAAGAATATAATTTCTCACGTATACAACCAACAACAATGAGACCGGCATCAAAATTTCGGCGAAACGAGCTTTTTAACTCTCTCGCGTTAAGATTTCAGTGATAAGAAGCTTCTGGGAAAACGTCTGCTTGAAATTTTAGCACTGCAGAAGACTCTCTTGAGAGTAAACCATATTAAGTTATTTAAACCAGTCTCTTTCGTTCATTTAAGCATGAAGGTCAGAAACTTGTGCACGTAAAGCAATCCTTCGCTTAGATTTCTATGCTTGTTATCGTGTTTTTTAGTGCTCGAAAATTCTCACTGCCATAAGGTACCTGGGAGGCCACTTAATTATCGAGATATTTGAATCGAATATGCAAAGATTCCAATATCTGCACACGTCTATTGATTTTCAATAGAAAACTGATGGAATTATAAAACGCATAACTCGCAGGGCTAAGTCAGTCATGCAGAATGTTTTTTTTGTGCTATTCTAGTCTGCGATTGCGAATGTACACATTATTTATCTCGCATGTCCTTGTGGTAGCTCCTGGCAACTGAATCGAATATTTTAAGCGGCTCACACCAGTCAAATGGGACTAAAAATAGTGATCACTTCTTGCCATTCTGGCGTGATTGGGGTGTGCAGTAATGACATCAATACCATGAGAAAATTCAGACACGCGATTTTTGTGACGTCAGCTGAGTTCTAATATGCATATAAACGCGCCTGGCTGCCAGCCCGAGCACGCTGCCTTCGTGGTTTAGTAACCATGGCGAAGGTTCCAAGCTGCCACATTCTGCTCTTGTTGGCCGCATTCCTATTCATTTTTCAGCGATGCTGAACGATGGCCAGTCATGTGCCAACGCAGCCCCGACTCCACCTCCTCGGCCCCCACCAGGTCGTCCAGGGAATGTCCCTGGTTCACCACCTCCGCCTGGTAATGGAAGACCACGACCACCTGTAGGTAAGAAGCGATCATGATTGTTGATTTTTCGATATTGAGAAGTACGAACCGTTTCTGCTGCTAGAACTATTTTTATTGCGATAGAAAGTATATGAGAACAAATAGGGATAAGAGTACCTTAGTAATCGTATAATACTAGGGACTATTGGTCAGCTGCCAGCTCGTAATAAGCTCATGTGCTACGTGACGCCGAAGAGGCTCATAAAAATGTGCCACACTAGCCGCAATGGCTTCAGGTGGCGCTGACTCACACTCTCACGTTTAAATTCACATATAAACCCAATAAAATGACTGGGGGGGAGAGCCACCATGGTAGCTCAGTAATGGAGGATCGAACGATTTACTCGAACGTCGCAGGTTTGGTCGGAGCAGAAACCTGGAGACTTACAAAGAGGGCTCAGCTTAAATTGAGGACGACGCAGCGAGCAATGGAAAGAAAAATGGTAGGTGTAACTTTAAGAGACAAGAAGAGAGCAGATTGGATTGGGGAACAAACGGGGGTTAAGGATATCATAGCTGAAATTAAGAAGAAGAAATGAACATGGGCATGTAGCGCGTAGACAGGATAACCGCTGGTCATTAAGGGTAACTGACTGGATTCCCAGAGAAAGGAAGCGGGTTAGGGGGAGACAGAAGATTAGGTGGGCAGATGAGATTAAGAAGTTTGCGGGTATAAATTGGCAGCAGCAAGCACAGAACCGGGTTAACTGGCGGAACATGGGAGAGGCCTTTGTCCTGCAGTGGACGTAGTCAGGCTGATGATGATGATGATGAGTAGCACACTTCTGTGTTTACTTCCGGTGTCTACATAATTATTCCGCGTGGAAATTAGTAACTAAAATTATCATCATCATCATCCTGACTACACCCACTGCAGTGCCTCACACTTGATCCGCTAATATATCCTGTCTTACGCTTTCTGCTGTCACGTTATACCTGCGAATTTTTTACTCTCGTTGGCCCACCTAACTTTCTGTCTCCCTTTTATGCGTTGGCCTGTCCAGTCAGTTAGCCTTAATCCAGTCAATTCCCCTAATTACATACGTGCTACATTCCCGGCCCATGTCAATTTCTTCTTGACCTTTACTGTGATATTCTTAACCGCGATTTGTTCTGTGACCCACTCAGCCCTCTTTTTTGTCTCTTGAGGTAACACCTATCATTTTCCTTTTCATCGCTCGCTGCGTCGTCCTTATGAACCACTCTTATGAATGTACCAATTTCCCTAAAATAAGCCTCCCTCAATGGAAGTCCCTACAATGAAATCATGAATTCGGCATGCAAAACCTCCAAATTTGATTTTATTGCTTGGTTTATCTACGCTACATCTAACACAGCAGGGTTGTATTTAGGTAGAAAACATTTCTTCGTAGAAAATATTGAAATTGCACTTTGTTCTCGCATCACTGTAAAGTAACTGCGTTAAATATTGTTTGTCTTCGCAGTGAGACCGGATGAATGGAGAAATCCGCCTGGTAACAATCAGGGTGGCAGCAACAGCGGCTAAAAGGACCCACTGTGGCGCAAAACTGTCTCTTCACGACGGGTGAATGAGTGATTGCACCAAAAACGCAATAAAGTGTCCTGAAATCTGATGTAAAAGCTCGCAGCAATAGATTCGTTTCTTTCGCATACATATACGAACTTTGGTTTTCAGCGGCACACAAATTCGCTGTCATGCATAAATTGCGAATGCTTTTTTCATTGTTCGTGATAGAGAATAGGTATATATACTTTTACTTTTTATCTTGGAGTGTCCTGTGGTCGAAAACCAGAACAGCATGTACAATAAAAACTGATTTCTA
Source organism: Rhipicephalus microplus (assembly GCF_043290135.1). Lineage (NCBI taxonomy): Eukaryota > Metazoa > Arthropoda > Arachnida > Ixodida > Ixodidae > Rhipicephalus > Rhipicephalus microplus. Next base: position 162,360,819 of record NC_134702.1, read on the forward strand.
AAATATATTGAAGCAAAATTATGGAAGTATTAAGACTCTGTTTAAGAAATAGAACATGGTACGCGTACAACATATAAGTGCAGTTACATTTCAGTGTGGTACCTTGCACCCTAACTAGGCAAATACTCTATATACTCGTCGAACGTCTACACATTTCCTTTATACGTGCTGTTGGCTGAAAATAGCGAATGCGGCAATAACATGGACAGAGAGCTCCAATTTCTTTTTTATAAACAGTTTCGGCAGCACTTGCCCTTACTGAAAGGCAGTACTACCTTGTACTCGGAGAAGATTTGCAAAAGAGAATGTAGTCATTTCTTTGTATTTGAGCAAGGCGGAAGCAAATGTGCTTTTGCTTCACGATGCGCTGGATTGATGCACTCTTGGCGTTAAGTGCAGTAATCAGAGTGCCCTCCCCTCGCCGAGTGCTTCCGCGCCAAGCGTATCCGTCGAAATAGCGTTGCCCTCACTCCGCTTATCATTGCAGAAGCAAGTCTTCTGTATCCTCAACAACATGTGCTTGCTTCGGACAGTGCCCTTATGTGCACTTGTTTTTCGGAGTACACCTTCTTGTGAACGCTATTGTCGCACACGCTTTTTATTGATCTAGAATTCCGATCGGTATGTCAGCCTTTTTTCGAGGGGCAGGGAGGGGATGGTAGAACTACTAATTATGAACGAATAACACTAGCAACCTTCTCAGAAATCGATGCTTCGGCCAACACACACATAGATTTGAGTGTATATTTTGGCAACATTGGCAGGCAGGTGGGATGCGGTTACCACTCGGGGATGGCCATCGTGCGATTGCCTATGGTATATTGATTATGAGATGGACAGTAGAGATGTTGCAATGTATCAAAAGGCGTTCGTCTCCATCCTTTACAAGCAGCAGCAGCTACGACAAGACAAGATGAACACCATGCAGCCAACTTTCCACTCCCTTCTCTAGCAACAGCCGCTACGCAGCTGAGAGAGCTCTGCTCAATAAAACAGAGGGAATGGGTAGAAGGTTGAGTTCTACTAGACCCTTAGGCTTCGCCTTCAGTAGTAGAAACAGAAAGTCGCAATAGCGACATCCTGTTTCTTGTGCGCACTGTTTGCTGGAGGTTGCACTGTTTGTTGCGCAATGTTGCTGGAGGTTGCACTGTTTCTTTTGCGCACTCTAGTCAAAAAACAGTTCGTGTGGTATCTCGTTTTATTAACCGATGAGCAGAAGGAAAACGTTGAGTATGAGCATGCGCAAATAGTGCAACATCCAGCAAAATTTCGCATCCCGGGGATTTTTGTAGCAGAGGCGTAAACGGCTTCTTCGAATACAAAAACTAGGGGACCCTAAGGCTTCGCCTTTAGTAGGTGAACACGATGGCAATATTTTGTTGCTTGTGCACACTTCAAGCACTTATGCATGAAGCCTTTCGAAATTTGCTATGCACGCACTGCGTGGCCTTCAGAGAATAGGCGCCGTAGCGTGTATGCCTTTTGTAGTTAGGTACCAGCTTTCAACCACAGAGCCACGCTCGTTGGTAATTGAGGCTTCTAACTCGCATTATTACAGCAATATTTCATGTTGCATTGTGAAGCATGTATACAGGACGTTTGTGTTTGTGAAGCATGAAAGGTACTTTCACCGCATTTGCAAGCACACGAAGATCTTTTGACTGTTTGCACAAGCTGAGGCGTGGCCGTGTGGTGAACAACCACTTGCCATGCAAACGACCTGGGTTCGACCCCCACTTGGACCCAAACAGCCCTGGTTCAGTCCCCACTCAGCTGAAGGATTTTTTGCTACTTTACTCTACTTTGCTCAAGGATCGTCCTCACTTTGCTCCAGGATCGTTCTCGATTTTTCAGTCACTCATGAGGTGATGATTTTTCGCTCAAAATTAACGACACCGATGCCGAGGTTGGCCTTTCTGCGAAACAAGTTCTTTAACTCTAGCGTGTTATTAGAACAACGTTGCGAAAAACACGCTGAAAAATTCGTTCACGAAGTCAGCGCCCCACTTCGTCAGACGACCCGCGCATCAAAGAAAAAAAAACCAACAATGACTGACGACTTATACAGCTGTAGCACTCTACAAACCTCAAAAAAACAAAAACATCTCAAAACATATTTACCGCGCAGCTTTTAGACTTCCATTTGTGCGTCCCGAGTTATTGCCGTTATTGGCGTAAACGAACGAACAATTCGTCTAATGTAGGGTCAGAAAGTGTGAACGCAGGGTGTCTCCAAGAGCAGCGGTGGGTAGAAAAAAGGGGGGGGGGGGTAGTGCAGTAATTTGGAGCAAATGCATAAGGAGGAAAGTGCAGAAAGATATTTCCGACACGGGAAGCAGCGTAGCAGCGGAGAGAAGGTGTTGGTCGCACAGTGAACACGGGGAGGAAAGCAGACCACAATACCCTGGAAGCGTGAAAAAAAAAACATGATTGACATCAGCATTGCCATTTTTTGGGCGTGTTGGTAAACAGAACTTGAAGGGACATCAGAGGGAGGACAACACAGTGCACTAACTTCAACAATTTTTATTTTCTGGAAACGCCAACGTATATAATCATGCACAGTCGCGCCACCAGTCTATTCACTAGCCAAGCATAAAAACACTTTCCTGACCAAAAAGGCCAACTGACGGTGCACTTACACATGTGTCACCTTTGCGGAAGATAGCATTGGCTTCGATTATCCCTCTGACGCCTATATGCTTCGCCAGTACACTGCAGGATTCGTACATAGGTGTGCAGCCGCATTCCACGCAAAATACTGACAAATGACCATAATTATTCTTGTTTCTACATTAAGCTTGTGTTTTCGAAGACGATCTTTAAGGCATCTACCCATTTGACCTATACATACATTACCACTTGTCAGCAGAAGCCCATAAACTACTCCTTGTACACAATCTACAAAATGTTCGCGATGGTTCTTGGAGCACCCCACAGCTGGCCTGCGGTGTGGGTCCGACAAGCGACTGATCCTGCCAAGCTTTTGTGGTGTTGAGATCACTACTTTGATGCCTACCCTACTAGCTATTTTCTTCTAGTTATGAGAACTTTCGTGCAGATAGGTCACTACTGCCACTCTGCTCCTACTTCTTGCCGGTTGGATGGCTGCTTCCCGAGGGCGACTATCCAAGCAACATTGTTTAAGCAAACCCTCGACGACCGACACCTGTACCGACTCGGGGAAACCTGCTGCGCATAACCTCTCAGACTGGCTCATAAGAATTTATTCAATTTTTCGGTGGCAGGATTTTCGCTATGCGTTCCAAAAACACAGATTAGCAATGCTTCTTTTTACTAGCTTCGAGTGAGCACATTGGTACGGCAACAGGGGCTTGTTAGCTCTGGGTTTGTACAAGCCATATGTATAAGCATCCGTTCAGCTGCACACGGTGTTAATATTGCGAGTAATGGGGATGATTGATGATTTCAGAATTCTTTGTAATAGGTGGGCTTTTAAAACGCCCACTTGTTGCGAATTTGTGATAATAACACATTGGCACTCCTGTCGTGGTTCTAAGCTTCTGCCACCATATGTTAGCTCAGTTAACGTCTACCCTTTCACGCTCGCCGAGCGCGCTTAGCCGGCTGCTTAAGCTGCCGTCATCTGCACAAATATCCAAACACCAACACCGTCATGAAACCAAACATGGTAGTACTGCATCCTGCTTACTTGTGCTATAAATCAAGCTTTAACAGAAGCTTGTCGTCAGTGTGAGGTTCCAGGTTCAGACATAATTCTGCTTTGAATAACTTTCGTTTTTTCTTAAAGTGTCAGAATTCCTGACTTTTTCTGAACAAGCGGAACGGAGGACGTCACCCCCCGGGATGGGGGACCATCCATCCAACGAGACCGTGGGCCCCAGCAGTTTGCCTAATGATGAACCGAAGGTGGGTGACCGCGTTGCCGCATCTGCTCCTTGTGATGATTCCACCGACAGCTCATCAGTAAAATAGAGGGAATCGGAAGCCGACTTCAGGAAATCAATACCCGCCGGTTCAAAAGGAAGCTTTGCAGGACGTCATCAACAGCGGAGCCACAACCGGCGTTAGACGAAGGCAAGCGATGTTTCACTATATACTATGTACCCATGTCTACAACAGACAACCTGAACTCACTCAACAGGCAGTCATTGACTCATAATTTCGAGTGAGTTGCACCTGCTCAAGCAAATTAAATTCGCAGAAATAGCAGGACACACATATTGTCAGTTTATGTGACAAACCAAACCATTCTTGACAGCTTGAAAGCCATCACGCCGCTCGGAAGTATCTCAGTTCACGCGTTCCTCGCTCATGGTAAAGGAACAACGACTGGCGTGATAAATGACGTCGACGCTGATATCATGGACGCTGACCTCCAGAGTCTTGTGACGTCGACAGTCAGAAACGTGACCATAGGCCGCTTCGGGCAGTCTCGCTACATCAAACTAGTATTTGATTCTGAAACTCTGCCTCCTAGCGTGAAGGTCGGATAGGTGAGACATACCGTGTGCCCTACGAGCCACGGCCTTTGCAGTGTCACAAACTCTGCAAGTTGGGACATGTCAGCGCAGTGTGCAAAAGTGAGACAACTTGCCAGCGGTGTGGCGGATCTCATAAGGGGGAAAACGGCGATAATCCTGTTCCATTGAAATGTTCAAACTGTTCTGGTGCACATGAAGCAACGTCGAAGGAGTGCCCGAAGATCAAAGAAGAAATTCACGTCCTGTGTAAGATGGTTAGAGACTCGACACACAGAGAGGCTGTCACGTCCATTCGCCGACACAGACGTCATTCAAAACGTAAGCACCAGCGAAAGCATAGTGGACATAGGAGTGATGCATCACCATCAGCAACAGATGAACATACACGTGCGCATTATCAGGCCGCTACACCCATGTTGTACGCACCACGTCACAGGGATGCAGAAAGTGGACCAACGCCCGCGTTGCACGCCGATGCTTCAGATACTGAGTGGCCTTCGCTACAAACCGGAGCAATAAAAAAGACCACATCATGGGCTGCAGCTTGAAAGAGGGCGGAAAATGATAGACAAGACACTGAAAAGAACCAAACTATGATGAAGCATCTACTAAAATCTATTCGTGGCATTCTCAACGAGCTACACACGCCAGGTGCGAAAACATCAGTGCAGATCCTCAACGTGCTGGAACCGCTACTGCTGGCCCTTCCATAAACAATATGGCGAATTTCTTCGATGAACTTGTGCGCACCTCTGCTATGATGCAGTGGAATGCACGAGGTTTGCGAAGCCGATTGTCTGACTTTCGACAACGAATGTTCAAATACAAATTTACGTTGGCTGTTATATGTGAGCTGAATATGATGTCGTCGTTCCGGATTTCCGCATACGTTACTTTGTGGTCACGCGATGATCGAAATGCGAGCAGAGTAATTATATGCGTTCGTCGAGATTTAACGTGCGTTAGGCATACCGTGGCTCCTCATGCTTCTAATGACTACATTTGCCTCTCTATAAAGCACAAGCGACGTACATTATCAATCATAGGTGAATACATTCCTCCTAGAAGCCACATGGACTGTTCCCATCTCTGGTCTGTGCTCCAAGCTTGCCCTGAACCACATGTATTAGTGGGGTATTTCAATGCACATCATCCTATGTGGGGTTCTGCTTAAATGAACACCCGCGGTAGGGACACTGCCGATTTTGTACTCAATCAGGGACTGATGTCCATCAACGATGGTTCACCTACTTACCTCCGTGGCACTTCGTACAGCAACTGTCTGGATGGATGTTTTGTGAGCAGAAGTCTCTTGCCTACCACCTGTTGGTTCGTAGGCGTTGAAACACATGGAAGTGACCATCTCCCTACATATATACAGATAAAGGATTCCGCCGTTCGACTCCCTTGCCTGTGAAAAGCGTAGACTGGCTAGAATTCCAAGCTTCTGTAAACGCTCAATACGGGAACATTCAATCTATATCTGAAATAGAAAGCCTCGCCCAGCCGCGGTGGTCTAGTGGCTTAGGTACTCGGCTGCTGACCCGCAGGTTGCGGGTTCAAATCTCGACTGCAGCGGTTGCATTTCCGATGGAGGCGGAAATGTTGTAGGCCCTATGCTCAGATTTGGGTGCATGTTAAAGAACCCCAGGTGGTCAAAATTTCCGGAGCCCTCCACTATGGCGTCTCTCATAATCATATGGTGGTTTTGGGACGTTAAACCCCACATATCAATCAAATAGAAAGCCTTGTTGCATCAGCCTTAACAACGCATACGAAACTTGTGAATGTATCGCTACCAAGATGACAACTTGACGCACAATATGGATACCTTCGTGCAATCTGTCGCCGGGCAGAGAGGAAATACAGCAGGACGAAATCACCAACGGACCTATCTACAGCACGCCAAGCACAACGACATTATTGCGACACCTCGATAAGCTCGACACGCAACGGTGGAGGGTATTTTGTGGCTCTCTTGATCCCAGAAAACCCCTATCTGTAATATGGCAAATTTTCCGAAGCCTTCAGACGCCCACATAACACTTGTTCCCTTTCCGAACTTCGGCTAGCTCGACCTGAAGTAGAGGTTGCAAAAGATTACTGCCACTTACTCGTAGGTATGCCCTCCTCAACGATATCACCTTCGCGTTTAGCCTCACCGCCACCGAGCGACGATCGCCTCGACTTACCATTCACAATGCACAAACTCGACGCTGCGATTTCTCGTCCCGACGCTCGTCCGCAGTAGGCCCTGATGGAATTACTTATTCGGCTCTATATCACCAGCCGGGAAGCAAGGCAGGCTCGCTTGTCGTTCTACAACTCTACGTGGGAAACGGCGAAAGTCCCAGAAAGTTGGAAGTACAGCCGCATAGTGGCCTTACTGAAACCAGGCAAGTGTTCGCACGAGTTGTCTAATTATAGACCCATTGCCCTAGCCAATTGCATAGGTAAGGTGATGTAACGCATGGTGCTGGCAAGATTGAAATGGCTGTTGGAGAATAATGTTGGCTTATCAGATTTTGTAAATGGCTTCCATAGGGGTAGATCATTTATAGGTGGTGTTGTAAACCTAGTTTCTTTGTGGGAAAGGAAAGACAATGTCGCAGATTGGTCGGTCCCGTTTTCTTGGATATAAAAGGCGCGTACGATAGCGTCCATAATGAGGCCATTCTTGATACACTTGAAGACATCGGCATAGCTGGCCGACTACACACATAGATAGTGAGCTACCTCAGAGGACGTACAAATTTTATGTCGACATCTGACGGTGATAGGACCAGGCACCTCGTAAGTCGTGGAGTTCCGCAAGATGCGATCCAGAGCCCCATGCTTTTTAACATAGCGCTCTTTGACCATGAATCTGAGCTTCCCGACGTTGTAAGAATCAGTGCGTATGCGGGCGACATATGCATATGGGCATCTGGAGCAACGCGACCACAACTGCGAGCAAGGCTACAACAAGGCACATCAGTAACATTTAGGTACTTGCGTCGTCTGGGCCGGGAACTCTCAATAGCGAAATGTGCTGCATTGGCATTTACGAAGAAATCAGTGTTGCGGTACCCAATCTTCGCTGATGGAGCAGTGATTCCCGTGGTCAAGCACCATCGCTATTTAGAGGTCATCATTGATCGCAACCTGTCCTGGTCAAAGCATGTGAGTGCGCTGCGAAACAAACTAATCAGTTTTGTATATGTCCTTCGTGTTATAGCAGGACTGAGATGGGGTCCTTCAGAGAAAAGTCTTCTGCAAATCTACGAGGCATTGTTTGTGTGCTATATGCGGTACAGCTCACCTGTACTTTCCGGCATGCGGACAACGCACCTTCGAAGTTTAGAGAGCCTTCAGGCACGAGCACTGAGAATATGCCTTGGCCTGCCACGGTGCACGTCAACCTCTGGCACTATAGAGGAGTCCCGCACCTACCTTATACCGGTTTACACGTCCTGTGAGCCTCTTAGAGTGCACCTTCATCTGCTGACCCGACATGCACAGCACCCGTTGTCTTCGCTTCAAGCGGACTGACCAGGCTGTACCTATTCGCGATGCCTCGATACGCTTAGACACATGATTCCTTCAGGCTTTGCACCTGCCGTAATCTCTGCAGGGCCTCTATGGACATTGACTAAACCGCTGGTGTGCCTTCACATACGTGGAGGCACACCAGCGCCTATATTGCCCTCAAGCAACTTGCCTTCGCACATTTGGATGACCGATACAGTGACTGTGCACATTTACACTGCTGGATCCCTAACTTTGTCCGCCTCAGCTGCAGCCTTCGTGATCCCTCAACTCGGTATTTCCCGGCAGTAGAAATTAGATCACAGGGCAACTGTGACAGCTGCAGAGCTTGTTGCTATACAGGAAGCCATAAAATTTCTGAACGACCAAGCACCGCGTAAATGGACGATTCTGTCCGATGCAAAATCAGCGCTTCAAGCTATCGATTCTTGCTCAAGAAGAGGTCAGTTTTACGAGTTAACCTTAGAAATCGTCCAAGCACTTGACCTAACACACCGGAGCGGTCACTTAATTACACTCCAATGGATCCCGGGACACTGCGGTCTGGTTGGCAACGAAACAGCCGATAGCGAAGCAAAAGCGACAGTATACAACGCTCCTATGTACGTCAGAGTACCGTATTCGCGAAGTGACGTCAACGCATTGTTGAGATCGCTCATGCGCGAATGCGCTGCCACTTACTGGTCGCTACCAGATCATGGGAACAAGCGTCTGCGGGAAACAGACCCCGGTATGACTTTTCGTCTTCCAGATAAAATCAGCCAAAGACATGCTAATATACTGCACCGGACTCGCCTGGGCGTCACCTTCACTCGCCTCTACACCCCCCTAATCGGCCGTGCAGACAGCTTGAATTGTGAGCGCTGCCAAATGCATGAACCTTTAGCTCCCATATTTTGTGACTGTGCATTATACGTGGCGCAAAGAAAAATGCTAACTGCAACGTTGGCAAGCATCGGATGAACGCCATTGAGTGAAAGCCACGTATTGTCAGCAATGAACGACCAAACAAAGTGAAAAACTGCTACAAAGGCTGTTTTAGACTTTATCAAAACCGCTGGACTAGATACTAGACTGTAGGGTATTATGGTGAGTGGCTACTGTACATACGCACTACCTCTTTGTGCCCCCAACATCACCCTTCATCTCTCTTTGCTTCCCCCTTCCCTTATCACCTGTGTATAGTAGCAGGCTAGAGCGAACTAGCACAGGCCGACCTCTCTGCCTTCTAATAAATTCTCACTCTCTCTCTCTCTCTCTCCAATCCAGGTGCGGACAACATCAACGTTGACAGATATGCCCTCCGCCCTTCCGGAAATGTGTGATTTTGTCTGTACTGCTGCATAAGGTTTACTTTTCAGGAGCTTGCTCGCCAAGGTTCTTATGCTCGGGCAGCTCCCTCTCCGTGTACGATAGAGGCACAGCTGTGTAATGTGCCCACTACACTCCCTCCGTAACTTTGACGAAATAGGGAAGCACACAGATGCCACTATGTCCTTCGTCATTCTACGTATAAGGAAGGTGTCCACTACACATCTGTAAGACATCAGGAATATTGTGCACTTTGCGCTGCCAAGAAAGGCTCGTCAACAGCTGGACCCCTAAGTGGGAGCCCGCGAAGCAGAGGCAGCGCTTAAGCAGCGGCAAGGGAACCTCGACGCGCGGCCTGTATCAAAATTGCCTTTTCTAACTTTTAACCGCCACTTCTAATTAAAGATCCCCTCGCTTCACTCACAACAAAGTTACAATCATCAAAGAAAAACGCGTACGTTCCATGGTTTTGTAGTCAGTAATGTATATTTTCATCGATGTCAAAATCATTACATCTTATCATATATAAATGTAGATACAATCACCCCTATAACGGCGTGTCATGTTTTTATATGATGGTGGAGGACCCGCACGGAGGATTCACGGGTTTCGCCTATCAGTTCCGAGCAAGCTCTTCTATAATTCATTTCGTGAAAATAGCAGCATTGTATTCCCAAATCAAGTCAGGGTATTGACGTGTATTTGAAGTAGAAGACTTCAACGAAACAAGAGATGCCATCAGTGACGTAGCCAATAGACGGGGGGTTCCACACCCCCCCCCCCCCTCCTTACTTGCCCACCTTTTTTTTCGTCGCTTTGTGAAGACATGATTTAGAAACGAAGCGGAGCAACTATCACAATATCACTCCTGGGCGCTTTTACAGTGAATAATGTCTGCACGCGGGAAAACGTGTCGCGGTGGTTGTCGAGGCTTTGACACCATGTGAGATTCTGGGCAGGAATTACGGCGGCGAGCGTTGTAAGCTGGCTCTGCGACACATTTAATGCTGCAGCGATGGTCATACATGTACCCACAGGAACCGATTTCGCTGTGTTTTATATCTACGATAATTTATTTAGGCAGGGATTCATTTTAATTGTAAAAGCTAGAAACAGTTCCAAGGTGTGATAGGCCGCGTTCAAGCATATAACAATGTGACTTTTTGTACGTGGGCTAAAATATACTCAAGCCAGAGAATAACATTTCTATTGAACTTTCGCATGTTCTGCCAACATCTAAACAAACACACACGCACGCACGCACACACAAAAACACGAGTACACGTGCGTGTGACAGAATATTAGGGTCATTCACCGAACTTCGCTTGCATGCAAGTGTACATTATGTTGACACTTATCTTTACTATGCTCATATTAAAGGCACTCCTAAGTGGTTCACGACAAAAGTGCAACAGAGGCAAACGTACATGTCAATCATAACCTTAGAAAGGCCTGCTGACACACTCATCATGTAACTAAAGCTGATAAATAAAGACATGGTGGTCATAAAGCTGACTGATTAATTGACATGTTGGGTTGAACGTCCCAAACCCATAATATGGTTATGAGAGACGTCGTACTGAACGGATCAGAAAATTTCGATCACATGAGTTTCTTTATTGTGCACCCATATCTGAGCTGACGGGCCTACAGTGTTTTGCCCCGCCGCGGTGGTCTAGTGGCTATGGTACTCGGCTGCTGACCCGCAGGTCGCGGGTTCGAATCCCGGCTGCGGCGGCTGCATTTCCGATGGAGGCGGAAATGTTGTAGGCCCGTGTGCTCAGATTTGGGTGCACGTTAAAGAACCCCAGGTGGTCGAAATTTCCGGAGCCCTTCACTACGGCGTCTCTCATAATCATATGGTGGTTTTAGGACGTTAAACCCCACATATCAATCAATCAGCCTACAGTGTTTTCGCCTCCATCCAAAATGCAGCCACCAAAGCCGGGATTCAATCCCGTGACCTGGTAGTCATAAACGTAAAGCAGCGTAGTAATAAATGCAGTGTGGCCAGCTATAGTGAGCACAAGTCTTATTATTGAGCAGTATGGCAAACAGCGCTAAAACAAAAAGCAAAATGCTGAAAAAATATACGACAAATTAAGGTATATATATATATATATATATATATATATATATATATATATATATATATATATATATATATATATAGTCCAGTAGACCCTCCGTGAGCGGTCACAACGTGGTTTATTTTGACGTTTCGGCCTAGAGTCGGGCCTTCATCAGGATCCTGATGAAGGCCAGACTCTAGGCCAAAACGTTGTGATTGAATTATATATATATATATATATATATATATATATCTGTATATATATATATTTATATATATATATATATAAATATATATATATAATTTTGTTCCTATAAATTTACATGATTTTAGAAGTGCACGCAAAGCGATTTCAGCAACTAGCGACATAACGCACAACAACAAATGCACTGAATGAAAAAACATGATGGGGCGTGTTATCATGTAAAATTAAAAAAAAGTGCCGCCATATCCACGAAGTGAATGATGATGAGTGGGCGAAGCTCCGGAGGTAAACCTGGTAAACCATGAATCCTCTGTACATTTTGCCTTCTCGATTTTATTACATTGCTCCCCCTAGCGTACGTCGCCGCACTAAATCGAACGATTGCCTTCAACCAATGACACGCGCCATATGTGACATCATTCCTATTTTATAAGATCTCGCGTCTTTCATCAGCTACAGGTACCGCTTTCTAGTTTATAACATCTTGCATCTTTTCATCATCAGCTACAAGTAGCACCATCTAGTAAACACTACAAGAACTAAACGAGAGGTGGCTACATACAGGAGACGGTACCGCCATCTAGTGAACACTGCAAGAACTAAACTAGAGGTGGCTACATACAGGGGACGGTACCGCCATCTAGTGAACACTGCAACAACTAAACTAGAGGTGGCTACATACAGGGGACGCACAGCCCACGCCCTAAGGAGCTTCGCCCCTAAAACAATATATACAGTAATCGTAGTTTTTTTCACAACAAATGAAAGAAACTCAGTGCAAGCAACGTTTCACGCAGCAAAGAGACACAGGACAAGCCGGAATAATGTTGATTGACTTTTTTCATAGACCCGAACCTTGACACGCGTATAGAGCAGTGGTCTTGTTGTAGTCCCGCTCGTTGTGGCTTCTGAACATTTGGAGCATGTTCTTCCAACGCGTGAACGGGAAGAAGACCAAGGCTCAAAAAGCTTGACGCGTCTCCTTGACAAAACGTTTTTTTTTTTCCAAAAAGCACACATGTTTTGCAGAGAGCTCCCACCTGATGTTTGGGATACACCAGTCGGGCAAACATTTCTAGCCAGAGACGTTGGAACTTCTGTTATCGTTTCCTAACTGAGAGAAAGATGTAGTTAGCGTCTGGTTTCTTTGGCGTAATTGGCAAACGCCGTCTCTTCATGTTGTTCTGCAGCTCCAGGCGTACTGGCCAGTTAAACACGTAAAAACCAATGTCAATGTCATGAATCGGGGTTTCCGTGCATGCATCATGCTGTGATCAGTTTTTAGTTTTTTCGACACATGAGTCTTGCTCAGACAGCGCAGAACTACAACTGGGAACCGTTTCTTCGCCTGCTGCAGCCTTTTCGCCAGTTGTCGAGCGTGCACTGCGGCAAGCGTCACCTTTCGAGAAACAATCATCCAATGTTACCTCACGGTGTTTCGGTGCGGCCATCGAGTATCATATAAGGGCGCTGATAGACACAGAACACGAACTACCACAAATACGAGTCAGCAGCGTATTTCAAGGGAGGGACTTCGCATTGACATAGGAAGCAACGTGCTCAACGAAGTTTGGGGAGGGACATTGAACGTGAGAAAGAAGAAACTTAACAACGATATATGTCGGTTGGTAATCTAAGGCCTGAAACACTAGCGTTCGTTTATCCCCTGGCGGAAAGATTCAGGAGTATACATTTCCTCCGATTTCCTTCAGGGGCCGGTAAGGTCGCGCTTCCCCAGTATCTTACTCCGTGCGGGAAACGTCTAGCATTTCTGATTGGGCCCCTGCAGAAGGCTTCTGGGTTCTGTGGCGTTTTGATGCTTTACCACAGACGTGAAATAACGCGAAGGAATTATTTCAGCAGTGAAGTTCCAGTGACTCGCATCAGAATGCCCGAAACAGACAACCGAGACCGGCACGGATGGTGCACAGTACAGCGTAAGCAAACTCGTCTTGCATGCGCTGGCAGTTCTCATCGGAGATCATGCGTTCTGAGAAATTAATTATCATGCACTATGCTGTGAAGAAGACCGGAGTTCAGCCACCCACCTACTCTCACAAAATCTCAGACAGCGCATCATGACGCAGCCCATCCCACGTGATATGCATCCGTACCGGCACACAGGACGCCGACCAGCCCGAGTACAGAGGCTGCAACGACTGAAGAACCACCCTGACGTTTAATATTGCCACGGTAATTAAGTCAGTACAAGTAACACTGCAGCAAACAGCGGAACAGCTTTGATCGAGAAACGCAAGTTCATCGTCGTCTTTCTGCCGACCAAATCCTTCGACAAGCACAAGTAATGATGACATTAGCCACGCAACAACCAGAAACCTACTGCATGCTAGTGTAATTACTCCCCTTCTTGAAAAGCATCGAGTCGATGCTTTCAGATGTATGAAGGCAAGAGCACGTTTTCAGCTAGAGTAATACGGCTTCATCCTAGCGACGTGGACGATGTCCGGCAGGGCACCACGACGGGAGGACCGCATGCTGGGCTCTGCGATAACTTCGTAGTTTACATCGCTGAGGTACTGAAAGCCCGGTAAGGGCCGAAATAACGACGCAAGAGTTTTTCAGAGTAGCCTCGTTGGCCTACGGGACTCCAGAGTCATGCTTTTTCTCCGGGTTGCTAGGTGATTTCTCTGTGGCGAAGATTGTACCTAGAGCATCCTGTTATTGCTGAATGCGAATGCGAAGCTAGTTGTCAAGCTTTCTCGGCGCGTACTGGTCAGCATTTTTAGTGGTCGTGGTAAAGACGTCAAATAAAAGCATCGCGTCTAACATCGTAGTTACCTCGCAGCCGTGAATCAGGCGTAAAGGTGTAAATCCTGTAGTTTTTTCCACGGTGGTGTTATACGCGAACGTTACGAAAGCGAGGGCACTGTCCCAGTTCTTATGGTCCACGTCGACATACACGAAAACTATGTTATTGATGGTTCTATCGAGCCATTCTGTTAATCTGTTAGCTTGTGGATGGTAAGCGGTCGTTCAGTGATGTACGGTGCCGCTGATTGTCGTCACTTCTTCCAGCAGTTGGGTAGTGAAAGCCGTGCCTCCGTCTGTTAAAACCACGGCCTGTGCACCTTGGTGGAGGACGACAGCATAAATGAATAAATCCGTGGCATCGCTTGCCATACCACCCTGGAGTGCTCGTTTTTCACAGTAACGGGTTAAATAGTCAGTCACAATTATTATCCAGCGATTGCCCGCTGAATATTTAGGAAATGGACCTAGCAGGTCCATGCCAACTTGAAACTGTTCTCGGGGTGGCTTCACAGGGTGTAAAAGACCAGCAGGTTTCATGGGTCTCGGCAGGTTTTGACATAGTGCTTGACGGTATGGGACAGTTTGGGCCAGTAGTAAGTAAGGTGGACATGAGGCAGAGTACGCCCGAGCCCTAAATACCCGGAAGAAGCTTGTCATGGCACGCCTTAAGGATGTCGTCTCGCATCACAGATGGTACGACCTGTAGGGCGGTTCGAGCGTTGCGATCAAAGCTACGCTTCTACAGGACATTGTCACGAAGGAACATTCATTAAATTGTGCACCTGAATGTTCGTGGTGGCTGTTCAAGCTTGTCCTCGAGATATTCGATGATCGGGCAAAGTTATGTGTCATCATGCTGTTTTTGAGCCCAGTCAGAAGCAGTGACAGCCATGAGGAAACTTTCGTCGTCAGTTTGGTCAGGAGGAATCGACTCGACTGGGGCACGTGATAGGCAGTCTGCATTGGTGTGCTTGCATCCTGACTTGTAAACCACCGTAACGTCAAATTCCTGTAAGCGGAGACTCCATCGAGCTAGGCGGTCTGAGGGGTCCTTCAAGCCTGCAAGCCAGCACAAAGAATGGTGGTCGGTGACTACTTTGAACGGGCGCCCGTACAAATACGGTTGGAGCTAGGCTATGGCCCACACGACAGCTAGGCATTCCTTTTATGTGGTGGAATGAGTCGTTTCAGTCGGTGATAAGGTACGACTAGCGTAGACGATCACTTGCTAGATACCTTCCTTCCATTGCACAAAGACTGCTCAGAGGCCGACTTTACTTGCATCTGTATGCACTTTAGTGTCGGCATTTTCGTCGAAATGACCCAAGATTGGAGGAGACTAGAGGCGTCCTCATATCTCACAAAAAGCTTCGTGTTGTTCTGGGGCCCACACAAAAGGAACGTTGTCTCTCGTGAGTTCGTTTAAGGGTTCTGCTATTTTTGAAAAGCTCAGAACGAAGCGACGATAATACGCACAAAGGCCTAGAAAACGGAGTACGTCGTGTTTGCTCGTCGCAGTTGGGAAGGCAGCGACAGCCAGCGTTTTCTCGGGGTCTGGGCGAATTCCTTCGCTGTTGAAGACATGGCCGAGAAACTTGAGCTCCTCGTAGCCGAAGTGGCAGTTTTCGGGCTTGAGCGACAAGCTAGCTGTTCTTAGCCCCTCAACTACTGCACGAAGACGCTGAAGGTGCTGCTTGAAAGTCGTTGAAAAAACGACATCATCCAAAAATACAAGAAATGATGGCCACTTGAGACCGCACAAAACTGTGTTTGCGAAAGGGCTTGATGACATGCGCGCCACTTCTCCTCAGGTGCAGTTAGGGATATGCACGATACCGGAGGTACCGGTACGTGACGGCAACTTGCAAAGAGCGGTTGTCAGCGAAAACCAAGAGATATGGCGGATGAGTCAAGAGAAATGCTTTGAGGTGGTGGAAATGAACAGAGAGGTGCATAGGTGGGATGTTTTTCCACGAGACAGAATTCACTTCGATGGGCGGCTAGGTCATGCGGTGGGTTGGTGACTTGCAGGATGCGCAGTAGCTTTTTTAGGGGGCACACGGGCCCTTCGGGGTGCAGGTTAGCTAGTAACGAGGAAAACAACCAGGGAGATTCTTTGACAGGTGGTATGGACAGATACGATTCCAGGGTGGCACCATTATCTAAGATAGGTAGAGTC
This sequence comes from Rhipicephalus microplus, assembly GCF_043290135.1. Lineage (NCBI taxonomy): Eukaryota > Metazoa > Arthropoda > Arachnida > Ixodida > Ixodidae > Rhipicephalus > Rhipicephalus microplus. The sequence continues at coordinate 162,377,351 of NC_134702.1, forward strand.
CGGGGCAGAAATAGACTTGGCCACGAGGGCTGAGACAATTCAAACATAAGGTATATTAACATTCAGGGTGGCAGGAACAGGCTGAATTGGGAAGATGTAGAAGAACAGCTGAGAGAAGGGAGGCCGATGGCATACGGTTTTGTAGAAACACATCTTAGGGACATGAAACAACCTCCTAACAACTCGGACTACGCGTGGGAATATTGTAATAGAACTGAAGCCAGCAGAAAGGGGGGTGGTATTGGGGCATTAATTCATAATAGCACAAACTGGCAAAAAGTCAAGCAGGAGTGCAAGAAACATTTATGGCTAAAAGGGAAAGTAGCAGGGCAAATGACACTCCTTGGTTTCGTATACTTGTGGACGGGAGCAAAGGTCAGAAAGGAAAACCAGGCAATGGTAGAGTGCATATCAAAGGACATTCAGTAGTTAGGAGGAGAGTGCGAGATAATTATACTAGGAGATATCAATGCACACATGGAAGATTTAGATGGGTATACCGACTTAACAGGCAAAATGATCATGGATATGTGTGAAAGGCATGATTTGATCATTTGCAATAGTACCGAGATGTGTGAAGGGCAAATAACATGGAAGGTGGGAAGGCTTCAGTCGACGATAGATTACGCACTGATATCCCGTAGGATGTATGATAGGCTCATGGGAATGCACATAGATGATGTGACTCCAGAGGTCTGGGTAGTGATTACAAACGTGTCAAGCTACGTTTTGGAAGAGCAGTGAAAGTGGGAAGGAGACAAGATGAGCAACTACAAAAAAATTTTTATTCAGAAAGGCAAATACAAATAGCTACTAAACAAATAAAGTAATCACTGAGGATAATCACACAGTGTGGACATACACAAATCTTATTGGACTGTTTGAGCTAGAGCTTGCTAACGCACGTGACAAGTCACCCTGAAAAAGAAGACACAAACACAAGAGTAGGTGGGAAGAGGAAGTTAAGAGGGCCATATCAAAACGTCAGGAAGCCTCTAGAGAACACAGACATGCTAAAAAGCGGGGTGAACCAACAGATGATGTTGAAAGAAAATGGAAAATTTTTCTAATTTGTTGAACAGTGCATCCCTTCTGATCAATGAAAATATTAGAAGAAAAGGAGCTCGGTGGCTGACAGAGGTACATATAAAAGATAGAAAGGCAGCTGCAAAGTTTTGTAACCATCTAAACTCCCTAAGAAATGAGACGAGCCTAGAGCGGAGGTTTATAACTACAGTTCAAGGTGCTAGGCGCTTGTCATTGATGCAAGTTTGTCCTTGATTATCTCATGGAGGTTGGGAGCAGAAGTGTGGACAGAGGCAATGGTTGGGTTGCCTGGAATAAGGCCGTGGAGTTCCTCTCTGACAATAGTGTAGATAAGGGCTCGCAATTCGTGTTCTCCAATAAAGCGAGCGTCGCAGGAGGCGTTTGGAAGGCGCATGTAATGAAGCCCGTCCAGGCGCTGGTATGTGGTGATGACGTTGTATTCTGGCTAACGAAAGCATTCAAGGCCACAAAATTGATACCTTTCAGTAGATGTACGATGCGATCAACCTCTGTTATGTCATTTTGTGCTCGGCGACAGAGAGCCAGAAAATCTTCAACGTAGGATGTATGATTCGTCGTCTCCCTGGATGCGGGTTCTGAGCTTCTGTTTTTCTGTTTCGCAACCGCTGAGCATCCTGCAGACGTGCCAAATATCTGACGGAGATGTCCCGTGCAGGCCAACCAATAGGATAAGCCGCTCTTGTGGCTGTAGTACCAGGTTTTAGCGATGCCATTGAGGTAAAAAGGATCGTAGCGCAGTTTGTGCGCCTCGTCCCAATAACTACAAACACTGGTTTGATCTTAACTATCTAGCCATTCTTCGACTTCTTCGCTGCGAAGGCCGGAAAATACCGGAGGGTCTTAGTGAGAGGTACTCACGGTGTATTGAAGCCTAAGTGGCTGTGAAGGAGCGGTTGCAGCAGCGGACGGGTTTGGTTCTGCCACCGCTGTTGCTTGAGGGCACAACCATCGACCAGACCGGAGCTCCAGGGGTGACGGGTAGAGCAAGAGGACGTGTGAACCGAAGCACATTCCACCGCTTATGAGACCACGTCCGGTAAGGCAATAACCAGGTTATATTTTTAATCCAGATGCATGAGCCAAAGCGGCCCATACCACGTGACATACGTTCATAATAACTACACTAGTTTGGTCATACAGATGAAGATGTAGTACATAGTCACCGCTCACAATATATATATATATATATATATATATATATATATATATATATATATATATATATATATTGTCACAGTAAAATCAGTGCAAGTAACAGTGTAGCCAACAGCGGAACAGCTTCGATCGAGAAGCGCAAGTTTGTCGTCGTCTTTCTGCCGACCAAATCCTTCGACAAGCACAAGTAATGATGACATTAGCCACGCAACAGCCAGAAACCCACTGCATGCTTGTGTAATAACTCTCCTTCTTGAAAAGCATCCGATTGATGCTTTCAGATGTATGAAGGCAAGAGCAAGTTTTCAGCTCAAGTACTACGGTTTCATCCTAGCGACGTGGACGATGTCCAGCAGGGCACCACGACGGGAGGACCGCACGCTGGGCTCTGCGATCACTTCGTAGTTTACATCGCTGAGGCGCTGAAGAACCCGCTAAGAGCCGAAAAAAACGATGCAAGAGCTTCTCAGGGTGGCCGCGTTGGCCTACGGGACTCCAGAGCCATACTTTTTCTCCGGGTCGGTAGGTGACTTCTCTGTGCCGAAGGTTGTACCTATGAGCATCGTGTTGTGGCTGAGAGCTAATGTGCTAGCGAGCTAGTGGTTGAGCTTTTTCGGCGCACTGTGCATACTGGTCATCATTTTCGGTGGTGGTCGTAAGTGCGTCAGGTAAGAGCATGGCGTCTAACATCGTAGTAACTTCGCGGCCATGAAGCAGGTGGAAAGGTGTCAACCCTGTACTATCTTGCACGGCAGTGTTATATGCGAAATTTACGAAAGGGAGGACACTCTCCCAGTTCCTATTGTCTACGTCGACATACATGGAAATCATGTGTGTGATGGCCGTATTGAGCCGTTCTGTTAATTTGTTAGCTTGTGGATGGTAAGCTGTCGTTGGGCGATGTATGGTGCCGCTGAGTGTCATCACTTCTTCTAGTAGTTGGACAGTGAAGGCCGTGCCTCTGCCTATTAGAGCCATGGACGGTGCATCAAGGCAGAGGACGACAGCATGAATGAAGAAACCCGCGACATCGCCTGCCGTACCGCACTGGAGTGCTCGTGTTTCACAGTTACGGATCAAATAGTCAGTCGCAATTATTATCCAGCAATTACCCGCTGAAAATTTCAGAAATGGACCTAGCAAGTCCAGGCCAACTTGTTGAAATGGTTCTTGGGGTGGCTCCACAGGGTGTAAAAGACCAGCAGGTTTCATGGGCGGAGTTTTGTGACGCTGACAATCTCGACAGGTTTTGACGTAGTGCTTGACGGTACGGGACAGTTTGGGCAAGTAGTACGTGTGGCGGATACGTGCCAGAGTATGCGGGAACCTTAAATGCCCGGAAAACGGTTCGTCATGGCACGCTTTAAGGATGTCGTCTCGCATCAGAAATGGCACGGCCAGTAGGGCGCTTCAAGCGTAGGGATCAAAGCTCTGCTTGTACAGGACGTTGTCACGAAGGAAAAATAATTAAATTGTGCACCTGAATGTTCGTGGTGGCTTTTCAAGCTAGTCCTCGAGATAGTCGATGATCGGGCGAAGTTATGTGTCATCACGCTGTTTTTGAGCCAAGTCGAAGGCTGTGACGGCCATGAGGAAACTTTCGTCGTCAGTTTGGTGAGGCGGAATTGACTCGACTGGGGCGCGTGATACGCAGTCAGCATCCGTGGGCTCGCGTCCTGAGTTGTTAACTACCGTAACGTCAAATTCTTGTAAGCGGAGACTCCATCGAGCTAGGTGCCCTGAGGGGTCTTTCAGGCCAGCAAGCCAGCACAAGGAATGCTGGTCGGTGACTACTTTGAACGGTCGCCCGTACAAATACGGTAGGAGCTTCACTATGACCCCCAAGACAACTAGGCATTCTTTTTCTGTGGTGGAATAGTTTGTTTCAGCCGATGATAACGTACGACTAGGGTAGGCGATCACTCGCTTGATACCTTCCTGCCGTTGCACAAGGACGGCTCCGAAGCCGACTATACTTGCATCTCTATGCACTTCAGTGTCGGCATTTTTGTCGAAATGACCCAAGATTGGAGGAGTCTCGAGGCGTCGTCGTAGCTCGCAAAAAGCTTCGTGTTGTTCTGGGGCCCACACAAAAGCAACGTCGTCTGTTGTGAGTCGGTTTAAGGGTTCTGCTATTTGGAAATGTTTGGAACGAAGCGATGATAGTACGCACAAAGGCCCAGAAAACGGCGTACGTCATGTTTGTTCGTCGGTGTTGGGAAGGCAGTGACAGGCAGTGTTTTCTTGGGGTCTGGGCGAATTCCGTCACTGTTGACAATATGGCAGAGAAACTTGAGCTTCTCGAAGCCGAAGTGGCTTTTTTCGGGCTTGAGTGACAGGCAAGCTGTTCGTAGCGCCTCAAGTACTGCACGAAGACGCTGAAGGTGCTGCTCGAAATTCAATGGAAAAAACGACGACGTCATCTAAATAGCAAAGACACGATTGCTACTTCAGACCGGACAAAACTGCATCCATCATTCGTTGAAAAGTCCCGGCAGCGGAGCACAGTCCAAAAGGAAGCACCTTGAATTCAAAGAGCCCGTCAGGAGTAATGAAGGTGGTCTTTTCCCGGTCACGCTCATCGACCTCAATTTGCCAATAACCTCTGCGTCGATCCATGGATGAAAACTATTAGGTGTTTCTAAGGTTGTCGAGAGAGTCGTCGATGCGGGGAAGCGGATGAACGTCTTTTTTTGTCACGGTGTTCAGTTTGCAATAGTCAACACTGCAACGCAATGTGCCATCTTTCTTTTTCACCAACACAACCGGTGATGCCCATGGGCTTGTAGATGGCTGAATGATGTCGTCAGCAATCATTTATTTTACTTGGTCATCGATGGCGCCTTGTTTTCTGCGGGAAACTCGATAATTATGTTGTCGAATAGGCATTTCGCTGGGCTCTGTTATGATTCTGTGCTTTGCGACGGGTGTCCGATTTTGCACATCGTGGCAAAGCAATCAGTGAAGGAAAGCACGAGGGAGCGAAGAATCTCTCGCTGTGAAGTCGAAAGTGCGCAGTTCACATCAAGCTTAACCGGAGACTGTTTGTCATCGCGAAGAGCGGAAGAGAGTTGCATGAGTGAGAAGCTGGCTTTCGACTCTCCAGTTTCTTCGGAGTGAACGATGACACGCTGCCTCATGAAAAGCTGGTATTCATGACTGAAATTTGTTAGTAGAATTTTCGCAGGCTCTTGCGTCAATTCTATGAGACCACGGGCCATGCATACTTGACGAGACAAGAGCATGGACACATTGCCTGCCACAACTCTGAGAGCCGTTAGGTTGATGTCACTCAGCACGTTAACCAGAACACTGGAACGGGGCGGTACTGTCACTGAATCGTCGGATACATGCAACGCCATCATACGCGATTCACAATCCTGAGAATATTCGTTACGTGAAAATGTCACCAGCAATTCTCGTAGATTTATAATAACGCCGTATTCTCGAAGGATGTCTAATCCCAAGATGACCTGCCTGGAGCATTCACGCAGTACGACGAAAGTCCCAATGACGGTCGAAGCGCTAATATGTACTAGGACAATGCACCTCCCAACCGGCGTTACTATATGACTACCCGCGGTATGGAGCTGCGGACCGTTCCATTCATTGCATCACTTCTTTTCAGAGAGCAACTGCGAAGTCACCACTCATAACGAAGTAATTCGCGCCAGTATCCCCGAGTGCGGTGATCGAGTGATTGTCCACGGTTATAGAAATAGCGACGGAAGTTGCTGCGTCATGTTCAAAAAAACTCGTGACAAATATTGGCGTCGTCAACGTGTCGTGGCGGAGAATATTTGTCAGTTCGTTCAACAGCGGCCCTACCCCCAGAGGCCGCTGACCTCAATTTTCCCGGCGTGGGACAGGACTTGGGGACCTGTTTCGTACACCACAGAACGTGGCGTAACGACTAGGCGAGCCGAGGCGCCGAGGAGAAGGTGACCGCGGCCGGTGGCTTTGTGCAGGAGGAAACGGCTGCTGTGCTGCTCGGTATTGCTGAATCTCGCGAGGACGCTGCCCGTTGCTGGGTCGACGCGCGTTAGGGTGAAACCCTTGAAGGCCCATCCTGCGATACGCGCACTGGCGGTACAGATGGCCCGCTTCGCCACAGTGGTAGCAAAGAGGCCTGTTGTCAGAGGTGCGCCATTCGTCAGATTTACGGGTGACTTCACGCGGAACGTCATATTGGAAAGTGTTCTCGTAGTTGTTATGACTGTGCATTTTCCGACTACATCGACAACAACAGGCGCGACTGCTGTCAGTTCAGTCAGTCAGTCACAGTCAGTCAGTTCAGTCAGTCAGTTGGTCAGTTAGTCACAGTCAGTAAGTCAAATATCAAATACAGGCGGCTAAAAAATAGAGGCGGCTAAGAGTGTAGCTGTCGTCAATGTCGCAACCGCGACTGACTGACTGACTGACTGACTGACTGACTGACTGACTGACTGACTGACTGACTGACTGACTGACTGACTGACTGACTGACTGGCTGGCTGGCTGGCTGGCTGACTGACTGGCTGACTGACTGACTGACTGACTGACTGACTGAACTGAACTGAACTGACTGAACTGACTGTCTGAACTGACTGAACTGAACCGACTGAACTGACTGACTGAACTCACTGTCTGAACTGACTGTGACTGACTGACTGAACTCACTGTCTGAACTGACTGTGACTGACTGACTGACTGAACTGAACTGACTGTCTGAACTGACTGACTGACTGACTGACTGACTGACTGACTGACTGAACTGACTGTCCGAACTGACTGTGACTGACTGACTGGACTGACTGACTGACTGACTGACTGATTGGCTGACTGACTGGCTGACTGACTGACTGACTGACTGACTGACTGAACTGAACTGAACTGACTGAACTGACTGTCTGAACTGACTGACCTCACTGTCTGAACTGACTGTGACTGACTGACTGAACTCACTGTCTGAACTGACTGAGACTGACTGACTGACTGACTGACTGACTGACTGACTGACTGACTGACTGACTGACTGACTGACTGACTGACTGACTGACTGACTGAACTGAACTGACTGTCTGAACTGACTGACTGACTGAACTGACTGAACTGACTGTCTGAACTGACTGTGACTGACTGACTGGACTGACTGACTGACTGACTGACTGACTGACTGACTGACTGAACTGACTGAACTGACTGTCTGAACTGACTGTGACTGACTGACTGGACTGACTGACTGAACTGACTGAACTGAACCGACTGAACTGACTGACTGACTGACTGACTGACTGAACTGAACCGACTGAACTGACTGTCTAAACTGACTGACTGACTGACTGACTGACTGACTGACTGACTGACTGACTGACTGACTGACTGAACTGATTGACTGACTGACTGAACTGACTGACTGAACTGACTGTCTGAACTGACTGCGACTGACTGACTGACTGACTGGACTGACTGCACTGACTGACTGACTGACTGACTGGCTGGCTGGCTGGCTGACTGACTGACTGACTGACTGACTGACTGACTGACTGACTGACTGACTGACTGACTGACTGACTGACTGACAGCTGTCGCGCTTGTTGTTGTCGATGTAGTCGGAAAATGCAAAGCATTTACCCAGCACTCAGGATGCTGGGTTCAAAAATTGTTTATTGATCAAGCTTACGCGTGCCTACGTATGTTTCTTCCATGACAAACGTATCAAAAAGGAGCACCAGGACCATCGGGTGAATTTTCTTGTCGTATTTCTTCATTGGAGGACACGCCCGCCACTTGTAGCGCCACATGCGGTGGTTGAATGCCTCGCCATCCGGAAACACCTCGTTGTTTGAGAGCACAATGACGGGTGTCCTGGAAATGGTCTGGTCAGCAGTGTACTTGACAGTCACCGAGTCTACGTCACCACAAAAATTTTTTTGACAACTTCAAAAGCAGATGACTCACAGTTTGGCTCGTTCTATATCAGAATGCGACGGCCCACGTTGTCTTGTAGAGGTAAGCTAGTGTAGCGGTTAAAGTTACGAATGATACCACGGTTATTGTTGTAGCACCCTCGTTCGGGCGGCGCGCAAACCGGAGAGCGCGCGATGGCGACAGAAGAAAATAAAGAAGGCGCTAGGCCGTGGCACGCGAAGCCACGGCTCACGTTCCGGGCTGGCATCGGTTATTGTTCAGGCGTGTCTTTGTTCGCTCCTGTGGCATAAGCCTACAAGTGGTGACCTCGGACGAAGACAATGACTGACTCGAATGCACCCTCAACCGAACAAGCCTCACGTCCGCAGGACGTCTCGGCCGTGCAACTGCGTCTCCCATCTTTCTGGCCACAGTACCCGCAAGTTTGGTTTCATCAGGTCGAGGCGCCATTCTCCGTGTACCGTTATATATTGACCATGGTCGATCGCTTCACACGCTGGCCAGAGGCTGTTGCAATTCAACATATCACAGCCGAGACAGTTGCCCGCGTTTTCATTTCTACATGGGTATCCCGTTTTGGCTGTCCTGGCACCGTGACAACAGACCGTGGACGTCAGTTTGAGTCCTCGCTGTTTACTTGCCTTAATCGCATCCTCGGAGCCAGACATTGCCGTACCACGGCTTATCATCCCTGCGTCTACGGCATGGTGGAACGCCTTCACCGACAACTGAAGACCGCCTTGACTACCCGCCTCAATAGAGCCACCTGGGTTGATGCCTTGCCACTGGTGCTCTTAGGTTTACGAGCTGTCATCCGGGCAGACCTGCAGTGCTCAACAGCAGAGCTGGTGTATGGCACTTCTCTACGGCTTCCGGGAGACTTCTTCACGTCAACGAAGCTACCAGACTAGCCACAGCAATTCCTACAACGCCTCCTCGACTGCGTTCAAGACCTCCGGCCCACTCCACCCAGACCTTCTGAACACAAGACCATATTCGTCCACCCTGATCTGGCAACTGCAACACATGTTTTCGTGCGCCACGACGCGGTCAGGCCACCTTTGACACCAGCCTACGACGGACCATTCCGCGTACTTCACCGCAACCCCAAAACTGCCACTCTACTTCAGAACGGCCGTGAAGAGACAGTCAGCTTGGACCGACTCAAGCCGGCGTACCTGGAGACCGCCCTAGAAAGCCTCTCATCTACGACTGATCTTCCGTTGGAATACCACAAACGGCATGTCACATTCCGACTTCCAGTCTACACGGGGGGCCCTGTAGCGCCCTCGTTCGGGCGGCGCGCAAACCGGAGAGCGCGCGATGGCGACAGAAGAAAATAAAGAAGGCGCTAGGCCGTGGCACGTGAAGCCACGGCTCACGTTCCGGGCTGGCATCGGTTATCGTTCAGGCGTGTCGTTCTTCGCTCCTGTGGCATAAGCCTACATTGTAAAATGAAAGAACAGGATCAAAAAAAGTTTTTTTCTGCACTCGGAGGGGACACAATTTCCATGCAATTTTTTTGGGGACCACCTTCTCGACTAGACTGTGCAAGTTGTTTGCAAAGGCCGACACTTCCTCGTGGATGCCGTGAAACTGAAAGTTTAAAAGTTCCCTCATGGCATCAAATGACGCGGGCACATTCATGTAAAAGGTAGTGAGGGCGCCATATGGGGCGTCATAGAGTGGCTGCGTGTTTTTATACATTTCAATGAAGTCGAGGGTGGAGTACGAACTCATCTCATCATTACACACTTCGATGGCTCGTTGAAGGCACTTGTCGTCCAGGCAAATAAACCAAAAGATCGGGTCCGTCAGACATTTTGGGGTGCGCACAATGTTGCTCGACGGCGACACGGGGTTTTCGCGTAGCCAGTCGTAGATGGATTCTTCCTACGCTCTTTTTGCACGTTTTTGGCACTTTGTACCCTTTTTTGCGCATACTTTGTCAGCGTCTCCACCGCTCGTCTGACCTCCTTGGCATCGTCACATGCAACTGAATGCTGATGTTTCGGGGGCAGTATTACCAAAACTCGGCCGGGCTCGTGTCCAGGACCTTGGAATTGTTCCAAATCTTTATCTCTAATGTCGCGACCCCAATCGCTTCCTCCCACTTTAAGGAATTCCAGTAGTCGGTGCTCACTCTAGAGATAGTGGACGAGATTGTAGAGGTCCCATGCGCTGGCGTTTGTAGACCAAATTGACGCGCGATTTGGTCGTCTGACGAAGCCAGCGAAGCCAGTGCTGTAAATCTGTAAATTAATAATATAGAATAATAGAGTAACGGGCCGAGCACCGAACCCTGAGGAACGTCTGAAAGAACAGATGCGAATTCTGAGTCCGAATTGCCTATGTGAACAAACTGCCTACGCCGTGTAAGATATGAGTCGAGCCCCTGTACTATCCGAGGATTGTCAAAAAGGCATCGGATATTTAACATTAAATGTCGGTTGGACACACAGTCGAAGGCTTTTTCAAAATCAAGAAAAACCATGTCAATCTGTCCGCCCTTGTCAAGCATTACCATTAGATCATTTACAGTGTGAATAAGGTGCGTTGCAGTGGACAACCCGCGCCGAAAACCATGCTGACTACTTAAAAAATAATTGTTGTCCTCTGAGAAAGAACAGATATGCCTAAATATGAAATGTTCCAAAACCTTGCTACAAGTGCACAGTAGCAAAACTGGTCTGTAGTTGATTACTTTAAGTTTGTCGCCAGTCTTAAAAATAGGCACCACCTTTCCAGTTTTCCGTTCTAAAGGTATTTCCGCTGTCCGTATACTTTCTTTAAAGATTATGTTCAGATACTTCGTGCACCATTCGGCGTTCTGCGCAGGAACATATTTGGTATGCCATCTGGGCCAATAGATTTTTTAGTGTCTGATTCGAGTAGCGCCGAAAAAATGCCGCTTTCGTTGATTTCTATATTCGGGATAGCATAGCTAGTTTTCGGATATGACGAGGGCTGAACGGTGGCACGAGAAAACACAGACGAAAAGTAGTCATTAAATGTATTGGCTATACAGTTACTGTCATCGGTGATAGTGTCATCAAGTTTCATTTTGCTAATAACCTCATTTTTATTCGTTAGGTGCAACGAGAACTTTCTTGGGTCATTTGCCAAAAAATGATGCATTTTGACGTTGAAGAAATGGAACTTGGATAGCTTTATCTTTGTGCGCAATTCATCTCGGAGTAACTGTAGGGACACCGCCCCTCTGTTCCCAGCCGAGCGATGTAATCGTTTGACACGGCGTTTCAACTGTAATATTTCGCGAGTGACCCAGGGATTCCGCCGACTACGCTTTTTTTGTCTAGTAGAGACATAATTGCTAATGCATTTATTAACAACAGCCTTGAAATGAATCCACAAATCTTCGACAGTAGAATTTCCAGTAGCATAAATATGTTGAAAAATATCAAAATTTTCTTTCAGAAGATCTAGTATAATCTCATCTTGAGCACGGTTAAAATCAGGGAATTTTTTAGTGACGTTTTCGCCCTTTATCCTCAAGACTCGCATACGACCAGAAAAAAGGACGATGTCGTGATCGGATAGCCCAGGCAAATACGACATGTCATAGCCTACAGCACTAATATTTTCCGAAACAAAAAAAAATCAAGCGATCAAGAACTGTGCTAGAAGTAGCTGATACACGCGTAGGCTGATCCACAAGTTGCTTCAGACGAAACGAAAAAGCAATATCAAGCATCAACTCGGAATGCTGACATGATGACGGAACACACAGTAGGTCCCAGTTAATTTTTGGAAGGTTGAGATCACCGCACAAGATGACATTAGCATTGCTTTTACAGTGCTCATATATGAAATCATGCGGTTTTTCTAGAATTGAAAGATCTGCATCTGGCGGTCTGTAAATTGCACATTGTCGTTGTCGATTATTATTTACAATACTGCTACATCGACAACGACAAGCGCAACAGCTGTCAGTTCAGTCAGTCCGTCAGTCAGCCGAACATCAAATAGAACCCGATCGAAGTGGTCTAGCCAGTCATCTACGTCCTCAAATACATCACCATGAACGGGCTTCAGGGTGCGTGCTGTGTAGACGACGCTTGGGGCGGATGCGAGTTTGTCTACGTTGCTCTCTTGCGTCTGACTTGCCGTTGTGGTGGTCATTCTTGCCGAGCTCAAGGGACCGAATTCTGGAGGTAGTCCTGGCAAGCGGCGACTGAGGCAAAGTGCCAGGTTTCCGAAACGAAAAAAAGATCAAGAACTGTGCTAGAAGTAGCTGATACATGCGTAGGCTGATCCACAAGTTGCTTCAGACGAAACGAGAAAGCAATATCAAGCATCAACTCGGAATGCTGACATGATGACGGAACACACAGTAGGTTCCAGTTAATTTTTGGAAGGTTGAGCTCACTGCACAAGATGACATTAGCATTGCTTTTACAGTGCTCATACATGAAATCATGCAGTTTTTCTAGAATTGAAAGATCTGCATCTGGTTGTCTGTAAATTGCACATTGTCGTTCTTGATTACATCGACAACGACAAGCGCAACAGCTGTCAGTTCAATCAGTCCGTCAGTCAGCCGAACATCAAATAGAACCCGATCGAAGTGGTCTAGCCAGTCGTCTACGTCTTCAAATACATCACCACGAACGGGCTTCAGGGCGCGTGCTGTGTAGACGACGCTTGGGGTGGATGCGAGTTTGTCTACGTTGCTCTCTTGCGTCTGACTTGCCGTTGTGGTGGTCATTCTTGCCGAGCTCAAGGGACCGAATTCAGGAGGTAGTCCTAGCAAGCAGCGACTGAGGCAAAGTGCCAGGTTTTCCTCCGGAGTTGTTGAAATGGTGGCAGAAGCTTGAAGCGGCTTGAGTTAAAACTACCGAATTCGGATTCTACCAAGCCACTCCACGGTAATAAAATCAGTGCAAGTACCAGTGTAGCAAACAGCGGAACAGCTTCGATCTTGTCTTGTCTTGTCTTGTCTCCTAGGAGATCTTGGCTCATACCCACATGGGGAATTAGCCACACTGTACCTCATAATAGATCATTTTTTACAACGCTTGCTAAAAAAAATAAAGAGAAATTAGATAGAAACAATAGTAATGTTACTTTGAAAAAATGTGAAAAATTGCAGAAGAATGCGATAAACCAGGATATATAAAACAAATTAACAAGAATGAGGAAGGGGGAGAAAGAATTGGATATATCTGGCAGTACCACTAGCAGCGTATCCTTCCGGTTGCATGAATGAATTTATGTAGCGCTGACAGAATAGCACTGCGGCCCACACCCAACTGACTGGCTCCAAACGATAATAGGGTGGATGTATTGATTGGCAATCTGAGCATACCAATCGGTCTTTCAAGAATTATTCGGCGCAATGAGGCGAAGTGGTGGCATGTGAGAAGAAAATGATCTATTGTTTCCGGTTCATTGCAAACTACACATAGGTTAGTTAATGAAAAACCTGATTTGTTGAGATAAAAATTTAACAGAGGAACTCTACAGCGAAAGCTTGTGAGGGTCACCTCACATTGACGGGAAAGGCATTTTGCGATGTTCCATGTGAATTGCAAGTGCCAAAATTCTTCAGATTGTAGAAGCGACGTTTCATTGATTTTTAAGATTAACAGGCGTTTGAATCGTTCGGCAGTAATAAAAGGAAACAGTGGAGCTACTAGCACCACCGGAAAATTTAAAGATGCCGAAGCGAGCGAATCAGCAATTTCATTTAGTTCAATTCCAGCATGCCCGGGGACCCAAATAAACCGAACTTTTGATAGGCTATGCGGTACGAGAGACCAAAATATCCTGAGAAGAGGAGACTTCTTTGCGGACGTTAGATGTGTACATACAGACAAAACATCCGAAATAATAACAGCTTTTGATTGCTGATAATTTAGTTTTCGAAGAGAAAATGTAATAGCCAGGAATTCTGCGAGATAAATTGGTGTGATCGAGCAGCGTAAGTTTGTCGTCGTCTTTCTGCCAACCAAATCCTTCGACACGCACAAGTAATGATGACACTAGCCACGCAACAGCCAGAAACCCACTACATCCTCGCGTCAATATATATATATATATATATATATATATATATATATATATATATATATATATATATATATATATATATATATATATATATATATATATATATATATATATATATTTGTGATCGAGACAGACACAACATCCGTTCGTCGGGCAAGCTGTTCTATTCTGCCTCTTCTTCCTCACTCACCTCGCATGCGCATCTGTGCCAGAGTGCCAGTTTCGGTCTCCGTCATCACACTCGGCCATGACTTCAAGCATTGTCGATGGGCCACACGACAATATTCATATGGGTGAGGCTAGCTGCAGCAGTTGACATTGCTTCAGGTGGGCGGCGTCGGCTGCATCGTCGTGGTCGGCCCCGACCACGGTGGAAGTTTGTCGAAATTGGCTCCAGCGGCCGAAACTGGCTATGTCGCCTGGGTCGTTCGCCATGTCGTGGTAGGGGCTGGGTCTTGGTTGGTCCCTTTGTTGATGATGACTCCGCGGGACGACATTGACTGTCGCGGAGCAGTCAACAGCCTTGGCCACGCTGCGGCTTTTTAGAGAAAGCAGTTCGACTTGGATTTTTCTTTGGTGAGCCGAGCAGGCATTCTCGTGGTAGAAGTTTCCTGCAGTGGTGTGGTTTTCTTGGAGATGGTTCTGGCGGGCAGCCCCGACTGGATCGACATGGTCGCAGGTTGATCACAGAACGCTTTTGTTTGTCCCACCACATTTTAGAAAACAGGGCAGGAAATGGTGGATCCGGCAACGAAACAAGTAGCATCATACGCAGCCGTCTACGCAATTTTCGGCGGATCGAGGGTTGTTTTTGGTGCGATTAGACATCTGCACAAACTTGGGGTGAAGCCCTCGTGCTGACCTGTGGCGTGGCTCCTGCGCCGTGACTTGCGTAGTCCGTGACTTGCGGTGCGTGGTTGCTATGGGGCTCCCAGGTGCTATAAAGTCAGCTATTCTTGAAGCCACGCTGCGTACTGGGGGGAGATCGTCGACGGAAGCCGTTCCGAAAATCGGAGACTCTACCAATTCAGGCAGTGCATATCCTCTTCCGTCTGGTCAGATGGGATGTTATTAGCCTCAGCGGAAAGACCTGTCTCATTAGGTGGTAGAATGTCCAGTAGGATGGTGGCCGGTGCCTCTAAGTCGACCGGACGACCTGCGTTGGGGCCTCTTGCGGAGCGTTGCGCAAAGCTTGCCATCAGGGACCCACCGGACACAGCAGCACCATCGGGCCGGTGCTCCTCAGGAGCTCTAAATACGACAGCAGAAATGCCTGTGCAAGGCAGAGTTACACGATCGTGATTGTTCCCTACATCTTGGTCACCGAGAGATGACACGATGGTAGGGGCTTGAATTGCATCCTCCGGGTCGGGCTTTTCCCGAGTTCCGTCCTGAGAGAAGGTCGATTTGCATGGGCAAGTGGCACAGGGAATTGGACCGAAAGCAGCTATGAGCTTGAAGCTCTCTCCGCCCATGACTGCTGCTCCCAACCTTCATACCGGTGCCACGCCGCTGCACCTTCCCGAAAACGGTCTATGGCCACATACCATTTTGGATTCTCTGTCCAGGCCACGCACATTGCTAGCGCGTTGACGGTTGCCACCCAGCTGTCGGTGTCGTTCCGGAACCCGTCGAATTCCGACAGTTCGTAGGTGGACGGCGATGGTTGGGCGGCACAAGAGAATGCGGATATCACTGAGGCAAAGTCGTTGAGCTGGTCTGAGAGTTGCAGAAGGGTGCTCCAAAGCTGCCACCGTTGCTCCATGGGGCTTGCCTCAAGGTCGTGCGAGGCAGCTACATCCAACACGGCGTTAGTGGCACGCAATTCTGGCAACATTGTAGGAGCTCGCTCGGAAATCGACGCTGTCAGTTCGTTAGTCTTGACGCGGAGTAGCGCGATGGTACGCCGCAGGTTCGCGACGCTGTCGTGTGTGAAACCCGAAAAGTCAGTGATCGCGGTCTTCGAATAAGTAGCGGTTGCAGCACTCACGCCGGTGAGTTTGACGAGCAGAGAAGCCTGGACGGCGTTCCATGGCAGCTCGTATGTTGAAAGAGTGTGGCAACGGGAATGTAGGCCATGGGAAGCGTGAGCGGCAGTCCCAAAGGACAGGAGCCGGTGCGGACCCCTGCCGTGAAACGGTGACAGGGTGTCAATAAGGTCATGCCCTACAACCCCCGTGGAGGCCTGGACGCCGTCCACTGGTGGTCTGAAGGGTAGCTGAAACGGCGGGTGGGACCCCATTGGCAAGGAAGCGTGAACGGCATTCCTCGATGGAGAAGCCCGCGATGCCGACGAACCACGAAGACACGTACCGGTGGCTTCCCGCGGATTATTCACTTGTCGAACTGCGCCATTATAAAGAGCGAGACAGACACAACACCCGTTCGTCAGGCAAGCTGTTCTTATTCTGCCCCTTCTTCCTCGCTCACCTAGCATGCGCGCCTGCGCCAGGGTACCAGTTTCGGTCTTCGTCATCAATATATATATATATATATATATATATATATATATATATATATATATATATATATATATATATATATATATATATACGCGGCAAACAAGCCATTTCTGTGTGAGTAGGTAAAGTCTGGTCCCGGGTGCATTTTCATTAGTGACCATCTCAGCACTTCTCCACATTGATTACCTTGAACTTGCAGATTTCACAATAGAACCTGTACAATTGGAGCAATTTGTTCCTATCAAAATTCACAGTGCAAATGTAGTGCCACCCAATGTTGCGAGCAAATTTTGCGCAAAAATAACGCTCTCATCTCTCATGAACATATGTTGGTTTAGGGACGTTAAACCCCACATAGCAATCATCAATCACAAATAACGCTTGTGAAATCCTGTTGACAACGTGCAGCATAACTTACAAAAAAATATTCATTGCGTATCGCAAGCACGCTTGGAGGCACGCAGTAATGTAAAAAAGTCGTCGACTAAAAGCTATCACTGCGTCAGTGCACATGCTGCTTGATATATAGAGTTTAACATAAAAATCCTTCCCTTAGGCATGCAGTCACAAATATTGACCGTAATAAATTATTTGCTTAGCAAAGTAACCAAAACTGAAATATAAATACGAATGGACAAAAACATGCTGTGTATACTTCTATTACAGTCGTTGTAAGCGGAGCGGTGCTTGACTTGTGAAACACACTTTACCACGACGAGGACTACGCTATCTACGCTTAACAGAGATTAACGAATAACGATGTGTTTTGGATCGGATAGGTCATCACAATGATACGTTTTCAAGGACTATGTAGTCCATTCTATGGTGCGATGACAGGCCATTGCTCCAAACGGTCACTTTACCTGTTCTTTACTGTATTTTACTGCGATTACTTTACTTTTACTTACTCCTTTCACCAGCATACGCATAGAAAGAGCAGGCAGTTTCATGACTTCGATACCTATATGCACATTCTGATGGAACTACCACCGATAACGTTACAGAAAAAATCTGATTCCTGTGCCTCCCAGCAGTCGGGTCGTTGTGAACCCCCCCCCCCCCCCCCCCCCCCCCGAAAAAAAAATTCTCGCTACGCCCCTGGATGCCATGGCTAGGTTCAATTCCAGCTTGAATACCTGGGCCCGGATTCACAAAACTCACTTACGAAAACATTTTTGCGCAAGAGAAATTTTGTCGCGTAAGTCAATTCACGAAAAGAAAAAACGTCGTAAGAGGCCATAGTTGTCACATCGGCCGCTGCAAATAAAGCGCGCTGTGACTGCCCGGGAACATGTCAGCGATGGTGATGCAGTTGCTATATTTGCTTACGTCACCGAAAAGTGCTCGTAAGTGGATTCACGAAGCGAAATTGTGCGTAAAAACAGCATGGCTGAAAGAAAATCCTAAGAGTGGTCCGGACCACTCTTAGGAACAATGTGGCTACTTAGAACCTGCTGCCGCAACGGTATACTTTGGTGCCCTGGCTGGTTTTGAGGTAATTCACGCCCATTAAGGGCTGCCTGATGATTGCTGGTGCGTTTTTATTTCTTTCGGCGCTTTGAGCTTGGCGTGTCGTTTCCCTTGTACGCAGTGGATGGTGTTGACAACCACCATCGTCCAATAAAATCGAAGTCGCAGTAATTGAAGAATTCTATTGGGCGTCAATGGCATAAAACTACGCATGTAAAGATTTGTGGTTGGATGAAAACCAACGTGATACGTGAATGGTACCCCCTCGCACATAAGAGAAAATTTTGTCACGCCGTGAAAATAGTGCAAGTACTTTCTAAGAGCTCTCTTATCATCTTATGTGCTGCCCAGTTGTCGAAAACAACATGGCGTCGTAAACAGCATATCGGTCAGTGCGACTTTCAGCAAACGCTTCTCGCACGAGTTACTTCAGCGTTTGACCGGATGTGTTGTGATTACAGCAGCTCTTTCGGTGCGTGTAAGCAGTGCGGAAAGCTGTGGCAGTGCAATGGTGTACGGTGAAGCGCAGCGAAGCCTGTGCGTCGGTGTGGTTATCAAGTGGGGATCGGCGTCGATGTATCGACGGCAACTAGCACTCGAGAAGCCTGCAATGTGTGTTTGTGTGCCGGTAACAGTTCGTTCGCTTGACTTTCCAGTCTCTCAGTTTGGTGCTGTGCGACATTTCGGATTGACAGCGTTTTGACACGTTACTTGAGTGACCCCAAGTACGTACGGAAACGTATGAACTACGCGCTCGGTTCTTGCTTCGCCACTAGTTAGCCCGTACGCTTCTATTTACTTGAGAGCAATGTACTGTTCGGAAGTGAAACGATGTTCGTTGTGAACAGTGGTGCTGTGTTGACGTTCTAAGACTTGTGAACAAGCTGTTCTCGTGCGATCGAAAATTGAAAGACAGCGTTGATAACTGTTTTGCCCTGCGAAGTCGTGGTGGGGCAGCTTGGCGCTTTTGTTTGTTAAGTCGTCACTTCTCCTTTTTGTGATAACCATAGTCCTAGCGCTGTGATGTGATCAACCAAAACTGCGAGATGCTACATTCTGTTGTGGATCGTGTTACTTCGGAAGCGCGCCTATACTGTTCTTCGGTAACAAATTGAGAGTTCTATGTGGCAGCGAGAGCCCGTGAACGTCAAGCTTCCCTCCAGCCCCCCAAAAAAGCAAAGATTTCACCGGTGCCTTGCTTTGGATGAAGTTGTAGGCCAATATCGCCTAACTACAGGTTTCCGAGTTCGTCTGGCCATCGTTTTGCACGGCACTAGAGCCTTGACAACAGCCGGTCATGGCCAGTTCTTACACTTTATCAATGGACGTGCACGCCTGGCCAGCCCTTCATTGCTGTCATTGGCAGCTTCCAGTCTGCAGATGCCCTTTGCCTGTTGGCCGTACTTGGTTCCTTATGACACAGACGGCTACTAAATGCTGCCATCGGTGAGTTGACCTTGCAGAACTAACTTTCACCGGTACTATAGTTCACGCAGTTCTATAACGTGTGCAAGTTTTTAAGCCCATCAGATGTAATGTTTCTCTATGGTAAGTTGAAGCATGAAAAATTTACTACTACTGTTATATACATACATATATTATGGAGCAAATACATAAAGTTTTTTTGTGATTTGATACAAGTGAGCTCTTGTTTGATTATGAGGTTGGGCCTGTCGATTGACCACTCTTGATAGTTGGAAAGTTAATGTGAATTGATTTTTCAGGGGCCAGGTTGCACTTAAAAAATTTGTTATTTTGGAAAATTAGTTCTATAGACGATTACCACTGTGGTAGTACTATACTTCAGTAGGACATATATATTGCGGTACGTAAATTTTACATGAGGCTTAAGTTTATTTCAAAGTGATTAGAGCAGATTTTCATCACTTTAACGAAGTGATAGCTTCCTCAAATAAGTATTAGTAGTGAGTGCTTTTAATGATTGTTTTTAAATATCTCGTTTTTGGCTCTTCACAGATCGCAGAAATTGGTTTGTTAAGGTCCTGTGATGCATCGGTTGCACATTCTGGCACATCAATCCTCATCATTACTTGGAGCACCTGTACAAAAATAGGAAGGACACATTCTCCCTAACTGTGCAAGCCTATGTCACTGCTGGATGTGGCGTGGAAGCATGCATGGCAGCCTCATCTGGAAGGACTGCAATCTGCTTGGGAGCTTCGAGGTCACAAAACTGCCTAACGGCTGGCTGCAAGGTTAGTTTTTCTTTAATACATACGATTACGTCAACACCACTTACTGTGCACAAATTGAAAACCCAAGCATGGTTGCTTTCAGTGGATACCTGTAATATTCTTACACATAATTCTTATTCAACATTTATAGAACTAAATTGCAAGATATTTAAGAATGTTGAAAGCTGAAAGCCTGCAGCTTATGAATGAAACTCCAATAATCTGAAACTCAAAAGCTTGTGCTTTGAAACGAGCACAAATACTTTTATTCCTTATTGAGCTCACGAGCTTGTGACTCCTCTGTGGATCAAGTGCTCTGGAAGGAAATAGCAAGTGGGTGAAAATTGTCTGGCTGTTCACAACTTGCCAGGAGAAAGGCCTATTGAAGAAGCCTCACTTGACATAGGGCCAGTAACTGCATCTTTACCTAATGCAGCTTTTTCTCTCTCAGTGCTCTTGCTTGTGTTTCAGCCGAACATGTTCACCACGATTGCATAGTGATATATATTTTTCTACAAATTGTACCTGACCTAAGTATGCATTGTTGATCTCTAAAGGTGACGTTCAGTGTGTTTCAAAGCTATGGCTTTTCATTTCTCTGTCTGTGGCTAGCCTATTTCAGCAGCAGAGCGATGCAGCTAGCACACATGCAATCCAAGTCATGGAGCGCTCCTTTGGTGTTCTGTGCAGGACACAGCATATCCATCCGGCAAGACACTGGTATCAACAATAATGGTGAGTGTTGGTGGCACCTGTAGAAGCCCGTTGTGTTTGTTGCGTATGATTATTTCCCCTGATGAAGTGCATTTTTGAAAGGTTTTCTTCATTTAGAATAATAGATGTCAGTAACAAGCACACTCATAATCCACAAGTTCTTTGTGTCTTCTAGACCGCCCATTTGCTCCTATATGCGGTATGGTGAGCTGGCTATGTTAGACAGCCTTAAAGTTATCAACATTGGCTGTTGTGTTGTAATGCAGTCTAACTTGTGTTTCTTAGTGAACTTATTTGTGGTCCACTTCTCGCACCTAGTGTAAAGTCAAAATAAAAGAAACTCTATTGGCTTTGTATGCCTGTCAGAAGTTTCATGCCTTCATCTATAACATTGTAGTTTTGCTCTCGTATCATAGTAAATATATTTTCAGCCTTCACTGTTTGTGTGTGTGTGTGTGTGTTGAGGCTTGTCATTGGCTTCTGAAAGTACAATATCTGTAAATATGAGCACATAAATGACAACTATACACTCTTGCATGTAGCATGGTTGTAACAATGATCTGTATTTGTCTTCTAAGTTCCAGCAGTAACAATGGGTTCGGTGCTCCACGGTCATCTACAGTGTATCAAGAACAGAGCACAGAAGACCAACAAGTATAAAGGGACTGCCAGTGACTGTTCTCCTGCTCAAAGTTTACAACCGCAGAAAGAGCACCTTGTGATGTCAGAAGCAGCTGCTGTTTAGCTTATTAGCAGTGCATTATTCAGCAGTTCCTTTGCTTGCATTCGAAATTATTTAAATTTTGCATGGAAGATACCAAACTATGACACTAATTTAAAGGCTGCTGTAGTGTTAGTGGGCAAACATTTTTGAGCTGAAGTTTTAACATGTGTGTTAAGTGCCGGCGTGCCTCTACATTTGCATGCCAGAAATCACAGCATCCATGGTCGCCAATGGTAACTGTGTTTGCATTCTTTGTAGTACAAGAAGTAAAGCCATGGATGCAGTAATCATGTACTTAGTTGATGTAATCCTTCAGTGTACACTCATCTGTATAGCACCAATGATGCCATGAGTGTATAAACTCTGGGAAGTGAATCTATGTGGATTATTTTCTTTGGAAGGAAGAGGATCATCACTACTCCTAGTATATCTTAACAGTAGATTTTAGTGCTTAGGTATTATCCCACTGCCTCTCCGTCCTTCAACAGTCTACTTATCTACTGTGTAAGTGTAACTTTTTAAATGTATACTTTGCTCGGATGGGTTTGTTCATAATGTAATGCAAGTGACTTATCATCTATACAGCTCTACTAAGACTAGAAATAAAAGTATTTATTGTTGTATGTAGCTATAGCATGCATTCATATGTGTTTTTCTAGGTGCTTGTACAATTGTTTAGCCCTACAAAAGTGCTGGTATACTCTAATAGTGAATCTGGCATCTTAAAATAGTTTGTTAGTGGAAGTAAGAATGTGTTTACAACCAATATTACTATCCTCAGATGAACTGTGAAAACTCTGTGGAAATTTATTTACAGTTTTTGAACGTTGTGAAGGCAAATGCTGTTATGTTCTTTTATTGTGGTCCCTGTTTCATGCAAATGACACATAAATACTTTGCAGTGGCATAGTATTAGTTGTTATTTTACACATATGTGCTGAGCAACATCGCAGTTGAGGCCAGCAGCAAGACATACATGCAGTGCACTGGAGCATCACCTCACATAGTGTACAGTCTTCGCCCACCAGTAAACTCAATATTTTTCAAGCAGACTAATAGACAGCTGTATGGGAACTGTGTTGGTGTGCAAACTTTGAAGTCTTCTTGAGGAGTGTTCTTCATCATTTTTGTCCAAGTGAAGTAGCTACCCAAGGCCACAACTGGTGGGAATGTGGTGGTTTCCTCTCTCCAAAAGCAATCCTACCAGCTGCCTCAATGTTAGCATGGGGTGAATTCACGAACTGGAAAAATAATTGGTCTTTGTTTTCTTGGCCGAAAGAGTCACTTCCACCGTTGAGCCACCACGACGAGCCACAATAGAAACTTTTAGCTAAATAAAGTTGATTCTACTTTTGAGAAGTGTTTTGGGGAAACGAAATGGCACCTATACCTGTCAATATAAACACTGTTTGCACCAAGGAGCTTAGTAGCTTATAATTGTATTATTCATGTATTGTCTAGAATTTACTCGCGATGTGCCAACTTTCAGCCCAAGTGTCCTAACATGCTTTGTTAGTAGGTTGTGAATGAGCCAAGCTATGTAACTAAACAGAGTGATATAGTAGACATGTACAAAATATTGATGCACAGCCCTTTTCTTTAGCATGACATTGTCAAGGGCTTTATTCTTGTGTTTTTTATAAAAACTGCTTGTCACTGGGCAGCAGCGGAAAACTATGCATCAAGCTTTTGCGAGATGGTTCGAGAAACACCGTGTTTAGACATAACAGTGCCGGTGGATTTCTCTCGTAAGTTACTTTCTGTAGTATATTCAAAATGAGTGTATTAGAATTGTTGTTTTATAGCCATTCATTTTATTATTTACACCTGAGTGTATGTATGTATCTATGGGTGTACATATGTATATGTGTGTGTGCACGTATATGTATGTATGTATGTATGTATGTATGTATGTATGTATGTATGTATGTATGTATGTATGTATGTATGTATGTATGTATGTATGTATGTATGTATGTATGTATGTATCTTTTAAATGAGAATCCGTTTATCATTGGTGAGTAAGTTTGGTAATGATTTGGCTGAATTTGTTTCTAGTTATTTCTCTTTTGAGCCATTATATATTTCAATTTGTTTTGTACTGCATAAAAATAAATGTAACCTTACACAGAATATGTGTGCTCAAAGAAGTTGTTTCATTTACCAACCTACAGTCATGGGCAAGAAATTGGGTGAAATGGAACGAACCTGCGAAGATTAGTTTAGAGCGTAGCTACTCTACATGGCATATCTCGTACAGATTGCGTTGGTTGAATATGTCGATTTCAACCTTTCAATTTTATTGAGAATAAGCAAGCTATCACCCGTGGTTGTATATGTGTGTGATATTTATGCATACTGTGATACCGGTTCGCAATTACAATTAAGGTGACAAACCTAGTCAAGCTGAATACACGAGTTTTGTCCATGCACCTTCCATCTGCACTGGAACTGTTGTTAATAAAAAATAAACTTCAGTTTAGAAATTTACTCTTGTAACCAAAAGCAGGGTATCTCTTTATCACACAAATCAAATTGCCATTGTTCTGTTTCATTCTGGACAATAGGGGACCCTCTCAGCAGAACTCGATTAGCTGCTATAGTTCATTTTAACCATTGACAGCGACATTACACTGAAGCGTGCAGCATGACAAATAGCGAGAGAGAAGACACAAACTAATCACTCTGTTTGCATCAGCTCCAACTGTCCGTGCTCTTTGGTCTAGCTGCATGTGATGATGCCCACCAAATTAGCACGAAAGCGTGTCCCTACAAAGGCAGTCAACTTGGCTGCAAGCAGTTAGCTCACTGCATGTGTAGATTTTCTTCAAAACACCGTGAAGACTGATTGCTGGTCGAATATCCAAACACGTGAAAAGTAATATACCAGGTATGATATTGGTATTTCAGTACTGGACACTTTTGCGATAAGAGAGGATGGAGGAGAAAATTATGAACCCTGAATTGTTTAATTTTTGAAGGAGCACAGTACAGCGATTTTGGAACAAAAGGGGAGTGAAAGAAGCAAGTGCGAAAGCCTACTTCTCGAAAAATTAGTACCCGCCACCACGCATGATGTCAGGCCGGGCAACCTCTTGAAAAAAAAAAGTGCTCAGTGATTCTGCGAATCGAACCAGGTACCTCCTAGATTGTAGTTGAGCGCTGTAACAGCTCGTCCACTGCAGCAGTGCTTGCATTCGCTTTATTGCTGATATATCGTCATTCCTTCAAATGAAGCCAAATGCAAAAACGTCCGGTGAAACTTTGTCAAAAATAGAAAAAATAGTTAGAATGCGTTTGCCCAAGGTTACTAGAAGATAGAAACCGCCACGTGTGAATATATAACCGTGCGCTATTTATTCTTGTACATTACTATCATGACGTTGGGATAGTCGGCTCTAACGTAGGCTACCTTCTCATAGCGTGCCAAATATAAATAAGAAAATAAAAATATATATCGGCCTGTGACAACGCTAATCAACTATTATGAGTTCACTGTCACTAGTGTCACTTTCACTAGATGAATGCTCAGTTTGCTTGCAGTATCGTTATTTAGGAAAGTTTTGGCTCAATAACTCAACTCTCCTAATTAGCATTGATTCTCACATGTAAGGACAGTCACACTTCATCTCGCTTTCTGAGTGGCTGTCACTCTCATATAACGCGTACTCCACTTTTTTACGCTCTCGGAGCATCTGACGCTGCTTTGCGGAGACTTTCCCTGACGTCTGCTGGGCCAGAAAATTGTCTTTATTATATATCAATTTAAAGCTTTCGCGAAGCCGAAACGAGAGTCTCTCTTTCTCTCTTTTCATCCTTTTCGCACGTGTGATAACGTCTCTCGAACTCAAGACTCGTATACACGTCCCTTGCTTTGTTTGCGCACTCAAACAACGCTGGACGAAATATTTGCACCATGTTTTGTGAAAAGCATTAGCACTGAGACACCTCCCGACAAGTCTCCCTCATTTTACGTAGACATATACCTAAGCGTAAGCGTATGCACGTTCTCGCATTCCGACTTTATAAACATGCTGTGGTGCATGAAACCAGCGAAATCGCGCTCACAATTTCATTTGATTACTGCTGCTATCTATTTCCGCACAATTCGTCTGCAGGCACCAAAGTCGGTCACGTGTCTTGTAATAAGAATATTGTAACAAAGGCTACCATTGACTATAGGTACAAAACACCCTTACGTTCACCACTATACCGTGCTAGATTGCACCGAATTAGTTAAGTAGCAGCGCAGCTTCAATGAAATGTAAAGTAACTGGTCGCGTTAAATAGGGGAAGGCATTCGAGGCACATTTTAAAACATTGCATGCATCGATTTATGTGTGGTTTGATTTATGTGGTGCACCTGGAGGGTTGTTTACTTGTACTTGGCGAGATAGTGCATGGATTGCTCGGTGGCTTAAGGCCATCGAGCAATTATTTTTTTTAGCTACAGTTCTTCATTAGAGGCGAGTGCTTGGCTTTGCACAGCCCACCAAAACGTCTATTACAACGTACGCGGCATCCCGTAAGCGCTGTAGCAGACGCTCACGGAACTGAAACTTAGATGCAGCAAATCATTGGCTATCATCGTATACTCTCGATGCTAGACGCCTTGCGTGCTACCTTGATATTATCGGCACACACTTCTTTCTATCCTTGTCGTTTCATCGGCTATCGTGTGTCCTCCTTGCCCTCTTAAGTGCCGAATAAGTTAAATTCATACCCGCGCTATAGTAATCCCTCCAGATAAGAGAATTTTTGGCTAAGAAAATGCGTAGCCAAAGAGAAAGCTTTGTGAATTCGGCCCCAGATTATTTGTTTTTGAGTTAATCATCATTTCCCGGTTGATGACGACAGCTATTTTACGTTCAGAAGCAGTGCCGCTGACGCCTACAATTTTTATGAAACGAGCTCTTTCACACGACTGCGTTAAAAAAGAAGAGCCCAAAGGATTCTTAATTTCGTATGTCATTATGTAAGTCCCAGTATTGCACCCTTACGTGACAATTTATTTTTGTTTGTTTTTTGCTCCACTTTCCGCGGTTTACATGTACCTGTTTAATTTTCTTTCGTCCTGCTTCACGTTTTATCATTCTTGCAACAGCAGTCTATTTCGGCGATCTGTGTTTCAATACGAGAGTTAAAAGGTACAAATTCTCTTCTCCTTTCGAAGGCCACGTGCACGGACAAAAAGACGAAGGATAACAGTAATGCACGACAGCAATACAGTAGAAAAAATACTGGGAAATTCGCCTGCTACTCGGACAATCCCCTGCATTGAGTATGGCCTGAGAGATGAGATGAAAAGGAAGAAGGCAAAAGAACGCTATAGCTGTTAACATCATTCCCTGTCAAATTTTGGCACTTCACAACTATTTTCATTAGTTCATTATTCTACATGCCATTGGGTCGTTCGATATATCCGGTCACTGTCATATTTTGTTCATTCCTGTGGAAATCAATTTCTTCATCATCCCTCTTCAAAATTTAAGGTTCCTTTATGAGAAACACCGGTTACATGGCCGATCCCCTGTTGTGGGTGGGAGCCATATATCAAGGAACAAGCAAGCAAGATCCCACCGCGCACGATTTATTGCTGATCTCCCGTGGTGGGTTGAGCCACAGGGTTTCCTATACACGGTGTCCCACATAACTTAAGCCAAGAATTCGAAAATGAACGACACTTCAGTGGGTTATTGAACCAAACGCGTACTTCTCGCACTAGCCTGTAGGTACTCAGGCTTTTTTTATTTCTCCTCAAATAATAAATAATATTTTTTTTTACTTTTCTAATCATGAGCTGGAAACCTCAAATACGAAAAGTGTGATGTAGAGCACTTTCAGAAACCACCGACTAAATTGTTTCGTGTACGATACGCCAAGCGCTGTTATTTTTTCTGCTTTCTAAAGAAAGCCCATAGCAGCACTATAGCAGTGCGCTCGCAGTCCGTCACACGGCTTCTTTTCACGTTTCGCGGGCTTTCTTTACAACGTGGAAAAAATAACAGCACGAGACCTATCATACAGGAAAAAATTTTGTCGGTGGTTTCTGAAAGTGCCCTACATTCCAATGTTCATATTTTGTGTTTCCAGCTCATAATTAAAAAGTTAGGTAATTAATAATCATAAATAAATGGTATTGTGAGACATAAAATATAGCCTGAGTACCAACAGGCTAGTGCGAGTACTATGCGTTTGGTTCAATTCGCCTTCTAAGTACCTCTCACTTTCAAGTTCTTGCATCAAGTTATGAGGACACCCTGTATATATACACAAGGTGGAACTTTGGTGTTAGAGTCTTTGAGATCTGCAGCGCACGGCACTTCTTCATGGATATGCCGTGATTTTTTTTATTGGAAACAAAACCAAGACACAACCATAAACAAAGCCACAAGTGCATTCGAAGCCCGCAAGTTGGGAGACTGTCGGAAAGTTTGTGTACTTCTTAATAATCGCGTATTGTGTGAGGGACCAAAGCGCCAGAGTTCCCTTTAGTTAATTTTAGGAACGTCTATGGGCTAAGCGAGTCCTCTATATAGGTTCCGACCGAACAACCAGCCGTCGCCAGCAGCCTAACAACAATGATGAAGATAGGTAAAGGTTGAAATATTAAGCACTGGCTCCAATAAGTCATGTGTCAAAGTTGATTGAAAAAAAAACGCTAGGCCTGCGCGGAAGGTGCAGCACAGTCACGGCGAAAAATAGAAGTGCGGTTTTTTCAGGGCTTTTTCTAAACACTCATTGGGTAACTGCTGCAGGCACACTTGCTGAGAACTCACTAAGGCATCAATAATAAAAAGTTAGGGTAGTAGGCTGGCATTCGCCATGCTACCTTGGTCATTCATCTGAGAAGCGTGGTATTTGCTAAACTATTGTAGTTTAACACGTGTTAAAAAAACTGGAGAAAAAATTGGGTATTTAGAAGAAGGGCTGCCGTATTTGAAGATCGATATGCCCAGGAGACTGCGAGTGAATGATTGGGAGACTAATTTGCGCTTTAGAGGAATGTGAGCCGATCTAGAACTCTTTTTAAAACCTATCAGTCAAACAGAAATGCTTTGTTGGATAAACATCTGTAAAAACTATCGCTGCTTATAACATCGCTTACCTTCAACATCTTGACATTTAAAAGTACGCTGCCTGCTTGATCCTCTGTTTGTAGCTGCTTTTTGTTGTGCGTCCAATTCATAGGTGTTCGAGAACAAACGTACTTCGCTATTGTCGGCAACTCTTTGGGGGGGGGGGGGGGGGCGGCGACCGTCTGCCGGCTTCGAAGTTTCATGCTCTTTCGTTTGTTCGTGTCTGAAGCGTTCCTCCAGTTGGTAGCACACCGCTCGTACTTTGAGTGTTTTCTGTTTTTTCCCCTTTTTTCCCCCCACCCCCCAAAAACATTTTGAATCACTGCCACCTAACTTGAAATAAAATGACGACTGGACTTCTTTGCTTTATAGCTTTTTTTTCTTTTTAGAAGGCAATTCAGGAACACGCGCCACCACCAGGAGATGACGACACTACTAACCTCTTTAAAACTTACTCGCCGAGGATAACACGGCGCCATTGAGAAAGACATGTCTTTCTATCGAAACGTCGGCCAGCCTGTCTGAGCCGCTTCCACTGTTCACCCTGATTATCCCACTACGTTGTTTCCATCTGTCGGCTCATATCTTTTGTATTACCATCCCTTTGTGTAATATGTGATGCGCGAATGAGACCCCGAGAGTTCTAACGATGAACCCGGCTGAAGCGGGGGTGACGATGATGAGGAGGAGGATTATTTTATTATGATTATGATGATGATTATTAAAAGTTTATTTGGGTCCAAAGAAGACGCAGGGGAGACCCCGAGCTACCCAGCTAGTCCCGCGTAAAAACCGTCAAGCAGAGCTTATCGGGGATGACAAGAGCGGGTCATATCCTCTGCATGGAGGGCGCACACGATAACATATCATACCACATGCCAGGTCTGTCATCGATTATTTCTCAAGCAAACTGCTCAAAAGAACGCCGTCAGGTTTTCACAAGGAGCATGAATGATCGCCAGTGCAAGGTTGGGGACAGGGAGGCTGCGTGGCTCGAAGGGCATGTGTCGACTGACATTAAGAGACGACTCGTAAACTTGCTGTGTACTCAACGCTGACTCCATGCCTAAAGATTTGACAGTCCCAAAAACGCTTCAACCTCTAGAGTGGCTATAACTGTGTTTCAGTGAGTTATGTGAAATAGAATTTAAAACAATTAGTTACTAGCATTACTTCGTATAACATGGCAATTTGTTGCTGTCGCATAAGTGGCATCGCCCTTACAGTAGTTTCATTGCTGGAAATGAGTCGTTATGGAAATACTCACGCATATAATTAGCCTCGGTCATGCTGTTTTGAACCAGGGAGAGAGAGGTGCCATTACTGAAAAGCAGAGAATTTCGCCGGCGGATAAAATTGTTTAAATTGCTACTCATCATCGAGATTGGAAAGGGCGATAGAAAGACAAGATGAGAGAGAGAAAAAGGTCATTAATGGTAAAGTAGAACAAAAATATACACCAAGAAAGAACAGCTGTTTGCTCTTGGGCGTCGGTACATGCGTTCGTAAAGTCGCTTATTGCGTGCTTTCAGGGTGCAACTAAAGTTTGTTGAGCTGACGGACACTATCTATATATGTGAATAGAAGTTTCATTGCAGGCCTCTGTTGCGTGAAGCAGGCTAAAAAGCCGAAGACAAAGTCCAGGGGTAAAAAACTTTGTGGTATGCAATGTTTGTTGAGAACAAGCTCATCGGCATACGCTCGATGCTCATGAAACACATGAAACGTCGTTTTGCTTTGCCAACAAATGCTTACCGCTGATTCAGCATACGCCTATTTTGAATCTACGTTGCTCACTCTTTGTCATTCTGGATAACCGGCTGCAGTGGAATGATCGAGCCTCAATCAGTACCCGACAATATATTATTATACCATAATGCTGCCGTGGCCGTTACGGCAGGGTTGCCGTTGGAAAGATCTGAAAAAAAGCGCAAATCAAGCCTAATGTAATGAAAGTGGCCATATAATTCATATTGCCACTACCATTTCACTCGCGAAGGACTGAAGGCACATTACGAATAGATATTTTATTATAAAAATAATATACATATGACTCAGAGCTCGCCGTAGAATTTTGCCTCATGAATGCTTACGTAACTAAAAAATCATACACTTCTGATACCGACCGTGGCGACCGAATTTTCCATAGACGCGAAAATGCTTGATGCCCGTGTGCTTAACTTGGCGTGCACATTGAAGCACTCCGCGTGGTCAAAATCTTTTGAGCCTTCCACTATATGCGGCGTCTGTCATGATCATAAGGTGGTTTTGGCGGGTTAAACTCCAACAATTGAAAATTGGTAACTAAAGTGAAAGTCGAGTACCATTTGCCAGGGAAATTCAAGGGTTGTTCAAAAAGGAAAACAATTGCAGTTTGTTCAGAGGCTATGAAAACATTACTTTTCTCTTTCAAACGCTGTTCAATAGTTTTAAGCACCTGTACACACCATTCGTGAAGGAGCGCACAACTTGTTTGTTAGTTGTCCACTATGCGCTGTATGGACTCTGTCAGAATAGGGTATCGCAAGCTTGCCCAAGCTTTATACAGAGGTCCCCAAACGTATGCGTGAATACACTTGCGTATTATATTACACAAACTCTTTCCCAGGGAACGCTTTGTCAGCGTAACTTATTCTAACTCACATACTTGGACATTACCGAATCAAAGCCATCCACAGCTAGTCAAGCCGTACATCTGCTGTTCACGTGACTTTGCTTCTCGGTAGAGTGCAACACGCGAGTGTTTTTTGTGTTTTTTCTTGAAAAACTTCGAGGCAAAAGTTTTGAAAAAAATTTTGATGTGTCTATCTATCTATGAGGAGACCGCCAGGTGGCGCCGAGGAGTGCACACGCGTTCACATCAGCTCCATTAATCATCATGCCTAGCAGCGGTTAAAATCATGTGACTACCAGTAAAACTACGGGAATTGTGCAGGAAGACGTCGGGTACACGCCGACACCACATTTTTGAACACGCAATCTCGGTTTTCTCTGAAAAGTGAAGACCTTCGGCAGAGCATGCCAACCCGCCATGGTAAGCCTCGCGGCGAAGCGGAATGCGGAGTCCTTGCAGCCAGCTCTCGGCCCACGCGTCGTGCTGCACCTACCCGAACCCCAACGGACAACTACCCGGAACTGGCCCAGGCACTTATGGACACGGATGACCAAGACATCGAAACCCAAGTCAGCTCTGTGGTGGACGCGAACGAAGATTTCCTTTCACCTGACGAGGTGCCACAAGGGGAATCTACTAGCGACGCCGAGAACGAGGAAAAAGACTCCGCGGAAGAACGTGACGACGAAGCCAAGAATGGTCAGTGGCAGGTAGCAATGTCATTGCGACAGCGAAAACGCATCAGGAAACAAGAACGTGCAGCCAGTGATGACAGTGTTGCTCGAGGCGTAACTGAGAGCACCAGCTTCGGTGCTAGAACGCTTGCAGAAGAGCGACGCGGAAGAGCATCTGAAAGGGGCCGACGACGAACGCGCGCGGCGCCGCTGCCCAAAAACAATATGAAGGTTATCATGCGGCCCAGACCAGGGTTAGTTGTGAAGGAACTAAAAGCATACCAGGTTGCGCGAGCGATAGAACATGTGAGCGGTGACCCGGAGGCCTGTAACAGCCACAAATTTCTGCTTCGCCTTCGCAACGGATCAAACATACTTATTACAAGCACTCCCTACTAAGATGTAGAAAAACAGATCTTGAAGATAAAGACACTGAAGCTCAATGGCACCAACTATGCCGTAAACACCTACATATCCACTCCTGCTGGATACTTGAAAGGAGTGGTACACGGATTATAAAGCGAAACGCCAGAAGCTGAACTCCTGAGCCATCTCCGAGTGCGCACTCAAGGAGTGACGCTTGTTCAAGCCCGCATGCTCGGACAGTCACAAACTGCAGTTATCACGTTCGGTGGACCAATACTGCCGCTCTTCGTGTATTATTACGGTGGCGAAATGCCGTGCGTGCCTCATCAACCCACACGGCAGTACTGTGAACTCTGCAAGAGCCAGGGACATAGGATGGATGTTTGTCCCACACCAATGACAAAAGCGTGCAGCAACTGCCGCCTAAAAGACCCACCTGAAGACCACACTTGCGATCTGGAATGTGCCCTGTGCGGCAGACGCCATCCCACGGCGGCATCGGAGTGCACCAAAAAACTCAAACGCGTCCCTAAAAAGGGCCGGTTGCTGCTATCGCACCAACACAGCACACCACAAGCCGCTGGCATACTCCAGAGACGCTGGTTCAGCACGGACCGTGACGACTCGGCACCGCCAGGCGGGGCCCGTTCCAGTTCCCGATCCGGGTCTCGATCTACATCCCGATCCAGGTCCGGCTCTCGAGACCGCTTCAACTCCAGGAACTGTGACCACAAGCCGGCCCAAGCAAAGCAACAGCACAAGGGGAAGAAGGCGCAGAAAACTAAAGTGAAGAACCAGGTGAGCTGGGCAGCAAAATCCTCCCTACACTCACTCCAAACACCACAACTCATGCGCTTAGAACGCGAATTAGAGATAATGCGGGTGAGAATAGGTGACCTAGAACGTGAAGATAGGGAACTAAAAAAGCAACAAACGCAGCACCGGCAACAAAACTCTACACCCGTCTGGAGTGGCAAGAAATTGCAGACGCAACCGAATGCAGAAGGCGACTCAATAATTACGTCGTCGATGATGAAAGAAACGTTAAAGGAAGTTATACCGACAGTTGTAGAGGAAGTAATGATAAAGGTAGATGGAAAGCTCGAGATTCTGGACAAGAAAATCCAGGCACAACATTCACGAAAGCCTTGCGAAAGCATGCCACAGTCATCAACATCAAAGAAAAAGCTGAGAAAATTTACAACAGGCACGGACTGTCGGCCATGAACCAGGAGACGCATAATGGCTAAATATAAAACGCAGCGGCCAGAAAAGTGCAAAATATGGCCGTGGAACTGCCGTGGTTTCTGGTGGAAAGGAGGGCAACTGTTGCAGCTAGTGGCGTCGCAACAAAAGCCACCTGCTGTCATAGCAGTCCAGGAAGCCGGAACACAACCAAAGTTACGGGGCAACAAAACTTATAGTGCCGGGGACGCAGAATGGAAAGTTGCTACATTAGTCAATAAATCAATTACAGCAATATGTCATCAGCCCATAGAAGAAACGGATATTCCGCATATAACAGAAATAACCTACAAAGGGAGCCAAGGAAAGAGTGCCTTCTTACTTAATATCTATAGTCTCCCTAAACAAAAGAGCGCACCGTTCGGCAAGCTCTTTCAAGAGACAGGAAAACTAGCGAAAGGGAATCCATTAATCATAGTTGGGGACTTTAATGCCAGGCATACAAGCTGAGGATATAAGATGCAAGACACCAAAGGCAAGAATACCGCAAGACAATTAGAGAAACTGAAAATGACGCTGATAATGCCACATTAAATAAGCAGCGCCAAGAGAACAACGAAGAACACGCGCAGCGGGAGAAGAAGACGAGGTTCTCTTCCGATCAGTTTGCCAGTGTTCTGGTACAATTAAAGTGAGTTTCCTGGATTCGACTGCTGCTGTTTCTGCATTGTGACACTGGTGGAGGCGCTGGGTACATGTTCGGGACGCCTGACAACAGCCCCGCATCTGGTCAAGAAAGACTTCCGCGCATCGACACCCCCGTTCACCGCAGCAGCCGGCGCCTGTTAGGCCTCAGCCCGGAGTTTGGTCCATTGCCGGAAAGCGTGACTGTGCCAGAAAGCATGACGGCGCCTGGAAGCACTGGCCCCAACATGTCCAGCCCCAGCACGACACAGGTGACTGTTTTGAACCCTCGACTTCCGGTTGACTTCCACGGAAACGCATATGAAGATGCACATGACTGGCTCGAGGAATTCGAGCACACAGCGAATGTTAACGGTTGGAACACCACACAGAAATTGGGCTACGTTTATTTTCCGCTTCAAGACGGAGCCCGAACGTGGTTCACGAATCGCGTGTGGTCGTCTTGGGACGAGTTCCGTCAGAAGTTTCTCGACACGTTCGCGAGCACTGAAAGACGAGAAATTGCACAGCGTCTCCTCGAGTCACGGATTCAGAAACCAAATGAATCCGTTACGATGTTTGTGAGGACATGGCGCGGCTATTTCGTCGAGCAGATCCTAATATGCCCGAAGCCAAAAAGGTTAGCCACCTCATGCGGGGCATTAAGGAGCAGCTGTTCGCTGGCCTCGTACGAAACCCGCCTACAAGTGTGGATGAATTCTCCAAGGAGGCGACATCTATCGAACGCGCACTGCATCTACGTTGTCGCCAGTATGACCGCCCAACCCACAGTGCACCGATCAGCGTGGCAGCCACTACCACAGCAACAACACCCGACGAAGGTTCTTTGCGCCAACTAATACGAGAAATCGTACAAGAAGAGGTCAAGAAACTCGTCGCCAAACCAAACGACTGCGCGATCACCTCAGTAACGGAAGTTGTACGCCAGGAGATCAGGCAAGCGCTCTCGCTTCCTGAGCCGAACACGAGCACTCCCAGGGCAAGCTATGCAGACGTAGTCCG
Source organism: Rhipicephalus microplus (assembly GCF_043290135.1). NCBI lineage: Eukaryota > Metazoa > Arthropoda > Arachnida > Ixodida > Ixodidae > Rhipicephalus > Rhipicephalus microplus. Next base: position 162,412,707 of record NC_134702.1, read on the forward strand.
CCGACAGCCAGCGAACGTGCCGACACCACATCAGTACCACCAGCAACATCCACCGACAACGCCTTGGTACTACAGAGAAACTTCGATGCCGAGGCGGCCACCACTTCGCAAAACAGACATCTGGCGTACCCCTGATCATAGGCCCCTGTGCTTTCACTGTGGGGAAGCAGGCCACATCGTTCGGTATTGCCCGTATCGCGCCGCAGGGTACCAAGGGTTTCCTTCTACGGTTCCTCAGCGCCATTTTAACGGAACACCTGACGTCGACACGAATGTCATGACCCCGCGGGATATTCCTCCTGGGTTTCGGTCACGCTCACCCTCTCCTGGGCGTTATTCTCCATCTTCTAGACGGAGCACCACTGACATGCCAAGAGGGAGATCTCCTAGTCCACGCCGGGGAAACTAAAAGCAGCGACCTCGGGGGGGGGGGGGGGGGGGGAAGATTGCGAATCGTCGAAGTGCTGAAAATCCCCCATTACTGCCGAGAGAAGAGAGACACATTTTCAATGAATCGACGAAGATTGGGGTTGTTACTGCCGAAGTTGCAATTACGATTGACGGACATGACGTCATGGCATTGGTCGAAACTGGCGCGGACTTCTCAATAATGAGTGAGAGTCTGGCAGACACGCTCAGGAAGGTTAGAATGGAATGGACAGGACCGCAGATTAGAGGAGCTGGAGGGCAGCTACTCACACCTACCGGAAAGTGCACCGCAAGCATGAAGATAGGGGATGCATCCTTCGTCGCAACTTTTGTTATCCTTTCTGAGTGTTGCAAACAGGCAATCTTGGGGATGGATTTCTTGCGGGAATATGGTGCCATCATAAATATTCCGGACGGTGTACTGACCTTTTCAGCGGATCAAACCGCAGCGCTACACCGAAAATCCCTACGAGTCATTGACGATGTGACCGTACCTCCGTTATCGTGCCGCCTTGTTTCAGTCACGTGCAGCGAGCAGAATACTGGAGAAGGAATCGCTGAACAAGTATTGACGCTCCTACTTTCTCGTGGTGTTGCAATTGCCAGAAGTATCGTCAATGTTGTGTGCGGTGAAGCAGAGGTTCTGTTGATGAATTTTACCAACGAGCGACGACACATTACACAAGGCACTACAGTTGCCTACTTCGACGAGATCACCGAAATCCGCGAGTGCTATGTAGTACAACAGGACGAGCCGCAAGCCACGTCAGCCCCACCACCTATTGACGTAAGCTCGGATTTGTCACCAGCGCAGAGACAGCGTCTACTACATCTTCTGCACCAGTTCAAAGACTGTTTTTCATCGACCTCGAGGGTCAGTCAAACGCCACTGACGAAACATCGGATAATAACGGAGGAGACGGCAAGGCCAATACGACAGAATCCATACCGCGTAGCACCGAAAGAGCGTGAAGCAATCCAAGAACAAGTGAAGAAAATGCTCGATGATGACGTCATCCAGCCGTCAAGAAGTCCTCGGGCGTCGCCGGTAGTGCTGGTTAAAAAGAAAGACGGAAGCTTGCGATTTTGTGTCGACTACCGCAAGCTGAACCGTGTGACAAAGAAAGACGTGTACCCATTACCGCGCATCGATGATTCACTCGACAGGCTGAGGTATGCACGCTACTTTTCGTCAATGGACCTCAAAAGTGGGTATTGGCAAATTGAAGTCGACGAGCGAGATAGAGAAAAAACGGCTTTTGTAACGCCTGACGGGCTTTATGAATTTAAAGTCTTGCCATTTGGATTGTGCTCAGCCCCCGCCACATTTCAGAGACTGATGGATACCGTTCTGTCAGGCCTTAGGTGGCAGACATGTCTGGTCTATCTGGACGACGTCATTGTTTTTTCAAAAACATTTGAGGAACACCTGAGCAGGCTGCTATCGGTATTCAGGGCAAAAAGATCTGCCGGCCTGACACTGAAACCCGAGAAGTGTCACTTCGGTTTCAAGGAGCTTCAATTTTTAGGTCATGTGGTGAGCCATGAAGGTGTTCGACCTGATCCCGATAAGATTGCGGCCGTCAGAAAATTTTCGGAACCAAAAGACAAGAAAGCAGTCAGGCGTTTCCTTGGCCTATGTGCATACTACCGAAGGTTTATTGCCAATTTCTCCCACATAGCCTCGCCGTTAACACGACTCACAAGAGAAGACGTTTCGTTCACATGGGGCGACGATCAACAGGTGGCATTTGACGATCTCCGACAATGCCTGCAGACTCCCCCTGTGCTTGCTCACTTTGATGAGGATGCTCCTACCATGGTCCATAAAGATGCCAGCAACGTGGGTTTAGGCGCTGTACTCGTCCAGTGGCAAGACTCAGCCGAGCGTGTGATCGCATATGCTAGTAGGACGCTTTCCCGCGCCGAGTCCAACTACTCTACAACGGAAAAAGAGTGTCTTGCTGTCGTATGGGCGGTTATGAAGTTTCGTCCGTACCTCTATGGTCGTTCCTTCCACGTAGTCAGCGACCATCATTCCCTCTGCTGGATGACCAACTTGAAAGACCCGTCTGGTCGGCTCGCACGGTGGAGCTTACGCCTTCAAGAGTTTGATATGACGGTCGTGTATAAGTCCGGACGGCAGCACGCCGACGCCTATTGCTTATCAAGGTCACCGATAAAGCGCGATGATGACACAGACGATGAGAGCATGGCGTTTGTAGGAGTCGTTGACACCACTACGACTTCGTGCAAGCAGAAAGAAGACAGTGAGTTGCTTCCTCTTATTGAATTTTTGAATGGCCGGACAACAACCGTCCCTAGAAGATTTGCAAGGAGCCTGCCGTCATTCTGCTTACGTAGTGGTGTTCTCTATAAGAAGAACTTTTCCCCCAGAGGAAGCACCCACCTACTTGTCGTTGCGACGTCACTTCGTGAGGAGATACTTTGTGCTTGCCACGATGAGCCAACGTCTGGTCATCTCGGATACACACGCACATTGGCAAGAATCCAACAGAAATACTACTGGCCAAGACTTCCAGCTATTGTGAAGCATTACGTGCGCACGTGCCTCGATTGCCAACGACGAAAATCGCCACCGTTAAAACCAGCTGGACTATTACAACCAATTCAAGTGCCCACGGTACCATTTGCCAAAATTGGAATGGATCTCCTTGGACCATATCCGACTTCCCATGCTGGCAACAAGTGGGTAATAGTCGCCACTGATTATCTTACGCGCTATGCGGAAACAAAGGCTTTGTCAAGTGGCACCGCCATTGAAACCGCACGATTCTTCGTAGAAAATATCGTCCTGAGGCACGGTGCTCCAACAATCATAATAACGGATCGAGGTGCCGCTTTCACGGCCGCGCTCCTGAAGACAGTGCTTGAGCTCAGTGGAACAGCCCATCGGAAAACCACTTCCTATCATCCACAAACCAACGGCTTAACAGAACGCCTCAACAAGACTCTTGCGGACATGTTGAGTATGTACGTGGACGTGGATCACAAGAACTGGGACGACATTCTACCGTACATCACGTTCGCCTATAATACAGCGCAACAAGAAACTACACGAAGAACGCCGTTCAGTCTCCTTCATGGCCGTGAAGTGACGACGATGCTTGACGCCATGTTACTGCACGACTGCAATGACATCGATTTGGACGCTGCATCTTTTACCCAACGAGCAGAAGAAGCGAGGCAGCTTGTGCGCGTCCGAATCACCCAGCAGCAAAATTATGACGCCCAACGTTATAATCTGCGACACCGACATGTCGTCTATCGGGCCGGCGACAAAGTCTGGGTATGGAGTCCTATCCGCCGCCGGGGACTGTCCGAAAAATTGCTGAAGAAGTATTTTGGCCCCTACAGAGTTTTACAACGCCTGAGCGACGTTAATTACGTGGTCGTTCCGGACAACCCCTCGACAACTCGCCAGCAAAAACCAGAAATCGTGCACGTTGTGCGAATGAAGCCCTACTTTTCGGACTGATTTACACCATGCATCTACTCCACCGTCTTTTGTAGAAGAGCATCGGGACGCTGCTCTCTGGAGGGGGGGGGGGGGGGGCAAATGCCACATTAAATAAGCAGCGCCAAGAGAACAACGAAGAACACGCGCAGCGGGAGAAGAAGACGAGGTTCTCTTCCGATCAGTTTGCCAGTGTTCTGGTACAATTAAAGTGAGTTTCCTGGATTCGACTGCTGCTGTTTCTGCATTGTGACAATAACTGACCCTGCTTTAACAACGAGAATAGGCTACAGCGTATCCATGGACACAAGTCTGGACTTGACGATAGTACAAAATTGCCACAGCGTGGACTCGTACAACACCCTTGAAAACCTGGGCAGTGATCATTACGTACTAAGCCCCACAATCTGCTCCGGCCGAATCCGCAAACACATCGGCACAGCTAAAATTACAGACTGGCATGCAAATAGAAAATCGCTAAAAGCGCAGGTGACCTCCATAGACGATTTGGACGAGTGGTGCAAAGTAATTCGAAATTTAAAGCAAATGCACACCAAAACTGTCGCCAGAACAGATGACACCCCTGAAGTAGACGCTTACCTTCTCCACCTGTGGAAAGCAAGAAGACACCTCACTAAAAGATGGAAAAGGCGAAAGTAATATAGGAAACTCAAAACGAAAATTAAAGAAATAACGCAGCAAGCCGAACAGTATGCTAATGAACTCGCGACAGCACACTGGGAACAATTTTGCGATTCACTAAATGGAACCTTAGGAACAGCCAAGACATGGAATATCCTCAGAGCCATGATTGATCCTTTGAAAACTAAACGCGAAGGACAAAAATCTCCAGAAATATTATTGCACACATATACAGGCACATGAGATGACCTCCTTCAAGGCATCTATACTAAGTGTTTCGGCGCCCGAGCCATCACAGCCCCTTACCAGGCTAAATAAACTGGGCTCCCAAACTCAGAACTGGATGCACCTTTCACGCAAGCCGACGTCAGAGCGGCAATTGTCAGCATGAAACGCAACACAGCGCCTGAGGCGGATCAAATCACCAATGCCATGATTCGCAACATGAATGACGAAGCCATAACAGTGCTTCTAAACTTCATTAACAAACACTGGGTAAACGGCACTATGCCTCAGCAATGGAAGCATGCTGCAATAATTATGATACCCAAACCAGGAAAGAAGTTGGCAATAGAAAACCTCAAGCCAATCTCTCTTACCTCGTACTTAGGCAAAGTGTTTGAGAGATTAATAAATACCAGACTTCAACGGCACCTTGAACAAAATAACTTGTTGCCAAACACCATGTTTGGTTTCCGCTCGAACCTTTCCACACAGGACATCCTTCTGCTTTTAAAGTAGGAAGTACTAACAAATGTTCCAAAAGCAGGAGAAAACATTGTTATGGCCATCAACATAAAAGGCGCTTTCGACACCGTAAGCATAAGGCCATATTAGATGGGCTAGCAGCGACAAACTGCGGTCAAAGGACGTACATATATGTACACAACTTCCTTACTAAAAAAACGCTGTTATCAGGTTAGGAGAAGACAAATCCAATGTCTTGCACCCACCGTGCAAAGGCACACCACAAGGCGCTGTGATCTCGTCTACGCTTTTCAACATAGCCATGAGTGGTTTAGCCGAAAAACTCGAAGACCTTCCCGACATCCGACACTCCTTCTATGCGGATGGCATCACTATAAGGACAACCAAGGGTAGCTTGGCAGAAAGTGAAGAGCACCTTCAACTGGCAGCTAAAACCATCGAAGAGTACACTAAAGAAAGGGGACTTCAGTGCTCAGCAGACAAATCGGAACTCATTGTTGAACTCATGTAAAAAACAAAGGACAGACCCAAGCCTTCACCTTGAGGTAAAGCTAGATGGTAATATTATACCAGAGAAAACGACCGTCCGAATCTTAAAGATGTGGTTACAGTCCGATCAGCGATGTCTTCACACTGAATATGCTTAAGCGAACAGCTCAACAAATTGTTCGTAGTATATTTCGAAAAACAAACAAACGTGCTGGACTGAAAGAACGAGACGTGCTTCGTTTGGTAAAGAGCTTATTCATCAGCAGACTAACATGTTCGCTACCCTACCACAACATGAATAGAGAAGAGAAAGAAAAAGCAGACAAAATACTAAGGATGGCACATAAAGCGGCTCTGCGATTACCACAAAGCACTTCAACTGCGAAGCTATTAGCGCACGGACTTCACAATACATTTGATGAGTCGGCCAAGGCGCAAGTAACCACCCAGATTAACCGCCTGCCACAGACGCCAACCGGCAGAAAACTTCTTCAGAGGATCGGCCTCGGTGAACAAGTACAGGCACATGGAAGAGCTAAGGAATTGTCGTGCGATCGCGCTGGCAATCAAGGAAGGCAGGGAGCGAAAAGTCCCAATGACAATAATCACAGAATCGAAGGCTGCATGTAGGAATTACGAAAAAGGTATAATGTGTATGAAGGCCTACCAAATTTTAACCAAAGCTCATGAAGACTTTCCAATCGAATACACCCAAACCATTATCTGGGCGCCAGGGCACGAGGGCGCCACCGGGAACCAGTTTGCGGATGAGGCGGCTCGAGGCTTCAGAAATCACCGAGCTTCCTTGCACACTGCAATAGAGAATCCAACGCCCCTAGACCATAATTTTGGTACATTTCTTCCGTATTACAAGGACAATAGAAAACTGTATCCAGCACTGCATAAGAAACTCACAGCAATGGAATCGGTGGCATTACGCAGAATACAAACACATACACGAACTTACACAGGCTACATGTATTCTACCACACAGCATGCAGAGATATATGTCCGTGGTTTGGGGCCACACCAACTCTGTTTCACATCATGAGGGAGTGTACGCATCACAATGAAGAACACCACAACATGAACAACACAGAGAAACAATGAGAGGCCCTGCTGTCCAGCTCGGCCATTCTTGATCAGCTCTGGCTGGTCCAATGGGTAGAGATGATGGCTAGGGCCAGCGGAACCCTGAAATAGGGGCTCGACCATTTGGAATGCTCCGCGTTATGCGGAAATAGTGTTCTCTATCTATCTATCTATCTATCTATCTATCTATCTATCTATCTATCTATCTATCTATCTATCTGTCTGTCTGTCTGTCTGTCTGTCTATCTATCTGTCTGTCTGTCTGTCTGTCTGTCTGTCTGTCTGTCTGTCTGTCCGTCCGTCTGTCTGTCTGTCTGTCTGTCTGTCCGTCTGTCTGTCTGTCTGTCCGTCTGTCTGTCTGTCCATTTGTCTGTCTGCTCTTAACGGTACTGGACACAGTAAACGGCACCAGCGGATATCCCAAACGGCCGACCCCATCCGCAGTGCCCACCAATGTTGCTCAAGATTCAGCGTTTATACTTGTGGGATTGTCAAATAAAAAGCAATTATCGTGCATATCTGAGGCACCATAACAACACGTATATATTCTGTATGTGCATATTTTACTATAAAAGCCATACATAAGTTATTCTAAGCACCATAGCGTTTATCACGCGGCGCTGATTAGGCAACTCTTGCACGAAAAGGGAAGTGTTTCCAGTGCTTTGAAGACGACATGGTGGTGTCGTCTTGCCATGTCGTCTTGCCATTGCCTTGCGTTCTAGACCTTATCACCTCTGAGACAGGCACGCACACCCGTCTCAGAGCAGCGCGTTTTGTTTTCCAAGCTAACTGTCAGATAGTGCTCATGCCTCATGTGTGACGTGACTTGGTGCGCTCGTTCGCCTCCACTGCATGCTCGAGGCACTCTATAACGCAGCGCCTCCAGAATACCATTCATCAATTTTTCTGTGCAAAATTTCAAATAAATGTCTTCTTTAATCTCGCAAGACGCAATACTATTGTCTTTCGACGACATTTGCAGAGTAACATGCAGATACGGGGCCAACTTTTTTTTTTACATTGGCAACCAACGCTTTGCGACAGATTAAGCCTGCGACAGAAGGACAGAGCACATACGACTCAACGGTATACAAGCAAAAGTGTAATACCGTATTATTACATTCTTTTTTTAGTTGTGTGGAGGTATTGCAGCCGCGCAAAACCAGTATATTTGAAGAGGCACGACCTTTGCTTCGCGATAAATAGAAAGGCAGGCAAGAAATTTGGAATAGGTAGCAGGTTTTAATCCTGTCTTTCTATTTGCCCGAACCAATGTAAGCCACTGTAATAAAGACCATAACACCAGGAGAGAAAGGACTTAATCCTCTCTACGCAGCACGCAACTGAAGCTACAACTAGAGAGAGGTATCTCGGCCACAAGCGTCACCAGTACATGAAATTAACTGGCCATCTAGAGTGGCCTGAGGGCCTATCGTCATACCACTTCCTTTTCTTCCTTCATCACAACTTCACGTGATTTTTTCGTGAATCAATAAGGGTCCTTAGGTACTCACACCTACACACTAGTGCTATGAACTTGGATGAAACAGCACAGCCGGGGGCCTTCCCCTTTTTTCCCAGCCCTTTCTTTATACTCTATAATACATGATTTATCTTCTACATGCTCCTCACCCTTTCACCACTGCTCAGATCCTTTTCTCACCGCCTTGCCATATTATACAAGGCTATACTTTACCCTTACACCTCCCGTTTTACTTCATCGTACCCCTCCTCTTTTACTTACCTTTCCCACACTTGCTATACCGTAACATGTATATGTGCGCTATGCTCTACCCTCCCACCTTCTGCTATCGCTCCTCACCATCACTCACATTTCACACGCTCTTGGTATACTATATGTTACATGACTATGCATGCTTTACCCCTTCTCACTTCCTTTGCATCTTTTCTCTTTCACTTTCCTTTTTCACCCCTTTGCTGCGTACAAGTACGTGCTATGTTTTCATATTCTTCCTCATTATTTTCACGCACATACTGAAAAGCTATCCGGCACTCTATCAAGAATTTCGTGCATAATATTGCGGGTGCGTTTCTCGTTACCTAAGTCAGTCAATCCTCTCATCTATAAATACTTGTTTTTATCTCATCTTAACTACTATCGTCTGGATTCGGGTACGGCACGTTAACAAATATCGACAAATTTCATGTCATACAGAAAAGGGTTGTTCGTGCCCTTGCAGATATTTCTTATTGCTCTAACACCACTCCCATATTTCAGGACGTGAACCTGCTAGCTCTACCAGAACACTACCGCGCAACGCTTGTGAAATGCTACCAGGCGGGATTGAAATGCGACTTTTTAGGAACCATTGCCGTCCTAAAGCACACAAAGTCGTTCACAACACCCATTTCAATCACACGTGGTTTATCCCCCGCACACGCACCAACTATGGCAAAGATATGTTTCGCTCTCTCTTGCAGTTTCATTTGAATGTCATATCTGAGATCAGAGTAAAATTACGCATGTTTATTTTCCTTTCAAAACATTTTGTGTTTCTTACCACATGGGCACATGCCCAATTTGACTTTGGTCTAATAGTCCTCGTATCAGTACACTGAATTAATGATTTTCGTATAAGAAATATTTACAATAATTTTTTTTCAGTTTCACCTTTTGAGCTTATTGTTTTAAATCTTTCTTTTGTTTTCATTTGCATATACCTAGTAAACTGCTTGGACAATATGTACATTTTCATTGCAATAAAATTGTTGCCTATGCCGCACATTTGTAAGGGCTCGTGGTACCAGTCAAGCCCTGTGAGGCTTTTTGACCACGGGTTCAGCATTTTGAATGTTGAAATTGTTAACTTTAAAAAAATGCTCCCTCATCCTATTATCGCTCCACGTCACCGCCACTTTTCTTTCTCCTCCTTGCTATACAATACTTGGTTATGCTATAGGTTATCACTTGCCTTTGCGTTAGCGCTGTTCGCGTGAGCTGCAGCGCAGTACGGCCATCACGAAAGGTTACCTGCGACAATGGGCCCACCGAGCAACGTTTCTAGAACCAATGTTTGGGTGTGTCGACATTGGTACGAAGCGCGCATGTTCTGCAGAGCTAGACATGCGAGTCACGCTCGCTGCTATTCGGGACCGGGCCTAATCCTCGTCACGAAAAATTGTGGCTTTTCGTGCTACCAAATTTCCAAAACTACGTTGCGCGGTCGCTGTACGCTACTGCGAGGGCTCAGCGCTTCATTTTGCATCGCTTGGTGTCAAACTCAGCAGTCGCCTTCATATTTTGAGAAACTTCCGAGCATCCCAAAAGTACGCGATACATTTCGTTTTCTTTCTTGATTGCCGGGTCGCAGCTTCTTAACGCAGCGAACGCACACTGCATGAAGCCACCGCTGTTGCGTCTTGCATCAACCTCAAGCAACACTTCAGTGAATCAAATAGTATTAATAAAACAACAAAGTTATGGCCATAATTATAATATTTTTTTTCAAATTCACAAAACAGCAACATCATTATAGGTTGTGTTTACAATTCATATGGAAGTAAACATCTTCGTCCTTCCTGGGGCAGACTGCACGGGCACTTCTTTTTTGTTATTGTTCAGCTTTTATTAGTGATTAACACCACGCGACACGACGTCTTTTGGATGCTGCCCAGGTGATCCTTGAAGAAAGAGAAAACGCGACGAAGACATTAGTGAATGCGACTCAGAATAGCACAGTTATAAAGTGAAATCCCGGACCACAACCTTGGCTTTGATAAGAAACACCAGCATGTTTTTTTGTGTTTTTATAAGAGGAGCTGGGCAAAGTTCATCATCTTTTCCAGATGCATGTGTTCCCGCCATACTTCTTTTCTTTTTCACAGTGACTATCAACTGCGTAAAGAAAAAAAAAACATCATAGGTAAGAAGTGAACGCAAAACGAGCGTCCCTGGTGTGGCTGCGTAGTTGATGTTCACAATAGATTACAAATTCACCCAGCACCACGCCTTTTCTTCATAAAGAACCCCTCAATAATTGATTGATATGTGGGATTTAACATCCCAAAACCACCATATGATTATGAGAGACGCCGTACTGGAGGGCTCCAGAAATTTCGACCACCTGGGGTTCTTTAACGCGCACCCAAATCTGAGCACACGGGCCTACAACATTCCCGCCTCCATCGGAAATGCAGCCGCCGCAGCTAGGAATCGATCCCGCGACGTGCGGGTCAGCAACCGAGTACTTTAGCCACTAGACCACCACGGCAGGGAGGGAACCCCGAATGTAACACATCCTTGTAATGCGCAAAGAATGTTCGACCTGGCGGCGGAAAAAAGACCACCATGGTGGTGTAGTGGTTGTAATTCATTATTGATGACCCGAAGGTCGCGGGACCAAATCCCGGTGGCGGTGGCTGTATTTTAATGTAGACGAAATTTCAGAGCCACGTTGTCTAAATTGCTGTAGCCCTCTACTACGACGTCCCTAATATTGTACCATGGGTTCGGGATGCGCAGATCCCCTGCACTTATAGATATACGACGCGTAAGGATGAAAAGTGCGTTACAGAAGGGCAGAGGCGGCAGAAGCAAGGGGCACAGGCCTAGTGGCTCCAACACCACTTGTCTTTTTTTTTCGTTTGGTACAAAACTAAAATCAGCTAAAATTTTTCAAGCACACGCTTATAGGGCTACTGAGCAGAGCACCGTGCCTATAGGAAGCACTTTCATTGCCATGATTATCGAAATACGAGATCAAACTCATCGAAAATTAAACGAACTTGCAAGTGCCGGAACTGCGACAAAGAACCTTACCGCGTTAAGTGAGGCTTTTTTGACAACAAGGCGGAGAGTGTCAGAAGGTTCCTGTGCAGGCGGGCGCCTTGTAGTCAGCGAAAACGAAGAAGGCCATAGAATAAGCGCTGATCGACATGGACTGCCCAGGATGGAGGACGGCCGGCACGATGTCCGGAAAGCGGAGAGACTCGCTGAGTGTCAGGCGACGTCCGTTGAGCAGCACGTCCTCCGCCACCAGGTTTCCGGCGGGGTCGGGTCCCACCGCGTAAGCCATTACGTGACTCGCCTGCAGCTCGGGATCCATGGCCGATAGCACGGCCGTCTCGTTGGACAGGTTCAGGCCGAACACGATGACCCCGCCACGGTGACCCTATCGTGAAATTTAACAGGGTCCGTAAAACCAATTCTGAAGTAAAATGAACATTGCGTATTGAAGGGTTTCAGCACGTTTTCAAACGCGTCGACAAGTAAAGCAGAGGACAAGACTGGACATCAAACTGAAGTTTATTAAAAGGCGAGATTTCCTAGAACACAGAGAAACCTTGGATTAATCAAGTACTAAAGCGCATAATCACAGAAAAGCATGAGTTTCACGAATAATTTTGAAGACCACGAAAGGTCCAAACGCTGGCGACCTTTGAAAAGCGACCAGGCCGTTTACATACTTAAACAAAAAAAGCTAAAAGGGAATACCATGAAAACCTTTTCTAAACTGAGCCAAGCTGTACACCTGATTGCCTGTGGATAATAACTTCTTTCTGGAGCAAGCGCAGGGACAAGTTAAATGCAAGAAAAGTCACTCACTGTCGTGAAAGCCACTGTTAGAACATTTCAATGACATCATGCATTATCCACAATCAGCTGCCCACATCTCACATATAATTATGAATATTTAAACGCAATATCTAGAAAACGGCATTTTCTTAACCCGACAAGCTGCTCTGAGGCACATAAAGCCTCTTCTTCATTGAAAACCAGTAAAGCTATTCATATCAACTAGATCCAGCTGACACCCGTAAAATATGTCATCGGCGTCACCTGCCTGTGCTGGGTCCATATATTCAATATGACGATTAGTTCAGGGACGTTCTCCTATGAAATAGAAGGAGTTAAAGTGTTATATTTGGAGGTGGCTACAGGAACAACGCGGGAACCACAGGCGTATGTCAGTTACATCTATAATTTCTAAGGCCTAGAAAGGGTAATTTTATGCCGATAACATAGCTCTTTCTTAAAGCACGAAATCATCCCTGAATTTCATCACGGCTTCCGCAGGGTAGGTCAAGCGAGTCTGCGCTTCTGTCAGAGAAAGTAATACCCAGAAGCATGAAAGCGCAAAAGTTAACTCCTGGCATCTTCGTTGAGTACAGCAAAGCATTTGACACATCATGCATGGAACCCTTTTAACAAAACCAGAATATGGCATGTGTGATGTCGTTCACTCAATTTTCTTGTCACATCTCTATACGATCGGCATTAGTGCATGGTTATCATTGCTTTTGCGTGACCTTTTCGTCCATTACTAACTGGTGTGCTCTATATAGAAGCATCTTGGGACTTCTTTCGTTTAACGCGAACGTGAAGAAGTTTCCTTTTATTGACAAGTGGACATATTTTGTTTTATACGCAGTAGAGACCAGCCCGTTTTTTTTCCTCTGATATCAAACCAGACTTTTTTTCACAAGCGAATAATGAGTTGTTTAAATAAATCGAGTGGTCCTTGTGCAACAGTCCACAAATTAGTGTCATAAAATCAAAGAACTGTTGTTCCCGCTTCGAAAAACTACTCTATCTTATGCCTAATTAAACGTAGGTTGAAACTCGCTTGATGTGATAGAGGGACACAAAATTTTGGTTGTTGGGTTATGTATACACATGATGTGAAACTCACGCATTCTAAAGCAGTTGTTTGCTGCATTTTTTGTTCTATTTAAAGGTCGTCATATCTTATCAACTAATCACCTTGTGTTATGATCCAGCTATATCATTTTTTTTACGATTGCATATAAGCTACTGCACCTTTGTATGGGATGCAACTACAAAACAAAATATTATTAGGATGCCGCTACTCGAAAAGAAAGCTACTCGTTGCATTAACGTTGGTCACTATTTAGACCCCAGAAAACCGCTCTTTCAAGAAAGAAGAATAATGAACGTCCAAAGTTCTCTATGCATGCCACCTCCTACGTCAACTGCATTTTGCTGATAAGAAAGCTGCACACTTCCTAAAGATTTTGTCATCCCTCGTAGAACAGTCCAGCGCTTGCATAACACAAGCACCCGAAAAATGCTTGATAAAGAGCCATCGAACAAATCACTATACACAAACCCTGAGCTACAACGAGGCCAAGCAGTTAAATCAACCGAAGAAGTGCACCAATAACCATACGTTCGCATCACGCACGAGCTTTTGTGATGTCTTCCTGCTTGATTAATTTCAATGCCTGCCTGAATATTGCAAAAGTACATTGTGTCTATGCTTGCAACAATGTATTCACCTGATGCGTGCTGATTTTTTGTGATTGATTTCTTATTTATTTTGACAGTTTAACAGAACATAATTCCTTTGACATCATGTTATCAAAACATGTGGTCTGGACATGGTGGTCTTTTCAATCTATTTATATGTACTAATCACCGAAGCATCACGTGTTCTTTTTAACGAAGCTTTTTTTGTGCAAGTGTTCACTGCTGTTGTTCTCTGGTTGTTGCCCTCTCACTTCATCAATTAAGCGGTAGGCTTACGGCTTTCTTGCTAGTGTGGCCTTTAACAATGTACTTGTTCATGTTGTACATGAAATTTCGCTTGACTTCACTTGATGTCTGAACTTCCAGGAAGGTTTCTTTTACCCCATTGCTTGACACAAAATTAACAGAGGCAGCGATGTACGCTTGAGGCAGCTATGAAAAAACAAAAAATCTTGTCAGTGAAACTTTTTCCGATTGCTTGGTGCTTTTATAAAATGTTTACATCCGAGATATGCTGATGATAGCAGCACGTCATAGCCAACCATGGTGCCGGCGACGATATAGTGTCATCAAAAGTGGCCAACTAACGGCAAACAAATTTAAGAGCAGAAATCTTCCGGCATATAGCTCTCCACCACGCACAGATGTAATCTGGGATTTAACGTCCCAAAACCACCGTATGATTACGAGAGACGTCGTGATGAGGGGCTCCGGAAATTCTGACCACATTAGATTCCTTGACGTGCGCTAACATCACACAGCCCACAGGCGTCTACCATTTTGCCTCCATCGAAATGCGACCACCTCAATCGAACCCACGACCTTTGGATCATCAGCCGATCGCTGTGATCACTGTTTCACTGATGGGGACCCATCAAGTACAAATAAATTTATGAAATACAAATGAGTACCACCCCATTGGACTGCAAAGCAAACATAATTTTCGCACATCGCGACACGGATTACAAAAATTATGAACAGATAGATACATGGGGTTCAATGTTGCAAAACTACAATATGATTACGAGAGACGCCGTAGTGAAGGGCTCCGGAAATTTCGACCACCTGGGGCTTTTTTCCGCGCACCCAAGTCTGAGCCCACGGACCTACAGCACTTTCACCTCCATCGAAAATGCAGCCGCCGCAGCCGGGATTTGATCCCACAACCTGCAGGTCAGCAGCCGAGTACCTTAGCTCCTAGACCCCCGCGGCAGGGGCAAAATCATGAACAGTCAAATGCACCAATCCAATAGCTTTCATGCACATGCGTGTACCATAATCCTGTCGTTTAGTTGTTAAATGCAAAACAGCAAGGATATCAACCCAATATAGCAGCCCCGAAATCCATCCGTGGAATAGATTTATCCAATTGCCTCACACAATATCATCAGAGGCAGCGACTTACGAAATCATTCTCATAACTAGCCCTCTGTTGTTTTATTTGTGGCCTGACGGCACTTGAATGTCAAATGATGTTCCAACACAGCGCACCTTGATGGCTCCATCCCTGAGGCAGTGGGCGTACAGACGCACCGCGTCATCCTTGGGTTGTGTGCGCAGCTGGAGCACACGAGTGCCGACCAGCCGCTTATGCACCAGGCTGATCCAGTAGTCGGGCAGCGGTCGGAACTCGTCGTCGGCAAGCAGCCGGTTGTTGCCCTGCACCAGGTCCTGGCGGAACACCACTGAAACGCCCTGCCTGGCGGCCGTGCCCAGAGTGTCAAGCCAGCTGCGATGGTGGTATAAGTGTCTGTTTGTTTTGTGATTTCGTTACGGCCATTTCCATGCACCTATGTGTAAAACGTTGCGGCGATGGCGTAGTGGTTAGAGCATCCGCCTCGCATGCAACAGGTCCGTGGTTCAAATCCCGGTACCGCGCAGTTCCCAACCGGATTAAAAAAAAAAAAAAAAAAAATCCGCGTTGATGGAACTGCATTAAGAGGCCTGGGGTGCGGCCTCACCGGCAAACACCGCCGAGAACGCACTCCCTCACCAGAGAAGGATTGGCCACCCTGGTGCAGTATCTGGCCACTACCTCCCACATGCTTACGTCAAATAACTCACGGCCCTCAGTCCCCAGCAGCTGCGAAGCAACTGACCATGGCGGCGGTCAGATCTGCAACGCAGCAGAGGGTGCTAAGAATCTCTGGATCCGGACAGGCCGCCATTGGAACCTGAACTTGGCAACGTTTAATGCTAGAACCTTATCTAGTGAGGGAAGTCTAGCTGTACTATTCGAGGAGCTAGAGGGTGTTAAATGGGATATAATAGGGCTCAGTGAGGTTAGGAGGACAGATGAGGCTTATACGGTGCTACAGAATGGGCACGTCCTTTGCTACAGGGGCTTGGCAGACAGAAGAGAACTGGGAGTCGGGTTCCTAATTCACAGAAACATAGCTGGCAACATAGAGGAATACTATAGCATTAATGAAAGGGTGGTAGGTATCGTAATTAAACTGAATAAAAGATACAAGATGAAGGTAGTACAGGCTTACGCGCCTACATCCAGCCATGATGACGCTTCAGTTGAAAGCTTCTATGAAGACGTGGAATCGGCAATGAGTAAGGTAAAAACACAGTATACTATAGTGATGGGCGACTTTAATGCAAAGGTAGGGAAGAAGCAGGCTGGAGACCAGGCAGTAGGAGATTATGGCATCGGTACTAGAAACGCCAGAGGAGAGCTACTAGTAGAATTCGCAGAACGCAATAATTTACGGATTTTGAATACCTTCTACCGAAAACGAGAAAACCGCAAGTGGACATGGAGGAGCCCTAATGGCGAAAATAAGAACGAAATAGACTTTATAATGAGTGCACAACCTGGAATCGTGCAGGATGTGGAAGTGATTGGCAAGGTACGATGCAGTGACCATAGAATAGTACGGTCTCGAATTCGCCTAGACTTGAAGAAGGAACGACAGAAACTGATACGCAAGAAGCCAATCAATCAGCTAGCACTGAGAGGGAAAGTACAGGAATTCAGAGTGTCGCTGCAGAACAGGTACTCGGCTCTTAGTGAGGAAACGAACCTTAGCGTAGATACAATGAATGATAATCTAACGAGTATCATTACGGAGTGTGCAGTGGAAGTTGGAGGCAGGGTAGTTAGACAAGACACTGGCAAGCTTTCCCAGGAAACGAAGAACTTAATTAAGAAGCGTCAAATCATGAAAGTGTCAAGTACAACAGACAAAATAGAACTGGCAGAGCTTTCGAAGTTGATTAATAAACGTAAGGTATGCGATGTAAGAAGGTATAACATGGAGAGAATTGAACACGCTCTGAAAAACGGAGGAAGTGTCAAAGCATTGAAGAGGAAACTTGGGATAGGCAAAAGTCGGATGTATGCACTAAGGGACAAAGAAGGCAAAATAACTACCAATATGGATAGGATAGTTAAAATAGCAGAGGAGTTTTACAGAGATCTGTACAGTAGCCGTGACAACCACGGCCTTAATACTATAAGAACTAGCAGTAACCCAGATTACACCCCACCAGTAATGATAGAAGAAGTCAGGAAAGCTTTGGAGAGCATGCAAAGGGGCAAAGCTGCTGGTGAGGATCAGGTAACATCAGATCTGCTGAAGGATGGAGGACAGATTGTGTTAGAAAAACTAGCCACCCTGTTTACGAGGTGTCTCCTGACGGGAAGAGTACCAGAGTCTTGGAAGAACGCTAACATCATCTTAATACATAAGAAAGGAGATGACAAGGACTTGAAGAATTACAGGCCGATCAGCTTGCTCTCTGTAGTATACAAGCTATTTACAAAGGTAATTGCTAACAGAGTAAAGAAAACATTAGAATTCAATCAACCAAAGGAACAAGCAGGATTTCGAACAGGCTACTCAACAATTGACCACATTCATACTATCAATCAGGTAATAGAGAAATGCTCAGAGTATAACCAACCCCTATACATAGCCTTCATAGATTACGAGAAAGCGTTTGATTCAGTAGAAATATCAGCCGTCATGCAAACACTGCGGAATCAGGGCGTAGATGAAGTATATATAAACATTCTGGAAGAAATCTACAGGGGATCAACTGCTACCATAGTGCTTCATAAAGAAAGCAACAGAATACCAATCAAGAAGGGTGTAAGGCAGGGGGACACAATTTCCCCAATGCTATTTACCGCGTGCTTACAGGAGGTTTTCAGAAGCCTAGAATGGGAACAGTTAGGGATAAGAGTCAATGGAGAATACCTTAGTAACCTGCGCTTCGCCGATGACATTGCATTGCTGAGTAACTCGGGGGACGAATTGCAACTCATGATTACGGAGCTAGACAAGGAGAGCAGAAAGGTGGGTCTTAAAATTAATCTGCAGAAAACGAAAGTAATGTACAACAACCTCGGCAAGGAGCAGCGCTTCGAGATAGGTAATAGTGCACTTGAAGTTGTAAAAGACTATGTCTACTTAGGGCAGGTATTAACCGCAGAGCCGAACCACGAGACTGAAGTAACTAGAAGAATAAGAATGGGGTGGAGCACATTTGGCAAGCACTCTCAAATTATGACAGGTAGTTTGCCATTATCCCTCAAGAGGAAGGTATATAACAGCTGTATCTTGCCGGTACTTAGTTACGGAGCAGAAACCTGGAGACTTACAAAGAGGGTTCAGCTTAAATTGAGGACGACGCAGCGAGCAATGGAAAGAAAAATGGTAGGTGTAACCTTAAGAGACAAGAAGAGAGCAGAGTGGATTAGGGAACAAACGGGGGTTAAGGATATCATAGCTGAAATCAAGAAGAAGAAATGGACATGGGCAGGGCATGTAGCGCGTAGACAGGATAACCGCTGGTCATTAAGGGTAACTGACTGGATTCCCAGAGAAGGGAAGCGGGTTAGGGGGAGACAGAAGGTTAGGTGGGCAGATGAGATTAAGAAGTTTGCGGGTATAAATTGGCAGCAGCAAGCACAGGACCGGGTTAACTGGCGGAACATGGGAGAGGCCTTTGTCCTGCAGTGGACGTAGTCAGGCTGATGATGATGATGATGATGATGTGTAAAACTAGGGCATTCGGCGCCAGGTGCAAAAAGTTTAATTTAAAAGAGTGGACATGCGAACAAGGGCTCAAGAAAAAAGTCAGAACACCACAAACACCACTTAGCAACTGAAACGGGGCACAACGGAGGACAAGACAGAAGGCAAAGAGCCATCTTCACATGCCCAGGCAATAAGCCATCAGCTTGGCACGTGTTGGTGTCTTCGCAAAAGGCAACTGTTTGCGCATCTCTTCAGGCAAGTTAATGGTATACGTTGGCCGGCACATACCCTGTCACTATTATTGACATATTGCCTCAATCCTTCGACAGCATTTTTAATTTCTGTGCTCGTGGAACCCTTCGCCTTTATCAGCTTTTGGCACGAGCTTACTCTCAGATATTTAGAGTACTTATATATACATTAGAAGGTGAGCCTCCGGTTAGCCATATGTAATGTTTCAGTAATCTTTGGTTAACACAACAGGCTGTCTGTCCTGCGAAAAAGCGGCTGCAGATAAAATGAACATTATTCATCGAGGCTGTACAATACACAGTAGAATTCTCGATGCATTTGACGGAACAAATGTGAGCCCGCCTTTCGTCATTTATCGTCCTATGTTGTCAATTATGGCAGCATATGACAACCCGGGCTTCCAGGGTGCTCCGAACTCAAAAAAATTGAGTCTGTAAGGAAATGGGTTGGGGAAGTACTCAAGGCGAGAAAAAAACAAGGTGCAAAATTAAGCTCGAGGCCAGACTTAGGCTCATAGAAGACAGTAGATAGACAAAAAAATGTTCCATTACTTTTTTATAGAAACAACGTTCACGCATAATTATGAACAAAAAAACTAGACGACTCATCAGCAAATACAGGTTTGACAGATTTATGCGATATGGCAACAAACATTTATTTCATAGCAGTGATGAAAAACAAAGCTCTAAGTAAATACTCTATAGCTCTATACGCTATAGCCAATACTCTAAAGCTAAGTAAATACTCTAAAGCAAAGGATTCGAGAGTGTTATGGCGCTGGCACTATACGAGAAATGGCCAAAACGAAGGCTATAATAAATCTTATAACTAAAAGGTCAGCGCTTTGCTCTTTTAAGCGAAGCTGGCTTGTCTTCTAATGACTAGTCATGTAGTCGGATAAGTAATAAAGAAGATCTACGTATTTTCTGAGAGAAAGCACCAAAATGAGACGTTTTGATGCAATCTGTCGATATGCAAGCAGGCGCATGTTTAGGCACTAACGTGATTTAAGCCTTGGGCTTCAGAGACTACGCCGTATAGGTAAATATGTGTGCTATATACATAAGTAAAATGTATTGAAACATATTTAATTATTGGTGGCGCAAAAGTTTAAGATTAGTGAAACATAACCAGTTTAAAACCGCAGCTATTCTTTAGTAAAGTGCATATTGATACTGTGATTTAAGGCAGGTTGTTTCGGGTACAGTAGCCATCATTTCAAACTTGAAAAATTAGCGTGGTGTAGCTGAGGTCACAGCCCCGTTATAAACGCAACACTCGTAGCATCCATTCATCCATGGATCCGCGTCATACTCACTGTGCAGCCACTCCCTCTGCCTTTAACGTTGCCGGGGAAGTGACGCGTTTCAGGCAATATCAAAGTTGAGAGTTCGAACTATAGGGGCCCCGAATTGCTTACGTCAGAATTATCTCAGCCGAACGTTATTGGCGTTAGACACCGCAGACAAACAGACAGGGCCTTGGGTCACTGGGTGTTGCATTTCAAGCATTCCATCTAGTGTCAATGCGTTCGCGTTGACGCAAAATGATATTTGCTCAAGCACTCTCATAGGCTTAGTTAGCCGTCACTTGCAACAATTTTGATCAAATATGGTTTAAGAAACTGTGGTGTGTGCTTAGAATAAATTTACTACAATTTAGAGTACGATGTACTCTTCTATGGGAGAATGTTTAGAAAAAGTGGTTAACGATTTAGAGAACTTAGTACTCTACTATAAGAAAGCTGAAATACGTAATAAGCTGTCCCAGAGCCAATGAAGAAGTTATTTTGTATAGATCTAGATGGGCTTAATAGCATCCCGGTCGCTTATGAACCAGCCTGTCCTCACCATGCCAACGCAAGTTGCCGGCATTTTTCACAGACGCAAAACTCATCTTAAAAGTCACTCAGCGTTGAGTTCTTGTGTAGTCAGCAAGTTGTCAATCACCTCACACATTTTTTTCAAGCATTTTTTACTTCATTTCATGCTACAGAAAAACTGCCTTCAAACCTAATCTCTTTATTCTGTGATGCCATGTATGCTGCGACAAACTCTGGAAACCTTAGGCTAAAGGATATGTTTACAAAAACCTTTGAAAAATCACTGAAATATCAAATGACACGTGCTACCTACGTCTGTCTGTGTTTGCAGGCTATAACAAGCATATTCACGGCCAAGTGAACACAAGGCGTTTTTCGGATTTCAAAGCAGATACAGATGACGGAATTTTGTTAGTTGTACTTGACGTAAGTAATTGGGGAACTAGAAAACCATTCCAGACTCTGCTTTGTGCATCACCTGTTTACTGGTGCATCTGTTGAAGTAAGTATTTAATTGCGCACCGATGTACTCGCCAGTACACCCTAGGTTTGTCACCTAGGGTAATGCGCAAATATAAATGCGCGCAGGCTCACACGAGCGACGAAGCGTATGTATCCGAGATGGCGAGCAGTCCGTCACCGGTGGCAGACGCGGTCTCGGTGATCCAGAGCGACTTGTGCAGTCCGTTTCGCTTCAGCACCGACCACAGCTGCTGGATGCCGTCCGAGAGGCCACGGAGCGTTGTTCCATTCAGGATGTCGGCCACAGTTCCTGCGGGGTTCCGGTGGTGGTAGCTGCGACACAAGGTAAGGTCATTTTCAATGAGGAAATGGTAACTGGTTCAACTTACTGAGTAAGAAAGGACATGAGAATACTCAAGAGCCCCTAGTCGAAAAAATGAAAGGCATAGTCATGAATTATAAACAGGATCCTGAATGAAACTCCTGCATTTGATAATTAAGTACTCGGCTCATGCCGTAGGTACCATTCGTATTCTAGACAGTGCTGTCACTACCACTTCTGGCGCACTAGTGTCGTATCGACGCCACAGGCATTGCCAAATCACGGCAGTTTGGAAGCGCTTATTCGCGCAGCAGCTCGTTTCACTGTATCAACCCAAGTCGATGCACGATCGCTCCCCTATCACTCAGATCTGCCTGTGACACGGAGAGTGGTCTGGCATTCGTTTAGTTTATTCTGCATGAGCACAAACGCTGGCATTCCCGCGCCCTTCACAAGGCCCAGGCACTGCATGCTGCTCTGGAAATTCCTGCACTGGCTGCGTAATGTTCTACAAGTGGTGCATTGCCGTTCCCGCCAAATGTGCGTACAGCCACCCCCATAGAGTCATGAGCGCCGGCTTTTGGTCACTCCGCCGGGTGGTTGGAGCGAACGCAGTATTGGGTTGCTGTTTCCCTTCAAGAGACAATAGGGAGTTTTAGAATACCGTTTGGAAGCGCTGCGGGCGTTGCGGGCGCTATAAGAGCTTTAGAATAGCGTTTGCCCTGCTGCGATATAAACGCTTGATCGCAGCGACACCGTACCCTCGAAACCAGCGCTTGCGTGCCACATGCGGGCCGCCATCACCGCCCGTAGCCTCGAAACCAGCGCTTGTGGGCCACATGTGGGCCGCCGTTACCGCACGCAATTTCGGATTTTTCGCGTGCGGTCCGCGAACGCGAACGCCGACTAGCGTGACGACGCATGCGCAGTGGCAGCGACCGCACCGCAAGTGCTCGCGGTGCGCTATTCTAAAACTCCCAACTTTTAGTTGGGCGTGCGTAACGAGCCTACATACGTGGCACGATACGTTGCGTATGCTGCATGCGAAGCGCTCAACGACACTTTTAGTTCACCGTATTGACCATACCGAGGTACGTTTGGTTCAACTAGATGTGTGTTAATAGAAAGAAAAAATTTTAAGTGCTTTTTAGCGCACTCGTGTGGTAGCGGCCGTCATAATGGCCACTGACATCTACGCCAAGGTGAATTATTTTGATCCATGGTTTACGTTGATTTGTTCCAGATGCCTAAACAGATCGCTGGTTTGTACTTCTGATAGCAGCACAACATCGTCTCTCA
Organism: Rhipicephalus microplus; assembly: GCF_043290135.1. NCBI lineage: Eukaryota > Metazoa > Arthropoda > Arachnida > Ixodida > Ixodidae > Rhipicephalus > Rhipicephalus microplus. The sequence goes on from NC_134702.1 coordinate 162,435,930, forward strand.
AAGTAAAATATATTCGATTTGGGCGAACTTTGTTGCTCTCTGCTTTCGATGTCATCACTGCCATTTTGCTGTCTGGTTCCTATTTCAATCGAGATATCGCGAGAGCGTTGCGGTGCGTACGCTCCACCTCGTCACGTTTACGCATGCCGCCTTTTTTTTTGGCATACGCCAATATTTATGGAACATATACTTTACGTACTGCACATGCGCACTTCCCTCACTTAGCCACGCTGCGTACGTAGGCTCGTTACGTACGCCTAACTAAATGTGTCTAATGTGGACGCAGCGTACGGATCGCGCATTCCGCAAACAGGCGCAGTTTTGCAAAAATAAAGCAGTTCCTACCCAACAGCCGAGCGGTGTCGTTCCTCATTCGGTGCACTTCACAAAACCCGCAACGTCATAATGGTGACGACGCACGGATTGTGATGCTAGCGCAACTTGGACGCTATATGCGTGTACTGGCTACAGAAGGAATATACGGCGCCATCGAGCCCTTCACGGGAGCAGCGAAGAGAAGAAACGTGCCCTGCTCTTCACGTCACGCGGTGTGGACACCTTCGAGACAGTGCGTGCGCTGGTCATGCCGAAAACGCCTGGGGAAGTCAGCTTCAGCGAACTGGTCACACTTCAGTGGCTTTCCAACCCAAGACCATCGGAGCTTTATGGCCAGTACTTCTAGCGACGAAACCAAAACCCCGGTGAATCGACCAGGAACTATGCCGCAGCCCTCAAGAGTTTGACACTGGACAGCGACTTAAGTGTGCCAGCGGCTACGGCTACAACATTGACGTCAAGAGGACGCAAAGAGCCTGTTTTACAGCGGAACCCAACAATACTGTCACGAGACATCACGCTGCGAGACAGATTCATTTGCAGAATCCGGGACGAACATCACCAACAGCGCCTCTTTGCCGAAAAAGAGCTGACTTTCCAAAGCACCTTGGATGTACACCTGTTAGTAGAGAGGCCCCGTCGAGGTGGTCTAGCGGCTAAGGTACTCGGCTGCTGACCCGCAGGTCGTGGGTTCAAATCCCGGCTGCGGTGGCTGCATTTCCGATGGAGGCGGAAATGTTGTAGGCCCGTGTGCTCAGATTTGGGTGCGCGTTAAAGAACCCTAGGTGTTCGAAATTTCTGGAGCCCTCCACTACGGCGTCTCTCATAATCATATGGTGGTTTTGGGACGTTAAACCCCACATATGAATGTATGTTAGCGGAGAACGCATCAAGGCAGCAGCGGGCAACCGGAGCTGCAACAGACTCAGAAGAAACCAACAAGGCTCCTGCCAACAACAAAGAAGCCAAGCAACTGTCTTCCCAACGACGTTGCTAGAGGTTTTATGGCAGGCACGTCTTTTCTGCGGGTGAACTCAAAACAGAAGATTGCCGTTTCTTCTCGAAAGTGGGTCATAATGCAGATGTCTGCATTCCACGTAAGAAGAAAAAAAAGCACAAACACCCAACAAGGAACACACGCACAGTGTCAACCCACTTCCTGCGTCTGATGAGACAGCGTGTAGTGATCCCTGTCACGAACTGCATGCAGTAAGTTGGCATACACACTGCCCCAAGTTCCTGGTGGACGTAGAAGTGGAGCGGAAATCGCTGCATTTCAAAGTGTACACGGGTGCTGCAAGCTGCATGATAAGAGTGTGGCAGCTTGGGCTAGTTGGTATGGCATGACGATAGTTTTAGCGCGAGAACAAAACGACGACACAAGACAAGAAGGCATCCTTCGTGTCCTTCTTGTCTCTGTGTCGTCGTTTTGTTCTCGCGCTATAACTGTCGTCCGTGATAAGCGAGAAGACATCATACCATGAAGCGTGGCCATAGAACGCTCCCCCACTTTCACGATAGCCACTCGACTTGCGTACTTGGTCGGAGAAAGAACCTGGAGACCACCCTTGGTCGTGCAAACTTCATCATCATGATCATCATCAGCCTGACTACGTCCACTGCAGGACAAAGGCCTCTCCCATGTTCCGCCAGTTAACCCGGTCCTGTGCTTGCTGCTGCTAGTTTATACCCGCAAACTTCTTAATCTTGTCTGCCCACCGAACCTTCTCTCTCCCCCTAACCCGCTTCCCTTCTCTGGGAATCCAGTTAGTTACCCTTAATAACCAGCGGTTATCCTGTCTACGCGCTACATGCCCGGTCCATGTCCATTTCCTCTTCTTTATTTAAACTATGATATCCTTAACCCCCGTTTGTCCCCTAATCCACTCTGCTCTCTTCTTGTCTCTTAAGGTTACACATACCAATTTTCTTTCCATTGCTCGCTGCGTCGTCCTCAATTTAAGCTGAACCCTCTTTGTAAGTCTCCAGGTTTCTGCTCCGTAGCTAAGTACCGGCAAGATGCAGCTGTTATATACCTTCCTCCTGAGGGATAGTGGCAATCCACCTGTCATAATTTGAGTGCTTGCCGAATGTGCTCCACCCCATTCTTATTCTTCTAGTTACTTCAATGTCGGGGTTAGGCTCTGCGGTTATTATCTGCCCTAAGTAGACATAGTCTTTTACAACTTCAAGTCCACTATTACCTATCTCGAAGCGCTGCTCCTTTCCGAGGTTGTTGTACATTACTTTCGTGGTCTGCAGAATAATTTTAAGACCCACCTTTCTGCTCTTCTTGTCTAACTCCGTAATCATGAGTTGCGATTCGTCCCCTGAGTTACTACGCAATGAAATGTCATCGGCGAAGCGCAGGTTTCTAAGGTATTCTCCATTAACTCTTACCCCTAACTGTTCCCATTCTAGGCTTCTGAAAACCTCCTGTAAGCACACGGTAAATAGCATTGGGGAGATTGTGTCCCCCTGCCTTACACCCTTCTTGATTGGTATTCTGTTGCTTTCTTTATGCAGCACTATGGTAGCAGTTGATCCCCTGTAGATTTCTTGCAGAACGTTTATATATACTTCATCTACGCCCTGATTCCGCAGTGTCTGCATGACGGCTGATATTTCTACTGAATCAAACGCCTTCTCGTAATCTATGAAGGCTATGTATAGTGGTTGGTTATACTCTGAGCATTTCTCTATTACCTGATGGATAGTATGAATGTGGTCAATTGTTGAGTAGCCTGTTCGAAATCGTGCTTGTTCCTTTGGTTGATTGAATTGTAATGTTTTCTTTACTCTGTTAGCAATTACCTTTGTAAATAGCTTGTATACTACAGAGACTAAGCTTATCGGCCTGTAATTCTTCAAGTCCTTGTCATCTCCTTTCTTATGTATTAAGATGATGTTAGCGTTCTTCCAAGACTCTGGTACCCTTCCCGTCAGGAGACACCTCGCAAACAAGGTGGCAAGTATTTCTAACACAATCTGTCCTCCATCTCTCAGCAGATTTGATGTTACCTGATCCTCACCAGCAGCTTTGCCTCTTTGCATGCTCTCCAAAGCTTTTCTGACTTCTTCTATCATTACTGGTGGGGTGTCATCTGGGTTACTGCTAGTTCTTATAGTATTAAGGTCGTGGTTGTCTCGGCTACTGTACAAATCTCTGTAAAACTCCTCCGCTATTTTAACTATCCTATCCATATTGGTACTTATTTTGCCTTTTTTTTCCTTTAGTACATACATCCGACTTTTCCCTATCCCAAGTTTCTTCTTCACTGCTTTGACGCTTCCTTCGTTTTTCAGAGCGTGTTCAATTCTCTCCATGTTATACCTTCTTACGTCGGATACCTTGCGCCTATTAATCAACTTCGAAAGCTCTGCCAGTTCTATTATGTCTTTTGTACTTGAGACTATCACGATTTGACGCTTCTTAATGAGATTCTTTATTCCCTGGGAAAGCTTGCCAGTGTCCTGTCTAACTACCCTGCCTCCAACTTCCACTGCGCACTCGTAATGATACTCGTCAGATTATCAATCATTGTATCTACGCTAAGGTTGGTTTCCTCACTAAGAGCCGAGTACCTGTTCTGCAGCGACACTCTGAATTCCTGTTCTTTCCCTCTCAGTGCTAGCTCATTGATTGGCTTCTTGCGTATCAGTTTCTGTCGTTCCTTCTTCAAGTCTAGGCGAATTCGAGACCGTACCATTCTACAGTCACTGCATCGTACCTTGCCAACCACTTCCACATCCTGCACGATTCCTGGGTGTGCAGTCATTAAAAAGTCTATTTCGTTCTTATTTTCGCCATTAGGGCTCCTCCATGTCCACTTGCGGTTTTTTCGTTTGCGGTAGAAGGTATTCAAAATCCGCAAATCATTGCGTTCTGCGAATTCTACTAGTAGCTCTCCTCTAGCGTTTCTAGTGCCGATGCCATAATCTCCTACTGCCTGGTCTCCAGACTGCTTCTTTCCTACCTTTGCATTAAAGTCGCCCATCACTATAGTATACTGTGTTTTTACCTTATTCATTGCCGATTCCACGTCTTCATAGAAGCTTTCAACTGAAGCGTCATCATGGCGGGATGTAGGTGCGTAAGCCTGTACTACCTTCATCTTGTATCTTTTATTCAGTTTAATTACAATACCTACCACCCTTTCATTAATGCTATAATATTTCTCTATGGTACCAGCTATGTTTCTGTGAATTAAGAGCCCCACTCCCAATTCTCTTCTGTCTGCCAAGCCCCGATAGCAAAGGACGTGCCCATTCTGTAGCACAGTATAGGCCTCATATGTCCTCCTAACCTCACTTAGCCCTATTATTTCCCATTTAACACCCTCTAGCTCCTTGAATAGTACAGCTAGACTTTCCTCACTAGATAAGGTTCTAGCGTTAAACGTTGCCAAGTTCAGGTTCCAATGGCGGCCTGTAGTCCAGAGATTCTTAGCACGCTCTGCTGCGTTGCAGATATGACCGCCGCCATGGTCAGTTGCTTCGCAGCTGCTGGGAACTGAGAGCCGTGAGTTATTTGACGTATGCATGTGGGAGTTAGTGGCCAGATACTGCACAAGGGCGGCCAATCCTTCTCTGGTGAGGGAGTGCGTTCCCGGCGGTGGTTACCGGTGAGGCCGCACCCCAGGCCTCCTAATGCAGTTCCATCAACACGCGGATTTTTTTTCCTGTTGGAAACTGCGCGGCACTGGGATTTGAACTACGGACTTTTTGCATGCGAGGCGGATGCTCTAACCACTACGCCATCGCCCCACCCGTGCAAACTTAAGGGGAAACAACTGCGTGCTACCATTTCTGGTGATGAAAGGAGTGACAGGCAACCTCTTGGGGTGATACTGACTTGCTCTTCTCCATATCCAGCTTCGCGGAATCAACCAGGTGAAGCATCAAATTGATGAAATGCCATCTAAAGGCACCCAGACATGTTCAGAGAGCATATTGATGGCTATAGACAGGCCCTTTGATTCATCCCAATGGATATGTGTGGTTTAGCATCCCAAAACTACCATATGATTATGAGAGACGCGAGAAGCCGTAAGTGGAGGGCTCCGGAAATTTTCACCACCTGGATTTCTTTAACGTGCATCCAAATCTGAGCACATGGGCCTGCAGCACGTCTTCTTCCATCGGAAATGCAGCCACCCCAGCCGGGATTTGACCCCGCTACCTGCGGGTCAGCAGCCGAGTACCTTAGCCACTAGACTACTTTGGCAGGGCTTAATTCGTCTGGAATTTAAAAAGGACGCCAGCCCCAAATTTTTCCAGGATTTTAGCCTGGAGACGGTCTAGGTGCCGACCAGTGCGGACGCGCGAAGATTGGCTCCTGCTTTCAAGAATGCTTTCCTGTGGTATTCACGAATTTTTCGCCAAGTTTTCAGTCCCATCGTGTGCCTAAGTTCTCAAGAAATCAGCAGGTACCACCTTTGTGCTGGTGAGTGGACGTTTACACCGTTTTAGGGGCATTTTTACAGGGCAACGCCACCGGGGAATTTAAGCCTAACAACCAAGGAGGCGATTGTCGCCGATGCGCCGACCCGGCGCCAACGTAACTCAACGCTCCGCGCGTTCCAGGACCTGCAACTGAGAATGGAATACCAAGTAGATGGAGAGGACATCTCTCCAGAGAATTGCACGGAACATGGGTTGGAAGGAAGCCGAAATGAGAAGTTCAAGGAATAAGCAAACCGCGGGTAGCGTTCCTGCTGCCAAGGGTTCGACCAAAGCAGGCGTTGCGGGAGACGCTCGAGCCAGTCGTAGTAGGTATGATACCAAGCATACAATTGTGTGAGCTGGACGCATGCCGCCACTACCCAAGGACTTCAGCAAAATTGTGCTACGACCACGTGGAGGATTAAATATCTCCAGAATTGGCACTGCAGCCGTGGCAGACGCGATAGTACTGGCGGCCGGCATCCAAGAGGAAGAGGCCATGCAGGACATCATCTGTTCCAACTTGCAGCAGAACATTATGGTGGCAAGCACTCCGGACCAAGACAGAGCTTCAAGATACCTCAAGGTCAAGCAAATTGACACTGGAGGCAAAGTTTTCGAGGTTAGCGCGTACGCCACGGCACCCCACGATACTTGTAAAGGAGTGATTCGCGGGATCCCCGTAAGCGATACTCAGGACATTTTGACCCGAAAGATTGTGAACGCGAACAACCCGCTCGCGCTGAAGGCGAAGAAAATCAAGGACACCGAGACAATCATCATAGCGTTCGAAGGACACAAGGTGCCCAGATTCGTGAGATATGGACCTTCACTTTTGCAGAGCTCCCTTTAGCGCAAGAACATCGATATATGTTACGTCTGTGGAAAGCTGGGACATCAGTCCGACGTCTGTCCGAACCCAGCTGAAACCATCTGCAGAGGCTGCGAGATCAAGAACCCAGATAGCCTGCACCAGTGCAATCCAGATGCAGGCTGTGCGACGGTCACCATCCCACGGCAGACAAGGAGTGCAAGAACAGGTTCTTGGTGCCATACGTCGTCAGACGCAGACATTGGGAAAGATCGCGAGAAGCCGCAGAAGCCCGGAACCCATCAATCACATCGAGTCCAGACATCAACGACAAGCAGCTTATTCCAGCCTACGGGACCCAGACATCCAGACTACACAAGAACAGGAAAGACGGCCCCACTCCAGGGGGAGGTCGCGTTCCAGAAGAGGTTCTAGACCCAAGGCCCATTCCCAATCACGGGGGGCGCTCGAGTTCTCAAGGGCACCATCAGGGTTGAAATCAGCCTGGGCGGCACCCGAATGGCTGCTGCCTGGCGTTCAGTTCGAGATCATGGCTTCACACCCGGGGAGGACGCCTGCAGTTACATCGAAAGGCAGCTGGGCTGAGCGAGTGCGCAACGGCGCGTCAGTGGTGATGACAGGTAAGCTGCCAGAGCATGGTAGAATTACACAGCTAGAGCAAGAAAACGCGAGACTTACAAAATCCAATGAGAGGCTATCAGCTGAGTTAAAGGAAATAAAAATTCTCCTCACTAAACTAACCAGCGCGCAGTCTTCACAACCAATGCCTCAGCAAGTTGATGACCATGTGGCTGAGAACGTGGGGGACTCGAAAACCACAAAAAAGAGGGCAGTCATGGCAGAACACGTGGAAGCCAACCAAACGACCATGTCAGATATGAAAGATGTCTTTGACACGCTCAGCAAAGTAGTAGCTAATCTTAGCGAGCAGATGGGTAGGCTACAGTCAAGCGTGGCGGCACTGGAAGAGCATATGACTTATGACTTTGAACATTACAAAGGTCGAAGCATATCTGCACAATACCGCAAGGCCTCCTCATGCACCAAACTCACCCTTTCGGCCACCAATACTAGTGGTACCAAACCTGTCGACAGGTGCAGCATCAGGCTCTGGCCGTCCATGTAATAACCATGATGGCAGCGCTACGTGAAGCATTTCGTATCTGGCAATGGAACTGTAGAGGTTACCTTAAAAAGAAGGCAGCCCTACAGCAGTATATCAGGAGCAGCCAAGAAAAGCCTCATAATATATTATTACAAGAGACCCTTTCACCGCAAGCAACGTTGCCTGAATTCCGGCCTGTAATAGGGGATACTGAAGGGAGGGGAGTCTGCACCTTCGTATGCAACAAACTAACGCACGTAACCCACGACCTCAAGATAGAAGCAGGCCGTTTGAAACACGTCATAGTAGAGATCGTGCCAGGTACCAGCAACTGTCAGAGCATTTTCACTCTTAATATATACAGCAGTCCAAAGGAACAAAACCAAGGGTTCAAGACGGTTCTAAAAAAAGCTGTTAATATCGCCGGGGAATGCCCACTCGTCATAGCAGGTGATTTCAACGCCCCTCATAATACGTGGGGTTACAAGTACAACACTGGGAAAGGAAATCTACTTTGGCAAAGTGCCAGTGAACTTGATCTCACCCTAATCACAGACCCCAGCCTACCAGCAAGGCTTGGTACATCTTGCTGCATGGATTCCACCCCGGACCTTACATTTGTAAAGAACATCAAGAAGGCCCAGTGGATGAACCTTGCTGTAGACCTAGGGAGTGACCACTGCATTCTTGCCGCTACCTTCTCTGTGGAGCGTAAAAAGCAGAGAGAATGCCACTTCACAGACTGGGATACGTTCAGGAAGATAAGGATGGAAAGGGAACAAGATCGCCACAGACAAGGCTTGGAGCAGTGGGTCAAACAGATTAAAGATGACATCAAATCTGTCTCCTCCACCACTACCACAGATTTTCTAGTTGAAAGAATGGATAGCCGGCTCGGTCATCTTCTTGAGGCAAAGCAAGCACTACTGAACCGTTGGAAGGGTCAGCGCCTGAACCGAAGACTGAGGAAGAAGATAGCCGAGGTAAACAGATCAGTCGAGGAACATTGTCGCGCACTATCTAGGCAGCAATGGGCGAAATCTGCAACTCCGTCGATGGTCACATGCGCAATGGCAAGACATGGAACATGTTAAAGCATCTCCTCAACGAAAACACCACCAAAACAAATCAAAAGCATGTTATCGCTCAAGTTTTGCATAAAGAGATAGGGGGCACTACAGAACAGCAAGTTGTGCAGTGGCTCGTGCATAAGTACCTCCCAATCAAAAGAGGATTGGCACCACCAAGTAGACAGTACCAGGGCAGGCCCAATCCAGGTCTTGAGGGCGACTTTAACATCGAGGAGATCAGAAGAGCCTTGCATGATCTCAACGGCAAGTCGGCTCCTGGCCCGGACGGTACATCAAACAAGGCCCTTCGTAACCTTGATGACGATTCAATTGAAACCCTGAAGGATATGATCAATGCAGCATGGAAAGAAGGCAGGGTGCCAGAGCAGTGGAAGCTGGCCAGGACGATCCTTATTCCTAAGCCAGGAAAGCCCCCTAACTTGGACAACATGAGGCCAATATCATTGACATCATGTATCGGCAAGGTTGCAGAACATGCCATACTGCACAGGATAAAGAAGTACTTGGAAGATAAAGACATATATACACACAATATGGTTGGATTCAGGGCAGGGCTATCCACACAAGATGCATTGAAGCTTAACAAACACCAGGTCGACAACAAAACCAGAGACGTGAGAGCCATTCTGTGCATAGATCTAGAAAAAGCGTTTGACAACATCCACCACTCATTCATACTCGAAGCAATTTCCAAGCTTGGTCTGGGGAAACCCTTCTATGACTACGTATGGTCCTTTCTTACAGATCTGAAAGCCGTGATGAAGATTGCAGATATCGACACCGCAGCAATCGAACTAGAAGCAAGGGGCACGCCGCAAAAGGCAGTGATTTCACCAATGCTGTTCAACGTTGCCATGATTGGACTGTCAAAGAAATTATCGAGCATTGAAGGATTGAAACACAGCATTTACGCATATGACATTACCATCTGGTGCACAGGTGGAAGCTAGGGACAGATTGAGAGCGCCCGGCAAGAGGCGATTGACACCGTAGAAGAGTACCTACGTCCTTCTGGACTCAAGTGCTCCTCGAGTAAGTCAGTCAGTATCGGACTGCACGCCGGGGACTGAAGCCCAGAGAATGGAAGCCGTTAAACCAGATAGACATCCACCTCCGTACAAATCAAGGGGATGCCATCAAGAGGGTCGACTCCATCAAAGTCCTGGGCATGCTGATAGAGTCTAGCGGCGCCAACAGCAAACCTATAGCCAAGTTAACTTGGAAAACAGAGAGTGCGGTGCACCTCATACGCAGAGTGGCCAACAAAAGAAATGGGATCAAGGAAGACAACCCATCAGGTTGATGCATGCGCTTGTTCTAAGCCACTTCACGTACGAGGCAGCAATGCACAACTGGTCAAGAGCAGAGTCCGAGACACTGAATGTGCTCCTCAGGAAAGTTATCAAGAAGGTCCTGGGCCTACCCATACATACCAGCACCGAGCGTCTGCTTGAGCTTGGCATTCACAACACGCTCGAAGAAATAGCAGAAGCCCAATAGAGAGCACAGTTTGCAAGGTTATCTACAACAAGGTCGGGGAGAATGATCCTGCAGGAGCTGGGCCAACACCCAATGGCAATCAGACGCAATTACAATGATATCCCCGGCAACATCAGGGAGAATATCACGGTGTCTCCTATACCAAGAAACATTCATCCAGAACACAACGTCGGAAGAAGAGTAGCGTGGACAATGACTATACTTCAAGTCTCAAACGAGGAACGAGGGGTCGTATTTGTTGACGCGGCTTCCTACGCCAATGGGAAAGCGTTTGTGGCAGTGGTGGTCGATGGGGCTGGCCATGTCGTCAACTCAGCGACGGTCAGGACGAAATACCCAATCATTGCGGAACAGGTGGCCATCGCCTTAGCACTCAAGATGGATAACATTGAAGTCGTCTACAATGATTCGATGGCAGCACTACGGGCGTTCGCCAAGGGGACGGTCTCTGAACAAACGCTGAGAATACTGCAAGGCAAGAACATAACGCATCATCTTCTGAGTTGGTTCCCAGCTCACCTTGGGCAAATCAACGATTCCCCTCCCAATTTCAATGAAGCAGCCCACGAGGCTGCGCGAGAACTCTCCAACCGCGCCTCCCTGGGGATGCGTTCTACCTGTGAAGGGGATAACCGGGAAATTCTTACAACATATAACAAGCTCACTAAACATTTCTACCTGTCTAGAAGGATTTTCCCTCCACCTCACAAAAATCTAACCCAGCCCCAAGCACTTACATTAAGGCTTTTGCAAACGCGGATGTACCCTACTTTGAAAATGCTACACATCATGTACCCTGACCTATACACAAGTAATCTTTCTCCACATTGTGGGAAAATAGCTTCATTAGAACACATGCTCTGGCAGTGCACCAAATTTGCTCATATATCGAACATCACCTCAGCCAGATGGGAGGCGGCAATCCGCAGCTCGTCCTTGGCAGATCAGCTCTGGGCTGTCCACCAAGGCGGCTGAGGAGCTTGGCATCTCAGTCCCCACGTGGGAGCTGCCCGCAAAACAGTGATCTGTGTTTTGGAGGACCAAATAAAAGTTTATCCAATCCAATCCAATTTTTCTAGGCTTGTCCTGTGCTTGTTGTCATGCAGAGGCCTCTGAAAGAGTAACTGGACAGGGCGTCGTCTTATTGATACAGCATTCCAACTAGGCGCCACCACTGGTTCTCGTTTGGAAAAAATGATGAAACGTTGCGTGTGTGTGGTGATTCCAGGAGCGCTGTTAACGCTGCGGAAAACAAAGCCTCATACCCTCTTCCAACTGCAGCAGATATGTTCGTGAATTCGCGCGGCGGAACATTTTTCTCGATGTTAGAATCACGCAAACTTTACTGGCCCTTCAGAAGGAAGGATGTTGCTAGTTGTTGTCGATGCGTCCGCCAATTGGCGTGATCAATATGGCACTTTGAATGTTACATGCGCCAAAGTCAAAGTGCCAGATTGATCATGAAAAGGCGAAGCCTTTTCGCAACGTTTGGGCTCCCCAAAAAGCTTGTAACAGACAAAAGCTTATCTTTTGTTTTCTCCGAATTTGAGGAGTCTTTAAAAAAAATGAGGAGCAGATGCCAAAGCGCCCCCTATCATCCCTCTTTTGACGGCCAGGCAGACAGGATGGCGTTCGAAACCAAAGAACCAAACAGGAACATTTGTATGTAGCCTGGCGAGGTTTTCACTTAAACTGCACATCACTGTATCAACGGCTGCCGGTAAAGCACCAGTCATTCTAATGTTCGGACGTGACATTGTCACTGCCCTCACAAAACTCCAGCCCCATCGGTCCGAGGGAACACCCTCGAACACCAGGGAGTATAGCTCCGTTAGGGAAATTTCTGTGTAGGGCAAGCTGTATTCATCCGAAATTTCGGAAGCCCTGAATGGATGAAGGGATCAATAAAAGAGAGGCTCAAACCCAGGTCTTGAATAATTAAATGTGAAAGTGGAACGTTTCGAAGGCAGCTAGACCACATAAAACCCGGTGTCGACAAAAGTCAGGCGGAAGACGACATGCTAAGCAGACACGAAGAGTAACCCAAAGCAACTCGGCAAACCACCTTGCCGGCTCCGTACATGCTGTACCCACCAGCAGACTGCCCTGTGGATCTCTAGCAGGAGACTCCCCTGTGTCATCAGGCTTCAGCCTCACGGAAGGGTCAGAGCCCCAAGAACACGACTCAGCAAGACACGACAACAACATCACGTTCGCAAAGACATCGCGAATCATCAGATCGCTATGGTGACTCCATCTAAAAGGGAAGTGATGTTATGTTCTACAATCAACGCACTGTCGTTCCTTACAAATGGGCCTACCGCCGCTCCTAAAGTCGCAATTGGTCGTGGTCACTCTGACGGGTGGCTAGAGCAAAAGGGGTTTTGAGTTACTGTTTCCGTTCGAGGAGGGATGCAGCGCATGGATCGTGCATTTTGCGAGCAGCCACCGTTTTGCGAAAATAAAGCAGTCAGTACCCAGCAGCCGAGAGCTGTGGTTCTTCCTACGGAAAAACACGCAAACGCTGCAACGTGACAGGCTGGACTTAAATTCGAATAGCAGGATCCCGAGACCACCTGCCATGCTTCTGACACAATGCAGCTCCACTGCTTTTTTTTAATCAAACAATCTTTGATTTTCCCCTTCGGGAAGTAGAGGGCATGAGAAGAAAAAGCTGCTGTGAGCTTGACTAGGCTTCTAAGCCGATTACAGTTCAGCATGCAGTGATGGTATATAGAAAGTGGTGTACATAAGTATAAACACACAGAAAGCATACACCATTCTACACGCAATAAAAAACATCAAAGATAAGTTGAAAGCTGAAATTTCAGGCATCAGCTCACCAAAAAAGCATGAAGAGTACACTTGCAACACAAAATGTCAAAATCATTTTGCAATAACAGGTTTAACACAGAGGGCAAGGTTGTTCTTGGCATATGGGCCCCGTAATTTGTGCGCGGTGTTCTTGTTTCGTACTTTCTCATGAGCCATAAGGGATACGAAGAATATTCAGCTAATTCTGCCAAATCTGCAAGCATTAAAATCTTGTTCTTTTTTCATATTTATATCTAAGACAAGGCGTAAGTTATACGTGTTGAAAACAGTAGGGATATCGGCAGCTTGGAAGAACTGTGCAGAAGGGTGGCCTCTGGCTAAGTTATAAATGATGCGTAAAGCTTTCTTTTGTAGGACGTAGAGCTTCTTTAAGGCTGTGCGCATGCCAGTGTGCCACACAAGTTGGCAATAATTCACTTGAGACATAAGCAATGATTTGAAAAGCGACAATTTCATTTTAGTTGGAAGAACACAGTCATTGCGGTATAAGAGGCCAACACAACGAGAGACAGCTAAACACACGTGGTTGACATGCACATTCCACAGCAACTTTTGCGTAAACCAAACACCAAGGGTTTTAAATGCTGCTACAATTTCTATGTTTTGAGAGCTATAAGTCAAAGATTCACAAAATGATACAGTTTTCCCCTTAGGGCGAAAAATGATCTTTTTTAATTTCGCCTATCACCGACTATTTTCTCACCTATCACCATTAAATGGCGGCGTGGGGAAACTACGTAGATGTGACTGGTCTTAATTTTTTTTTGTAAGGCATCATCTGTGATCAACTTGTGCAGAAACATTACCGTGGAACAAAAACTGTATATTTTAGGATCGGCGTCTAGATTTTACCCATTGTATTAGTAGCTATCGATATGCTTCACGATACCCGACACTAAGGGCCAAACAACGAAACGTTCCTTTCCTCAGTGAGGAAGCCTTCATTTTTGTGAGGCCGCCTTATGTCACTCTGAAAGCTTCCTCACTGAGGAGCCCTCGGTAAAGGCTTCCTTGGCGCTTCCTCAGCTAAGGGCCAAACAACGAAACGTTCCTTTCCTCAGTGAGGAAGCCTTCATTTTTGTGAGGCCGCCTTATGTCACTCTGAAAGCTTCCTCACTGAGGAGCCCTCGGTAAAAGCTTCCTTGGCGCTTCCTCAGCTTAAGGTTGCTTTGGGGCTACCTTCGTGCGCCCTTAGGTCCGCTGCTTGCCCTGAACGAGCGCTTCGCCTCACAGCTAGCCCACGTGATGTTTTCGTTTTCGAGGCAACCCTCCCACCCCACCTCTGCGGGGAGACACGAGCGGCGAGCATGCGTGCACGGTGCCAGGCACGACGGCGCGCAGTGTTGCTAGAATGCACCACGTTTTGCGCTCGACTACGGTGGCTTTTCACATTCAGTAATCGTAGTTGGAAGAAAGCGTACACCCGTCTCTATATTAACACTTCAATTTGGAAGTGATGTGGTGACCCTACTTTTTTTTACAGAATAAACGCTTGTGAGCAAAGCTTATATTCGATAATCTCGAACGCAGGAGCGCGCCAACCATTCCTCCCGCGAGGACGGGTTAAGGGAGCTTTCAGAGTACGCTTGCTTCCTCCGTCGGTCCTTGGTTGTAAGGAAGCCTCACGTAAGGAGAGGACGCGGTCAAAGGAAAGGAACGTTTCGTTGTTTGGGCCTAAATCTTTAAAAATTGCCCGTGCATGAGGGAATTTTTTTTCATACGCAATATTACATGTAATTTTGTTCAACCTCACCCCCTTTCCTACTCCCAACCTATCTACTGTTCCACCCTTTACGTGGCTAAATTTTGTGACAATAGCCCGGTGGCTGATTTGAGTTTGAGATTTCGGCTCTAGTCGTATTAACCGCAAAAACGCGGAGCTGGTGGTCTTTCTATCCTTTCTCCCCTCCACAATCTCACTTCTCTTTCCCACTGTTGTAATACTAGGGTAAACAAGACTACTCTATGCACTTCACAACACCCACGGATGCCCTTTCCCACCCTTGGTATGCTATTCAGCACAAAGCTAGGCTACGCTTTAGTTTCCCTCGTCCTCATTTCTTTTCTCCTTGCCCTCATTTGCTTTTCCAGTGCCATACCGTGGCATACTGTGCATGTCAATACTATATTTTACATTGTCCCTTCTTTTCCTGCTCGCAAGTTTCACTTCTTTGTTCTACCCCTTTAAATGCGGTACGACACAAGGCAATGCTTTGATGTAGTTTCTCTCGTCCATCTCTTCTACCTCGTCATCCACGCTTATCTTCCCATTTCATCACTGTGGCAAAGGAACACCAACCAACGTATTTGTTACAAGTTAAGACTATTTGTTTTAAAATGAAAAAACTGCAACGTTTCCGGTCCAAGTATAACTTTATTTGCACTCTTCCTGATTTCCCTCCACCTCGTATTACTTCCCTTATCCACTCCTCTTGATTTACTATACTGGGTAAAGCAACACGTTGACACTGGTAGGTGGCAGCACCATCTCGTTTTATTGAAACGTGGGATACACCCACTTTTGATTCATAGCATTGCATTTTCCGCACAGTGTAAGAAGCAATGTGGTCACAAGAATTGTGTATTTGTGCATTTTTGAAATAAACGCACTACCTAATACATCCGCATTCATATTTTCCTCAAATGTACGTAATACTATATTTTTGATTAAAAATGCTCACAAGTATGAACCCAGTACGCAAAGGAAGATGGCTGAGCGTTGAGAATGTGCTCGAAATTTCGCCTAGTGATGCGAGCCCTAGGAAATTCTTGCGCTTGGCCTCACGGTCTCATCAAGAGTGAGACCCATGGAACGGCTTTATGCTCTCCTTTAGTATAATACCAAGTACTCTCAATCGTTCACAACTTTTTGCTAAACACGTTAAAAGGCTTTCTCGTTTTCAGGGACTTAGCGTCTTTTTGTTGAATCTGGGGATTTTTAAAAGGCTCTGGAAATGGCGCAATTGGCAACCTGATTTGAGGTACTACTTAGTAATCACGCTGTTTCTACTAGAAAGGTTGTGTGAAAAACGATAATTCCGGCTATATGACGGGTTTCCTATTCAAGACATGTATTGGTATTCAGCTGGGCCGAGAGACAAGGATAGCAGTTCTGTAACGCGAGATTATTATAAGCTGAACGCGGGGGGAAATGAAGCTCTGACGCCGTAAGAGTTTAGCGTGCACACTCATATCGTGAGCGCCGTAATTAATGCTGTTCTGTGAAACACAGATTTGTTTTGTGGTGTACTAAACGTGTGCAAAATTTGATCTTATTGCATTTTTTCGCCTAGCAGTGTCCCCATGTGAAATAAATCAACCAGCAAGCTTAAAAAGGAACAGGACGGGAGTAGGACAAGAGAGGTACGGAAGAAGCGAAGTGGTACGGGTTAATAATATTAGAAACGGCGTACTAAAAAGAGTAAAGAAGACTTTTTGGGTGTTTTCAGTCTTTTCGGCGTGCCCTTCATATCGTAGCAAAAAGTTATAAAATTATTCGGTCAAATAGGAAGTTAATCGGCAGTACAGAGGAACAGTGTAGCTATAATCCAATTAAAGAGGGCTGACGCACATGTGTCCAATATAAGCAAATCGTTGCTTCGGGCTAGTCGATAATACGGTTTCTTGATGACAGCTGGTGAAATTGCAATGTAACACCCCTGTGTTGTGGCTGTTACATTGCATGTGATTGAGTGCATAGTTCATTCTTTCTCTTCCACTGCATATAATTACGAGCTCTGATATTAGGAGTTAGTTGTAAGTAAACGCTTGTGCCTGTTCTGCCTGGGTCTTTTGTGCAAGACATTCCGCGTTATAAAGCTTTCACTCAAGCAATGCAACAGTGATTGCAAATGTGGCAAATTAAAATTCGCTACCACCTCACAAGATGCAAATACAAGAAAGGTGCTCTTTCAGTTGACCCGAAGGATAACATCAATGTCTTCAATAGACAAATTCGTCTCTGTGGCAACTGGGGCCATCTGCAAACGCTTTATGTGTAATTCCACAGAACTTGTGGGGCAAAGCAACTTAATTATTGATTCACATGGTGATTTTTATTTTAACAAAATTTAGAAGAACTTTCCAAAAGTTAAGATTCAATTAGTCTGAATGACGGGAATAGAAAGATAATCTGATGATCTTTTTGCTATCTAGGGAATCATCGAGTGTCAATAAAGGATAATTATCATAGGTTGGCGTCCGTGATCGTGCGACACACAGACCAACAGAAAGATAGACCGAAATTTCTGCGTTGAAGTAAAAAAGTCAGTTACGCGAAGCGAGAGTCACGGGAGACAAGCAGCTTTCTCAGACTGAAATTTTGGCATTGCGCTTAGACTGTGGCACACACATGAAAACTCATCATGAGGGCTATGCTGAATGCTCTACCCATAACGCTTGCATCAAAACTCAGTAGTAGAATAAAGTGCTTAGCAGGGCATGCTCACTAAAATAAAGGGCACGGGTGCGAGAAGAAAGAAACTCAGAACTATGCTAGATGTTATTGTGTTCGTCGTATTTACGGGAGTATCCTGTCTCATTTGTTTGATACCAACTAGCCCGACTTTCTGCTTCAACAAAGTCTTGGTTCCACTAGTTCGACGTTTGAACCAATACTGTCGTGACTGTCTCAAAGACGTATTCAAGTGCCCACTGCCAGAACAAGCGTGAGCTAATACACAGCAGCTAGAACGCCAAAACACGTCACTCAAATCTAAACCTATAGAACTGAAAGTTTTAATTGACAAAAATGAGGCCGAATAATTATGTGCGAGACACGGGAGCGGTGAAAGCTTCACAGCAAGCTGAGTTAAACTGGAAACCTCCTAGTTGTTCCAACAAGGAGATTAGCATTTCTCAAGCGGAGATACGCGATGCCGTACGTGGAGCGGCCAAACACGCTGTGCCGAGCCGCATCTCCGGATACATATAGTAGAGAGAGCTTTTCGCCTGCAATCTTCAGACCGTCACTCTCAGCACAAGATGTCATGACGATCACGATTATTAAGCACCAAGTTTTTCACAAAGACACCTGGGATGCCAGGGGCATCCTGACTCTGAACTTGGGAAGAGCTTTCGATAACATTGCTCCCTCGCGCATCCTCAACTCGCTCTTGGAGCTGAGGCTCGGGGTCCGTTTTTACGACTTCGCACGCCATTTCTCCCCAATAGACGTGCTACCATCCGAGTCGGGGATCTTTGCTTGAGAGAATACCGCTTTGGAGCTAGGGGCACTCCACAGGATGTGGTTATTTCGCCATTACTCCTCAAAGTTATGATGAGAAGGATTTCACTCCATCTCACTGATTTCACTCCATCTCAATGAGATAGATTGCATCAAATAATCAATTCACACAGATGGCGTTATCATCTGGTGCGTTGAAGGAAGGGAAGAGGACGTTGCAAACTTTGTGCAGAAAGCTTTAAGGTTCATCGAGACCAAAGGGCTTAAACTGTCGTCCAGCAAGTCGGAGCTCCTTCTCTACTTACAGCGAGAAGAAAAGAAGTAGACCACCATCCGCACCCCCCCCCCCTCGACACCTTGATATGAAGTCACAATTACTATCTATACGAACACGGTTCAGGCAATAGCTTGCGTGAAGAAGATTCACATATCAGGCATGCTCCTAAAAGAAAACTTAAGTATTTCACAAATACACGTTGATAGCACGTTTCACAATGATAGCACGTTGTACTTCTAGATGGAAGAGCATCGTTAAGCTGATATTGGTCTAGAAAATACGAGGATGCCTTCGTAAGGAGAACCTGTAGGGACTGTTTTGTGCATTTTATTGACACACATGAGGTATATTTCAGCAGCGCACAGATGGAAAAGGATGGAGCAGACAGAACTTTCAGTAGGAAGTGCATAAAAAGGTTTCCCGGTCTCCCGAACACATCCAACAAGGAGCACCTCAAGACATTGTGCATGCATAGCATTTTTACAGAGTAAGCAGAAGCACAGGTTGTTGCACTAATCTCAAGAGTGTCTTCCTCTACGGTAGTTCATGGCAGGTCAGCGCATTTTAGAGGTTCCTAAAAGTGAGCCCACTGCAGTGGTAGACAAAAAAAGTATGCCATCTCCCATTAAAGGAAACCATGAGTAGCATACGAAGCAGCGCATTGGTCGACTTACAGTTCCCTTCGTGACGGGCTCCTTGCCCCCATATGAACGCGTCTTTGCAAGTGGAGCACACCATAAATTCGCTGTAGTTTCTGTTGCCGTTCCTCGTGCCGAACTATTCTTAGACCACCCACGCCAAGCGGGAGCACGTGGCTTCATCGCGCGTGGTTAGAATCTCAGTCCCCGATGCCGTTACGTGATAGCGAGGAAGTGTAAGGAAGATAAGCTACAGCGTCTTACACAGCCACTTACGCAGGGCTACCCACACTATTGCGCGTGCCAGCGCGTTCTCACTAGGATACAACACGTTTGGTCATCGCGCGTTTCAGAATCCCGTGCCGCAAGACCTTCACATGATTCTTGAGAAAATGTGAGAGGAAAAGATCACAGCGCTCGTGTCCTTCTTGTCTCTGTGTCGTAGTTTTGTTCTCGCGCTATAACTATCGTCATCCTTTAGTCCGGTCGGAAAGCGCTAGCGCGAAAGCACGTTTTGGTAGTGCTTCAACCAACTGCCGCGCATGTGCAGTAAGAGTTGTCGTGCCAAACACCGGATTGAACTCCGCCACAAACTGCTTCGCATCTAAAAAGTTCAACTCGCGCTCTAGGTTCAACTCGCGCTCTAGTATCGCGGATTTCACACAGTGCACCCTCAGTACAACGTTGGGAGAAGAACCGCTAGAGCAAAGGCCCTATAATAAGCTTTGCTGCAGGCCTTCCCAACTTTGTCTAATTCATTGATGCAGCTTAATACCATGCCACTTCCACCTTTGTGGACGTGGTCGTTGATCCCCACGGCAATATTATCATAGTGGCATCACTCCGCAATATCACTCTGAGTAGGGCTGAGCAGCCAGTTATAGCTGTAGCCATCGTTTTCCCGTCCCGTACAAAGGTATTTACAGAATAAAGGGCGGCTGTCAGGGCCTACATAACTGACCCAGTCAGTAGCGAGACAGTTTGAATTCTTCTCAACCATTCTATTTGGATAGAAGAGCGAACCAAGATCACGTTGCTCTTCGTTCACGTGGGCGAGGGGGCCCATCCGGTCATCCCGCATTCAGCCGATGCCCATGCACGTGAACCAATCGACTGAGCCGGACGCCGATCCGGGGCGATGAGAGATAGTCCTCACCTTCAATAAAATTTGCAGGCACTAGCATCTAATTAAATGTCCCGCCGCCACATTAGGGATTCATGAAGCCGCAGTCAAACATGCTCAAAATGTACCAAACGGAATGGTACCCATCTTCACTAATATTTCGCAAACGTATGAACAACATTGCTGACAACTGACGCTCTTCAGTACGGACTACAATGTCAAACTTTAGGTTGCCCAGAAGGCTTGCGACTTCACAGTGGGGCTTGCCCTGCTTGTCCCCACGATGGTTCGTCTCGTAGTCTAATCTCCCCCTTGAAGGGAATGGGCCCTTTTTCAATAAAGTTATTGACTGGCTGATCTGTTTAAGGCATTTTTTTCTGCCTGTGCATTGGTGGAACATTCATTTTACACGTTGCTTCCGAGTCATTTCGTATATTATGCCCATGTCAGTGAAGTATATCTTGTGATGCTCGTCAACGTATCTCTAGCAAGGAAACATTCTGTTGAACTGCTATTGTGTGCACCGTCCGTCATAAATATTTTTCTAAACACCCCCTTTTCATATACAGAATTTTTTTACCATCGCTGTCGGTGCTGGTTTTCTTTATCGAATGTGACTCCTTTTAACATTTTTAGAACATCAAATCTAACGCGATCACACCAGCCATTTGTTATGTCATTTTCAATCAACCAAGTGCCTTCCGGATGCACGCTTGTGGCCTTCTGGTCGGGCCCACCGTGATAGTGCAGTAGTTATGGCACTTGACTGCTGAACTGAAGGTCGTGGTATTGAATCCCTACTGTGGTAGGAGCATTTTCAATAAAAGCGAGAATGAGGCCCGCGCGCGTCTTAAATTTGGGTACACGTTAAAAAACCCAGCTAGTCAAAATTTCTGGAGCTCTTCACTATGGCATCTCTTATATTCATATCGTAGTTTTGGGAAGTTAAACCCCAGGTATTAGCTTCTGGTCTGACGTTCCTCCTTAGTTCCTGCTTAACGTTTTCTCATTTCACTCTTATTTGCACTTCTGATTCTTTCTGAACTTCCTTCCAACCTATATTGGCGAATTAATTACACATCGTCCAAGTGAAGTTTCTGGGGCAAATATAATGAGAAGTGAATATAATGAGAAGTGTAAAATAAATATATAAATGAAATGGGTACTTACTAGTGAAATGTCACGGCGTCGATACTCTTGTACGCGTCCTCGACGAAACTGTTGTGAAAGAAATGAAAAAACTCGATTACTTTTGTGGGTGTGTGTGATAGCTGAAGAAGCTCTCCATTCTCGCTTGTTCAAATTCGCTGCAGAACGAGAGCTACAATCAGAAATACTATGATGCTAAAATAATTAAGGACTTGTTATTTTCCCGATCCAGAAAACATAGCACAAAAGGAGGGGGGTCAACATTGCTTGTGAGCTGCCATGTCCGCGAAGGGAAGCCCGATCAGATGCAAAGCAGCAGCTGCGCGCACAGCGTTGAATTGATTGAAACAGGCGTCGACGCAGGTGCTGGAGAAATGGTTTGAAGCGAAACTCGTTGTAACGTTTACTCGAGCGAACGTTTGTTTGAAACACAAAGGCATGGGAGGCTGATTAGACTTTATGTAAATTTCATCGCAGATAAACGAGCCAAAAGAGTGTTTCCATTCAACGTGCAGTTGAGCTTTACGGGTGGTGGAGAGGGTGAAGCGAGCGAGAAACGTGTTGCCAGTGGGCGGTGGAGCTGCCAACTATGAGCGCTGCGGCGAGCGGGCTGCGGGTGAGGATGAGAGTGACGTTATTGCAAATGTGCGAGAGAAGCGTGCGAGGGGAACGTGACGTAAGTGCGCAAATATGGCGTGAGTGTGTGAGAGAGTTAGTGAATAACCTACTTGGCCCAACTGCAACACCTGCGGCGAGGGGAAAGCATTGGGGTGCGTTTATATGGATGCACGTACGTAAGGCATTACACACTTAATTCAAACAGCTGCTTCGCATCTAATAACAGACCACAAACACTTCGTCTGTTAAAGTCGCAGGCCATGAATGCTCCGAATAGCTCAGGCAAAAGAGAATGCGAGCAGGCACTACCACTCTTTGTTAAGAAGCTCCACAAAAATTTACACTCTATTGATTTATATTTATTGCCTCTTGGTCACCTTCTTAACGCCACAACTTTAACTACATCCTCGAAGACAGTCTTTGTTTCTGGGAGTTCTCAAAACAGACAGCAGGCGTACTCATGGAATTCCAAACGAGATATGATAGAAAACTTGTGAGGTTTCTTTCTCTCATTTACCCAAAATTTTATATCATTGTGAACATTTTCAACCAGTCAACATTACAAGTACTGCAGGATAAAGGTCAATACTGTCTCTAACCCAATGGTTCTCAGCCATGGATATTTCGAAGAAACCTTGTGGACTGGTTAAAGTGATTACAGTCCCCTTGCAGGGAGATGGAAGACTTGGGAGCGCCATAAACACGACATGCTGCGTGAAGTAGGTGCGCTGTCTTCTACCCTGGCAAAAAAAATGGTTCAAATCAAATGTCACGCGAATTCGGTCTCGCCAACTTGTTAGTATGTTGTGCGGTCTGCAGTAATATTTCACGTACCTTTAACTATGCTTGCTCTTCAAGTATGGAAGCGAAAACAAAGTATATATCTTATAAAATTGCAACTACAGCTTTATAGCTCTGTCATGGCAAAGGAAAATTATAAGTCAGCTCCACTTCAATGTGAAACCATTGTATGCTGAAGCAAACAGAAAATTACGAGGAGCTGCTTGCACGGGACATAGCGTATCTTCAAAAAAGACGCTTTGTTTGTTAATGTTGTTGTTTTGTTGCTTATTCGAAGATAGCTTGCATGGACCCACAGAAATGGCTTCTGCTGTCGCATTTTGTTCTGATAGTACTAACTGCATTCTCGAATGACTGTACGCATTACACGGCCCGACAAACTTCAGTTCTTTTCCTTGAGCACGACTAGCATGTCGGCTGCCTTCTGCCCTCTAATCCTCACCATAATCTCCCTGTCTCTAAACGTTACGTCTATCATTTGTTGATACTGCATTCGTGATTGCCGGTATTCAATTGAGCATCCATATCAGATTGTAAAACTAATGTGCTCTGCATTCATACAGAAGGGCGAAAGGGGGCGAACGCTGCGTGCCCTATAGGTGGGCAATGTATGACCCGTTGTTCGCAATAAGAAGCCGGCACGAGCATGAGGACATGCGGGAACACAATTCAGTGCATGTATTTTAATAGTTCAAAAACTTGGCTAGGTACGTATAATCTGTGAGTGTTATGACGTTCCAGCCATGAGAGTGCATTGACACACGGAGACAAACAGCTGTCTTCATACGAACGCTTCTACCCTTTCAAACCAGCGGTTAACTACGAGGCTGCAGTACAGCTTCGGGCATCAGTTCGCACATTTATTAAACTGACGTAATTAGTGGCGCACATAGCACTTGAAATTCCATGGAAAATATTTAAAACAGTGAGTTCTGTATGCGCTACTTGCTGCGCCGACACCATCGTTGTACTAGGTCTTAAAGTGTGAAGCGCCCTCGATCGCCCTCCAGCAACAAAGGATAGGCAATATTTAGTCCTGACCGTGTGCGCTCTTGCTCACTTATTGCAATGTCCGACAACACCGTTCTGCAAACGAGACGATATATTTCGGGCACCCGACCCTGCGCGCATTGTGAGTGAAATTCTGAGACCGAAGACTGGCTTGGCCTGTTTTAGGGTAAGGCCGGAGCCCCACCGTCATTGAAAATAACAAAGCATGCCCCCGCTGCGCGTGTGCAGCCATCATGCTTCTCCTACTGAGCCTTCTTACACCTTTGTGTTTGCCTACCTGACCTCGGAAATTAACAAGAACGGGAAGGTCGGTGTTACAGAGCTATAGTTCGAGCTAAAAGGGTTTAAATATAGCTGTGTGTGGTTCTTTATTTTGCATGGTGAACCACGATTTCTTTGCCGACGGTGCGAGGCATATGCAGTAATTCACTTTTTGTCTCTCATCGTACGGTGTATTGCGTTTGGGTATAGACCAAAGTGTAATCGTTTTGGTCTTAAAAAACAACCCTTGATATTTTAAGTCTTTGGAATTGATCAATTTGCAACAGTTGCAGAATGTTTTCTTTTCGCGTGCCTCCCAGGCTGGCAAGAAATATTGTTGATGAAGTGTACGTGTTTGAAACTGATTTTGCCGTGTTGTACATGTAGCCGTTTTGCTACTCACCCGTCGAGGAATGCGAGGGCGTCCGGCGAGGTGTCTCCAATGTCTGGACCCACAAGGTTGCCCTTCGCCGGCCAAAAGAGTAGCAGGTGCCGCAGGGCACTGTAGTCGCGAGCCAGCTCATCCGCATGCACCAAACCGGTGGCCTCCAGTTCTACGTGTTCAAGCGTGTGTCTCATTAGGAGCTGCTCATGAATCAGCATCCCCATGGTACAACCAAATATGTTCAAGAAAAAAAAACTATGGTGTGGCGTTAGCCGCAACACGCTCATACGACAAGAGACCAACTATTGACCACTCAGACTATGAGTTTCCTGTGTCAATGTGAACTTCAATAGGCATACGCATGGCTCCCAATTTGGGGGAGGGAGAGGGGAACTACGGAATTTTCAATGGATGAAAAAAAAAACATTGCCTGCTTCTCTGAATCACCTGCCCTTGCACCGTGGCTTTATAGGAGTAAAAAAAAAGTACGGAACCATTTCTTGGAACTTAACACGAAGGGTCTTAAGCCAGCAGTGTCGTCGAAAATGTGCGTGTTCATAAGACGTAGTAACGACAAGGGACAGACATTAAAAATGGTCCAACAATAGAAGTGTTGTTAGCCTGGACATATATAGGCATGCGCAGGGTCTCCCTACAAGGGGGTGGGGGGCGGAGTAAGGTTTGTCGCAGAGCTTAGATCTCTTTATTATGCCAATATATGATACTGTCCTTGTGCCTCCCTCCATACTAGGTGACTAAGACCCCCCCCCCCCCCCCTGCCTCTCCCTCGTGCGCAAGCCTATGGGCTTCGAGTCAACGTTTTCATTAGTGCACTTGAAGTAAAAGCAAAAGTTGTCTTTTTTCGAAAAGCATTTGCCTTGCATTAACAACACTAGCTTTGGATTGATGCTCCCATATTCTTGTCAACCTTCCACTCAATACTAGTTATTCTCCATGTAACATGGTTTTCGTAGTAATAGCGTCTTGATAAATATACCTAAGTATGGTAAAGTGTAATACGAAAGGGGGTTCTCTGCTCTCCTATTTTCACCTAAGCATAAAGAATGCCGGCAACACACCATTCTCACGCACGTCCACAACAACTGCCAGCGTTTGATACGGAAGCGAGCACCACCTGCTTCGAGGGTCTTCACAAGCCGCGCAGAGCATCAGTGGCCGGCCATCCGAGCCGTAGTTACAAATGCCTGCTCAGAATAGTGACCGCGTGGCCTGCTGCTGGGAACCTGCCGGGAGTCCGCTTGAACATGTAGAAGCTCAATGATTCTTTTGGTGGCATTTCAACTAGAATCGCCCTATGAGGACGGTACTTCGGGCTCTGCCATACATCTCTTCGCCGTGGTATTTGGCAGAGCTCAGCCGCCAAGGCAACGTCACGACAGATGGAGAACGGGACATCTTGAACAGCCGTCTGCAGCCCTTACCACTTCCGAGCTGCCAGTGAACCTTAAGCTTGAGCAAGTCACTGAACCGCAGCAGGCGCACAGCGTTCGATGAGTCCCAGGCTCCGCTGCGCCTGTTCAGTCCGTTGAGACTGAACAGAAGCTCCCAGCCGACGGCCTTCACGAACGAGTTCAGACGAATCCAGTCGTCGCCTGGTGAAAGAGAGTGTCTGAGTGACGTTAATCAGATATTAGAAGAAGTCCCCGCCATATCCACAAACGGAATGATGTTAGAGGAGCTTGCACGGCGATGAATCGGTAAACAACGAATCGTTCGTACACACTTCCCACCGTCGTAGATAGACGGGACGACGCTGTTATATATACATTACATACACAATCTTTAATAACTTACCTCTAGGTGCATAGCATGCATTTTCATGAACTGTATGCATTTTAAATACACAAAAGAAGTTATGGAAAGTACAAGAAAGGCTTTGCTCGATGATGATCGCTTTCCATAATATCAATGTTCAGATCTCTGACGAGCATGAAGGGAGCGTGTTTGACCTCAGTCCTGTAAGGCTGCAATGCCTTCTCAGTGCACTTGGTGAGGCCACCTTCTGACATGTTCGGTGTCATGGCTATGACTGCTATACCGGATGAGAGCTTAACAGCGGCATGCTCCCCGTTACGGCAATGACTGGTTATTGGAAACGTGAGATTTTCAGCCGTATCAGGTAGCTTGACGTAGATCTCGACACCGCCCGCAGGACGCCCCGTTTCTTTACTGCAGATGGCTGGAAACCCATTGATGTGCATGTTTCAAGCGTTCCATGTCTCCGTGAAGCCGAGCACGTCGGCTGCGTTCAGGACGGGATCATGCTCTATGTCCTGAGCATGTTTGTTGAGCGACCACACGTTCAAAAGAGCAAAAGCAAACTTGGTCGAGCGGAAAGCCAACATCTTGGGCAGCGGCGTGCCATCTAATGACCATTGTTGTAATCAACAGAGAGAACACCGTGAGCGGTGACCGGAGTAGTGTGCACTGGCAACACTGATGTACATGCCGGCCGCCACCGCCGCCGGACAGGGTGCGAGCATAAGCAGCTTCATGATGAAACAAGCGCCAATAAGTGCGAACCCTCAAAAAGGACACCGAACGAGGGCTTATTAGGAAACAAAAATGTTTTTTTCAGAACGAACACTCTCATATATGCACTCCATGCATGTCCTCACAAACCCCCTGTTGTCATCAGCAACGTGAAATGACGAAAGAGCACCCTTACAATCGATTGCATAGAACCAAAAAAAAAACGCTTTAATCTCCCCCCCCCCCGAAAAAAAGAAAAAAAAACAAGAAAATGCACTCAGTCATATTACGTCCAAAAATGCAAATTCACAATCTGTTGGCAGAATGAACGCGTGGCTGACGCACTTGTCTCCTCTCTAATTCCATACGCTTCCATTACTTCTCTCCTCACCCACTTCTTGTGCATCAATTATTTGTGCGTCAGAAAGTTTTGACTGGCAAGTGCACTCCTTGCAATGCTTCGCTAAATGTGAGTCTGGGGCCCCCTTTCGGGAACTGCCATGTTCACAAAGGCGGAATTTCAAGCAACGACTTGATTGACCAACGTATTTCTTTCACACGTGAATGATATTCCTTAAATGACTTTTTTTTCACTCAACATAGCTCCTACCATTTTTTAATGTGATAAGTGCGTGAGCCAGTCATCTGTTCTCTCAACAAATTTTGAGATTTGCTTTTTTGGACGTAACATGACCTTTTTCTCTTGGTTTCTTGAAGTTTTTTTTGGGTGGGGGGGGGGCAAAACACGCCTTTTTACCGGTTGTATGCTACCGAATACACAAGTGATCTTTCGTTATTTCACGTTGTTGATGATAATAGGGTAGTTTTTCGTGATGTCCATGTGCGATACGCATGAGTGTTCGTTTCTTACAATAACAACTTTTCAGTTGCTATGTAAGCGCTCGTCTTGTGTGATTTCTGAGTGTTCGTACGTATTGCCTGTTGTCTCATCATGAACTTGTACCAACATGCCCTACTGGCCATCATCACAAGAAGCTTCCCGAGCAAGTTGTTAAAGATTAGTAGATTCTGCGCACTCTCGGAATCTATGGTCTGCCGAGCTAGGGATGAGAAGCTAGCATTGTTGCAATGGGCGCTTCGTTTCGAAAAATAAAAATTTTCTGTTGTTAGTAGGCGCTCGTCCTGTGTCCTTTCTGAGTGTTCGTGCTTGTTGGCACTTGTTTTAATATGAACTTATGCCAACTTGCCCAACTGGCAGTCATACGAATCTTGACGAGCAAGTTGCTAAATGTGGTACATTCCGAGCAATTGGGGAATCTATGCTGAGCCCAACTAGGGACGAGAAGCTGGCATTATGGCACTGGACGCTTCAAAACGTTTATACAAACGTTTCGAGAATGAAGGACGTCTTTGGGCAAATAGCGTATTTTAGTAATTTTACTAGAAGACTCGATGACACACTGTTGATATAGCCACTGTGGCGGTGCTGGCTGAATAAGCTCGACGAGGGGCTGTTCCTAAATCCTTCATTTTCGATAGGAAAGTGCAATGCGAATCACAGTGGATTTTGAGAGCCTTCACGATCACCGTGTAAGAGTGGGGGCGGCAAGCTTGTTGTGTGGCGTGGTTGCTGGACAATCGGGTAAAGTGGCGAACCACGAACACCAAACTACAGTTCAGCTACGGGCCACCGCCAAGCATGCGTTGCGTCGGTGGCGTTGGTAGAACACGACACACATTTCTAAGCGAAGCGTGTTATGAGTTACACATTCCGATATCAGGGGCGGCAGTGCTGCCTTACTAACACCCGGGCCGCTCAAGGACAGATAGAAGAAGCCTACAGATGCAGTCTTCAAATCGCTCGCTGTTCTAACCAGTGCTGCCATTAACCAAAGGGACGACGGCACAAACACAAGTGACGCCATAAACCTAAATCACCACGCCGGAAGTGCAAAGTCGAAGGCCATTGGCTGATTTGAGCATTGTGAGCTGGATAGTTACAGTCACCGTCGCGAGATGCCATGATGTGCGCCTGCGCTCACTGGCGATCGCACTTAAAGTAAGCCACGGTCGAAGGTAAAAAAAATGCTGAATGTTATGACACTCGCTAACTAGCAGACGTGGCTTCTTGCTCTTTTTTCATTCTTCATCAGCCTTCCTACGTAATTTTCAGCATACTGGCTGGTATGAAAGGAGAGAGAGAAAGTGCTTGAAGCGTGCGACAAATCCTGGTGGCTATGCCCATACTTGGAGAATTCTAAAACTTCTTGCGGCATTCAATCAGTGGGGCACAAGACTTCATTGAGAAAGCTATTCAATAATTACTTAGTGATTATTAGGGCTACTTTATTTCAGCCAAGAAACGTTTCGCGATGAATATGTTCCGGCTGCCCGCATATCATATTGGAAAGGCTACAGCGCACATGCAGGCAACGTGAAACCTAAAGATCTGACTTGTAAATTGCAATAGTGAGCAACAAGAGAGGATTGAATTGAAGAAAACCGGGAAAGTTAAGGTTGAAGAAAGCATCTTTCACATGATTGCAACACTTCCTATGGAAAAAATGCTCCGCTCTGCAAAAAAAGGTCCATACAGGGCCGTTTGAAGCTGACAAGGTGCGTGTTGTAGTGACTCAGTGCGCCCCCATCTTCCGCTGATTTACTCCATAGTGAAGCACCGACCTTGAGTCCTCAAGTCACCGTCTGGCTTTCCCATGCACAGTACACACAGTTTCCGTATTTTTTAACTTTTTTCTCTTTGAGGTTTGCTCGAAAGGACAGATACCGTCTTCCGGATGCTACCATGCTGATCTATGCGCATGCGTGTCCATGCGTATTGCCTACCATGCATGACAAGTGGCCCCTTGTACTCCGGGTAGAGCACGTTGTTCTGCCAGTCGCGCACCGGGTCCGGCGTGGTGCGGTTCTTCTCACTGAACAGCAGCAGGTTGCTCGTGGTGCCTCCGACACGGAGTACGCTCGGCGCCAGGGATCGACACAGTGCCAGCAAGCGAGGGTTCCTGTGATAAACGGTAGTAGTAGCACGTGTCTTCCCCTTCAGGCAAGCTGTACGTACAGTCACCCAAATCTCTAACTAGCGCAAGCTTTAGGAGCTTGCTCCTTTTGCTGAGGGGTTGTCTCTCGTCGTTGCACCGTAGTGTACGCTAGTGCTCATTGCTACCACTAGAGGCGCAGCTGGGCTCTTCGTTTTAAAAACGTTCACTGGATGGCGCGCCGCCGCTCAGGTGACGCTCGCTCTACTTTCGGCGCGTGCTCTAGTTGGTAGTAGACTGCTAGGTGGCCAGGCCTATATATAGCGCTCGTTCTCGGCGTGCTTCCCTTTTCTTTCACCGCACATCACTCAGTGCGCGTCGATAACGCTACCCACTATGAACACCTTAGAAGCCAAGGCGGTGGCGTGAAGGACTTGAAATGCGGCTGCAGCGCGGCCTCGTTGTCGGAGCCCTTCTCGAACTTTATACTGCATCTTATAGTTCAAGATCCCCTGGCTTTGTAGTTTATGAATTACAAAGCCAATATGCTAAAAGGAAACGTTCCTGCAAGCTTATGTGATCCGTAAATAGGTTCTTGAGCAAAATATATAGACTGCATTGGTATATAAATATCTGCCTATAGTACATTGATATGTAAATAATAAACATTGTGTATATAATGTGTACATACAATCACACCGCAACAACTCTCGTGTCACGTCCTTGTATGATGATAATTGCGCATATGTGCGGAGAATTTAGAAGCCGAGACCCTTTGTCAGGCTGTATAGCCTTCTGTCTGTGCTCCTGCTCCTGTAAGTTTTTTTAGGGCAAAATAAACTTTCAATTCAAAAAAATTAAAAAAATTAACAGTTTACCGCATTCGGCCTCTGCAGCAAGCTCCTTCTTCATCATTCACTTCGCGCATATGCGGAATTTCTTTTGTATCTTCACCGTATGACTTCAGTTCTAAAAACGAAATCGCACACATCTCCTCGTAAAGAGAATACTGAGTAGTATGCGTAGCAGCCATGGTTCTTCTTAAATTACCGTATGAGGTGCTTCTTATTCGTCACTATTTATGGTAATGGTTGCGCACACAGCCGCTTTGAAAGACTTCGCCTCCGCCGAACCTATGCTCATGTTTTCATTCTTACTGCTGTCACTGTATGTGTGAGGAGCAAGCGTTTTTATTACACACAGCAGCGTAGCGCTGCAAGTGGTCTCCACTCATACCAGAGCACGCACCGGACTGCAGGGCGAGCGCTCTGCCGCAAAGCCATATATAGTGGGCGCTCCGAGTACTAGCGTGGCTACGGCGACCAGGGTTGCCACTTCTAGCTACTTTTCGCCAAATTGACGAATTTCAGAGGCCCATGGTAACCTAAAATTATTAATGTCAACGTGGCGAATTTCTGGTGATTTTCGGTTTGTTGTGTTGGCTCAATTGTGCATTGTACTTAAAGTGTGTTTAAAAAGTTCAGTGAGAACATTTCTTCTCAATTTCGTAGTTTTAGACGCACCGGTAAAAGGCGCAATTTAGTACGTCTGTCCCGTTTCTCATGTGTATCTCCTAGTTCACCTAAATCCTGGAGGAACAGGTGGATCCATCAGCAAACTCCCAGCCAAATTTACGTCAGGAGACGGCTTCGTGAGGCGGGGGTGTTATACTGCGTTTTTTGTTTTTTTTTGGGGGGGGGGCTTTTTTGATTTCTTGAAAGTATCGGTTCTGTAGTGACTCGGCAATGGTGCGTGTTTCGACCACGGTTCCCACTGTCTTGAATAGGTTGTCACTGCTGTAGTACCCTCTAATTTAATGTGTAGAGTTTAAATTTATTAACATACTTTTCGGGAGGACCAAAAAGTCGGGCTCCTTCAGGTGGTCTTCTGCAACTGCAGTGAGGTGAATGTATAGCGTAAACATGACCACATAGAAAGAGTGGCGCGGGCATTGCGACAGTTACGCATTACTTTAAAATTTATTCCCGTTGCTCTGTAATCGAGTTCGATATTCGGACTCAGGATTCCACTGCTCTGAAATTCTCTACATTTGCAGCAGGGCTGTCTGCGGTGTCCATCTCTAGTTGTCGTGACTGCTTCATCCTGTATTCACTGCAGATCAAACCATCACAAACTTTTGTTATGGGGAGCTAGCACTCAGGAGCACTACTAATGAATGCATGTCGTTTCTCAGTGCTGCAATTGTGAAGCGGGTGATGTGACTGTCATTGAAAAACGTCAGTGTGATTCAGAATTTATAGATGGTACCATACTCCTCGATGCCATATATAATTCGGAGTTTTCATTACTTTGAACGCCACACATAAGTAGAGTGGGAATGTTTTTGGCGCAATTTGAAAGAAAATGGTGACATTTGCTGACATTTTGCTGATAGTTCGGCGAACTTCTCTCGAAAGTCAGTGGTAACCCTGACGGCGACGGAAAAGGGACAATCCCTAATCATAATCTGCTTGGCATTTAAACAGGGCAAAAGCAAGTGCTCCACAAAGCATGGGCACGCAGAACAACTTTGTTCTATTTTTTTTTGTCATGAAATGGCACTGCGACACAATATAATCACCGCTGCGCATGCTATGTATGTGAAGAATTGGTCGGCTGTACGTACCACAGTAGAGTTAGTCGACTTCAAAAACAACTCTGTTATGCTTGGGTCATACTGAGTTCATATGCTTATACGCGACTTTTGCTCCCCAGTAATGGAAAGAATAGGCGATGTTCGAAAAATGACGGCCATATCTGCGGACAATCTTCACTAACAACATTTTATTTGTATGCACCACATCATTCAAATTTTGTATGAAGTTTTATGGCCAGATTTAATGTGTTTTGTTATTACTCTTGTAATCTTTTATATGTTTAAGCCGAAACAGTTTTTTTTTCATGACTAACCAACATCTAATTATACAGATCATTTTTTCTTTTGTATTTATTTATTTATTTATTTATTTATATTCAATACTGCTATTTAACCCCGACGATAGTGGCTCAAGCAGGGGGCACGAGGGTCTAGCAGGACATGCACAAGCGTTTGCGCTTTATGGCGGTTATACTAAAGGAGCAGTGACATAACCTTCATGCACGTCGCGACTTTTGCGTCCATGTTTAGTTATCGACCCCCCAGTAACGACTTGCTACTGATAATGCAACTATGGGTGAATAAATATCTGTAACATTGATTGATATGACCAGTATCGAGTGATTTTCTAAGTTCGTTGAAATCCCGCCAATTTGTAGCGCTGGCGCGTGGTCACCTCCCGAAGTCATACGCCATCTGATGACGTGGCCACACGAAACAGCGGCGCTAGCTTCAGCTGACATTTCATCTGCTAGGCACGCATGTGCATTCGTAATCTCCTCACCACCACCGTCACTGTCGTCATCAGTGTCTACAAGTGATAACAGAAAACATTGACGAATATGAAACTATTGCGATTCGCGACGTGACGAATAATCGTTGCGATATTGAAGGGCGATATTGAAATTGACGCTGGTCCGAGCAGGCACCTGGAGACACACGTTTGGGCTATGCTGGCTGCAAGGACACAAAACAGGAATAAATGTTGTGAACTGGGCAAGTTCCTATTCTGTTCAGAAAGAAATGGGCAGTCTGGTGGCTAACAACAACGAACGATTAATTAAACTATCACAGGTGAAATGCGTCCGCATCGGAAGCCTTCATGTACGCGCCTCGGAGACCCATAGGTGCAGACATGAAGGCTCCCTATGTCTGCACTGCTCAGAATACCACTCCTGTCAGCGGATTGTGTAACACTTCGCCGGGCTCACCTTCTTTCACTGCTCCCCCCCCCCCTCCTACGCACACACTTTCGCTAAACTGTCGATCTCTCTCTCGTATGCGACGATGAGTGCCCCGTCTTCTACATCTTTCTCCTAATACTACACATTTAGGGGCAAAGCTCCTTATAGCGGCACCCGTTTGTCCCGCGTCCCATCGTGGTATGTAACTAGTCTTACGCTTTGACCTGCAAGGTGGTGCCAAGTATAACATTTTGACCTCCAAGGTGGTGCCGGTGAGAGATTTCTACTGTGCGTTGTTTAACAATAAAATTAGTGCTCAATGTACATGCCTATGGCTGCTAATGGGGAATGAGAGACAGGAGCATTCGGATTTTAGTCAACGCGCACGCTGCGATCCCCATTAGCAGCCGTTCGCATGTACATTGAGCACTATCGGACAAGAAAGGGTTGCTACATTATACTCTCTGGGTGTAACCTCCTTAGTTTTAGAAAGGTCTAGCGAGCGTTGAGCCGCAGGGCCATGAATACAATGAACTAGTATATACCATGAATGAATTCGAGGTGGTTAAAGGGGGGAAGCAGATACGAAGCGCAAGCCGTAAGAAACTAAAAGCTGAATCCTCCTGTCTCTCATTTCACATTAGCAGCCACTGGCATGTACATTGATCACTATCTGACAGGAAAAGGTTGCTACGTTATACTCGCTGAGCGTAACCTCCTTGGTTTTAGAAAGGTTTAGCGAGCAGTGGGCCACAGTGCCAAGAATACAGTGAACTAGTATATACAATGAACTCAAGGTGGTTGAAGGTGGCAAGTAGACCCGAAGCGCAAGCCGTAAGAAAGTGTGCGTGTGCCACCTCTCGTTTAGTCCTTCGAATGTCCACTAAATGGCGGTTTTTCTATATGGGGAATATATGATAAAATATGCGACATGGTGGGACTTGGAGTGTTGAATATATGGACGAATGGACACACAGACAGATGCATGGATGGACGCATGAACGGACGCAGGGGCGGATGCATGAACGAACGCAGGGACGGGCGCACGAACAGACGCATGGATGGTCACACAGACGGACGCATGGACGGACGAATGCTTCGCCCCACTCTCCATTATTCGCTCTGTGGATATGCTGCAAACTTTTTTTTCTCCTATTCTTTTATTTTTTATCTCTTCCCCTGGAAGCACAGGTCGGGAAAACTTGTGGAGCTCACTCCACAAGACTTAAAGGGCCACTCACCAGATTTGACTATTTGGAGCTCACAAGCGCAATGCGTAGACGAGGCGTTCATGATCACGTATGCCGAAATTTGCAACGCTAAGCGCCGTGAAAAAGGGTCAAATTTTGAGATCAAAGCTGCTCACCCTCCACTCTGCCGGAGCACGCGTAGAGAATGAGGGCATGACGGGGGCGTAGGAATGGCCCTACGTACACGGCATTGCAGTGACGTTGGTCCTCTACGTAGACGAGTCTGCTCTGACGTTGTCGACAGTATACCACGTGACATGGGAAAAATTATTTAACACAATATGCGTAGTTTATGTATTTGTTGCTTTAAGATATTATTAAAACCTTATATAAATAACGATACACAATAAAACACTGTGCACGTTTTTTTCACATGTTTTCCCCGTGAAATGCTACGAGATGCGGGGCTAATGTGCCAGCGTTTCACATGCGTTCGTGTCCCCGCGGTCAGCGCATTGAGCAGACGACGGCCGTGAAACGCTCCTACGCGTTCACGCAATCGTTGTGCTCATGTACTCTACCGCGTCTAAGCCAGTGTTTTCAAACCATCCCGCAGAAAGAGTCAGAAGGCCACAAAATAACGCTGGTCAACAAAGCAACGCTGCTCGCGTGCTCGGGGGTTGGACTTGTTTGGGCACGTGATGCGCGCGTCCTCTCATCATGGTGGGATGCTGGACAGGGTGGGGAAGAGATTTGGTTGCGAAGGCTACGCGGAGGAGCAGCAAGGGTTTCGAGCTCACCTCCTCCCATCCTCTTCTCGCACCGCTTCAAAAAACCAGTTATCTCCGCTCGTGATGAACCGATTCGAAAAATTTTTGTGGCAAAATTTTTATCATCGGACACCCAACAAATTCCACTGTCTAATTAAAATTCGCTATGGTACCTGGTGAGTGGCCCTTTAAGAAAATTTTCTTGAGTCGAACTCACGCTCACGAAAGTTTTCTTCAGCCGGACTCACTCGGACTCAAGCTCAACAAAACATTACTCACCCGAACTCACTCAGACTCATGACTCGATCCGAGTCTGAGTGAGTTAACCCTATGAGTCCGTCAGCCGAGAATGACTTCTTCGATCGTAATAACAATGCTCTTTAACACCAATATCTATGTAATCAGCGCGTGCTCTTCTTTGTGTCACTTGCCATAGCATCTTCGAAAAGCCTTTCAAATCGGTGAGGTCATTTTTTTTAAGAGTTGGCATCCTGAGATATAATGAAGAAAATCCCTAGAAGAGTGGGTGGGGGGAGGCAAAGACGCATCCCCTAAGTATTTCACGCGTTTAAACAATAAATATTGAATTGATGCATTAACGACACTTCTTTGAAATACCTGTTGGTATACGAGAGTATGAATGTGAATCCAGGTAAGGCTGATATTAGTGCTGCAGATCACTATATAGAACTTTAGGTCGGCAAAAGAAAGTGAAACTGACTCAGACTCACTTAATATATATATTTTGCGTTGTGGACTCCCTCCGACTCAGACTCGCCAAAATTTTGCTTAGCAGAGCCCCCTCGAACTCATACTCACGAAAAATTTCTTTAACCAGACTCACTCGGACCCAAACTCACAAAAGTATTACTCACCGCACTCTGACTCAGACTCATGGCTTGATCTGAGTCTGAGTGAGTCCGAGTGAGTCGGCTCATATGAGTGAGATCGCCGGCCTATGCCTGCAAGGCAGTGTGCCGTGTCGCCCAAGAGGCAGACATAAATTAAGTGCCTTCTTCCTTTCTTCGAGGACCACCACTACTATTGTGACTCCCGCGCTTCTCTTTCCAGACATGTACGCAGAGAATATCTTGATGTATTTCGTGCTGAATGATTGTGTCGTACGCGATCTCCTAGGCGCCAGCGTAGCTCTTTCCAAACGGTGCCCCGTCCCCGCGCTTCTTCGACCATGTCTCTATCTCATTTTATTTTCTTTCAAGCTTTACTTCACTCTCACTTTTACTCTCTCGTTATGCCTTTACTTGTACGCTACTGATAAGGTGTCGCACTATGACGCAAACAGTTTCGGGGCTCACTTTTCTTTTTATTTTCCAGTTAACCCCTCCCCCCCCCCCTCTACTCGCTTTTTGAGCCAGACATGCGTGCTAGCGTGTTTTGCCCATATAACCTCATGCTCCAAAGAACAGCGTTGCCTCTGCGTCTGTAAGAGCAACGTTCAGTGCATCACGCACAAGCGTGGGGAGACGCAAATTGCATGCGCAGTACTTATTGACAGCATTTACAAATGACCTTCGTAGCTGTCCGTGACACCTTCCTTCTCGCGGTACTTTAAACATCACTACAGTGTAAGTTGCGCACAACGGCTGCCTGACATGCTGGCACATAATGCAGCTCAAGTCGTCGCTCCCAATTATGAAACCCTGACGAGCACACGACAAATTGTTCGAAGTGGTGTGGCGCAGACGCAGGGCTTTATACAACCAACAGAAGCAATGAAAATGGAGCCGCTCAGAGGCGTCACCACCGGTCTGCGCCGCAATGACAATGCTGAGGTCTTTGACGTTATACTTGCTATAGTGCATCGTCACTTGGGCTGCCCTGAACGCGTCTTAATTGTGTCCATCTACCAACGTGCTGAATGGCCCGCTGAGCTTTCGTATGCTGTTTATCCTCAATATGAGATAACTTCTAAGCTACCTACGTGCTTAACAAAAAAAACTAATAATAAATATTGCTTCTGCATACCGAGCTATCGAGTTAGGGCTATACATCTCGAGGTAGAAATTTTACGGCACTGCTCCTTTGAGAATGAAAAACTGACAACTCACTTGTCGCACGAACCCTAAAATGCTTTCTTTCTTGGAAATCTCTTTGGATCTCATTCGAGCGAATTCGCTCAGTGGACGGGTACAGTTGTAAATTTTTCTATTTAATGTGTCACTTATGCTATACCCAGCCTCAAGGTTGTTTCACGCAACACAAAACGTAACCATTTTCAGGCTACAATTTTGCTCACAGAGAAAAAAAGACCATTTGCTCTCACCAGAACAGTCAGTGGCAAGTGACCAACATGTTGGAAATATTCGATCTGTTCGCAGCGCCCCAGTGACTTTTTGCTCGGCACCCGTCGAAATAGCACCGGGCGGACCCGACTGCTAAACTGCGTTGACGTGTTTGTTTCAGTGATAGCCATTGTTGCGCAGTTTTACATAAACGTAGATTGCAAAGTGTTCTTACGTGAGTAAACATGCACGCTCTTCATCACCGTTCGTGAAAACGCTAATATAATATTCTCCAAATATTACATTATGTTTCAAAATTTTCGCAGTGTCTTCGACGAGAAAAAAAACAGCAGCAAGCAATTTTCCTTGCCGAGCCATTCGCAGCTTATGTGAAAACTAAAGCGTTATTAGCGGTGGTAGCGAACAGAGAGAATGGAGTGAACGGAACGATTGTTTTTACTGCGATTGCGGCGTGTGTCACACGCCGCGATTGCAGCCTTTACAGACCCTATTACCGTATACCTTGAGTTTGCTTTATTTGCGCTACAAAAGGGGAGTCGTCAAATAGTAACCAGCTATATACCAAGGATCAATTATCCTAAGCAGTGGTTATAGAGAGAGTACTCACTCAAGGTCAAGCTCTAGCCAGTCCCACGATCGTCGGAAGAGCGCGGCGTCCAGGTTGAACGAGACAAAGCGGTCGTCGACGATGTGTGCCGGTGCACCCAGGTCCACGGAGAAGTTGCAGACGCGGCGAGCTCCCTGAACAGGCACTCCAGATGGCATCCACGGGGCATCCTGACGAGAGCGATTTGTTCGTTTATGGTTCCTACAATGAGTTCTTAGTTCCGGCGTTGAATCTGCTGGCATCATCTATTTCAAGTCGAAGCTTCACACACTGTTCAC
This sequence comes from Rhipicephalus microplus, assembly GCF_043290135.1. Lineage (NCBI taxonomy): Eukaryota > Metazoa > Arthropoda > Arachnida > Ixodida > Ixodidae > Rhipicephalus > Rhipicephalus microplus. The sequence continues at coordinate 162,474,858 of NC_134702.1, forward strand.
GGCCCCTAAATGATCATAATATAACGACTTGTATTAACACCTCCACCAGCAACTCCACAAACGAAGTGACAGCTTCAAAACAAAGGCGACGTTTACAAGGTGGCGTTACAAGGGCCAAATCTCAAAAGAAAAGGGGGTGCAACAAAGTCAGAAAGCCCATGGCACGTGAACTGTATTCTGTCTTCGTGTGCTTCTTTCTTGCCAACGGATTACTCACATGACAGCTTCACAAAGGCGCAGTGCTGCAAGCTACTGAGCAAACATGGAAGACAAATATGCTGCATTCATGACGACTGCCACCGGCTTATGTGCATTTCTTTCCTTCCTACTGCATGAGCCAACATGGACTATTTTATTCCCAACGGTCAATCACACCATCATCATATTGCCAGCTAGAGTTGTGAGCCAGCAAGCCCTAGCCAGCCGAAAAGGGCAAAGAGAACGAAGAAGTGCGTGTTAGCGCTTTATTTGAAGATACACGCTCGTGTCTTACTGCCCCGCTGTTCCTGTCTTGTCTCTACGGCTCTTGGTGCGTGAAAAACTGGTGGACGAGCTGGGTGATCTATGCACCGTACCCCTCCTTATAGCAAAAACTCAAGCGTCGTACCGGTGGCGACTTTTGTGCACCGCGCCAGCCGAAAAATTCCAGGGCAATCCCCTGAGTTTGGACTGCTCGCAAACAACATGACAGCTCCGACCAGCTCTACCGACACCAACCGAATCAGTACGAACGGCACAACACCGCTTCATTGCACCTTACTCACACCACGAACACCAAAAACTTTTCATGGCAATGCACTTGCGGATGTAGAAGATTGGCATGTTCATTACGAGTTTGTTGCCGTGCACAACCAGTGGGACGACGCAGACAACCACCGGCACGTCTATTTCAGTCTTTTGGACGGCGCACGTGTGTGGTATGAAAACCGGGCAGGTATTCTCATATCACGGCAAGACTTCAAATGTCGACTTCTTGGGACATATGCCAGCCCTCAGCGTCAAGAAAGAGCTAAGCGCGACCTGCAGTCCCACATACAAATGCCGAACGAAAGGGTTGCGATGTATGTCGAGGGAATGACGTGTCTTTTCCACCGAGCTGACCCCGGCATGCAGAAGAAAAGAAGGTACGACACCTCATGCGCGGGGTGGAAGAGCAGCTTTTCGGTGGGCTTGTACGCAGTCCACCAAAGACTGTGTCAGAATTTCTCACAGAAGCCGTCCCCATGGAAAGCACTCTTAGTCCCCGGGCCACGTCATATAAATGGCACGTCGACGCTTCAACTACGGACTACTTGGGAGCATTCGGTGGCCAAACGGACTTCTTCCGAGAGCTCATACGTTCAATCATCCGCGAAGAACTTCAGCAGCTGTCAGTGCCCTCGCAGCTTACTAACTCCTCGTTGTCCAGCGTTGTCCAGCATGCCCTAAGAGAACCGCCTTTGATGCGAGATCAATCATCCGCGAAAAACTTCAGCAGCTGTCAGTGCCCTCGTAGCCTACTATCTCCTCGTTGTCCAACGTTGTCCGAGATCCAGCATGCCCTAAGAGAACCGCCTTTAATGCGAGATTATCAACCACCCAGTGACTTCCCCCGCATGGCGTATGCTCAAGCTTTGCAGCAACCTATTACACCTGCAATCCCGCAACCAACCGTGGCCCTTGCCATGCTGCAGACGGTCCAAGCAGTGCCTTATTTCAGCGCACCTCGCCTGATCTCGCGGAAATCAGACGTCTGGCGTGCACCAGATTGACGTCCTCTCTCCTTCCACTGTGGCGAAGCTGGGCATCTGTACCGACAGCGTCCTTACCGCCAACTTGGACTGTGTGGATTTTACACAAACTCATCCCCCTCCCCCCCCCCCAGGTTCGGTCAGTGGCCCCCTGAAATTGAAGAGTATGTGGCTCAGCAGCGCGGAACTCCGTCATTCTTGCAAAAGCCACGCTCCCCGTCACCGCGGCGATTTTATCCGTACCTATTCGATCGTGTCGCAGGGTTGGTCACCCAGTTCACGCCGAGAAAACTAACCACAGCGACCTTCGGGGGCGAGGCCACTCATACTGGACAAGTTCAAGGCCTCCTACCGATGCTTCCGCAAACTGACGACTCCCCGACGACGACGACACCAGCTGGTTCCGCAAAGATTTCATTAAACATTCCAGTGCTGCTCGACGGTGGCAAAGTCAGTACTTTAGTTGACATGGGTGTGGATTTTTCTATATTAAGTGAAAAACAGGCTGCTCTTCTGAAGAAATTGACGATGCCTTGAAACATCAGGCCAATTTGTAATGCTGGCGGGCACATAATCACGCCACTCGGCGTGATGATGTGCGAGTGTTCTTGAAGCTATACAATTCGCTGACCTCACCCACAAGCCTAAGAAGTGCCATTTTGGCTACAAAGAACTGAAGTTCCTGGGTCACGTTGTGAGCGCTGCAGGCGTTCGGCCCAATCACGAGAAAACTGCCGCTGTGGCCGCTTATGTAGCTTCGACAGACAAGAAAAGTCTTTAAGGTTTTCTGGGGCTCTGCGCATACTATCGCTGCTTTAGTGAAAACTTCTATAAAATTGCCGGAGCCTCTCATCAGACTTACGCGTGACGACACCCCATTCATGTGGACTGACGAACAAACGACTGCCTTTGCGAAACAGCAAAATCAATTGTCTTCCCCTCCTGTACTTGGTCATTTCGATGAGGACGCTGACACAGAAGTTCGCACTGACGCAAGCAACATTGGTCTCGGAGCTATCTGGGTGCAAACACAAGATGGGACCGAACATGTGATTGCCTACGCGAGCCGCACTCTATCACGTGCCGAGACCAACTATTCAACGTCAGAAAAGGAATGTCTCGCGGTAATATGGGCGATTTCAAAGTTCAGACCTTATCTCTATGGGCACCCATTCAAAATTGTGACTGATCACCACGCTTTATGTTGGCTGGCTAACCTCCGAGACCCCTCTGGACGATTAGCATGATGGAGTCTGCGACTTCCGGAGTTCGATGTCACCATCCTATACAAGTCGGGTAGAAAGCATGAAGACGCCGACACGCTATCACGAGCACCTCTGGAATTCGACGATACAGCTTGAGAAGACGACAGTGCCTTCTTGGGAACTCTCAGTGGGGCAGACCTCCTGAGTAAGCAACGAGTGGACCCCGAGTTAAGGCCTATCATCGATCATTTGGAAGGCAGCGCCACGTCCATTCCTCGCCCACTTTTCCGTACGTTGCCGTCATTTTGCTTACGACACGGCATATTATACAAGAAAAACACTGGTGTCGACAGCAGATCTTAACTTCTAGTCGTTTCTCAAGACCTTCGTGATGACATCCTATTAGCCTGCCACGATGAGCCGACATCGAGCCATCTGGGATACTCACGGACGCTCTACCGGGTATGACAGCTATATTTCTGGCCAAAACTCGCAGCTTGTGTCAAACGCTACGTGCAAGGATGCCGTGAATGTCAGCGTCACAAGTCATCACCTATAAGACCTGCAGGCCTCCTATAACCCATCGACCCACCGCGTACGCCATTTGACCAGGTTGGGATGGACCACCTTGGACCGTTCCCTTTGTCTCACTCCGGAAACAAGTGGATCATCGTCGCAACTGATTACTTGACGCGTTACGCTGAGACAAAACCACTGCCACGTGGTACAGCATCTGAAGTCGCCCAGTTATTCATGCACTACAATATGCTTCGTCACGGCACCACGTCATTCATCATCATTGACCGAGAATCAGCGCTTACGGCAAAACTGTTAGACGACATCTTCAAGCTCAGTTACACGAACCACCGCAAGACAACCGCATACCATCCCCAGAGTAACGGCTTGACAGAAAGACAAAACGAAACGCTGGCGGACATGATTTCTATGTACGTGGATGTGTAGCATAAAACATGGGACGAAATCCTGCCATACATAACGTTTGCTTACGACGCCGCAACCCAGGAAACGACAAGGTTTGCACACTTCCGCCTCGTTAACGGTCGAGACGTGCAAACCATGCTAGTAGCTTGGATGCCTTGTGACATCGACCAGCACGAGCTGCTAACTCCTGATGTCGAGGATTACATTCAGCGTGCAGAGGAAGCACGTCAACTAGCTCGCGTGCACACAAGATCGCAGGAATGCGAAGACGCCCTAAGGTACAAATCCAACATCGACAAGTCACCTATCAACCTGGCAACTAAGTGTGGGTCTGGACTCCTGTTAGACGGCGAGGTCTCAGCGAGAAGCTCCTGAGAAAGTACTGCGGACCTTACAAACTATTACGGCGGTAGAACGAGGTCAACTATGAAGTTATTCTAGACGGAGGCTCGGCAACGATTCAGCGCCACTCACCACGAACAGAAATTGTGCATGTCGTCCGCCTAAAACCTTATTTTACGCGGTGATACTCGCCTTATTGTGCACGGGCAGCAAACATTTTCTTTGTTGTCCGTTAAGTCTCGAATTAACTGTGAACTGTGTTAATGCTTTGTTCTTCTTATGACCAACCACAGACTTTTTTTTGCACCTGCATGTGCTCTGTACACTATAAGTATTCTTTCTCCTTTTTTTCCCTTATGGGTCCTGCTGTCCCCTTGTGTATAAGCATCGAGTCGATGCTCTAATGGGAGAGGGATTAATGACACCTAGATTTAAGAGCCAGCAAGCCCTAGCCAGCCGAAAAGGGCAAAGAGAACGAAGAAGAAGTGTGTGTTGGCACTTCGTTTGAAGATACACGCTCGTGTCTTCCTGTCGCGCTGTTCCCGTCTTGCCTCTACGGCCCTTGGTGCGTGACAATATGATGACCGACGCCATTTTTCTACGTGGCAACTTGGAAGCAGTACAAAAGTACATACTCTAGCGTGCTCATCAGCTTTTCACGTTAGCTCACTTCAGAGTTAGTAGCGGCTTGTCGCACGTGATTAATTGTGTCCCTGTCACCCAACCCCTTCTTCTTCATAAGTTATCTATCTCTCTATTGCAGCATCTGAACATAATAATGAATGTATATGTGTGGGTGTCGTATAGCGTCTTCGAGATACCCGCTACGAAATGGTTCGGCAATCAGAATGATGAATTTGTCCTTCACGACTTCAAAGAAAGCATTGTGTTAAAACGTATGTGGAAAAACGCTGCAATGCACCACCATTTTGTCGCAGCTCAGTGCTCTCCAATACTGGTGACACATGCGAAATCATTTAAATTCGTTAACCCTTAATCTGCAAGTAATGCAAGTATTCTGTGGTTATTATTCCAATAGTGGCGCTGCCCTTCCGGGCGCGAAACATTTATCTTGCTATGACTCAGGATGATAACAATATGGCTTACGATGGTGCGAGTTTGTGCAGACATCTTTTTATGAAATGGTGCCACCGAATGAGACCGCAAAAAACGCATGGACACCAGCGTGTACTCTGTCAACTGAAGTCATCCTCGCATACCCGCCCATCGTTACGAAAATGAAACAAAGCAAGAAACATTTCCGAATGTAATTACTGGTGTCTTGCAGCAAGCACAAATAGTTGAGCTCAAACAACAGCTATTGCCGCCCCACGCCAAAAAAAATAAGTTGGCATGTGTTTCATCAAATCTGACAGGCCTTTTTTCAACCAAAACGTGAGTGCGACATGCGCTTTATACGGTCAATAATTATACTTTTTTCCGGTATGCCTTATGCCAATGCTAGACGTAATGTTGCGCAAGCTGCCGTAATACACTCTTCACTGCAATATCACTATGCAACAGGAAGCACGCGGTTAAACAATGTACGTGTCTGCTATGGGACAGCTGTAAGGGCATTTGGAAATATGTTAGTTGATATAAAGTACCACTTAGTTTAATGTGGCACAGCGCTAACCTTAGGGGAGGTTCTTGGGTTACGGCACAACACATGTTACAACACATTCAAAGGTTATACCAAGCTGGCGTCGCTTAGGAACACGTAGGCAAAAGTAGTTATGAAAATAGAAAAAAATTAGGACGCAGACGGTAAAGAAAAATACGGGAAAGAAAGCGATATAATATATGAAATCAAAGTAAGCAAAAAGATAAAGGAAAAGACAGAAAAATCACGAAAAGAAAAATAGAAAGAGAGAAGGAAAGAAAGAAAATCCGAAGAGAAACAAAGAAGGCTGTCCCAGCTGAGAAGTCCAATATGGCTTAGCAACATTAGTGCGAAGTTGTCTTTATTTGTTTCATCAAGCTACTGGCGAAAAGCATGCATGCTGGACATCACGAGGGCAGATGGTGGGAGCACATACGACGCCGAACCCTCGCAGCCTAATGTTGGCTACTTGCCCCACCGTGGTGGTCTAGTGGCTAAGGTACTCGGCTGCTGACCTGCAGGTCGCGGGTTCAAGTCCTGGCTGCGGCAGCTGCATTTCCGAAGGAGGCGGAAATGTTGTAGGCCCATGTGCTCAGATTTGGGTGCACGGAAAGGGCTGAGAATAGGGTTCCTAGTAGTACACTAACCAGTCCAGATGGCATTCCAATTATGCTGATAAATACAATGGGTCCGAAGTCAAAGCAGATTCTGAGAGAGGCAGTGAGCAAAATAGTAACCGATGGTGAAGTCTCTGATGGATGGAAACTTAGCAGGATGAGCATGATCTATAAAGAAAATGGGGACAAAGCTGACAAACAATTACCCTCCCATAACAGTGACATCAGTGGTCTACAAGCTGACGATGCATATTATAAAGGAAAGACTGCAGGCATGGATATATGATGAGGGGGTGCTGGCGGACCTGCAAAATGGGTTTTGGTAACACAGGATGTTGGAAGACAATCTGTTCTCACTGACACAGTGCATCGAAATAGCAGAAAAGGAACACAGGCCCCTGTGGATAGCATTTTTGGATATCAAGGGAGCGTATGATAGCATGGTTCAAGAGGACTTCTGGGGAATACTGGACACACCAAGTAGAGAATATGGGGTCACTAATCTTTTAAAACATTTATAAAGGTAAAAAGGTAGTTATTGAGCGGGAAAAGCAGGTACCCCAGCCCACAGAGGTAAAACGGGGGCTTAGGCAAGGGTGTCCTTTGTTATCCTTGTTATTCATTGTTTGCCTACAATGATTAGAGACAAAGTTAAATGGAACTGGACTTGGTTTCAACCTCCCTTACATCAAACAATGAAAACTCATTGAACAGGCACTACCAGCATTGATGTACGCAAGCGATATAGTGCTAATGGCTGACAACAAGGAATATTTGCAGAAATCGATGGACATCTGCGGTAATGAGGGAGATAGGTTATATTTTATATTCAGTAAGAAAAAACCAGCAGTCATGATTTTTAATGAAGCCAGTGAGCTTAGAATACAGGAGACCATGCCAGAGATAACAGATAAATACAAGTATCTGGGTGTATAGATAAGTAATGGGACCGAGTACCTTAGGGAACACGAAATATACGTGACGACTAAATGTAACAGGAATTCAGCGGTGATAAAAAATAGGGCACTGTGGAATTACAATAGGTATGATGTTGTGAGAGGAAAATGGAAAGGGGTCATGGTTCCTGGGCTTACGTTCGGCAATGCGGTCTTGTGCATGAGATCAGAAGTTCAAGCAAGATTAGAAATTAAGCAACGTGGAATAGGTAGGCTTGCCTTAGGAGCTCACGGGGATACACCAAATCAGGGAGTACAAAGTTATAGGGGATGGACATCATTTGAGGGCAGGGAAGCTAGCAGCAAGACAAAGTGTGAGAAGCTATTGAGAGAAATGGAGGAGGAGTGTTGGGCTAGGAAGGTTTTCGGCTACTTGTACAGTAAGAATGTCGATACAAAATGGAGGAAGCGAACCAGAAACTTGACGGGTATATACTTAGAAAACAGCAGGGGGCCAAACCAAAAAGAATTATCGGTCAGGAAGAAGGTGAAGGAACCTGAGACCGACATGTTGAGAATTAGCATGAATTAAATGTCCACGCTAGAGATCTATCGAACATTAAGCAGGAAATTGCCAAGGAAAGGATCCGTGATAATACTCGGGGTAGCTAGTTTTCAACACTCTTAGAAAAAAGGTGGTAGTGCTTGCTAACTTTGGGGTAGTAATTGTTTGTCACATATGTTACAACCCTAGTAGTAAGCGTAGTTAGTACCAGCGAGGGTGGTAACAGTTACTACCTCTGAAGTTACTACCAGTAGTTAGTATTTGTTACTACCCTAGCCATTACCAACTATAGGTAGTAACTTTTAAAGGTTTCAAGAAGAAAAGTAGTAACCAACACTACGTAGTTCATTCATTTTGGCATATTATTTCTAAAACTGCTAAAATGTTGGTTATTTATTGTCTTATAATTAGACAAATTCGGGTAAGAAGAGGGATGTGACATGAATGCGAAGAATGCATAGACCAAACAAGTTCACTATTTTTTACGTATACATGAAGTAAGAAGTAAGCATGGGGTATATATAGCCCCTTTTTCGCAGGGGCATGTCTGGCACAAGAGAGCACTTGCGTTTCAGGATGAATTATGACAAATATAAACCTAAAGCACTATATTATACTACCTGGTTACGTGTGTTTGGTGACGTAGCACAAAACGTTTAAGCAGCCTTATGTATAAAAAATATATGTTATATTTATTTTTTATAAAATGGCCACAAAAAGGCATGATGTACAGTGGCTGGAACAAGGTACCAAACTCATTCTCAGCGCTATTGAATGCTTCACACGACTACTATATCAGCGTTTAAAAGGTAATAAGTGTTTGGGGGTTTGACGCAGCAAAACAATGATATTGTTTGGAGACACACCGCATTGGAACAACTGTGACTGTCCTCGAGGCTAATTGTGACCATCTGGTTATTTTAATTTGCCGGTCTTGTTAATATGTGCTGTAATTTACTAAGTTTGTTGTGATTGTCTCTTACAATGGCTGTAGTACTTGCTTATGGTTCATTAATTTGTACTTCTTCTTTTCGACAATATCAGAATGACGTTTACATATCTCGGTTGCGTAAATTAAAACAAAACCTATTTTCTTGATCTATGGATACCTTCTGCGTCCTTTTACCGTTTATTGATAATACGTCCAGACGATTCCTCTCATAAATTATCAGAATCGCATTCACACACTATTTTAGAATAGATAGTTAAAAGCCGGGCAGCAAAGATGTAGTAACGGGACAAGAAAGGTGGTAACGGCTGCAGTTACTACCTCTTTCATTTCAGTTACTAACTGTTCACTAACGTAGGTAGTAAACAGGTCACAAAAAGTTAGTAGTGGTTGCAGCTAGTAACTTTTTACTAACGTAGGTAGCAAACAGGCAGCGAAATGGTAGTAACGGTCAATTTTACATGTGGGGTTTAACGTCCCAAAACCACCATATGATTATGAGAGACGCAAGTAACGGTCGAAAAAAGGTAGTAACCGCTGCAGTTACTACCTATTTGCTTGTAGTTGCTACCTTTTTACTAACTTCTTTAAGAGTGTACTGTTTGAGGCCAGCATGGGAGTATTGTGAAACAAGGCATATCGGGCCAAATACGAAGGGGTAGACACGGTATGCAGTGCCTGTGGAGAGGACGAGGAAACTGTCGAACACTTGATAATGTTCTGTAAAGGCTTCACCCTATAGACCCTATAGTTCAGGATGATGGCGCAGAGTTTTCCAAAGCACTGTGGCTTAGGGACAGCAAGGGCAAAATAGGCTTTAAGCGGGTAGAGTTAACTAGACGGAGGTTATCTGATTGGTGGCTAAAGTCAAGGCAGGAGTGAAAATTAAACCCTGCACTGCAATGTACGAGTCCTGAACCTCACTATTTGAAGGAAAACAAATAAATTTAGCTTTTGGTTCACTAAGTATTGCGGCTTGGTGGCGTTGACCACCGCCCGATCGAAAGGGTACAGCCATATCAATCCATCTAATCCATCCATCCGAGCAGAACGTGCCGGTTGCGAGCGCTTGCCCCCTTGCACTACTGCGTCATGTGACGAGTTAGCGTGTTTTTGGAAGTGAATCCGTCACTTTTTCTGGGATCGGTGCTTTGATAATTTATATTTTAGGGTAATGGAAAGGAAGAAACAAAGAAACGGATACGCATTGCTAAGCACCCGGTTGCAAGAGCAGGTATCCTGGTTTTCGAGAATCAAATGGGCGGACGTTGTTCCTTTCTGGTGTGCCTAAGGACAATGAATGGTGGAATCAATGGAACAGAAATCTTCACTGCAAGAATAAAGCTATTTCTGAGACTTTGGCTGTGTGCGAGAGACTCTTTGAGGAGCATATATTATTCGCGACTATCTGCACGTCCTCAACGGTCAGGAAGTACGGATTCCTCAGGGTAAGCCAGCGATAACCGATGACACGGTTCGTACTCTGCCGCCTGATTTGACGCGTCAGCGATGACCAGATAGAAAACGTGTTGCTGTGTGCCCAGCTACATGCATGAAGAAGCTGCGCTTGTCTCGACGCGTGTGTCTGCTACATCCTCCCCAGATGTGAGTGCAGTTGGTGACGACAGCCGGGGGTGGGGCGATGCCCAGCATTATCTTCATGCGATTGTGAACACCGAGTGTCGTGAACGGGGGGGGGGGGGGGCGACTTGGTGCTTCAGATTTTGATGGTATTTTGTTGGCCACTACAATTGTAAAAAAACAACCATTTGCTCTTCTTCACGAAAGAGTGCTGATGTTTGCAATGGACGGCGCAGACACAATCACCGCTTGCCTATACTTGTTTCTGATGATATTGCACGCTTTCTGCGGTAGAACTCTTCTCCTGCTATATGTTTAGTGAATATGCTATTCGCTACCATCAATAATGTGGCTTAAATAAAGGTGTCTGCAGGAGGCTCGTGTTTCTGATATGCTCGTTTATTGCATGCATTTGTTGATGACAGAAACATATTGTTACGGAAAAGAAGAGACGCCGTAACGACGAGGCTGGGGATTAGATATATTCAAAACCAGCGGTAATGGCGTGCCTGGTTTACCAGTGATCGAGCGGAGCCAACTCTCCGTCTTCCTCGTCAGGCACACACGCGCGTCGCCCCCTAGAATATCATTATACATGCATGTAGCAATATTCTTTTGCTTTCAACAAGACTTTTATTGGTGCAGATAAATGAACACAAAGGGAAATTTTGATACGTTCTGCTGCAGCGGCACCAAGCGCATGCATCCTGATCCAATATTGCTGCAAGTAATCGCCACGTTTTACCACCGCGTAGTACAGATCATATGGTTGCTCACATAACACATAGCTGACGTAATTTGTGCGAAAAGAAATGAGGATTCGATTCTAAAACCTTTTAACCATGCACTCGCTCGTGGTAGCCAGCCGGGAGGAGGAGAAATGAACAATGAGACACTTTCAGCTTAGCGTCGCTTACGCTCAGCTTCGCTTGGATATAGTTCCTCGAGACGGGGCAAGGAAGTGCAAACATTTTGCGTTTTTCACGAGCGCCTCTTGCTAATATGGGCTCAACGTTTTTGCAGTACACCTCAGGGTATAGGTGGCTATGGTGCTCTGCTGCAGACCCGTACGCTGAGTGTTCGATCCCAGCGGTGGCAGTGACATTTTCGATGGAGGCGGAAATGATAGAGGCCCATATACTGTGCGTTTTCAGTGCCCGTTAAAGAACACCAGATGGTCGAAATTTCCAGAGCCCTCCACTACGGCGTCCTCCATAATCACATCTGTTTATGGGGTGTTAAACTTCATGATATTATTATCATCTTTGTTGCAAAACGATGGCTAGCACTTCAGACAGTCAACTTTCAAGTGGTGCGAAAGATCAGTTCACCCGCTCGCATGATTGTTCTGCGCACGCGCACTACACTTCCCACAAAGCGTTTGTGTATGAGGATAGTAAAAACAATGCTGTAGAGGAAACTCGCGACGCACAGGCGGCAAATGTGAAGCCAAAGAATGGGGAGAGACCGGCCGCTGCTCAAGAAATAGTTACTGTATATGCTACCTTTAGGTATAGGTAGCATATAGAGTAACTCTATCGGGAAACGGACTTGCACGCCATCTGGCGGCCTTTTATGCACGACGCGTCGCGCATAGGCCACCGCTCTGGCCACTACCCAACTACCCAATACTTCTAGAACACGATACCTACCACTGAGGAAAGAAAGATAGGAGAGGGCATGCCCAGCAGGCGCGCTACGTGAAAAGTGTAGAAGAAATCACATCATGGCAGCCATATTGACTGAGCACAATGGCGGCGTTGCTATGGATACGTGTTGCGCAGTGGAGCTGGTCTAGCAGTGAGTGGCGACGGCTGGCGGCGGTATGTGGGCCTCCGCAGGTCTCATGCTGGGCCATGGCGGACAGTATCCGTGCTCTGCACCGCGTTATTAGTCCCGCAAAGTTCTCCTGGGAGTTACTGTACTCCTATCAACGTTTGCAAAACTTTCTATCCACCACGGGGTCTCAACAGTGCGTAGAACGAGTGCATATCCATGCGTCGCGCGGCGGGTGACACGGATGAAGCATTTGAAGTGTTCAGCGAAATTGCCATGGGCACCATGACGAAGCGGAACGACGACGAATGCCTTGTAGGTCAGTGACGGCTGCGCAGTGCTCCTGCTTTTGACAACAGATGAAACTTTTGTGCCCAGCAAGACCCAATACCATGTGCGCATGCGTAGTTTTGTGTTTGGTATGTGTACAGTAACAACTTGCATGTGCGTATTAAAACACCTTTCCTGTTCTACTTGTTATACTCGCCTCCAGCATTGTATATTCTCAACGTTTGAGAAACCACGTTCAAGTATTACTTCCACCGTGCTCAAAGTTACCACGGTCGCAGAATGCTGACGCCAATGAGTTTCATACGGAACATGGTCACAGTGGCCGGACGTCGCGTGGCAAAATGCAACCGTAGAAGCCACACGACCGATCGTGTTGTATGTACATTGTGTGAATTATTGGCCTGAAAACGCTCGCCATTCTCAGATCATCTAGCGCGCATTCTCTTGTAGTTACTTCGTTGTCGGTGAGAAGTTACTCGTACGGAATGATTTCACCGAAGGTGTCGCGCTGGCCCAGAGTGCTGTAGGGAGCCTACATGAACGGCCGTTTTTAGGGTGGAGACATCTTAATAAGTGCCTTCAAGAAACTCAGCCAAAACCAGCGGGCACCGGGGCACGCTGTTGCCAGCTTCCACCAAATTCAGCATATTTTTCAGTGCGCCGCCATTTTGGAGCCAGCCGCCGCTCCCTCCAGCTACGCGAAGTACGGCGCAACAAAAAGGAGCCGACCGAGTGACAGCGGCGGTTCTCAGGGTCGTGTATATATACATAAGCGACCCAATTCTCAAAGTGAGCGCACGAAGAATTTCGCAGCCCACACACAAACACTTGCGACATAATACTGAGGTTACGCTGACACGAACGCAAGCGTGGCAACGGCTCAGACTAGCGAGCTCGTCTCCGTACGAACGCGCGGACGTGTCCCGTTTGTGGGCTTCCTACTCGCAATGCGTGGACGCAGCAACGACAACTTCGGTTATCTACTCATTCGCGAACACCGCGAAACACATATACGTGTGCCGCAGGAAAAAACAGTGAACTACATACGCAGTACTCACAGAGCAAATACGAGACGCACTGGTGGGCTCCCAGCCGTCTCGCTTCACTTGAGCCAGCCATAGTTGTCGTCGGCCAGGGCTCGCTGGGAAGTGGAACATTCGCACCCCCTTTCTGTTGTGGTTAGTGCAGCGCGGTACGCAGCATCCAGGCATTCTAAGGCTTCACCGGCAGCGTTTAACACGCTACCGCAACGTTCGACGCCGTATTATTGAGAACTAAACGCAACCGGGCGTTGACGCAGTGCGGGCACCAAGATGGGGCAACAGCACGGCGTTGCTGTCTGGCAACATTGTGTTTTGGCGGGTGGCGGTGCGTTGGCGGCATGTAGTGGGTCAAAAGCTGACATCACCCTAAAAACGGCCGTTCATGTAGGCTTCCTTGAGTGCTGAGCACCGTTCCGTTGGTTTCGGATCGTCACGACACGCACCATGCGCAGCCCGCGTGCTTTCTGAGCCGGAGAGCGAGTCGTGCCTTCTGATTTACTTTCAGATTTAAACAAGAGAGGAGAATTTGCCCAGTCAATATTGCCGACTTACGGCTTCACGGCTTCACAACGAGTGATTTCAGGGCCTCTCCTCAGTCGTTTCCTTCCTCCGTGGTCGTTACGCTCGCTATCCCTCTCTCTCCCATGGGCATCCCTTTTAGCGGCGTTTAGACACCTATTGCGCATGCACATATCCTCCTCTCTCTGCTCCTATGCTCCCCCTTTCTGGCCTTGCAACGCTGATGCAGGCAGCGTCTCCTTAAGCATTTCCTGAGGCACTGCGCCGTGCTCCCGCCCGGGCTGCAGAAATTAGGTGCCTTTCTCATCTTCTAACCACTACCACCACCACCATTTCTTGATTAAAAAAAACAGACTGCTCGCGATGCACAATCACCGAAGTGACTGAAGGAAACGTTAAGAAATAAGCGCGGCGTCGTTACTGTCTTTCTTTATGGAGGACACCTCGACAACACTGCGCGGAAAATTGAAATTAAAGCCACCGGAAGAAACAAGGTGAGAGAAGGGTAAAAATAAAGCATGCAGTCAGCCCCCCGTACGCGCTCAAGAACACCCACGTGCGAAACGCAGTCGACTGAGAAGACCGCAGAGAAGGCCGGGGGTACAGTGATCTGCACGTTTCAACATGGGCAAGACAAAGAGGCTTTAAAATTTCATGGTGTAAGTCCGGTAGACCCCGTTGGTAGCGCTGCTTCAGGGGGCTAATGCATAGGCTTGATTACATTGTAGGCGAGCAGAGCTGCCGCGCACAAACCGTTTGCTGGCCAATCCCCTGGGAGAGTCGCAAGAATTGCACGAATCACTGCAGCAAGTCCGGCTACCACCAAGTTCTTTGCGTCGACGGCAAAGGCCGGTTATGTCGAAGGATATGCGGTCGTCATGACGACAGGTGCACTCGTAGGAGGGCAAGGGGCAATTACTGACGTCGATCGGCACACCATCGGCGACAGCGCCGCGAAAGGAGCAACCCTTCATGACTGCCGTGCTGCCACGCTTGTTGTTGGAGTTCACTGCGGCCATGGCTTTCTCCAACGCTTGGCGGCACGTCACGCGGCCATCCGATGAGGCAATAATAACAGCGGCCTTGCGTTGAACCTGCCAGGAAGGGCAGCGCGGCTCGTGCGATCGGTGGTCTCCGCCACAGTTGATGCAATGTTGGGTGTCGTGGAGGACGATCCCTTGTGATGCCTGCGACCGCAACGGAGGCAGCAATCATCCTATGAGCAGGTCGCCGGGGCATGGCTAAAGTGACCGCCGCGAGAGCACTGAATGGACCGTGGCTGACGAGGGCGGACGTGGCCTCTTGAGCTTGAACAAAAAGGGACACCTCCTGTGACACCGTAGTGCCCTCACATGTGACCGTAATGTATCTGCCTCGGCAGACACACGAGACGACAAGGGCTGCAGAAACCTGGTTGGTCACGATGTCGTTTGTGTCGAGGTTCTTGTCGACGCCGTAGACTGGGCCCACACATGTGTTATTCACGAGTAGTTTGTCCCTGACGTGGATCTCGCAGAGCCGGCCCACCTAAAGAAGTGGTGCATGGTCCGCGAAGGGTTGGATGTCCACTCCGACAACGTTTATTCAAAAATTTACGTGCACGCACCGAGTGGATGGGAAGCCCGACAGAAAGGCCATGATGGTGTGACGGGCTGCCGTGAGAAAGTTGGCCCTCTTCCCAACAGGACGAAACAAGATGGTGCCGCCACGCTCTCCCTCTGCTGGAGGAAGGGCCGGGGTCTGTGGCACAGACAATGCTGATGCGACAGCGTCCGGCTGAGGCGTGGTGCCGCCGCTTTCTCCTATTGCTGCAGAAGGGGACGGGGCTGTGGTAGAGGCCCCGCTGGAGTGTCGGCGTCTGGTTGGAGAGTGAGTTTGGTGAAGGCGTAGAAGCGGAAGCTGGGGCCTCCGACTTCTCCCCACGTCGTATCCAAGGTGGTAAATGTCGACGAGGCTGTAGGGAGTGCGGTGTTCGCGTGAGGAACAGGAGACGGAGGATATTTCCATCTCGGTGTTGTTGCGAGAAGTTTGACTCTCGCATGAAGACGGTCATGGCAGGGGAGGAGGAAGGAGCTGCTGTCACTTTCCCATCGCTAGGAGGAGCCTGGGAGAGGGTGGCAGCGACATGGCTGCGGTTCTTCTGAGGCCGGGGTATGCGCTTGGAGCGTGGAGGGCTCCGCGCTCCAAAGAGAGCGCGGAGTAACGATGAAGGAAAGGACGGGAGAGCAATAAACACACGTGCTACTTGCTTCGAATCTTACTCAACTCTCCCCTGCACAACCGTTGACTGGCCAACCCTTATACAGGGTGTCCCACGTAACTTTAGCCAGAGTTTAAAAATATGCCGGAACACGTAATTACGACGCAACTAAATGCATGTTGCTCACCATTGCCTGGAGTTAGACTGTTTTTTTTGTATTTTCAAATATTACTAATTAGATCCATTTGTTTAACTAACTTTAAAAGGAACGAAGATGAATAAAAAATTTTGATGATAAAGTTCTAGACGGTTTGCAAAACGTCCAAATAGATAGTTTTGAACCTTAGATCTGGTAAGTATCAGTGTTATTCTGGTAATTACAAACGCCCGCGAAATAAATATACCACGTGACAAACCGCTCGCACGTCAATGCGCATAATGATTCTAGTGCTCCCTAACGTTCCGCGTGTGAACGACACGCTTCCCTTGCACCGGTTTATGACAGCGATAAGCAGTCACATCAGTTATTGTTTTTGTGGCCGATAGCAAAACGTGTTCATTGTAAAGCCACCACCATTGTTGCAGCCCTGCCGAGACAGCATAAGGGGGCAAATGTTATGGTCGCTTGGACGCGGAACGTTAGGGAACACAAGAATAATATTGTGCACTGACGCGTGAGCAGGTTTGTCACATGGTATTTTTTGTATTTCGCGGGCATTTGTGATTACCATAAAAATAATAATACATAACAGATATAAAGTTCAAAACTATCTATTTGGACGTTTTCTAAACCTATCGACAACTTTCTCATTAAAATTTTTATCCATCTTTTTTTCTACAAATGTTATTTTTAAAACGGGTCTAATTAAACAATATTTGACAACACAAAAAATAGTCTGACCAACTCTATGAAAAAGGGTGAGCAATATGCATTTGGTCGCGGCGTATTTACTTATTCCGGCATATTTTTAAACTCTGGCTAAATTTACGTGGGTCACCCTGTGTATAGGCACTGGATCTTGAGCACCGAAATAGTGCAAGCGGGAAATTTCTTCAGCACGTTGTTGAAAGGTGAAAATTCACTGCGTGCGCGTTAACTAAAAGCGGACTGTGGGTCTCTGTGTCCAATCGGAGTCTTCCGTGTCTCATTGCCCATTACCAGTGATTGGCATGTTCCAGTAGGAAACACCGGTTCATCAAGGTGTGCTTTGCGTCTCTAGGATGTTCTCCTGCGCAACGCCTCAATGAGCGCTAGGAACACATGGTTCCCTTCAACGAGACATGGTGTAATTTTTTAGTTGGAGGCATGCTATGAGTGAGGTGGACGCTTGTGCAACAGTGGCCACCTGGTGATTTGTGAAATATTTTACAAAATTACGCTCTTCCTATTGAAAACGCGTCGAATGATATGGACGCTTAGGAACGACACTTTGAGGGAGCTATAGTCGTGGTGGTCGACCACGGTCTTGATTCATTACAGCCCTGTTAACCAACAGCACTGAGACAGGACGACGGTGTTAGATGTAAAAGACACGTTTGTAAGGATTTCAGAGGGTGTGATCATGGCACAATACAACAAAGAAAAAATAGATCATGGCACAGTGCTAGCGGGCCAGGCTGCTGCTGTAGCAGAATTAAGGTCATAGGTTCGGCTTCAACTTACGGAATTTTATTAGCAAAGCTCCTTAAGGCGTAGGCTTGTATGCGATATGTAGTTGTCTGTCACAACCCACGATCTCTTTTCGCAGTCACGCCTAGTGCTTGAAGCGTTCACTAGGTGCCACTCGCATCGTTCGAGATTTTTTGATTGACAAGTGGACGGACGGCAGATGGACGGACCAACATAAGGAGGGACAGAGAGACAGACGGACCTACAGACAGAAGAACCTACAGACGGACGGACAAACCGACGGATGGAAGGAGGATTCAGGGTTTACAGATGAAACCCTCCAAAGCTTCGCCCCACTCATCCTCATTCACTGCATGAATATGCTGTGATTCTTTCTTGGCCGCCTGATTGTGTACAAATCTAGACGTCATTTTGGTGACAAAAATACTTCATTGAAGACTTGCCGGGCCGCGGAATAAAACTCATGGTAAAAGAAACAGCTGTTAAGAGTATTTTGCAGAACAGAACAGGAAAGAATTTTCCATGAAACGAGTAAAGGAACCATCTGCATGCCCAGCCGTGGTGGTCTAGTGGCCAAGGTACTCGGCTGCTCACCCGCAGGTCGCGGGATCGAGCCCCGGCTGCGGCGGCTGCATTTTCGATGGAGGCGGAAATGTAGGCTCGTCTGCTCAGATTAGGGTGCACGTTAAAGAACCCCAGGTGGTCGAAATGTCCGGAGCTCTCCATTACGGCGTGTCTCATAATCATATGATGGTTATGGGACGTTCAACCCCACATATCAATCAAATCACCGTCTGCGTAAACACGGACGGCCAAAACATTCCTGTGTTCACAGACAAGGGTGACTGCGGTAGCGCCAGCACAAACAGCCAAAATGACGTCACAACTCGCGTGCAACCCTTGTCTACAACATGCATAGCAACCTTCTCTGTGTTTTACGTTATTGGTCTTGAAAGAAGTGCTTATTGCCCTCTACAGGACACGCGAGATGTCCACCCAGCTACTCCCACGACGAGACCGGGAGGTCAGGCCTCGTGGCCCTTTCATGGGCGTACTAGACCGCCAGGGCTTGTTCTATTAGAACAAAAGCTGTGGCCGCACTCTCCCATTGCTTAGGTCTTTTCATCTCATCTTCCTCCACTTCTTTGCTGAGATTGACACAAATACTTTATTTGGCACAAACAAAAAAAAAACGACCTAATCATTCTCAGGGCATGGCTCAAACCGCAGTCCCGGAAAATAACCTGTATTTTTTTAGTTTTACTTGTGATTTCCTTGGTGCATGCCAGTTGTGGGAGGGGAGTTTTGGTGCATGCCAGTTGTGGGAGGAAAGTGCATGCCAGTTGTGGGAGGGCAGTTGTGGGAGGGGAGTCAATACAAGCTTTGCTTGACGACAAACCACCGCGTGATAAACACGTAACGGGATTACCACTTCTCTACTGCAGCTGGTGCACATATTGTGGAAATGGAAGCAATATTTTTGCAGCTCGTTTGGGCAGTAATTAACTAGCACATGTGTAGTTTTGTAGAAAAGACTGGCTTTTAGGGACCGTATTTTTCGCCAATCTGATTGGTTGCCCGGATCACCTTGTTCAGTTCTCGGAACGATACCCGGACGCCCGCGTTTCAGTTCCCGGATAACGGCTCACGGGCTTAGAGCACAAGGACTTCTAATAACACTGACAACGTCAGCTGAAAGCATGAAAAATGCGAGTGAGCTCATGGTTCTTAACAACTTACAGAAGAAAAAGGGCTCGTTTGCTTTAGAAACAATAATAATGAGAACTGACGGACAATTATGCGAAGGAAAGTATAATATTCTTAGAAGTAATTGTAATCTAAATGTGAAGTGGATGAAAAGATAACTTGTCGTGGGCAGGGACCGAACTTGCGACCTTAGAATAACGCGACACGCGTCTGATGCTCAACCAACTGAGCTACCATGGCGGCTATCCCTCAATCCTCTTTATTGGGTATGTATGTGTATTAAAAGTGGGAGCGTCAGTCAGCGCCGGCTGTTGCCATTGCGGCACGTGTGGAGCACTCATTTTTATTTTTAATGGTGTCACGTACCACGTGATCTTATTACGACCTGGCGGCTGACCAATAATTATTCGCATACTACCTGAAGACACAATGTCTCTCAGTAAGACCCTCACTCCTCACATTTATATTACAATTACTTCTAATAAGATCTCCTATTAGTTCTCATTAAGCAATTTACTCTGACTTAACACAATGTAACACCCTCTGGCCCTTGAGGCTACGCTAACCCAAAAATAAATTCATTATTGGGTAGATAAATAAATAACTATTGAACATTCGTAGCTTTAAACGCCTTTAACAGCCTGTGTTCTGAGATATACCTATTGAATATCAGCCGACCGGTTCGATACACGCAGTAATAAGGTACCTGGTAGTAGCGTGCCTCCTGCGAAGGTGGTCCCAGCAGGGGCAGCAGGTAGTAGAGGTAGAAGGCGTAGCAGGACACGCCCAGCGCCGCCAGACACAGGAGAAGCACCGAGAGGTGCCCCACAGCTTGCACCGTGCTCACGGGTTCCTCGCGCTCTTGTGTGCTGGACTTCAAGGCGGACTTGCGGCGCGCCGTGGCCTGGCGGACACAATTGGCCACTTCGCGGTGCGGCATGATCATCCTAGGCCAGCCTTTCTTCTTCTCGTGCCAGTGGCGCCCCAATCTCGTGCAACCTTTGACGATTGCGATGCTGATAATCCTTATATCACAGAGTACGTTCCCACAGCACAGAATAGGCCATGGAACAATCGGCTTGCCGAACTTTCATTGAATGTTTTAAAGAATTAGTAATGAACAGCAACAAAAAAATGAGCGCTTATTCCTCACTCAATACATCATAGAGTCTCTTGTTATTACCTTTTGGTGTATGTATGGTGGCGACTGTGATAAGCGTTGGCATCCTTGTCGAAACGGGTCAGAACCAGCCTCCACGCACCCTATCAAAAAAAGAAAAAGAACTGCGTGCACCTAACTCTTGTTAAAGTTGCAAACTATGCCTCTGTGATACGGCCAAATGCACGTTGCTTACAAGTGTGTGGAGTACTTCACGCCATCTTGGTGTTCTTAATAATTGCTTAACAGGCAGTAATAATTAACAAATTTTTTAACCAATGTAGCAGCGTGAAAATTTTTTGTGAGAACGTTCTGGATTTATTTGTAAAACATCCGATTACACAATTCGTATTTTTGTTTATTGGTTATACCTGTTTCTTTTTCTCGATAGGGATAGTCAAAAACTAAAAATATGCCACTTGACATGCCTGCTAGCGCATGTCAAGTGCAGTGCCCTATCGTGAAAATGGTGGAAGCAAAATGTTTTCTTTTTTCCTTCTTTTTTCTTTTCTTTCTTGTTTTCTTTCTATGTGTAGCATCGTGCAATGCTCCCTTCAAAATGCTTCCTTCCTCCATGCCGTCAATCCTCCTGCTTAACAGCGCAACATCTCTGTATCTACAGTAGTCATGCGTTCACATAAAGACAGCGATCAAATGTGAGATCGCTAAATGGTGCTTCACAAATCAACAATGAAAAGATATCAGATTGTTATATGACCCCAATCAGAAATAACTGATCGCCGACATGCTCACGCTCAAGAGAGCATCAACGCATACCTCACATATACGCACCTTCATGGTCATGCAGGCACGTAGCCAAGAGTTTTTTTCAGGGGTGGCTCACCTGTGGAAGTCTATGAAAGACACCTATTTTATTTTAATAGCGTCCTCGGTAAACATACATTTCCATCCAAATTTTCGGAGGGAAAGACCATAGCACCCCCCCCCCCCGTTTCCCCGCTACAAGCCTTCTTCGAGAGCCTTGTTTGTGTATATTTGCATTTCTGGCCGTATCTTTCTTTTTTCTCCTTTTCTTGTTTTGTGCGGTCACACCTACCACGCTAAAATTTATCTCTGCGAGCGATAACTAATCACCACACTTGCACGACAAGCTTTTCCTATTGTCGACGATTCCTCCGTGGCAGCTGGTCGTTTTGGCGGTTCTTGTTCGGGCAATGGACACGAAAGATTATTTTTCATTTCAGTTATTTCGCCCTTAAAGGCCCGAAGGCATTACATAAGGGGGGACAAGTAACAAGATAGGGTACAATGTTAAAAAAGTAAATAAATAAATAAATGAATAAAAGCAAATAAGTTTACATGGGAGACAGGAATCAGAAATCACATGAACGAACTAGAACAAGATAAAAAAGAATACACAGTGCTTTACATATGTTAAACAATTGCAGAGCAAAACTAAGTACAATTCTAAAACGATTGGCGATAAACACGAAGTAGTTGAGATTATCAGGAGAGAGGCTTGAGAAAATGTTCGTTCAGTTTTGCGCGGAACGTTTCCCTGTCGGCGCATGAAGCAGGGTCATCCGGTAAGGCATTCCAGAGGGCTATTGCATTAGGAAAAAATGAGGTGATAAATGCTGTCGTCCGGCCATTTATGCGTGCAATGGGCCTGCTGTAGTTTATGTGCGATGAAGTTCTGTGAGCAGATTGGAGCAACTGATGTCTTGAGCGTGCATGATATTAGAAGCGGTGTAGAAGGCATAGACGGGTGATCAAGCGGCGGGATTCAAGAGTTGGAAGGGAAAGAGGGTGTTTTAGATTGGTAACGCTGGTTTTTTGTGAGTATTGCGAAGATATGAAGCGAGCTGCGCAATTTTGGATGGCCTCTAATTTAGTTGTTAGGTAGGCTTGTGAAGGATGCCAGATTGCTGAAGCATATTCAAGTTTAGGTCGTACGAAGGTGATGAAAGCTAGTTTTTTTACGTCGGGGGATGCGCACTTCAGGTTGCGTCGAAGGTAGCCGAGTGTACGGGATGCTGTAGAGCAGATGGAATCGATGTGGGTGGTCCAGGATAGCGATGAAGTCAAGTGGACGCCAAGATATTTGTAGCATGATACGGAAGCTATGGGCCCGGCGTTAATAGAATATATGTTGGCAAGTACGGCACGCTTACGGGTAAATGATAATGATTTGCACTTATCTATGTTTAGGGGCATGAGCCATTTATTGTACCATGAAGCAATTGAGTCGAGGTCGCGTTGTAGCTTATTAGCATCGGCAGGGCTATTGATGACGGTGTAAATGACGCAATCGTCAGCGAAAAGTTGGATATTAGATTTAATGTTAGCCGGCAAGTCATTAATGTAGATGAGGAACAGAAGGGGCGATAAACCGGCACCTTGCGGCACGCCGGATGTTACCTTAGCAAATGCTGATTGACGGGAACTGTTTGCAGCCCGTCAAAAAGTGCTTAATCCAGCTTAATAAATTCGGAGGAATACCAAGAGAAGTCAGCTTGCTAATCAGGTGATTGTGAAGTATACGCGGTCGAAGGCTTTTGCAAAATCCAGAAAAACGGCGTCTGTCTGCAGGTTATTATCCATGGAATTAAGTAAGTCGTGCTTAAATTCGGCGAGCTGTGTATCACAGGAAAAATGTTTGCGAAAGCCGTGTTTTAAGTGGATGGAAGAAATTAAGTGATTCAAGGTGGCTCATGAGACTAGATGCTATAATGCGCTCAAATAGCTTAGAACAAATGCACGTTAAAGAAATTGGACGGTAATTAGCTGGGGTTGACCGGTTGCCTGACTTAAAGATCGGTATAATCTGGGCTTTTTTCCACTCGTCTGGAACGGCGCTTAGCTCTAAGGATTGCAAAAATATTAGAGAAAGTAATAGGCTAGAAAAATGGACAGTGTTTTTCAAAAGCTTGGTGGTGATACAGTCACAGCCAGCCGATGAAGAAGATTTAGGATTACGAATTAAGTTAGAGATTCTATCAGGATTTATGTCGAATGGGGCACTCGAGGGGCACTGAAGGGAGAGGGCGAGACGGCAGTGCTATTGGCGGGGTTAAATGTTGATGCAAAGTAGTCATTAAGGACGGATGCGCAATCCTCACTGTTTATCGGTTGACCTCCTGAATCAACAAGTTCGATTTGGTTACTACTTGACTTTGGTGAAAGCAAACGCCAAACTTATTAGGATTCGATTTTAGGATAGATAGCAGATCCACTGAGAAGTATTTAGCTTTTGCTTCAGCTACCTCTTTCATGTACTGATTGGCGCACAGGCGATATTTTTCCCAGGTGTCGGTATTGTTGCAACAAATAACTTTGTTGATGCTGCTGCTGATTTTGATTGTGTCTCAGTGCTTTCCTTTGTCAAGAGCAAAAGCTTAAATCCATACTCATTCGGAAATTCACGTGCATTGGAGCCTGGCGTGATTGTACGCTTTCGCCATGTAATCCTGAATGTGTTAAGAATAAGTCTGCCCCTGCATGACACTCGTTTGTTGTTTTTATTGTTTTTTAAGCAGCTTCAAGTAGTAGCATAGCTTTGTGGTAGAGAACCTGCATGCCACGTAGAAGGCCTGGGTTCGATTGCTGCTCCAGCGGACTATATATTTATTATACCTTTACTTACATCTATTTCGATTTTGCGCTTACGGATAACGTCGACTTATCTCCCAAAGAAGGCGACGCCTATACACTGGAATTTTAGTGAAACGAGCTCTTTAACACTAAAAGCGCAATTAAGAAGTGTTGTAATCTTTCTCATCCAGACGTAAATTTCGAGGGTTTTCCAAACAAATCTGCATACGTTTCTAGCATTCTCTTTTTTCAACATAATTCCTGCAGTTTACGAGTTGAAGATTACAAACCCCCAGCCATCGCTTCTTGCAATGCTGAAAAATCAACCTGTAGATAGGCATGACATATAATCGAGGCCATTGAGTGAGGCGAAAAATATTTAATTATTACACGGGCCACGTCCCTAGGTGAGCGCAGCATCGAAAAAGTTCATTTCGACCGTAGCGTTTGTTTTGCATTGATATCCGCAGTGCTAGCACCTGAATATTTGACATTACCTTTTCCGACGTGGCGGCAGTATATGGGACCAGCATATCATGCAAATTAGGTTTTACGACTACATAATTTTTGTTGACTGCTGAGAAGGAATCTTGCATTGTATAGTACCCGAGTGAACGGGCATCTCAGCATTTCTGAAACGGTTATGTGTGCGGCCGTGTTATATTTTGTTTTTTTCCGAGTATTTTAAGTGAGTGTTTATACAGACAGACTCATGAGAAATCTCCTGTTGGAGAAAGCGCCATTTCGGTAAATCATCTAGATTTTTTTTTGCGGAGGCAAACGCAATTTTCATGGTAAACCGCAATGCAGTTGGTGATTACAAACGTCTGAATTTCACTCGGACTACTTTGGTATACATATGTCAACCCCAGTGTCTACGCTTATGCCTGTATTGAAGTTAAAACTACTTAGCATATTTTTATAGCAGCAATTTTTTTGAGTACGCAGTGAAAACAAACGTCTCCCGTTCAAACTGAATATTGCCTGTCTAAGCCGTATTACAACATATTTACACAGCTTGAATAACTTTCGATAGTTATGGAACCCACCAACTGATGCTTCAAAACATGCTCATGGTGAAATTGAGTAGTAATCCCCACCTTGTTATTGAACGCTGCAGCGGGCACAACGGGCGCTAAAGAGAGCGAAAAGCGGTGGTGGAGCAGGTCCTTGCCGTGACGTCACATTGCCACGACAGCATGCGACGCCAGTGTTCGTTCTAGAAGCCAAACGTGATACCAGGAGCCGTCCCATGTTTTCACATCTCTGTCATCATCTTGCAGCTATCCACAGCGCCCTATCTATTTCGTTAGAGCTGCATGCCTATAGCTGATACATGTAGTCAATCGCTACGCATATTTTGTGTTCTCTAGGCATGCATTCACAACCCCGGCCATACATCTTACATCCTATGTGACTGATATCACATAGGATGTATGATAGGCTCAGGGGAATGCACATAGATGAATGTGGCTCCAGATTTCTAGGTATTGAACACAAACGTATCAAGCTAAGTTTTTGAAGAGCAGTGAAAGGGGGAAGGAGACAAGATGAGCAACTACCGGAAAATTCTTATTCAGAAAGGCAAACAGAAATAGCTACTAAACAAATTGAGAAAGTAATCACTGATAATAATAAAACAGTGTGGGCATACACGAACCTAATTAGACTGTTTGAGCTAGAGCTTGCTAAGGCACGTCACAAGTCACCCAGAAAAACAACAATGAGAGTTCACAAAACAAGAAGCACAAACTGCTTTGCCGCCGAAGTGAGCCCCACATGTTTGTATGCACGCAAGACCGACGGGAAACAAATTGCAAACACCTATGAGCACGCGAAAATGCCGATGGCGACCGATCTGACACGGAACATTTGTTCCACTTCTCAGAAGGAAGGCATGTTCATATCCAAGGTTTTTTGAGACACCTCTTGCCATTTATTAGGCCATGACACTATAAGCGTCATCACAGTCTTTATAGTTTTTTAACCTGGCGCCGGCTTGTCGTGACTTCAAAAACACTGTGGATTGTAAAAAAAAAATTTAAAAAGCGCCGCTGCAACCGTGACGTTTTGGTGACGTCAACGAATTTGTCACTCTATGCCCACACAGAGGTGGCTCCTGCGCTGCACGGAAGTGATGTCACTTAAGAAGTTAATAACTAAAGATATTTAAATGTAGTAATTATTATTGTATAATTATGATTGTATTTTTTATCCAGACACTCCTGATTCTGCTGCTCCGAAGACCAGAACTGACGGTACTACCGATCACAGATGCTCAGCAGATTTGGCTTTCGGACATCGACGGCGAAGCTTCTGAAGTTGCAACCAACTTCTCGGCCTTTGAAATCGTCGTTGGCAGCGCCCGGACCACCTCAGCCTCTCCCCTGGAAGACATGACTACGCCACCAGCGTCAGTACGTCCGCTCGGTATAAAGCTGGCGCACCACGGATCGCTCGGCAGTGGGCACGGCGGTAGCGTCAGAATGCCACCTAACAATCCGTTTCAATTCTTTATCCAGGTGAGAAAACGTTTCAGAAAACACTCCCGCAGTAATAATGTTTTCCTTATTCTGCTGCCATGCCCACGGCCATTGTGCCACCTGGTTTGCAATGTCTGTGCAACTTTGAAGTTCTTGCTGCTTAAGGCTGGAGATGAAGAGTCCAATCCTGGTCCCGAATTCGATGAGTTGGTAGAGAAGCTGAAACGAATCACGGGTGATATTAAAGAAATTGAGGCAGGCAAAGCAGAGACTAACGAAAAGCTAAGTGCAATTCATAAAAAGCTTGAGAAAATTGCTAGCCTTGAGATCAAAGTAACTGACGGCGTTAACGGAATAGCTGACCTTGAATGCAATATGGCAGTTATGGCTAAGAAACTCGATGACCTGGAAAATAGAAGTTGGTGCTCTAACTTAATTGTTTACGGTGTCAACGAACAAGAACACGAGTCGCCTGAAAAACTTGAAACGGTTGTAGTCAAGGAAGTTTTCAATGAAGTGATTGATGTCAAAATATCAGGCGTTGAATATATTCATCGTCTTGGTAGGGCAAAACAAGGTGACGAGCCTAGGCCTGTCATACTGAAGCTTGTTGACTACAAAGACAAAGCCATCATTTTAAAAAACTAGTGCAAATTTAAAGGCTCCTCAATATTATTCAGTAAAGACTTCTCCCAGCCTGTCCGTGAAATTCCAAGGAAGCTTTGGGCACACACGAAGAAGAATCGAAACCGAAAAGAGAATGTTTACCTTGTATATGAAAAGGTTAAAGTAGAGGGCAGACTGTTTTCGTGGGACGAAAGTTGCAATAAAATGGTAGCTATTGCAAAAAACGACAAGGAGACTGTAACGCAAAAACAAGCACCAAGCGAAGCGCGTGCAACGCGAAGCCGCAGTCGGCAACTCTTATAAACTTGAATGCTCGATGTATCGTTAATGAAGTTGATCAGCTTGAAGCAATACTCCTCGCACATTCCTCTGATATTGTCGCTATCACGGAAACGTGGCTACATTCTAGCATTTCCGATAAGGAAATTGTGCCTCCCGGATATGTGATAGTGCGCAAAAACAGGGAATCACGTGGTGGGGGTGTTGCGCTTCTTTTCATTGATTGGTATGATGATTGATTGATGTGTGGGGTTTAACGTCCCAAAACCACCATATGATTATGAGAGACGCCGTTGTGGAGGGCTCCGGAAATTTCGACCACCTGGGGTTCTTTAACGTGCTCACATATCTGAGCGCACGGGCCTACAGCATTTCCGCCTCCATCGGAAATGCAGCCGACACAGCTGGGATTCGATCCCGCGACCTGCGGGTCAGCGGCCGAGTACCTTAGCCACTAGACCACCGTGGCGGGGCTGGCGTAGTAGGTTGGAGCGGCACAATAAGAACTGGCGAGTTTGGTGGTTCGAGCCTTATTGCAGTCTTCGTTACTTTTTCTTTTATTTGTTCGCGCATGTATTGTTTCAACATTTGCAGCTCCTCATCAGCCTCCCGTCAGCCTGACTGCTGCTAGTGGTCGTCCTATCCACAGGCCGTTTAATATTGGATGTTTGATGACTCGCAAAATTTGCTATATTTATTATGATAAACTCTTAATCGGCGAGACGCAAAAGGACACGAAAAACTCAAATGCAGCTGACTGCATCGGTTTCTCCAATACACGTGCCAGGAATGTTGATTTCCATGGTTTATCAAAGTTTTGATGGCAGAAAGGCGCACTGCAACGTAGTCTCAGGAAACTTATTTTTTTATGTTGCCCAGTGTACCATCACCTGACGAGGTAACTGGCAGGCCACTTCTAAATACTGACGTGTCACCGCAATGGTCAAGGCAATCAGCACTTGATAAACGATGCCCAAGAGGAAGTGCCGATGGCGTTAGCCCATCTAACTACATAACAGCTTGTCTGCCTTGCTGAATAACGCGCACGGCCTGTGACAGCACGGGAACATTTACGTAGCAACGGATGAGAACGGTCTTACTTATTCGAACTTAACAAAACAGCCGGCAGAGCAGTAGCTTTGGCCTTCAGAGATCACAGGCTTGACAAGAACACTACAATAAAGTTGTTTCCATCCATCGTAAGAACACTTCGCAGACGCACTGCGGTTTCATGCATGTGCGTCCGGTCAGTCACACGTGAACTGTGCAAAAGCAATTATTTCATCATGCCCCGCCACGGTGGTCTAGTGGCTAAGGTACTCGGCTGCTGACCCGTATGTCGCGGGTTCGAATCCCGGCTGTGGCGGCTGCATTTACGATGGAGGCGGAAACGTTGTAGGCCCGTGTACTCAGATTTGGGTGCACGTTAAAGAACCCCAGGTGGTCCAATTTCCGGAGCCCTCCACTACGGCGTCTCTCATAATCATATGGTGGTTTTGGGACGTTAAACCCCACAAATCAATCAATTATTTCATCGTCGATTTTGCCATTTGCGACAAGCAAAACTCAGCAGAAAGGACACTTTCACATTTGACAACACCGCGCTTGGCATTGCAATCTAGAAAATGCAGTACGTCCAACAATAATCCACACTTCATCCCAAGAAACTTCATGCCGCACACACCCAGATGAAGCTTCGGTGCGGTGGACGGCCGCGCTAGCTCCAACCAACAGGTTCAACAGGGCATCCAGCAATCACATGAACCAGTGACGGCATAGGGTCTTCGGTCCTCTGTGGGGGCGGCCTAGACCATGGCCACGATTTTGTTGAAGTTTTCACCACCAACACACATCACAGGCACCTGCCATCTCACACTGTTTACCTCTCGCACCCGCAGCGCCCATGGCGCCACCTGTATTTCAAATACTCGTAATATCTTAGAAGTATGGCAGCTTGGGCTAGTTGGTATGACATAACGATAGGTGTAGCACGAGAACAAAACGACGACACGGAGACAAGAAGGACACAAAGCGACGACACAGAGACAAGAAGGTGTTCTTCGTGTTCTTCTTGTCTCTGTGTCGTCGTTTTGTTCTCACGCTATAACTATCGTAATATCTGTTTAATTGATAAATATAGGCTGATTAACTCGCGATACGGGCTCGACGTTACCTATGTTGGGACTCCGGGTCCTGCCGGTCTCGTTTTCGGTAGCTGGCCCCGTCGCAGGATCCATCGTCCAACAATTCAGCGAGAAAGAAGCGCCCGAACGAACAACAGAGATTTATTTACATGTGGAGAAGTGGTCAACTGACCCAAAGAGAGAAGAGTGCGCGTGATACAAAACGTCTTCGGCATTTTGTAGCGCCGCGCCGTTGACACTGGGCGCCTTGTCCGCATCGTCAGCCAATACGGTGTCGCCGGCACCTCGGCCACGAGGGAGGGGAAAACACCTCTCACAACACAAGGAGTGGCACAGCCCAACACGAGGTCCATATATGGTCCCAGCGCCCCAAAATGTTACCAAATACGGTCACGAACGCACAGCAGACCCCGTAGCTCTCCCGGCGAGGAGGAACCCGAATGGGGAGGTGGGGGTGGACGACACCGTCAGGTCAAGAACCGGTTCTCCCCCAAACTCTTGCTGCTTGGCTCCCCAGGGCCGGTCGTAACAGTCTCTCGCGCGGGGGGGTGAAGATCTCGATGGGCTGAGGTTTGCAGCCACTGTCCGGAGAGATCAGCGCCGGCAGTCGGTTTGGTGACGACCGTCTTTGATGAAGTAGAGGGCAACACCTGCTTCATTGAGGGCTCAACAGACATCACATACGCACATGAAAACACAACTACTCAGCCGGTGAGCGCCGGACAATTTCGCCAAACTCCACCAGGCAATTTTCCCCTTTAACTGATATTAAAGGAAATACACAATTTATTCAAAATGTTACTCACACTTTAAGGTGACACAAAACAACAACACTGGAAGCACACCGAACCCGAAACCCTGGATAGCCGTGTCTTCAACGTTTTCAAACAAGTACACCTAAAAGAGTAAAAAAAAACAATCACTAGCTCTTGTTTAGGTCAGGAAAAAAAATGCCAGAGTTCTCGAGACATCCTCTCGCGACAGGGGCATCGACTTAAGCTATCAGCGTTGCCATGGAGTACACCCCTTTTGTAGCGTATTTCAAACGTATATTGTTGCAAAACGAGGCTCCAACGCAGCAGGCGGCCGTTCTTAGAGGACATGGTCTGTAGCCAGGTGAGAGGACAGTGGTCCACTTCCACAATGAACTTGCTTCCGGCAATATAACAAGCCAGTTTCTGGACTGCCCAAACCAAGCACGCACATTCCTTTTCGCTAGCGCTGTAAACCTGCTCGCGAAGGGTGAGTTTCCGGCTAACATATAGGACGGGATGCTCTTGATCCCCCTCATCCCTTTGACTAAGAACTGCCCCCATGCCTCTATCACTAGCGTCGCATTGGACTATGAAATGTCTCGAGTAGTCCGGTGAACTAAGCAAAGGTTGGCTCGACAAGGCCGCTTTCAAAACGCGGAAAGCCTTTTCTTTCTCCTCATCCCAGTCGACCATTTGGGGCTCGGTCTTGCGCAACGCGTCAGTAAGAGTGCTGGCAATGTCGGAATATCTAGGGATGTACTTACGATAGTAACCAGCTATTCCAAGAAAAGCCCGAATATCGGTTTTCGTTCGGGGCTGGGGAAAGTCTCGGATAGCTGCCACTTTCATTTCAGAGGGACGGCGATGCCCTCGACCGATAACATGCCCGAGATAGAGTACCTCTGCTTGTGCTAGCTGACACTTGGGCGCCTTTACCGTTAAACCTGCTTCGCGTAGGCGTGTCAGTACTGCTCTCAAATGCGTCAAGTGTTCCGGCCAGGACGAGGAAAACACGGCGACGTCGTCCAAGTAAGGCAATGCGAAGTCCTCTTGACCACGCAAAACCTTATCCATTAAGTTGGAAAAACAGTAAGGCGCGTTCTTTAGGCCGAAACTCAACACTTTAGGGCGGAATGTCCCCAATGGTGAAATAAATGCATCATACCGGCTCGCCCTCTCGGTGAGCGGCACCTGCCAGTATCCTCTCACTAGGTGTAGCGTTGAGATAAATTGCGCGCTGCTTACCCTCTCGACGCGTTCCTCAATGTGGGGAATTGGGTATGTCTGATCCTTGGTGATGAGGTTTAACTTACGATAGTCTACGCAAGGACGCGGATCTTTGCCGGGTACCTCCACAAGAATTAACGGGGAAGTGTAATCACTTTCACACGGCTCAATCACGCCCAATTCCAGCATCCTGTTAACCTCTGCTTTTATTAGCTCAAGCCGGCGAGGTGACACCCGATACGTCTTAGATCTTACCGGTTCCGACGAGGTAAGCTCTATGTCATGAGTGAGGACAGATGTCCGGCCTGGCTCGCTTACAAATCTGTCCTGAAACTCGGTCAAAAGACCACGCAATTCCTGCTTCTGCTTCGTTGTTAGTTGTGACTTTGATACTAAATCCTCAACTCTTTTCTCGATCGGGACTTCGTCCGATTCGGGAGCTAATTCAGGGATTTCTGCCGGAACCTCTTCCGGAACATTTAAAGTCATGTTCACGATGGCTTCCCTCTCTTTGTAGGGTTTGAGTAAGTTGCTATGATACACCTGGTGTGCCTTACGACTTCCTGGTAATTTTACCACATAGTTGGTGTCAGACAATTTTCGAGTAATTTCGGCCGGGCCGACCCATTGCACTTCAAGCTTATTCTTTTGGGAGGGCCTCAACAACATGACCCTGTCTCCTACAGCAAATGGTCGTGCTTTAGCGGTCCGATCGTAGTAAAGCTTAGCCTTCTGCTGTGCTTTGGTCATCGCACTCTCGGTCAGTTCTTGGGCTGTTGTTAGACGATCCAATAAGGTGAGGACATATTCCACTACTACAGGATCATCACCCTGACCTTCCCACGACTCTCTCAGCATACGAAGAGGAGACCGCAGTCTGCGGCCGTAAACAAGTTCCGCTGGCGTAAACCCTGTTGTCTCATGTGGTGCAGTTCTTAGTGCAAACATCGTTGCAGGTAAGCACATTTCCCAGTCAGTCCGTTCAAAACATAAGGCTCTTAACACTCGCTTCATCACGGAGTGAAGCTTTTCTATCGAGTTCGACTGCGGATGGTATACTGAACTATGCAATAATTTCACGCCACACCGCTCTAGAAAGGTTGTCGTTAAGGCACTCGTGAAAATGGTGCCCTGATCTGATTGTATCTCGGCAGGAAAGCCTACCCGGGCAAACACGGACAGAAGTGCGTTCACTACTTCGACGGAACTTAGCTCTTTTAGCGGGACCACCTCTGGAAATTTAGTAGCTGGGCAGATTAAGGTCAGGATGTGACGGTAGCCTGAAGTTGTCTTGGGCAAAGGACCTACTGTGTCAATTACCAACCGACGAAAGGGTTCCGTGATTACGGGTACCAGCTTCATTGGAAATTTCGCCTTATCTCCCGGCTTACCCACTCGCTGACACACATCGCAAGATTTTACAAACCTCTCTACATCTTTAAAGCATCCAGGCCAGTAGTATTCCTGTAAGAGACGATTTTTCGTCTTCTTTACACCTAAGTGGCCTGACCATGATTCTCCATGCACCAAACTAAGCAAATCCTGACGATACGCCTGAGGTACGACTACCTGGTCAAATTCTACTCCTCGCCTATCTAGATATTTTCGATAGAGTATGCCGCTCCTCTCTTGGAATCTCACATTTCGTTTGGCGATTCCCTCTTTCGAACTGTCCTGGAATTGCTTAAGCGTTGGGTCACCCTTTTGTTCGGTTATTAATGAAGCGGGGCTAACCTGCAGCAGCCGACTGAAATTATCCGAAGTTGGCATGACACACAACTCCTTTGTAGTTCCTAGTACCTGGAATGTGTCACCCTCTGTGCTATCCTCTGTACTACCGGGAATCGGCTTGGGAGCAATGGCATTCTCTATTTGCTCGGTCAGCGAGGCGTAATTGACCCCTTCCAATTCGGGAGGAGGTTCAACGTCGCCTTTAGGAATGGTTGCCTCCGCGACTACGGCTTCTGCAGCCTGTTCTCGCACAAGTCGATTTGTCTCCGTGGTGTCCAACTCGCAACCAGGCCCGTTGTCGATTTGAGGCTTGTTTGCCTCAGTGAATGTTGCTCTCGCAGCCAGCGCACGTGCCTTTGATCTAGTCAGTGCCTGCACTATGCCTTCTCCCAACGTTAGACCTTTCTCCTTCAGCATTTGATCTGACTTATTTGAAAATAAGTAAGGATACTGAGGGGGTAGATATGGCGATACCGTGGCTTCTGTTTCCAATGTTCCAAATGCGCCTTTAAGGACAACTTTAGCTACGGGAAGGCACTGACTGTTTGCTTCTACGGCTTGTCTAATCCAGGCACAGTCTCCTGAATACTGTCCGGACTGAACAAAAGACGGGTGAACTACGTCCATAGTGGCTGCGGAGTCTCTAAGAACCCGACACTGCTTGCCGTTCACGGTAAGGTCGTACATATAGGGCTCTAACAGCTTCATGTTCTCGTCGGCTTCATTTATAGATAAAAAGGCCACCTTTTCTTTCGGGCAGTCTTTCGCGAAGTGCCCTGTTTCGTGGCAATTGAAACAAGCAGCCGGTTTTCTCGCCTCAAATTTCCTTTTGCTTGCCTCTGCCGAAGCCCCATGGTTAGATGAATTGTTTTCCTCACCCTTTTGTGCGAGACTTGTCGGTTGTTTTCTAAACGGCGCCTTATTCGGCCGTAGGAATTTTTCCCTTTTAGGCTCGCTGTTTGCCCCGAGGGCGCGGCGCGTAACGAATTCTTCAGCGAGTTCTGCGGCTTTTGTTACGGTGTTCACGTCTGGTCTATCCTGAACCCAGAACCTCACCTTTTCTGGTAACCTTTGATAGAATTGTTCCAGACCGATACACTCGAGCACCTTGTCATGATTCCCATACGCCTTTGCCTCTTTCAGCCACTCCCCCATGTTGGACATTAACTTGTAAGCAAACTCCGGGTATGAATCATTGCTCTCTTTTACGGCGTTGCGAAATTTTTGTCTGAAACCTTCCGCTGACAACCTGTATTTCTTGAGAAGGCTCGACTTTACCTCACTGTACTCGTCAGCCTCCTCTTTCGTGAGGCGCGCGATTACTTCTGAGGCCTCCCCCGGAAGCAGGGACAACAAGCGTTGAGACCATGTATCCTGGCTGAAACCTTGCCTTTCACAAGTTCTCTCAAAGTTGACGAGGAA
This sequence comes from Rhipicephalus microplus, assembly GCF_043290135.1. Taxonomy (NCBI): domain Eukaryota; kingdom Metazoa; phylum Arthropoda; class Arachnida; order Ixodida; family Ixodidae; genus Rhipicephalus; species Rhipicephalus microplus. The sequence goes on from NC_134702.1 coordinate 162,509,836, forward strand.
CAGCCCAATGTCCTCCCCTAGCTTGTACGATCTCATTAGGTCCGTCATTTTGAACCTGACCCGCTCTGCTGTACCAGATGCCTCGCTGCCTCCTGTTCTACTATTATGGCTAATCTCTAGCTCGAGGCGCTTCATTTCAAGCTCGTGCTTTCGCATCTTATCTGCCTCGGCTTCTGCCGCTTTCCTTTCGGCCTCGGCCGCCTTTCTTTCGGCCTCGGCCGCGGCCGCCTTTCTTTCGGCCTCTGCCGCTTGCCTCTCCTGAATCTCCTCGACACATTCTGACAGCTCGTCATCCTCCGCCCCCAATGCGAGAATCGCCTCTATCAGCTCTGGCTTTCTTTGAGAGTCCGACACCTCCAGATTCAACTCCCTTGCAAGAAGCAACAACATGGACTTTCGCAGGGATTTCAGATTCATGGCTGCCTCCAGTACCGCTGTCTCTGTTCCACAAAGATTCCTGTCCTGCAACTAATTAACCTTGGCGGCAACGACAGCTCTAGATACCTGCCTTGCCTCAAGTTTTCCGTTAACTTAGTCTACAAATAAAGCTTCAAAAGCTCTTATACGGAATCCTGCCCTGCCACTGTTAACCTTGACGCCACTGACAGAAAGATCTTAACCAAGCTATCACACAATTTCTGCCTGACGCAAGTTACCTGTTAACCCAATGACCAAGACAGCCCCTCTCTACCAGCTTTTACTTAACACATAGAGTAAATGCCTGGTAAAATTTAACAGAGAAAGCCGGCACTCACCCAGTTCGCAGTCATGTCTCCGGCGTCGTGCCTCTCAGAAGTGCCGTTCGATTCCCTTTGGAAGTCGATGAGCTCGTGTAATCCTTCTCCTGTCGTCCTGTTGTTGAACTTCGGGCTCACTCCGTCCAGTGGTCGCTTTCGGGGTTATCAGCATCCCGCCGCTGCCATCCAGTTGTTGGGACTCCGGGGCCTGCCGGTCTCGTTTTCGGTAGCTGGCCCCGTCGCAGGATCCATCGTCCAACAATTCAGCGAGAAAGAAGCGCCCGAACGAACAACAGAGATTTATTTACATGTGGAGAAGTGGTCAACTGACCCAAAGAGAGAAGAGTGCGCGTGATACAAAACGTCTTCGGCATTTTGTAGCGCCGCGCCGTTGACACTGGGCGCCTTGTCCGCATCGTCAGCCAATACGGTGTCGCCGGCACCTCGGCCACGAGGGAGGGGAAAACACCTCTCACAACACAAGGAGTGGCACAGCCCAACACGAGGTCCATATATGGTCCCAGCGCCCCAAAATGTTACCAAATACGGTCACGAACGCACAGCAGACCCCGTAGCTCTCCCGGCGAGGAGGAACCCGAATGGGGAGGTGGGGGTGGACGACACCGTCAGGTCAAGAACCGGTTCTCCCCCAAACTCTTGCTGCTTGGCTCCCCAGGGCCGGTCGTAACACCTACGAATCCGCCAAGAAACGCAACGATGCCGATGCCCTTAGCCGCTGTCCTTTACCATCCTAATCAGGCACTCCTGGCCTGTCGCCAACTGTGAGTGAACCCATCAAAGCGTCTCCGTCAGTTCATTCACTCGCCGCTGTCGACTTTCTGCCTTCGGCAACGAGACGTTTGCATCTCACCAACACAGCGACACTTACAGTCGCTCTATAATGCAGCGCCTTCAAGGCTCCTCTCGTCCTCCCAGCGCCCACGCCCATCGACAGCTGTGGAACTTCAAGACTGGAAACTCAATCCTTTACCGCTTTGTCTTCCCCCCCGAAGGACAGCGCTGGGTTCCTGTCGCTCCTCGTTCCCTAAGGGCGTGGACTTTGGAGGCGTTTCACGATGACCCCAAGGCTGGTCATCTCGGTTTTCAAAAAACCTATGAACGCATCCGCAACCGTTTTGCCTGGCCTGAGCTTTCCACCTGCGTAGCGCGATATGTTGCGTCAAGTTCACTCCGCCAACGCCACAAACAACCCACTTCCCCCCCCCCCCGGCCGGTCTCCTACAACCTCTCCCGTGTCCTGACGCTCCCTTCGATGTCATTGGCATTGACCTCTATGGACCTCTACCAATATCAGCTAGCGGCAAGTGCTGGATTGTCACAACAGTTGACCACGTAACACGGTACGCCAAAACAGCTGCACTTCCATCGGGATTAGCAGAGGACATTGCCACATTTTTTCTGGAGGCAATCCTTCTAAGACATGATGCACCACGCATCCTATTGAGTGACCGTGGCAAGGCGTTTCTCTCGAAACTACTCAAAAAGTCCTCCACGCATGTAATACGATTCATAAGACGACTTCAAGCTACCATCCCCAGAATAACGGCCTCACAGAGTGCTTTCATCTAGCTTTTACTGACATGATATCTATGTATATCAACGCCGACCGCAACAACTGGGATACCATCCTGCCATTCGTGACTTTTGCGTGCAATGCCGCCACGCAGCGCACCACGGACTATTCTCCATTCTTTCTCGTCTATGGCCGTCAACCGACATCACCGCTCGACATCTCTTTTTTTGACGACCCTGTGAACTCATCGTCATCGAGGAAGCACTTAATCTATCGCCTGGCCGATTGTCGCCGACGCGCCCGCCTCATTACAGAGGCAAGCCAACAAGAGCGTAAGACTCGCTACGACGGCGTTCACCGCGTAGTTCACTTCAATGCTGAAGACGAACTACTGTTGTGGACCCCAACGCGCGTTCCCGGCTTGTGTGATAAGTTTCATTCACGTTTCATTGTCCCCTACGCTATAGTCGAGCAGGCGTCTCTTGTTAACTACCGAGTAACCCCTGTTGTTATGCCTTAAGACGGCGTTTTTGTGGTATGGTGGTTGTTCACATGTCGCGCTTAAAACCATTCGTGCGACGTACATAACTGTCATAAACAGCGGCCATATTGGCCGCTTCTGCAGGAGGGGGAAATTAGTGTAAGCACAATATTCACAGCGTTTGACCCTCATCTTCTTCATCTGTTTATACTCATCATCACGAAAAACGTCGTCTTTGTTCGAAGCGTTGATCAGGCGATTCGGCCTAATAAACGCCGTCGAGACTCCAACGATGCTACTGTCTTACAATATATCCATAGATCAAGGAAATACATTTTGTTTAAATTACGTAACCGAGACATGTAAACGTCATTTTGATATTGTCGAAACGGAGAAGTACAAGCTAACGAACCATAAGCAAGTGCTACACGCTTTGTAATAGACCACTACAACAAGGTTGGTAAAAACAGCACATATTAACAACACCGGTGGATCAAAATAACCAGGTGGTCGCAATTAATTCACTGTGGTATGTGTCCAAATAAATAACATCATTGCTTTGGTGCGTCAAACCCCGAAAACGAATATTACCTTTTAAACGCTGATTTATTAGCCGTGTGAAGCATTCAAATGCACGGAGAATGAGTTCAGTACCTTGTTTTGGCCACTGTACATGTTGCCTTTTTGTGGCCATTTTGTAATGAATAAATATGACACATATTTTTTATAAGTAAAGCTCATTAAAGGTCCTGTGCTACGTCCCCAAGCACACGTAAACAGGTAGTATTATACAGTGCTATAGGTTCAGATTTGTCATAATTCATCCTGAAACACAAATGCTTCCCTGTGCCTGACATGTCCCTGCAAAGCAAGGGCTGTATATACCCCACGCTTACGTCATACTCCATGTATGCGTAAAAAAAATGTGAACCTGTAAGGTCTATGTATTCTTCGCATTCATTGCGCACGACGCTTAATTACCTGAATTTGACTAATAAGAGACATTGACTGACCAACTTTAGCAGTGGAGAAATAATATGCCAAAAATAATGAACAAGGTAGTTTCGGTGCACGTTAAAGAACCCCAGGTGGTCGAAATTTCCGGAGCCATCCACTATGGCGTCTCTCATAATCATATGGTGGTCATGGGACGTTAAACCCCACATATCAATCAATCAATGTTGTTTCAGAAGGACCAAAGAGACCGCAGAACCGATACGTCTTCGGTTTATTGTTGACAGAACAGAAAATAAAAATATGCAGAGCGTGACCCTGGCTACTTCTTCTTCCTCGCCTCCGAGCTCCATCTTCCATCTGTTTTCTACATCTTCCCGCCAGCCAGATTCAACCGAAGCAACCTTCGAGCGAATACAACAGTTGAATCGGCCTCTTGACTAATATTCCTACAGGTGTACGAAGCAAGCATGTTCTCACTAGTCCATCCTTGCCTGGGAAAATCTTTTAGACCTTGCAGAGTTTCCACTGAGTTCTTTTTAGCGCTTCTCCAAGCAGAAGTACATCTCCTTCTTGTACATTTGTGTGACGCTCTGTTTTTCTGCTGGCACACTTAAGCTCCCTCAGGCGCTCATTTTTCCATCTGGTCCACCATGTTATCATTGCCCGTTTTCTTGCACTCCAGTAATCCAGCAAACTGTATTCTCCGGGTCTGTTTTCTTCCTGCTTGTTCATTGCTTGCCTGCCTCCTATAACGTCCGCTGGTCTGATGGGTTGTGGCTCGTTAGGGTCGTCATACACATAAGTAAGAGGCCAGTTGTTAATGACTCCTTCTGCTTCAACAACCACAGTCCGTAGTTCTTCATCCAAAAGTCTAGCACCTATAGTTTTTGCCATGGATGTCTTAAAGCTCAATGCGTCATCTACAAAATTTCATTTCAGTCCCAAAATCTTGATTTGTCTTCTCCTTCTTCATCAAAGAGTTTTCTTAGCTCGGCGTCATTTGAAATCCCATTTCTTAAATTCATTCCCGCATAGCTAAAAATATCTCGTGCTTCTTTGTATATCTTTATCGATGTCGAGTATTCGTCGGCTCCTAGTAAAACGTCATCGACGTAGATTCCTTTCCGGAGTTGCGCCACAACTGCAGGATATTTTTCTTCGAATTTATCCAAATGTCGATGAATCGTGGCCGCTAGAAGGAAGCTACTTGGTGTAGTTCCGAAAGTAACCCTCGTCATCCTCCATGTTTTTATCTTCGGGGTTGGCATATCTTCACTGGGTATTCTTTCCCACCACTTGAATCGCAGTGCGTCTCGGTCATTTTCATGTATCTTGATCTGCAAGAATACTTTTTCCACGTCGGCTGACATAGCGATCTTGTGATGTCGAAAATTCATCAGCAAGCTTGTGATGTCGGGGTTTAGGTTTGGCCCATTTTCCAAGTTGTCTTTTAAGGATTCACCTGGATTCTGGCTTTACGATGCGTCAAATACGATCGGTATTTTTGTTGTTGTTCGGTCCTTCTTAATTACTGCTTGATGCGGCATGTAGTATACAAATTTGTTCTGTATATCGGATCCAGCATCTTCTTCGACGTTTCCTGCTATTTCTTGCTCGAAGTACTCTCGAATAGCTTTGTCATAGGCTAGGAGTTCATCTTTATCCTTGCATAATTTCTTGGTCACCTGGATAAGCCTCTTCTCTGCAATTGTGGTGTTGTCGTCCAATGTCACGTTTTCCTTCTATGGTAGTTGCACTTGGTATCTTCCTGCCTTGAACTCCATTGTTTGTCGGACGTAGTCTAGCACATGTTCATCGTTCATCTTTGTTGCTGGGTTCTCCTTGATGCCCATGTTTTCCAAGTCCCAGAATATCTGCAGTTCGTCCACAGTCGTGTCCGACTTGGCACTGACCTTGAGTACCATAACCGTGGATGATTTCATCGGCACACAATGAAGTCCTACAGGACCATGGACTGTCCATCCCAATATTGTTTCTATTGCTATTACTTTTGGATGAATCTCGCAAATGCGACCAGTGACTACAGTCCAGTAATAATCTGCTCCAATTAATATAGAAGTTTCCATATATTTTCTTTCTTTGTCCGTCTTCTCGTTGTCATCAGCCAAACAAATTCCCATCGATCTTGCTCTTTCGTGTATTGTCAACGGTGGCGATGGTAGCACGTCACAGGATATAACTTCTATCTCCAGTGCCACAATCGTGACTGGCTCCGAGATGCGATCGTTCCTCACGCTGACCTCGACGACTTTCATGTCTAGTTCCATTTCTCCTCCTCCAAATGATCCTACAGTAATCCTTTCGGATCTTTTTACCTTGCACGCTAGTTTTCTTGACAATCTTTTGAGGATGAATGTCCTCTGACTCCCATTGTCCATCAGAATCCGTGCGTAGCACCCGCTGTCTTCTCCCTCCGTCCACGAAAAGGCTGTCTGCAGTAGTATGCACTTGTGTTCATCAGACTGCTGTGCGTGCATGTTGCAGGACTTGCTGGTGTCTAACCGGTCAGGTTGCGCGCTTTTACGCACTTGCTCAACATCACCGCTTTGCTGCTGTGCTGACTTTCCTGCAGGCGTACGTGGTCGACACATGGATGTCGCGTGCCTTTCCTTGCATGTTTTGCAGCGTACGTTAGCACGGCATATCTTCGCCGTGTGGTGAGGTCTGGTGCATCTGAAGCACCTTCGTTCCCGTTGTAAGGCTTCTTTCTTCTGTTGCATACTAATGCTCCTTCTGCAATCTTCCGTGTAGTGTCCAGTCATCTCACAAAAGATGCATTTTTTCATCGATATGCTTTGAAGCGTAGATGTTCTAGTCCGCCTCATACTGTGCGGTGACTGGGTCACGTCGTATTTTTCCTCTCGAGTTTCTTCTCTGCTGCGTATATATATGCTTAAAAACTCTATCATTTCTTACAAACTGCTCGTGCTGTCTCTTGACGCTGAGTCCGATTCCGTAGTTGCTGGTCTGTTGTCACCTTTCTTTAACTCCTTCATCTTCATCTCAATCCTCATATCCACTGGTAGCGCAGATTTTACAACAGGAGCTATCACTGTGGCGTAACCACCCATTTCCACTCCTAATGACTGCAATGCTCGTGTGTTCACTTGCAACTTTTGGAAGAGTTTCTTCAACCCATCTACATCTTTAGGACTCTTCACTACTTCCAAGTTTGCAAGCTCTTTTATGTAGGTTTCTTTCAAATTATCTTCTCGTCCGAAGGTTTCTCTCAGAAGAGCGACTGCATGCTCGTAATTCTGATCAGAAAACTGCAAACCTTCTATGAGGGACGCAGCCTCCCCGCTCAGAGACGCCAGAAGGTAATTAAATTTTTAACTCTTCGGCTTGTTCACTCTGTTATGCACCGATGTCTCGAACTGATGCCAAAACCTTGGCCATGCTGTTTTTTCCCATCAAACTTGATCATCTCAAGACGTGGCAACTTAACAAGCTCTTGCGTCTCCGAGATTTGGTTAGTATTTTGCGCTGAACTCGCCTGTTCTGTCACTATTCTTGTAGTCAGTTGCGTCGCTTGTTCTAACTCGCGTAATCGCTCCTCAATTTTGGTCGTTGCAGCGACGATCTTCATCTCATAATGCAAAACTCTTTCAAATTCTGCCTTCGCGTCGTCTTCTTCAATGAATGGTTCTATCTGTTCGTTAACTTGTCTTAGCGTCTGTGACACGCTCTTCATCTGGTTCAGAAGCGTCATAAGTTGCGCTCGATCGGCGTCTTCTTCTATCTTCTTATCAATTTCGCTGGTAAGCGTCGTCACATTTGCTCGAAGCGTCTTCCGCTTCTTCGATAGAACCTCTTTATTCATGCTTAAAACGTGTTTAAAGAGCTCTTGCCTGTTTATGTGCGTCGCCAACAGTCGTCGGTCGTGGTCCTTCTCTCGACGGTTCGTCCTTGAGCCAGACGCCGCTGCTTCGTTTTTCAGCCCGTTGTTGCGAATGGGGTTGAAGTCTGTGCGTCTGTCTTCAGATCATCCTGGTCACGGCACCATGTTTAAGAAGGACCAGAGAGACCGCAGAACCGATACGTCTTCGGTTTATTGTTGACAGAACAGAAAATAAAAATATGCAGAGCGTGACCCTGGCTACTTCTTCTTCCTCGCCTCCGAGCTCCATCTTCCATCTGTTTTCTACAAATGTAGTTTCAGTTACTACTTTCTTCTTAAAACCTTTAAAAGTTACTACTCTTGGGTGGTATTGGCTAGGGTAGTAGTTACTACATGCTGGTAGTAATAGCAAAAATAGTAACTGTTACTACCCTCAACGTTATAACTGCACTTACCACCAGGTTTGTAACATATGTGACAAGACATTACTTTTCGAAAGTTAGCTAGTACTACCACCTTTTTAGGGGCAAAGCTTCTTATAGCGGCACCCGAACTGCACTTACTGCCAGGTTTGTAACATATGTGACGAGCCATTACTTTTCCAAAGTTAGCAAGTACTACCACCTTTTTAGGGGCAAAGCTTCTTATAGCGGCACCCATTCGTCCCTGGTAGCCGTCGTGCTGTGTAACAAGTATAACATTTTTGACCTCCAAGGTGGTGCCGGTGAGAGATTTCTTCTGTGCGTTGTTGAACAATAAAAAATAGCGCTCAATGTACATGCCAATGGCTGCTAATGGGGAATGAGAGACAGGAGCATTCGGTTTTTATTAGTTAACGCACACGCTGCGATCCCTATTAGCAACCATTGGCATGTACATTGAGCACTATCTGACAAGGCAGGGTTGCTACGTTATACTCGCTGGGTGTAACCTCCTTAGTTTTAGAAAGGTTTAGCAAGCGTTGAGCCGCAGTGCCATGAATACAATGAACAAGTATATGCCATGAACTCGAGGTGGTTTAAGGTGGGAAGTAGATACGAAGCGCAAGCCATAAAAAAATAAAAGCCGAATTCTCCTGTCTCTCATTTCCCATTAGCAGCCACTGGCATGTGCATTGAGCACTCTCTGACAGGAAAAGGTTGCTACGTTATACTCGCTGGGAGTAACCTTCTTGGTTTTAGAAAGGTTTAGCGAGCGTTGGGCCGCAGTGCCATGAATACAGTGAACTAGTATATACCATGAAGTCGAGGTGGTTGAAGGTGGGAAGTAGACCCGAAGTGCAAGCCGTAAGAAAGTGTGCGTGTGCCACCTCTCGTTTAGTCCTTGGAATGTCCGCTGGATGGCGGTGCTTCTATATGGGGAATATATGATGAAAAGATGCGAGATGGTGGTACTTGGAGTGTTGAATAGATGGACGAACGGTCACACAGACAGATGCATGAATGGATGCATGAACCGACGCAGGGGAGGATGCACGAACAGGCGACCGCACGGACGGGCGGATGGACGCCTGGATGGTCACACAGACGGACGCGTGGACGAATGGAAGTAAGAACGAATGGACGAACGAATGCTTCGTCCCACTCTTCATCATTCACTCCATGAATGTGATGCCAATTTTTTTTTCTAAGAGTGTAGACGTACCGCTAAACACTCATACACTGTTCAAACGAAGGGCCTAACCGAAAAAGTGCATGATTCTCTGCCTTTTTGGCTTGAATTCTACTACCTTGATATCCAGAAAGGCTACCTTGATATCCAGAAAGGTCTGCAATATGTGCCTGTGTTTTTTTCTGCTATTTCAGTGCACTCCGTCTATGAGAGCAGATTGTTCTCTAACCTCTTGTTTTCATAACCAAAACTACATGGCTAGAATAGGAAAGTGTGATTAACGTGCCCGCTAGCACGTAACACCTTGGGAGAAAACCACCAGATGGCGCTGGCACACGTTTGCACGTCTAGCGCGTAACGTAGAGTTACTGTATATGCTATAGGAGACCGCAAGGTGGCGCCGTTCTCTTTGGCTGGCCGCATACAGTGCTCCACTTTCACGTGTTCTTGGCCCGTTACCGGGCTCCGCCCGTGTCTGGACAAGCTAACTATTTCTTTTAGGAAACTTCCAGAACACGCCAACACCAACTGGGCCCCGGTCCGACCCCAGGCTGACCCTCCGGGCCCCTTCAAAAGTACGAAGCGGCGTGGCGCCGCGCTAACCCTAACGCGCCGCACCTGCACCTCCACGATGCAGCGCCCCGCCCAGCACTCGACACCGATGACAACTGGCGCCCTGTCGGTAAGCCCAGCCTCCTCCGGTCACACCGCTGATACAGCCGTGCCTCCGCTGTCAACATCCGGCAATGTCACCAGCCCCGCGCCGACAACAATACAGCAACAGCCAGCGTTCCTCAACAGCGCGCACGGTCCAGCAACGTGCAACGCTGGTGGCGTCTCCGCTACTCCCAGCTTGATAGCCACGCAAACGCCGGAGCCCGAGAGCCATAATGTAGCGTTGGCGTTGAAATCAACCACGCCTGCTGCTCTCTTCACCTTATTTGCGTCTGTCCTACCCATTGGAAATGCCGTGTCTGTCGACAAGCGCGTTTCGACTAGCATCATTCTTTCCATCGCCGAAGTTTTGCCATCCATCACTTCAGCTGACGACTTATCGACGGAAATGGACTCCACGGCATCGCAGGTCAACGAAGACAATACGCCATCCCCTGAAGGCAGCTGGAACACCGTTAGTGCCAATCGAAAACCTGCCTCGACCGCCCGCCCCCGCTCCGAGCTCATCACCGTCGGAATACAACTTCCACCCGGAACACTCACGCCAAAACTGCCTCTCTATGACCTGCTTTCTACCATCATAGCCGCCGCAAATCTCTCTCCCAAGACCAGTGCGGAGGTCACCCTTCAAGCCAAACCTGCTCAGAGCCTTGTGTTTCTAAAAACGCACTCACCTCTCACTGCCCACCTCCTACTCTCCCTCACAAGTTTGGAACTTAATGGTAAGCCGATCACCATTAAGCCCTATGCCCCAATCCTCCAATATCATGTCTCGGCGTCATACACAACGTCGGTGGTCCCTTCACATAATCTCAGCTCTTGCATGACCTCGAATCCTTCACTTCAGATATACTCGTTGCACGTATGATGGGCTCCACTGAATCCGTCCTCATAACACTTGCTGGAACCATCATCCCTCGCTTTGTGTACTTCAAACGCGTCTCTTTCCGATGCCGTCCACATGAACCTAAGCACCCTGCTTGCACTCGGTGCCTTGCTATAGGGCACCGTGCTCATCAATGCCCCCAACACAGCGTTCCGGCCAAGTGCCGCCGCTGTGCGTCTCCTCTACCAGCAGATCCCGATGCTCACGTTTGCGCCCAACCCCGGTGCATCCATTGCCAAGTAAACACCCACTCATCTGTCGACTCCACCTGCCCCTACCTTCTAGCTAAGCAACGCGACTGCGCCAAAGCAGCTTTTCTCCGTCGCATAGCCATGCGCCGAGCCACTCATCCTTCGCCGCCCTCCTCTTGAGCGCATGAGTTCCTATCACCTCCCGCAACATCCCCCCCCCGGGCTCATACGCCACTAAGGTTAAGGGAACACCTCCCATGAGCACTTCTTCATCAAACACACCTTCACCATCTTTCAAGTAACGAGAGCCGCTCCTTCGATCTGCGACTGGCTATGTTGGAGCGCAACCAGCGTGAGCAACAGCGCGTCTTAGATGAGCTACAACAGAAAGTACTCGCACTTACGCAGACGCTCGCAACTACCACATCCTCTCTTACCTCTCAACTCACGGAGCTAAATAAGCAACTTACCACACTCACCGCCCCGACCTCCAGCTCCCATGTAACCAAATTGGCCGACATGGTCGAAACCACCACCACTGCGCATCACACTCGTTTGGTCCAGCTGGAAAATTCAATTGTCCGGATTCTTACGACCCTCGAAACCCAATCCAAGCACCTGGAATCTTTCACCTATATGCTTAACTCCCTGCAAGAGTCGCTTCCTCCGGAAAAAAAGAAGGAACGCGCACGCGTAGGCGCTTCCTCTACTTCAAAGACCTAGATGGCGCGTGAAAAGGATCCCGATATTTTGCAGTGGAAGTGCCGCAACTTTCGTCATAATAGGACCCCTCTCCACCAATATCTTCTCACCCGCCAAACATTACTCCATTTTCTCCTTATACAGCAAACTCGGGCGGCCCTTGACGTCCCGGGCTACCGTGCATATCACGCTACGACGGGAAAGCCACTTGCGTCCATTTATGTACGCAACAACGTTCTCGTTGAACCACTAGACGTACCCTCCCCCCTCCTGAAACATTTAGTTGGTGTGGTCTGTTACCAACCATCTACCCGTATTTCTCCCGCTCTGATGTCTTTTTACAACCCCCCTGTCACGTCCTCTTTGTTTAGTGCTCTTGGCAAATTCTTGCACTCCCTTCCATCGATCACCTATATCCTCCTTGGGGGTGACTTTAATGCTCCTCATAGGCTCTGGGGTTACCCCCAAACACTCAAACCAGGTCGCCTTCTACACTGCCTCACCCAGGAACGCCATCTCACCCTTCCTAATACTCCTGACACCCCTACTCGAGCGGGCACTGTTTCACAGCGCTCCACTACACCCGATCTTACGTTCTCTCGGAGTTCCCTTCCTTTTCACTGGCAGGTGTCCGCTGAAAATCTTTTCAGTGATCACTTTCTCATACATGTCACCACCCCTCTTTCCCACAACAGGCGGAAACAACGAGTCGCTCACGCTGACTGGGTAGCATTCCGTAATAACCCTTTGCCTGACTCATTTAAAACTTACGACGACTGGACGTCGCTCACCTCTGCAGCAATGACATCCTGTAGTCACCGCACACGTTTTCAACTCCCCATTCCTGACCCTAATCCTCACTTCCTCCGCTTATGGCGACGTCATCAACGTTTGAAATGCGCTCTCCGCTCCCTGCCACACAACGTCCAACTTTCCTTCCGAATCGATGCTCTGCGGGCTGAAATTATCGCTTACGGCACTTCTCTCGAGCACTCTAATTGGAACACGCTGTTTGACGGCCTTGACTCCGCACTGCGCTCGTGCTCTACATGGTCTCTGTTTAGGTCTCTCTTACGTACCAAGCCTGCCGTCGCTCCCACCCTAGCTAAAGCTCTTGCTCAAGGGACTCCATCTGATGTGTTTGAAAATTTAAAATCTCTGTATCTCCCCCCCCCCTCACACCTTCCTACCCAGATTACTGTGGCGAAGCTAACAAAGACCTGGACCGCCCATTCACGCTCAGAGAGCTGGAAGCTGCCTTAGTTACTCAATCTACCCGCTCGGCACCCGGTGAGGATGAGATAACATATACTACACTACGTAATTTCCCCGACAACGCGAAGGAATTTCTCTTGCACACATTCTGTCTTCCAAGCTCTTGGACATCATCTCTAATTTGCATGATTCCGAAGCCGGGCAAACCTCCATCTCTCTCTAACCTTCGCCCTATCTCTTTGACGTCATGCGTTGGCAAGACTCTTGAGCGAATGGCCTTGACTCGAATGTCTGATTTTATTGAGGCGAAAGAGTTTTTCCCTTCTTCTCTTAATGGCTTCCGACGCCACGTTTGTGCGCAGGACATGTTCCTTGTTCTTCAGCATACTTTTCTTTCACCTTCTCGTAGTCAGATCCATGCGCTTGTAACCATCGATGTACGGAAGGCATTCGATGGCGTGAGTCAAGACCACATACTCGCTCAGCTCTCCTCCCTGTCATGTGGCTCCCGCATGTATTCTTACATCCGATCATTGCTTTTCAATCGAGTTGCTCGCTTTAGAGTCGATACTCATTTGTCTAACCCACACTCCCTCACCCGCGGTACTCCTCAAGGTGCCATACTATCTCCTACTCTATTTAATATGGCTATGGCCCCCTTGCCTCCCAACTGTCCCAAATACCTGACCTCCACCATATTTTTTATACAGACGACATCACTCTCTGGTGTACGTCTGGATGTCCCGGCCACGTGCAGGATACTTTGCAACGTGACCTGGACCTTATCACTTCCTTTCTCGCTACTGCTGGCCTGTCCCCTGCACCGGAGAAATGTGAACTACCTTTGCTAAACCGGTCTGCGTAACAGCGCTCCCACAATACCCTCATCTCCCTACATCTTTCTAGCTCTCTCATCTCCACCGTTCAGCAATGCAAAGTTCTTGGCTTCCCTTTGCACGCGACAAAGAACGCGCAGGCCTACATCACGCTGTGAGGACTTGCCACTCGGTGACCCACCTCCTGCGACGCGTTGTCACTCGGCAGTCGGGGCTCCACGAGGCTCATGCGTGCCGGGTTGCACATGCGCCTGCCCTTAACAAGTTCTTGTACTTTGTACCCTATGTTCATTTCACCCAAACGCAACCCAACACACTCGAAAGAGCTCTATTAGGCCTCTACAAGGCAGCTCTAAACCTCCCTGTCACTACCTCTACCACTAAGCTCTTTGCCACAGGCCTCTTCCATCCATTACGTTCTCTTATTTCTCTGCACCACAACTCTCAGATTGCCCGTCTTTCTCTCACTCGTCAAGGCCAATGGCTATTAGCCCAAGCCGGTATTCCTCACATTCCCGTTTCCGTTCTCACCTTGCCTTCTGCCACTAGCACCGCTGCTTCTAACCTTCGCATCCTTCCCCTCCCATCCAATATGTCTCCCGTTCTTCACGCCGGCCGGCGTCATGCCGCAGCACAGCATCATTCTCCTCCTCTCTCTACACAGGGAGTTGCCTACACGGATGCCTCATACATGGCTCCTCGGGGCTCGTGTGGCTACAATATCTACCATCCACACCTTTCGGGACCTGACACGCACACCAGCGGGCCATACTTACACCCGCCAAATGTACTTTCGCTCGAGGTCCTTTCTATGGTCAACGCCATGCAGTCATTTTCCTCCCTCCCTTCTCTCCCCGATTACACGATCGGGGAGAGAAGTACACGATTTACTCCGACACGATTACACGATTTACTCCGACTCTCACGCCGCCATTCGTCACATACAGAACAACACGTTGCCCCCTGCTCTTCAACAGTAGGTCGAGCGAACGGCCTCTGCTCTTCAACCCTCCACTGTCATCCTCCGCTGGGTTCCTGGGCATTCGGGTATCATAGGAAATGAGCTAGCTCATCAGCTTGCCAGCGATATATTGCACCGGGCACCGTTCATTCTCTGGCCCACACTTTCGGAAGACAGCGAGAGCTCCGCGAATAACAATGGGCAGATCTCCTTGCGTCACACTATCAAGGAGATATATCTCCAGCTCCGGCTCGACAAGCGTCTTTACCCTCCCCCTCATCCATCACTCACTGCGTGCTACGGCACATCCAAATGAACTGCCTGATAACCCCCTCTTGCCTTTTCCTTTATAAGTATATGTCTAACCCCTGCTGTCCTAATTGCCCCTCCCCATACGCTGACCTGTTACACTGCCTGTTTTACTGCCCAACTGCTCAGCAATTCAGCTATTACCCTCCCCCATCCCTTTCCATCACCTTCTGGCTCGACTTGATCACCGCCGAAGGGGAAAAAGAACAGCGTCGACTGGTCGCACAGGCAGTCGAAATGCTCGGCCTGTAAATTGTGGCTGAATAAAAGTCTATTACTACTATATGCTGCTTTTAGGTAGCATATACAGTTACTGTATATGCTACCTTTAGGTAGCATACACAATAACTGTATTTGCACGTCACCCAAGGCGGTGATGCGCTGCACAGAGCAGGCAATCAACCACGCGCGTGGGCCATGTAAAACATTTAAAATAGATTTTTTTGCTCGTGCTTGCCCTCAAATGGCGACCGAGAAAATATGTTAACTTCTGGAAAACAGGTTGCCTACACGGTGCGCGATTGAACAGAAATATTGTCAGGTCGACAGGATGCAGAAAGTGAGTGCGTGGCGGCATTGCAACATTTTATCGATGTGAAGTGGTGGAAGAGTGGAACGATGAACGCAGTTGTGAGCCTTTGCTTGCGACACTTTCCACGGCAAACCAACATTTCCTCAAGCACTAATCTGAAAATAAAGCCCATAATTCAAAACGTCATACTCAGAGACGAGAATCATGAGGTGTATCTGGATGAAATTCTTCCATTTTCTGCACACAGGTCATACAACACATTTCCGAGTAGTCAGTCACTCCCCCAAGAAAAAAAGTTTTGTAGTTCACAAGCACCCCACAGAACATTGGGCTGCAAGCCTAGGTGATGCGCCTGAGCTTCAGGTACTTCCTCTTTTCTCGGGAAGATGCTCGCTCTTTATGGAGTACCTTTGTGTAAAAAATGGGCGAGCAGAAAAAACTTGATTACTTGATTGGTGAGGCTCGGATCATGTTGTGCGCAGCCGAGTGTGACAATTTTTTTTCAGACAGGAAACAAGCTCCTCCAAGCTGTCACTGTGAAGCTAGTTGTAGCTAAACCACTTTGAAAAACTGAATTCAAAGACGTCTACAAATGCGAAGAGCTTCTCCGAAAGGCCTACCCATGGCGTCCGCACGAGGGGTGCAAGGAGAGCTGGCCACCTGGGAGCGGGGCGCTAAATCTGCTCTATACATTCACTAGGCAGCGGTGCACTCTTTAGTCATCTAAAAGGGAGGGAGGAGGGCGTAAAATCTGCCTCATACACTGATTTAATAGGAAGAAGGCGCCCTGCAATAGACCTTCGCCCCCCCCCCTCCCTGAACGGCAAGCACGCCCATGGGTCTACCCCTTTCAATGCGGACAATTTCGCCAATCACAGAGTGATCGAAATGCCGGGAGATGTACCTCTCGCGGAAGTGCAGCTCACACACAGCCGAGTTTTCTTGAAGCAACTTGTCAGCGTGCGGGATCGCTCTCCGCCACTGCGCTAACAGAGCTTCGTTCTTCAGAAGGCCGAACAACGCATGCTTCTTTTTAGCTGACTAGTAGCCTGTAGTGAACCCAGGGACGAAGCAATAGCTTTGTGTTCGCGCCATGAAAGTGCGTATAAAAGCATTGGTGTCAAAGTGCCACCGAAATTAAAAAAACGAGGACGAACGCTCCCGACGAAACTGTCGGAAACGTGCAAACAACGTGGATGGATGGATGGATGGATGGATGGATGGATGGATGGATGGATGGATGGATGGATGGATGGATGGATGGATGGACGGACGGACGGACGGACGGACGGACGCACGGACGGACGGACGGACGGACGGACGGATGGATGGATGGATGGATGGATGGATGGATGGATGGATGGATGGGTGGGTGGGTGGGTGGGTGGGTGGGTGGGTGAGTGGGTGGGTAGTGGGTGGATGCTGCTGTACCCTGTACCCTTTAGATTGAGCGGCGGCTGACGCTCAGTTATATATATTTCTATATATATTTCAATTTACATTTTTCTAATAGTGAAGTTGAAGGCTGGTACTTTGCAGTGAATGGTTTAACTTTCCCTCGTGCCTTAACTTTAGCCACCAATCAGATAACCTTCTTCTAGTTATTTCTACCCGCTTGATGTCTATTTTGCCCTCCCTATCCCTTAACCCCAGTGCTTTGAAAAACTCTGCGCCATCATCCTGAACTATATGGTGAAGCCCTTTACAGACATTATCAAGTGATCGGCAGTTTCCTCCTCCTCTCCACGTGCACTGCATACTGTGTCTACCCCTTCGTATTTGGCCAGATATGTCTTGGTTCGCAATACTTCCGTCCTGGCCTCAAACAGTAGAGAACTACTCTGAGTATTATCATAGATCCTTTCCTTGGCGATTTCCTGCTTAAAAGTTTGATGGATCTCTAGTGCGGACTTCTTAATCATGCCAATACTCCACATGTCAGTCTCCGTTTCCTTCACCTTCTTCTTAACCAATAGTTCTTTTTGGTTTGGCTTCCTGCTGTTTTCTAAGTATTTACCCGTCAAGTTTCTGGTTCGCTTCCTCCATTTTGTATCGACATTCTTCATGTACAAGTAGTTGAACACCTTCCTATCCCAGCGCTCCTCCCAAGGTTTTCTCAATCGCTTCTCAAAGTTTATCTTGGGGCTAGCTTCCCTGCCCTCAAATGATGTCCATCCAATATCGCCTTGTACTCCCTGACTTGACGTATTCCAGTGAGCTCCTAACGCAAGCCTACGTATTTCACGTTGCTCAATTTCTAATATTGCTTGAACGTCTGATATCATGCACAAGACCGCATTGTCGAACGTCAGACCAGGAACCATGACCCCCTTTCACATTCTTCTCACAACATCATACCTACTGTAATTCGACAGTGCCATATTTTTAATCACCGCTGCATTCCTGTTACCTTTAGTTGTTACGTATACTTCGTGTTCCCTTAGGTGCTCGGTCCCATTGCTTATGCATACGCCCAGATATTTGTATTTATCTGTTATTTCTAGCGTGACCTCCTGTATTCTAAGCTCACTACCTTCATTGTCATTAAAAATTATAACTGCTGATTTTTCCTTACTGAATCTGAAATATAACCTATCTCCCTCAATACCGCAGATGTCCATCAATCTTTGTAAATCTTCCTCGTCGTCGGCCTTTAGCCCTATATCATCTGCGTACATCAATGCTGGTAGTGCCTGTTCAATGAGTTTTCGTTGTTTGACGAAAGAAAGGTTCAAGCCCAGTCCACTTCCCTCTAAATTGGCCTCTAATCTTTATAAGTACATCATGAATAACAAGGGTGACAAAGGACACCCCTGCCTAAGCCCCGTTTTAGCTCTGTGAGCTTGGATACCTGTTTTTCCCACTTTATAACTAACTTTTTACTTTTATAGATATCCTTTAAGAGATTAGTTACTCCATCTTCCACACCTAGTTTGTCCAGTATTCCCTACAAGTCCTCTTGAACCACGCTATCGTACGTTCCCTTGATATCCAATAATGCTAGCCACAGGGTCCTGTGTTCTTTTTATGCTATTTCAATGCACTGCGTCAGTGAGAACAGATTGTCTTCCAACTTCCTGGGTTTCCGAAACCCATTTTGCAGTTCCCCCAGCACCCCCTCATCCTCTATCCATGCCGGCAGTCTTTGCTTTATAATCTGCATCACCAGCCTGTAGACCACTGATGTCACTGTTATAGGACAGCAAATGTCTATGTCAGCTTTGTCCTCCTTTCCTTCATAAATCATACTCATCCTGCTAAGTTTCTAACCATTGGGAACATCACCATCGATTATTGTTTTGCTCACTGCCTCTTTCAAAGTCTGTTTAAACTTCGGACTCAATGCCTTTATCCGCATAATCGGAATGCCATCTGGGCCTGTTGATGTACTACTAGGAACCCTCTTCTCAGCCGTTTCCCACTCTCGTTGTGAAAATGGAGCCATTGTGCCACTTGATCCATCCTTGTCAATTGTGGTGCATAAGGCACCTCTATGTTGAAATTTTTCTGTCACCCTTGTTCTTATATTTTTAATAGCTTCGTCCCCTTCTAGCCTAGCACCTTGAGCTGTAGTTATAAACCTCTGCTCTAGGCTTGTATCATTTCTTAGGGAGTTTAGATGGTTCCGAAATTTCGCAGCTGCTTTTCTATTCTTTTTATGTACTTCTGTCAATCACTGAGCCCCCTTTCTTCTAATCTTTTCGTTGATCAGAAGGGACGCTTACCTTCTACAGCTTAGAAAGATTTCCCACTTTCTTTCAACATCATCTGTCGGTTCACCCCTTTGTTCAACATGTCTGTGTTTCCTGGAGACTTCCTGACGTTTTGCTATGCCTCATCTCACCAACTCTTGGGTTCGTGTCTTCTTTTCCAGGGTGACTAGTCACGTGCCTTAGCAAGCTCTAGCTCAAACAGTACAATTAGATTCGTGTATGTCCACACTGTTTTATTGTCTTCAGTGATTACTTTCTCAATTTGTTCAGTAGCTATTTCGATTTGCCATTCTGGATCAAAATTTTCCTGTAGTTGCTCATCTTGTCTCCTTCCCACTTTCACTGATATTTCAAAACTTAGCTTGATACGTTTGTGATCACTACCCAAACTTCTGGAGCCACATTCATCTATGTGCATTCCCCTGAGCCTATCTCACATCCTATGTGACATCAGTGCATAATCTATCGTCGACTGCAGCCTTCCTACCTCCCATGTTATTTGCCCTTCACACTTCTCGGTACTGTTGCAAATCATGAAATCATGCCTTTCACACATATCCATGACCATTTTGCCTGTTGGGTTCGTATACCCATCTATATCTTCTATGTGTGCATTCATATCTTCTAGTGTAATTAACTCACACTCTCCTCCTAATTCCTCAATGTTCTTTTATATGCACTTCACCATTGCCTGGGTTTCCTCTCTGGCCTTTGCTCCCGTCCACAGTTAAGTACACGAAACCAAGGAGTGCCATCTGCCGAGCTACTTTCCCTCTTAACCGTATAGGTACCGTGCGTCCCTGCTAGACTCTTTGCAACCCATATTTTAAATGCGAAGCATTTCTGAGCCAACTTCAGTGACTTTGAGCGTATCTATCATCTATCTATCTATCTATCTATCTATCTATCTATCTATCTATCTATCTATCTATCTATCTATCTATCTATCTATCTATCTATCTATCTATCTATCTATCTATCTATCTAGCCGCCTACGACTTTAAGCTCTCCTCGCCGTTTGGATAATGGTATCAATACAAAACTTGGTAAGGCATAACATGACTATATGACGAGCTTATTTGACAAGTCATAACATGAAAATCATGACATGCATGTCATGATTTTCATTTCATGGTCTTGCTGCTCTTGCGGTGGTTTCCTTCACATGACATTTTGCGAAACTGGTATGGTATGACATGATTGCATGGTGAACACGAGTCTCTAACATGAAAATTATGACGTGTGTAATGTAACAACACACCACTCCCGTGAGGGCTCGAACCTTCAACCTTTCGGTTAACAGCCGACCTCGGAAAGGAGCAGCTCTTCGAGATAGGTAATAGTGCACTTGAAGTTGTAAAAGACTATGTCTACTTAGGGCAGGTAATAACCGCTGAGCCTAACCACGAGATTGAAGTAACTGGAAGAATAAGAATGGGGTGGAGCACATTCGGCAAGCACTCTCAAATTATGACAGGTAGATTGCCACTATCCCTCAAGAGGAAGGTATATAACAGCTGTATCTTGCCGGTACTTAGCTACGGAGCAGAAACCTGGAGACTTACAAAGAGGGTTCAGCTTAAATTGAGGACGACACAGCGAGCAATGGAAAGAAAAATGGTAGGTGTAACCTTAAGAGACAAGAAGAGAGCAGAATGAATTAGGGGGCAAACGGGGGTTAAGGATATCATAGTTGAAATAAAGAAGAGGAAATGGACATGGGCCGGGCATGTAGCGCGTAGACAGGATAACCGCTGGTCATTAAGGGTAACTAACTGGATTCCCAGAGAAGGGAAGCGGGTTAAGGGGAGACAGAAGGTGAGGTGGGCAGATGAGATTAAGAAGTTTGCGGGTATAAATTGGGAGCAGCAAGCACATGACCGGGTTAACTGGCGGAACATGGGAGAGGCCTTTGTCCTGCAGTGGACGTAGTCAGGCTGATGATAATGATGATGATGTAACAACATGACTACATGCCATGCTCATGATGCGTTCTCGGCCATTTCACTAGCGTCACATATACCAAATTTGGTATTACGGTACGTGAATGGATGACGAAGGTGTCTGACTGGTGCAGACATGATAATCATGAGATGCGTGTCATGTAACAACATGTCTACATGCCACGCCCATGATGTGCTCGCGGCCTTTTCGCTAGCTTCACATATACCGAATTCGGCATTACGTGGCATCAACGGATGACGAAGGTATGTGACTGGTGCAAACATGACAATCATGAGATGCGTGTCATGTGAGAACATGACTACAAGCCACAGTAAAGGCGCCAATACATACACTTCGACGTCGGCGTTCGATTCGTCGCGTCTCGCTGGCGTTGCCACGCCAGGCGCCGGTCCTGCCGTATACTCGCAGGTGCGCGCTGTGTTGCGTTAACGCATGCGCTTTTCAGCACGTCCATCGTCTCTCCGTCTCGAAAAGAGGCAGACGCAGTGGTGTCTGGGTGGCGCCAAATGCAAAATGTCGCATTTCGCGCCTGTTGCCGTCGGGCCGCGAAGACGGACGCTGGTCACGCCGATCGCGCTTGGCGTTAGACTGCAGAGTGCTCACGTTTTGCTAACGTAGCGTCACTGTGCCCAGTGTGCGCGTGCGTCACCGTTTCGTTGGAGTGTATTGGGCCCTTCATGACGCACTCGAGGCCGTTTCGTTAGCTCCACATATACCAAATTTGGTGTTACGTGACGTCAATGGGTGACGAAGTTATAAGACTGGTGCAAACATGATAATCATGAGACGCGTGTCATGTAACAAAATGAACACATACCACGCTCGTAGCGTGCTCGCGGCCACTTCGCTAGCTCCACATATACTAAATTTGGCATCACGTGACGTGAATAGATAACGATGGTAAACGACACATCTAAACATGATACTCGTGACACGGAAGTCGTGCACGGCATAATGTACCTCCAGCTCATAAGGTGGTGGTAATTTGAAAGTGGCATATGACCCTTCCTCATTTGTGCTTCGCATATCACCGATTCCCACTGTACGTGGGATCTGCCAATGTTTTTATAAACGATAACGTATAAACGATTGCGCGCGCCCACACGCGGCTCCTCCTCGGAGGCTTCAGTGCGCTCCGTTGGCACCGCTTGCCGCTCATCACACTTTTCTATTCCGCCACTGTACCAGAAGCACTTTTATGGTTTCTTCTTATATCGCCACCGACAGCAGCGCTATTTTTGTTGAAGCGGGTAATAGAAGTGATTTCACAAAGTACAACAGCCACAAGAGCAGCAACTCGTTTCAATGTGCGGCTAATTTTAATGCAGTATTTAAAAATGTTAGTGTATAGTTGCAGTTGTATTTCTTTTTGACGAAATTAAAGAAACAAAACAACTTGTGCAAAACGGAAGCCGAAGTACTGAAGTTGGGCCGAGGAAATCCGTAGCCTCATCCACCTGTGGATTGTTTACATCTGCCGTGCACACGTGCGTAGCAGCTGTAAGCGCATATATAGAGTGATTTATAGCGTAACGCCGTAGTCTCTGTTCGCTGTTACGAACAGAAATGCTGGTATGAGTATCTGGAAGAAGCGCACGAGTGAGTGATGATATGTCGGTTTGTCCATCGTTGTGGGTCCTCGTGTCCGTTTGCTGAATGATGAAGAATCAACATTTATTGGGCTCAACATTGTTTGTAGTGCGCGCAGGCACCAGACGGGGTAGTTCCCTAGTTGCGGGACCCGTATGTATCCAGCAACTCCTGGCCCCTGTCCGCCAGTGCACGCCGAGTCGGTAGGGCGGGGCTGGATAACGTCTCCCATCACTCAGTGGAATGAGCTTTTGCGACATTCGCCCCATGTCATCGCAACTAACAGCCTGCCAGTAGCCTTACGATGGTCGTGTGCGCGTCCTGTGGCGGCAAAGACTTCGACGAAGTTTCGGGCCTGTACTACTGCACCGAGTGCAACACCCAGAGCCAAGAAGTGCGCGTCGAACAAGTGGACGATGAAGGTGCCGCGCCACCTCCACACGTCGGCCGGGCTTCTCCGCGGCGCAAGGAGACGGGCAACAGCACACCACGGGAAAGGAAGCACCCCTACCCGACGAACGAACTGTTTAACGCGATCCTCGTGCGTCAAGTAGACGCGCTCGTATTGCTCGGCGCTTCAGCCGAGCTTCGTGGCGTCGTGTGTCGGCTGTGGATGGACTACCTGGTAAAGCTCGAGGCTGTGAGTCGCGTTGAGGACGACGAGTGGACACCACGCATTGGCGTCGTAAACCGCTGGAGCGACTTGCGAACCGTCGAAGAACTCATTGGGGCCTCCGAAACGAGCGAACGCAAGCGAAAGAAACTCCAGAAAGCGCTGTTCGGGTCGGGCGTAAAGACGCGACTCACGTCGCGGTCGTCCCGCTATCGCAAGCGGCTTAAGAACCGATGCGACGTCGCTAGAGCGCCTAATCTCGACTCGGACTGCGAGTTCGAAGATGAACTCCTTGCCACGGCTTCGGAAGGGGAACAGGCCTCTGAAGACGACGTGGAGGACTTCAGATCGACCGCCGCCAAGGAATACCTAGAGCGCGTGCTAAGACGCGGAGTCGACTTGCATGACAAAAAAATCGGCCGGGAAACTGAAGTCACCGTGGTGACGCTCCAACGGCTCTTGTGCCTCCTCTACCTAGGCGTGTTGATCACGGGAGACCCAATCTTACTGACCGATATACTGAGGTGGGCTCGAGACGGCCACCTGCCGTACCTACATGTCCTAAAGCTCCTTCCCGAGGACGCCAAGTTGTGGGGCCAACAGTGGCGGACTTTCGTGCGACTGACGATGCCAACAATTGATGAGCTAGCAACGCAGGCGGCCCACTTGGCTCACTTTCTTGGCATGCGCAGCGAACTGAGACAGCCGCCACTTTTGCCTATCGTCATGCGCCTGGTGGCGGACCTCAACCTACCTCTGGAGTTTGTGAACGTGTGCGAGGAAGTTCTCTGCACTCATCCCAAGATGGTACCCAGCTGGGAAGTGCCCCCCAACAGAGCAGCAGGCTCTGTGCCCCTTTTCTCACCTGTATGTGAAGTCAGGGCAGCAGCTGTCCTGCTTCTGGCCCTCAAGCTTACGCTTGGGCTGAACGGAAGCAGGGAAGTACAGTTGTCTCGAGCCGTTGAAGAACTGACTAGCCGTCATCCCGGAGCGAACCTGTTTGTGTGGTCTCGCTGGGAGAAACACTTGCGCGCCAGGCTTCTTTTGCTGCGTTCCAGCTGCTACGGCTTCGAGCCTGAGGACCTCGATGACATAAGAGACGTGGGCGTCCTCTTTCGACATCCTGACAGTGCTCCTGTCGACCGCAGCATGGTGACAAAGGCACTGAGAGAGGGCATGAAAAAGTCATTTTGGGAGATGCATAGGAGGGAACTCTTCTTTCGACAGGTGCCCGCCACCAGCTTTGCAGTCACGCCAGCCGTACGTTTTCTCTGTGAAAGGACGCCAGTTTCCTCAGGCTTGAGGGCAGTGCTGGAAGAATCTTTTCTTGACAAGGACGTGACGTATCTCACGCGTGCCACTCACGGCATTGCATCTGTTGGAGGGTGGGCCGAGTTGTGCCAAAGTGTGCCTGAGTTTATAGCCATTCTTGGAGAGGGATGTGACCAGTACTGGACGGTCGCCTTAACGAGAGTGTACGACTTGAAGTATTCTAATGTCGTGCAGCACTCACTCCCTAAAACTTTCCTATTTCTATTGGAGTTTATGGCAGCCATCACGCATTGCCACCCGAAAGAACTATACAGGGACCTATTGCGGATTGAAGCAGTGTTTCTTCGGTAACTTTATGTGCATAGTGTGCTTCACATTCTCACCGAACCCATTTCAAAATCACTTGTCCTTTGCAAACCTTATAAACTGTTATTCCACTTTGCAGCGTATATTTATATGATTGTTGAACTGTGTGGGTTTATGGGTGGTGGGGTTAGTGCATGATATGAATTCATCTCTGGTCATTCTTTTGTGTATGAGTCTGCAGTGCAGTGAAATGTCTCGGTACTTTTAAAGAAATTGACTACAATATGAGCAGCACAATGATACGCCGTGCTACTTTCATCATAGAGGCTGTAAAATAAAAAATGATAATTGTGCAATGATGTTGCTTGACGTGAAATGTCCTTTCTGTGATGAAAATAGGATCATGCCAGATGTGTTGTGTGTATCCCCAGTGGTAGAAGTGCTGCGCCATCCTGTGCCTATACATTAATTTTCATTTGTCACTAAATCTGCTATATTATATTTGTTTATCACTACTCATACTAATACTGTCACATAACTCGTTTGAATTTGAAGAATATTACTACCTTAGAATACAAGGAACAAGCATGGGTACCCACTTTCACCCATTATGCAAACACACTCATGGCAATTCTAGAAACATACCTGTACCGTTGCGCAGAAAACCTCCCATGTACCTTGGGTACATTGGTGACATATCTTTAATATTGTTACACTGGTGGCCTGCACAGGGGCATCATAGCTTGTCTTGCGGCGAATAGTATACAAGGTGTCAAGACGTAAGTTGTCCATGTCGCCCGCTTGAAATTGTTTATGCCGAGACACCTAGACTGAGTCGTCTGGTGGCCTTCTTCTGTGAGCAGAGGAACGTTGCTCATATGAACGAAGCAAGCTAAGACCGGTGCACGTGCTTGCTGTTCGGAGGCAGCTAGGAAGAAGACGACGACCCACAGACATACAACCTGTTGGCCGCTTCGGCGCTCACCTTCGTGACCTAATAAATGTCCTCTCAGTCGTATACATCCTGGCCTTTGTGTGTAACAATGTCGGGTGACATCTGAGACATTCTAGCTAAATTTACATCATTTCTAAACTACTTTCATCCAACAATAAAGTTAACATTGGAGACCTCTGCTGAGCACATCAACTTTCTTAAAACAACCACATATTTTGCGAACGACAACACTGTATATAAAACAAAAACATTTGGCTAGGAACAATAGATTATACAAGCCACCACTTGAGATAGTCTAAATGGGACATTTTTAACAGTCGGGCAACAATGTTGCACAGCATACGCATAAAAAATTAGAATGACACAAACGGACTTGCTTAACCAAACAGGAGTCGTCCTAACATGTTCTATAATAAGGCTTGTATAAATGAATGTACTAAAACTAGGCCACACTGAGATTGACACCACGCCCTAAAACTACAATAGCAATAACGCTTTTCACTACAAAACCTTCAAACACACTTCCAAAAAAAAAAAAAAAAATAGCCCCCCCCCCCCGCGGTGGTCAAGTGGCTAAGGTACTCGTCTGCTGACCCGCAGGTCGCGGGTTCAAATCCCGGCTGCATTTCCGATGGAGGCGGAAATGTCGTAGGCCCGTGTGCTCAGATTTGGGTGCACGTTAAAGAACCCCAGGTGGTCGAAATTTCCGGAGCCCTCCACTACAGCGTCTCTCATAATCATATGGTGGTTTTGGGACGTTAAACCCCACAAATCAATCAATCACACTTCCAAAAATAAACAACCTCACAAAGTGCTATCCGCTTTTAATAAACAACCAACCAAAAACTGTAAAAAATCTTCCCAGAACCACCTAAGGTCTCCCATGGATGCAACAACGATTTCAAAGACATGCTGGCTAATGCAAAACTCAAAACAAGAGCTATGCTAGTTTCTGGTCCCTAGACCTGCTCCAGATGCTCTGCATGCAAACGTACACAGCCAGCCATCATCATAAAAAGCGTAATACAGGAATACTTTCACAAGTAACATTGAACTTCACCTGCAACACAAAGAACCTAATATGCCTAAATGCCTCAAAAAAACCACTTGTAAAACATAATACATTGGCAAATTTTGATAACCAGCTTATATAAAACTGAATGGCCGCTGCGCATATCCAAAGCTATATTTACCAAAAGCAGTAGCCAGCCACTTCAAACAGCAGAGCCCAACACTGACATGAGATTCCTGAAAGTCGTTGCGAGATTGCTTCAAATGGAGCAAGGGCTACACTTTTTATAGTTTTTTTATTTCCAGACAGTGATTACTAACAGTGACGTGCACCACTGCAGGCCATGACGTCAACACTAACTAGCCTGTTTCCGAGTATAACAAGGCACCTTTGACAAAAATAAGTCGTCCTATCGAAATGTCGGTCAGCCTGTCTAAGGTACTTTCTGCTGTTCTGCTTATCCCATGTTTGTAATTTAACAACTTTTTCTCTGTTGCATAACATGAAAGCCAGCTAACAATGAGTTGGAGTGACCTTCTCTTTGTGGCACCGCTAGGAACGAACGACATAGAAATAAATGGCCTGCTTCCTTTAGTGATGCTTCCTGACCACTGATGTACACTGCCAACTGTAGTTACCACTCACAAGTGAGTTCGTGCACCACATTATGTGTCGGCTCAATGATCTAGGGAGATTTTTTCTACAGCGTAATGCACAGTGGCACATGTGAAGCTCTAGCTTCATGAAGTCTGAGAAGTCAAACATTGATTTAAAAATGACAGTGCAAAGGCAACCTATTGGTTTCACAACCACAAAATTTGCAACCTAACTTGTGCCCCAAAACAGCCTTCATTGCTTCTATCAGTGCTGCTTCAGAAAGGCCTTACGTATTGCCCTTTTGCACATTGTCATCAGCATTTTTTAGGTATGGTACTCACGGATTGCAGTGTGATTATTCACGGTTAAGTAATGCAGGTACTTTCATTCTGTCATGCTGAGTTCGTCTGACATCGCCACAAATGAACTTAGAGACTTAAATTTTAGCTTCCTGATGCATAATGTCGTGAAGCGATTGTATCAAGTTAAAAAGCTTAGTAACCATTATATAGAAAGTATATATGTAATTTTTGGGCATGTTGGTAAACAAAACTTACGACATATTGAGTGCTAACAGACAGCAAAGTGAGACATGACAACACAATGCGCATTGTGTTGTCTCTCTCACATCCCTGTCTGCTAGCGCTCAATACGTCATAGAGCATTTAAGCCATGCTTCAATAATGAGCACATTGCACCTTGACTTGCAGCATAATTACGTCTTTTGTCAGATCATGTTAAGTTAAAACCAGTACAGATTTAAATATGTCTTTGAAACTAGAAAAGTAACTTAGAAATTGTAAAAAATGCAATCTTGTGGCCCTGGCACAGTACAAATCTGCAGATTATATGAGTCTCGTAATTTTCTGCTTATGTTGGGAAGGTGTAATGAAGCTTCATCACGACACCATCCATAGGTGTATCAGCCGGGAGGGCAAGGGTGGTGCTAGCCCCCCCATTGGGAAAAGTTGGGGGGGCTGAGCCCCCCCTCACTTTCGACTGTGTTACTCTTGACTGCACGCTAAGGAAAGCAACAAGTAAGGAACTTCGAAGTTTTTTGTCACAACAGTAATCCCTCAATAATGTTCTTACGAGAGAATGAAAATGTTATGAGGCAATGTTTCGTCATATATTGTAAAATTTTGCCAACATTTATACTGTGATAATTTTTCTAGTAGGATATATTTGCGGTGTGGGTCGCCTAGGCGACGCTTTCCAGTCTTGTGCTGTAATATTCCAAAGCGTGCTAGCACTGAACAGGGGCCTATAATATTACTTCACTTGTTCATGCTTTTATTCTGCTGTAACTTGTTGACGCAGTTACGGATGAGCACGAGCAAAGTTTTTAAAGACCTGTAAAAACATTTGCTGCTTGCGGAAAATAATTTTCTTCGATAAGGATATATCATTGCTGCTTTGTCGAAGCTGTTGCGAGCCAATGAGAATGACGGATCGTTTTTGATTTTTAAGTTTTTCTATACTGAAAAGCTAAAAATTGTTCCTGCTTTAGTCTCTGATAAACCTGATCAGCCTTGCTTAAGGTAACTTGGAGCCACAGCGGCAGCTTACAAAGTGGCCAAGAATAAAGCAGTGGACTCGAGCTGAGTATAGGAAGCTCAGATTTAAAGCTTGCCCCACGACTTGACCAACCAAACAAGGGAGAAGGTGAGAGACTCTGGTTTTTAGCCCTATGGAGGCTTAGTTGAGAGTCAGGTTAGTTGGTTTTCGCCCAACTTGAATTGTATTGTACAGTTTAAAATACATATCGGACAGCAAAAAAGCACACAGGTGCACCACTGCTTATTTCTCTATTCCAATCTCTTTCTCAGCAAGTATGAGCTCACAGATATGTATAGGCACACAAACTACAAAACGCCGTTATGCTTCAAGTAGAAATATTTTGTTATACTCCTAATCCATCTTGCCACCTGCTATAAATATCAGCTACTTATGTGATTGGCAGCTAGCCTACTTGAATTGCATTTAGACAGAGATGCTCTCCAGTTTCATTACGTCATTTAACAAGCAGGCAATTTATGACACAGAGAAATTTTAAATGCTGAAGAACCAATTGCAAACAGTATGCCGTATCATAAATAATTTATTTTCTTATTCTTTATGTGGTCTTGCATAAGTGGTCATTACACAATGCCTCATTTTCACGTCGATTGTTGCCAAGCATAACAAGCTAGTGCTGTGTGTATGACAAAGACTGTTTACACTAATCTTAGACACCTAATGGCCATCTAGAAGTGAAGCAACGAGGGTAGTTTAACGTTAAAACTGCCCTCATTTTGTTCTTTCAAAGAAAAATTTCATTTACTCCGTTTGTATTGGCATATTTATGCAGGTGCCTGGGGGCCCCTTCAGAAATGTTAATACAAATACAATGAGTGCAAACAATGTAGTATGCCCCTAATGCTACAAATTATGCATTTTTAAATAAAAAGATTGAGAAGTTAGTAATAAGTCAATAACAGTAATATAACAATAGCAATACACTCATTGATTGCATGCTCCAGAAACAGTATAACTGAATATACGATTCGATGCTTCAGAAACAGTGTTCAGACTATTAGCAACAAGGCAAATTATAATACACACAAGCCTTAATATATGCAAGAAAGTGTAATACTTGTTATGGAAAAATATAACAGCAATCATTCGTTGAAAAAAAACATGGTTGATCTCTCCGTCACGGGAACCGGCCTATAACACTAAAGTAAAACCCACCTTTACAGCCTGGGTAATGAAATATTTACTGTATATTGCCAAATGTATTTTTTGGTGATTGGCAGCTATATGCCCGTTCAACGTGGATGTATCCTTGCACCTCCATCCTCACAACTAACATCCACGTAAAAATTTGTCAGACAAACAATTGTGGTATCTGTAGATGTTAACCGCCTTAATCAAAGTGAAAGGCGTGATAGCAAGATATGAGCATTCCATATTGGACACAGAAATTTGGCTAAAGGCGCATCATTCCTCCACCTGTTAAAGTGTGATTGAGCTTCACAGTATCTGAGAAAGCGCGTGGTATCTTCTCTGAGTATGCAAATTTATATAAAACATCGCACGCGTCCATGAAGCATGAAGTTCTCTTTCTTTCTCTCTCTCTCTCTCTCTCTCTCTCTATATATATATATATATATATATATATATATATATATATATATATATATATATATATATATATATATATATATAATATAAGAATTCTGCTAGACGCACGCCGGGGTAGAGCAACCATTTCTTGGGCCTAACAGCACCGAGACAGCAACCAGCGGTTTCAGCAGCAGCTGCAGCAGCACAAGCCTCCGCCACAAGAAACGTCTTCTTCGTCGTTCTTAGAGCCCGTATTTGTCACTACATTGACTCCCCGGTGCGAAAGGAGTCATCCTGGCGACCTATGGCACAGACAGGACTGGTGGGCCGTCGTGAGGTTTTAGACGTTCGACGTGCACAGTCCCGCGCCTGCGGCGCCGTTGATCTGTAGGTGGCTGAATCGGTTCAACTATGTAGTTGACTGGTGAAGTCTGGCGCAGGATCCAGTACAGACCGTCATACTTCGGTATGAACTTTGAGCAAAGGCCTGGGGCACACGATGGCACGCGGAGCCACACGATTGCCCCAGGCACGTATGACGAAGGGGATGAGCGTCGGTCACGCGAGTGCTTGTGGCGAGCCTGATCGTGCGTTGTTAGCGAACGAGCTAGCTGCCGACATTCTTCGGCATATGTGGCGGCTTCAGCCAAAGTTGTCGATTCTGAAGGGTCTGGGCGGTACAGAAGGATAGTGTCCAAGAACGATGAAGGTTCCCGACCATAAAGAAGGAAGAATGGGGAGAATCCAGTTGTCGATTGAATTGTGCTATTGTAAGCGTAAGTAACGAATGACAGTATGCGGTCCCAGCTCGTATGGTCATCAGAAACATACATGAAGAGCATGTCACCCAGCGTGCGATTAAATTGCTCGGTCATCCCGTTGGTTTGGGGGTGGTATGCGGTCGTTGTTTGGTGCACGATGTTACATTCGCATAGGAGGGCTTCTACAGCTTCCGACAAGAAAGAACGCCCATGGTCACTGAGAAGCTCGCGGGGTGCACCATGCCGAAGGACGAGGTTGTGCAGAATGAACAGGCCGACTTCACGTGCTGTGGCCTCGGGAAGCGCCAAAGTTTCGGCGTTGCGCGTAAGTTGGTCCACGGCGACGATGACCCAGCGGTTTTCATTTGGTGTGTATGGTAGGGGACCGTACAAGTCGATTCCGATGCGGCTGAAAGGCCGAGAAGGACAAGGCAGTTACTGGAGTGGCCCTGTAGATGTGCGATAGGAGCTCTTCCGGCGTTGGCACAAGGAACATGAACGGACGTACTGCCTAACAAAGCGGTACATTCCGCGCCAGTAATATGGAATTCGTAGGCAAGCATACGTCTTCACTACACCTGCGTGGGCGCATTGCGGATCCGCGTGGAAGGAGGCACAGACGTCGGAACGTAGGTGGCGAGGTATTATCAGCAACTATTTGCGGCCATCATATAGGTAGTTTCGCCGGTACAGAAGACCGTCACGGATGGTAAAATGACGAGCAGTTCGTCGAAGTAACGGTTGTCGGTATGTGGAGACATCTGAGACAGGTACTCTAAGAGAGACGCTATCCATGGATCCTGGCGTTGCTCAGCGGACATGTCGACCTGTTCAAGTGAAGAACATTCGCAGCTGGAAACAGACACTGCAACATAATCGTGGGGAAGTGGCGAGCGAGAAAGAGCGTCGGCGTCCGAATGCTTGTGACCTGACCGATAAATTACACGAATATCATTATCTTGAAGACGTAGTGCCCAGCGAGCTAGGCGACCAGATGGGTCTTTTAATGACGACAACCAACACAGTGCGTGGTGATCAGTCACGACGTCAAATGGGCGGTCATATACGTAAGGTCGGAATTTTGTGATTGCCCAAACAATGACAAGACATTCTTTCTCGGTGACTGAATAGTTCTTTTCCGCTTTAGTGAGGGTGCGACTAGCGTAGCACACAACATACTCATTGAAGCCAGATTTACGCTGAGCAAGAATAGCGCCGAGGCCAACTCCACTTGAGCCCGTATGGATTTCGGTTGGAGCATCTGGATCAAAGTGGTGTAGGATAGGTGGTAATGTCAGAAGATGGCGTAAAGACGCGAATGCTTCGTCGCATGCTGGGGACCACGACGAGAGGTCTTGGTTGTCAGCAAGTAGCTGCGTCAGGGGTGCGATCATGGTGGCGAAATTGCGCACATAACGGCGAAAATATGAGCAGAGCCCGATGAAGCTGCGGAGTTCTTTTAGTGTAGCCGGCCTGGGAAAGTCGGCGACAGCGCGAAGCTTGGCTGGATCAGGACGGACACCATGCTTGCTAACAGCATTCCCTAAGATGGTAAGCTGGCGGGCAGCGAAGTGGCATTTCTTCAAATTCAGCTGCAGTCCAGCGTTCGAAAGACAAGTCAGGACGCTTTCTAGATGGCTGAGGTGGGAGTTGAAGTCCTTCAAAAAAACAACAACGTCATCCAAATAGCACAGGCATGTGTTCCATTTAAACCCTCTAAGGATGTTGTCCATGAGACGCTCGAAGGTGGCAGGCACATTACAGAGGCCAAATGGCATGATGTTAAACTCGTACAATCCATCAGGCGTTACAAACGCAGTCTTGGAGCGGTCGGCTTCATTCATAGGGACCTGCCAGTAGCCGGATCGAAGATCTAAAGAAGAAAAGAACTCTGCTCCTTGCGGGCAATCGACGGCGTCATCGATTCTGGCCAGCGAATAAACAGCGGATAAACTGCGATGGTCAGTTTTCCGTTTGGGCGGGTGGTGATCGAGGAAGCATCGGAGAAATAGAGCGGCGCCGTGGTGAGGGCGACCGATTCCTGTCGAAGCAGCGGCGACATGCCGGCGACTGATACGACGTGGGGTGGAATGAAGACGGCTGTGGTGGCTCTGGACGGTAGGAGTCGTAAGTCGCCTCACCAGCAGTTGGGTTGTAATCCCGACGACGGCAGTAGCGTGCTACATGACCAGGAAGCTGGCAAAAATAGCAAATTGGCCTATTGTCTGGAGTGTGCCAAGGGTTTGTTGATGGTGGTGTGGGGTGGCGAACCGGAGGTGGGTGGCGACTGGTAGGAGGACCTGCTGTGTTGAGGGGACGGGGCTGTCTAGCAAGATCCGTGACAGTTGGTAGCGATGGCGGCGATCGTCTGGCGGCCTCAGCGTAAGTGAGAGGGGCAGAGATAGGCGGAGGATTGTATGTGGGAGACAGGGCGTCAGAAACTTGCTTTTCGATTGCCTTGCGGAGCGCTGGGGTCAGCATGTGCTCACTGGTCGGGACGTACGGCACAAGAGACAATTGGCGCGAAACTTCTTCTCGGACAAACTGCTGGATTTGCTGCATTAACGTGGTTTGTTCGGAGGAAACGGTGCCAATGATTAATCCAGATGTAGGGGTCGTGTCGAGGTTTGGACGACGAGTAGAAATCCGCTCTCTCCGCAGCTCGTCAAAACTCTGACAGTGCTGAATAAGCTGGGCGACGGTTTGCGGGTTTTTTGCAACGAGCATGTGAAAGGCATCGTCCTCGATACCTTTCATGATGTGCCGTATTTTGTCAGTGTCAGACATTTCTGAATCGATACGACGGCAGAGGTCCAAAACATCCTCAATATACGAGGTAAAGGTCTCGCCTGAGCGCTGTGAGGGGCAGCGCAGGCGCTGTTCGGCGCGTAGCATGCGAACAGCTGGTCGGCCAAAGACTTCTGCGAAGCGCGTCTTGAAAGTAGGCCAGGAGGGTATTTCTGCTTTGTAGTTGGTAAACCACAGTTCTGCCACACCCGCGAGATAGAAATTGAGGTAAGCGAGCTTGTCTGTGTCATCCCACTTATTGTGGGCACTTACCGCTTCATACTGCGACAGCCAGTCTTCGGCGTCTTGGTCGTGGGTCGCGTTAAAAATCACTGGATCTCGCTGTCGTGGCATTCCGGAACAGGTGACAGATGTGATTATCACTGCGGGGGCTGGGTCATGTTGTCAGGCATTGACGAGGCGAGGGGCTGAGGTAGAGTCCGGGAACGGAGTTCCCGCTTGAGACAACCAGCACTCTCCACCAAATGTAAGAATACTGCTAGACGCACGCCGGGGTAGAGCAACCGTTTATTGGGCCTAACAGCACGGAGACAGCAACCAGCGGTTGTTGTTGTTGTTTTCCTATTGTTAGTGGCGCATACCCACTGCGGGGGATTGGCCAAGAATCGAGGGGTTTCAACATTTACTGTTCATATTTGAAATGATGGAGGTTTAACAGAAAGATTACCGATAGCCTAGGAAAGTGTGGTGCTAAATGTAATGCATACAAATATTTACATAAACGAATTTATTCTCAGAATAGAGCATTAATCAGATTTTATACGTATATAATTATGTGAACCTGTTAGGATAATGAAACTGGTTAATTAGTCAACCTATTAGTTTCATCAATATAGTCCCGGACGGCCGCGCATACCGTCGCATTAGAGAAACCAAAAATGGAAGCTCCAAAAGACAAAATGACAGGCAGAGATAAGTCCATCCGCAGCAGCACGAGCCTCCACCACAACAAACGTCTTCTTCATCGTTCTTAGAGCCCGTATTTGTCACTACAATATATATATATTTCTGATGACGAGTCAGGTAGGCTTGCCCCCAACTCGCGAAAGAGTTGGTACACCACTGGCACCATGGTAAGTTACTGACATACAGGAGCAGAGTACCAAGTTTAATGTTACCTTCATGTACCATGTTACCTTCATGTATTATGGTACATGAACATGGTCCCTTGCTGAGAGCAGCAGTGTTGCAAGCTGTGCCAAAATTAAATTCTTTCCACAGAAATTAATGATGTGCTGCTGCATAGAGTGAAAAGGGGCTACGTCCTGCTCTTGTCCCAGGACTGCACTAAGTCTCACATGGGTAGCTTAATAAATGTAAACTGAATCGTATTGCAGTGATAGTTGGGTGAGTTAGTAAGGACGTGTAGTTATAAAATGGCGCAACAGAAAAGCACAAAAATAATAAAGAAGACGTGACACTGACACTTATCTTTGTGTCTTTTTGTCGTCAGTGTTGCATGTTTTTTCGTTGCACCGTTTCACGATGATGATGTATATTGGTTCCAAGGTATACGTTTTGGAATGTTGCTCAAGAAGCCAAGCCATTTAAAATTTTTGAGCCCCCTCTAGAGCTGTGGTCGCAAGTGTGCTATGTGGCCCAGAAGTTCTGCTGGGCTCAGCTGGTGGTTAATTCACAGAGTTCTAGTTGTTAAAAACACAGTTGAGCACAAATTCATTCATTTGTGTGGGCCCGCATATGCTTGACCTTCAATCGTGCTGGTCTTTTTTGAAAGCTTGAAAGCAAGTTATATGTGTTATATTATGCGAACTTATAATTTTCATTTGTGCTAGCGTTGGTATAGATGTTTGGAATTAGCTGCGATGAAATTTGCATGCATTTTAATAATGGCTGCGTGAGAAAGCCTGATTATTGATATTTTTTCCTGCTCGAACACAAGCAGTTTAACAAGCTAACGTTGCAAATTTAAAAAAAAAAAGCAAAAACGACTAAACAATTCTACACACAAGAATGGGCACAATCGACTACGAATATTTTAACTCTTTCAGATTTCCTGCCTATGGAGCTCCCGGGTCATTGTCGAGGCTGCGCAGATAGCACGCGAACAGGTGCCTTGTGTTAGCAAGCCCTCCGTGGCTTTGTCCGAGAAGGAACGCAGGTTCCTCGAAGGACTCGGTGCGGGCAGGTAGCTTTACCTTTCTGGTTCGGTTTCTTCTAGGTTTTTCTTTGCTGTTTTTCAGTGCCTTTGTATTTGTGTTGTTTGTTTTTGGTTTTCTTACTCATGTTCTGCTCTTGTGCCATGGTCACTGTCTCCTCTATATATTTTCGTGCTCTGCGCAATAAACTCAGTTGGAAGTTAGCGCTCGTGTCTTTCGTGTCCTTCTTGTCTCTGTGTCGTCGTTTTGTTCTCGCGCTATAACTATCGTCATGCCATACCAACTAGCCCAAGCTGCCACACCTCTAAGTTGCCCTTGCTTTTGGCAACGTCGCCTCGTCCAACCTGGCAACTCTGGAGCTTCTCAAATTTTGTTCTTAATTTTTATTTGTCCGTATGCACGTGGGTGTGAGACAAGACGTGCGTCGGCTTCGTTTCTTCGTTCCCGGGGTATGCATTGTTTATCGAGTAAGTTCGGCGCGTTGGAAGTTCTTTAGGCCCCGGCCGTCCCTGTTTGCTTTGGAATAGCTGTGCTCCTCACCATGTCATCATCAGGCAGGTGCACTTAGAACAAATGTTCGACGATTCAAAGGACTACGTAATATTCACTACACGCACCCTTCCACGCGCACACCGTAAAGTGTGTTTCGAGATGCGAGAGCTACACACATCTACGGCGGAAGCAGTTGACATTCCACAGGTGGGTACCACGTTGGATTACTTCGTTGCATTGTCCTGGACACAACGTATTCTTGACAGGTTTCCGAAGGATCTTGACTTGCGGCGCAAGAGGATCTCGGCTGTCGATCGCGGCCCGTTGTGGGCACCGTCCAAGTACAGCATTGTGTGTAGCAAACACTTCCGTGCGCGCGACTTCATGACTGGGATACAAGTGGTCAGTTGGGTGAAACCCAAGGCCGTTTTGTCACTTGCTTCTGAGGTCAGTGCTTTCACGCGTTGTCTGTTTGCTTCAGTCCACTGTTTTCATTTTGTTCGACACCGGCGTCGTGTCTACTTCGTCAGTGTTTGAAGATGCGGTTGGAAAATTCGGTGTTTTACGGGGGTATGCTCAAATATTGTATGTTCTTCCGCTGTTCTGCGAACTTCATACAGAGAATTAACCTTAAAGCGTTCTTTATTTCAAGCCTGACTGCGGCAGTTTTTTTGTTCTTTTAATGCAGTTTTGTGCAGATTGCTTGTCATGATTGTTGTGCCGTACAAATTATGAACCGCTTTCGCGGCGAAAAAGGCTGCGTCGTGCGTGCTTCAATCTAAAGCGGCACATTTACAGACATTACCAAACTAGCACCGACTGCATTATTCCCAATATGTTTTGTTCGAAATTTGCAGATAGCTGTCGAGGAAAGAGTGGTCGAAACTTACAGTTTGAACGCGGCTCAACCTGACAAAGATGCTGTGTTTCAATTTTTTTTTTCCGTGCGCATTTCATCTGATGCGTGTGACCACAATTTTTGCTACCAGTCATTACAATTGTTCGAAGTGGTTATAACTTGTCTCTTAAGTAGTTACACGTATCAGCTGTTTCAAGGTTAACGGGCTACCTCTGTGATGGGTTGGTTTGTAGAAATAGTGTATGGAGGGGAAAAATACTTGCTTGCGGAGTCCATCACACCCACCCATGCTTGTTTTCTTTCGTAAATGTTGGTTTTATTTCTTGAGCCTAGTGGTTTGTTTGTGCAAACTTCAAATACCAAAAATTCAGGGTATGGGGGTTGCCAGAGGTATCTGGGGTTCCACGCCGATAATTTGAGGGGCTCCAGCCCACCTGGTGACCGAGTAATACACGCAGAGATATGTACTCCCCCTCACGAATATTTATAAGCAGCCCACTTGGGTTAGGTAGCCCCTCTTGACCTATTTTGAATGTTAAGTACCATATAAATCGAAAATTCTTCGATAATCACTGTTATTTCTTTGCCAAAACTTGTCACAATAGGCCAAAGTAAATAACGTGTACTGATATGCATGTGTGTGTGAACGGGATATATACGGTGCCAAACATAGTGCCAAATGATGTAAGAAGGATACCCAAAAAAAAAAACATAAGACACTCGAACCCTAGGGACTATAGTTGTGTACAACTTCAGAAGTCTGCGGCATTTCATTCTCGAGGGCAGCTGCATGCAAGCCGGCAGCCTCGTACATGCACTTTAACGTCATGAGCCAGTTGACCGGTGGCCCTGCCTTTGTGGAACATTGCGGAGTACATAAGCAGCACTATATTTTTTTAGTCACGGAGGTGATCGGCTCCCACGCTTCGGTAGTTTGTGGGTGGCCTCGCTGGACTTCTCAAGTTGTATTTGACTATAGACAGCATCCTAAACTTTCCTTGCATGTTGTGAGAGTAAGAAAGGGAATACAATGCCATGCCTGCTTCTTTCCCTGACAAATGCTGAAATTCACGATTTAGCACGTTGACAAAAGATATCGCTCCACATGCCCTTTCCATCAGGGCCTCTTGAGAAGGTAGGATAAGCATTTATTTTGACAGTGGTTGTGCTCGTTTTGGACAGCCACCTCAAGTCAGGAGAGCTCAGTCGTTAGCTGTCTCGTTGGGCTTGCTAAATGAGGTTTGATAGCGGGACGTCTGAAAGTAATCAGGATGTTGATAATTGCCGCAGGCAAAGTCTTGGCACGCTAGTACAGCCGAGCCCCATGCATTGGCCAATATGCCAGATCTTGTCAGTGTTGGCGATGTCGCCAATGGGGTCAGGCGTACTTAGGGGAGTGCCATGTACCAGTGGTTTGTATGGGCAGTGCCAGTAGAAGTTGTAGATGTTCTGTTCATACTGCTATTTGAGGTGTGGTCCCAGATATTGCTGGCAAACTTTTAAATACGGAGCATTCCTTAGTGGCATGATGCCGCGCTGCGGCGTCGGCGGTGGCGCCGTCTACACTCTTACTGTGCATGATCACGTCTCGTGCTGGCCTAGGAAGACACCCACAAAACTGTCGCCTTCTTTGCCCTTTCTCGGCTCACAAGACCGGTGCAGGCAGCGTCTCCTAGTAAGAAACTGCTCATGTTGCACAAGCGTTCACTGGTCACTCCGTATATGTAGGCACTGGGTCGCCCGTTTGGGTTCAGTCAAGGGCGTCTCCACTTGGCTCTCGCTTGACATTGAAGGCAACGCTTATCTTTCATTCAATAAATAAGCGTAAGAATGACGAAATAACAATTAATTTACGCATTCCCAAACCATACCTAATTACGCAACATTCATGCGATACCCCCACCACTCTGCGACACATTTACTTGAGTTCCCCCCTTGGGAATATGGGGGCAGCATTTTTTTAATAGTATTTCAGATCCTTGCATGTATTGTGTATTGTATCCTGGTTTCTCTGGGCTGTACAGATAGTTGTAGTTAATGTCCGCTTTGTGTCCTTCCTGATTAAAAACAAACAAACAAATTCACGCTAAAGGCCAACTGGAGCTAAATTTCAGTCTGTGTAATAATCCTTGTTTTGGGTAATGTAATATATAATGAAGCTTGCACGCAAAATGTTATGTTTAAACTATAATGGGAAGAGTTCGAAACTCATGGCATACATATAATCATTTTTGATAATCAAAGTGAAAAAAGACATCGCCACTATCACTTGCCAAAAAGGATGCATGAGAAAAGTGTAACCTGGAACGTGGTACTCCTTGGCATGGTTTCCAAGATGAGGTGTCAAGGCCCATGTTTTAGCAACACTCATCTACTTCAGCGCTGTTTAAAAGCTACTAACAAGAACACTGTACCAATAGGAGCATTGCGGCTTTGACAAATTAGTTTCAGTGTTACACTACTAGTTACTTATAGATAAGTTTTAACAAGATGAACGGTGCCATTAGGAGCACAGCGGCCTTGACAAGTTTGTTTCAGTGATACAGTACTAGTTACATTTAGATAACAGTTTTAGCTAGATGAACTTTCGTTGCAGTTGGCCACCATTTTAATGGCGGGCATTGCAGCCACTTCACAGTAGGCGGTGCATAGCCACCCAAATCTTCAACTTTCGTGCGCAAGCGCTGACTTTTTGGTGCGTCAGCGCCGTACGACGGAGCCAAGTTGCTAACAGAGCGAGAGTAAGCACATGCCCACGAGGCGTGCTCAGCTGGGTCCTTCTGTCTGCTTGGCTGTTTCTTCGTGAGAACATCGCCCTGCATTAACTCACATGAGACGATCTACATTTGTCAGCTTATCTCATGCGCGGGGGCATGCGACGTATCTGCGGATTTCATTTTCTCGGTTGCTTGCTCATCTTCAGAATATAACATTCGAACAAGATGCGTAGCCTGTTCGTCTAAAGTGAGTTAATGAAGGACGACGTTCTCACGACAGAACAGC
Organism: Rhipicephalus microplus; assembly: GCF_043290135.1. Taxonomy (NCBI): domain Eukaryota; kingdom Metazoa; phylum Arthropoda; class Arachnida; order Ixodida; family Ixodidae; genus Rhipicephalus; species Rhipicephalus microplus. Next base: position 162,550,496 of record NC_134702.1, read on the forward strand.
CAAGCAGACGACGGGTCCAGCTTAGCGTGCTTCGTGGGTATGCTCATACTCTCGCCCTTTTTGCAATTTGGCTCTGTCGTATGGTGCTGACGCACAAAAAAGTCTGCGATCGTGCACCATTGTTAAAGATTTGGGTGGCCGTACATTCGTTTATTTCGTCTCACGTTTGTTGCATGATTGCTCTCCTTTGCAGTGTGGCACAGCAACTGATTCTGATACAGGCTCGTTGAAACCTAAGACAGACCCTGTGAGTTGCATTAGGTGTCAAAAAGAGAATGCTAGGTCAGATTGCCCCGGTGCCTGTGCTCTGTGTTGGCACTCTTCACTTAGGTTACACCGGTACATCGAGCTTAATTACTTGAGTGACTACACTGCTTTCAGTCAGTGAGATGACTAATTTAGAGTGACAGTTAATCTGTGCCGTATTCTTTTAGCCGTAGTGCATATTTGTAGGCATCATAAGAATGCAGATTCATAATTGTTGTTTCTACAGTAAGAACAATTCATACCATGCCATTTTATTGCTCCATCGCATGTTTTACCTTGAGTGTAACGTCGTGGTATTACCTTGAATTTTTCTTTCGTGCTCCTGGAGATGCTAATTAGATGCACAAGAAGCCAGAAGGGCCATTGTACATTACATGCAGTGGAGGAATTTCTACTTGGTCTTTGATTTGATGTAGTGGCTGCTTGTTGTATGGTCAGTCAAGAGGCTCCAGATTTTTTTAACGTGATAGGGTTAAAGAGCTTGCTTTGAAGAAATTCTAGTGCCTGTGTCGGCGTCATGGTTGGGACCGAAAAATCATCATATGCGTGACCGGAAAATCGAGAATGATGTGAATCAAGTGATTAAATGATGAAAAACCCTGGAGTAAAGCGGGGACTGAACCACGGTTGTTAGGGTCTGAGCGGGGATCGAACCTGGGTCGTTTGCGTGGCAAGTAAATGTTCTACCAAACGGCCACACCTCTGCTTGTGAAACTAGTGAAAACAACTTTATCTGCTTAAAAATGCAGTAAAAGTAGCTTTCATGCTTCACAAACACACTCGTCTTGTATACATACTTTACGATGCAACATAAAATATTCCAGTAATATTGCTTGGTACAAGCGTCCATTGCCAACTGGCGTTAGAATATACGATTATCATAATGGCCTCTGCTTGAAAGCTGGTACCTCACTACAAAAGGCACACACACTACTACGCCTATTTCCTTAAGGCCACGTATAGTGAGTGCATAGCAAATTCGAAAAGGTTTCATGCACTAAGTGTTTGAAACGCGCACTAGAAACAGGATGTCGCTGTCGCATTTAACTTTCAAAGATGAAGCTTTGGGGTTTCCCAATTTTTTACACCCCCCAGAGGAGCTCGGCAATTCGTAGAGTAAACCGCAGTGATCAGGTTTTCTGAATATTACAGTGCTGTACCAAAGCCACCTAGAACAGGTTATGGCCTGCGCACTCCCTCCGTTACGTCACGCACCTTGCCCGAGTGGGCCACGCCTCGCGAAAAAGTTTGTCTGCTAGCTGTGCAGGCTCTACTCACTTTCATGCACAAGATGTGTGTGGGGTTGCCTTCCACTGGTCGCAGAGTGCTAATCACATATATGTACTTTTCTGCCAAGCGTGCAGATATAAATTTGAGGGCAAGTTATGTCAAACTAAGACATGCTAAAAGAAGCTTTCTTTATTGTGCCCGAAAGCCGTAGCGTTAGAAGTGTGCCAGAATATGATATGGCGCATTTCGATTTCCTTGAATGAAAAGAAATAAACTACGATCCAATATATTTCATTTATTCTAACGTGAATCTTCAAGACGTTGAAGGTAGCTTAAGGGGAGACGCTCCTCGAAAAAGTTTTTTTTTTATTTCTAGTAATAGAGACTTGAAAAGTTTGTTAATAGTATAGTTTTTCATGCAGATTTCAAATATGCAATAATTTTTTGTGTAGCTGCTATAATTATTGAGTTATGCCATAAACAATAGCAAAAAGTTATATTTTTTGCGGGCACTCTTTTATGTACTAAACTTTCAGTAAAAGCACTGTGTCTGATCTTATTTGACTCTTGGTAGATTTAAAAGTGCAAATATCTATATAGATATGTCACAGAAATATTGGAACCAAGAAAAAAAAATTGTATTGAATGACTTATTATTTTCAATCTCCCTTGAAACAATAAGCTAATATTTTCACAACTAATGCTGGTAGGCATTGCAATTTAGAGTAGATATTTGCATTCTGCATGTGTTGAAGAATCTGTGTGCCAAGTTTCGTTACTATACAATAAATATAAGTTTCTAAAAGGCTGCCCGGAAAACGTGAAACTGTCAGAAAAAATGAAAATGAGAAAAACAAGTTTGAAAGTTCGCAAAGTTGGCATTTATTAGGAAATCATTCTTTTTGCATCAAATTGGGGCACAATGAAAAGTACCTTGCCTTGAATGCACTGCAAGTGTCTAGAAGTCCCCTGCACCATAGCTTGGTCCTTCACGGCCCTTGCGGTTAGTGTCCTCAACACGAGCTCTCTTCGCTGTGTTGTGACAGTGTGCCCTCGCTTTTGCAGTTTGCTTCAGGTTCATCTTCCTGATGCGCATGACGTCACAGTGGTCACCATGTGTGGCCAGATCTTGTGAGGGGAGAATTCCAATGCCTTCGAGCACTTCTTCAAAGCCCCTGTGGCCTCTGTTGTACCAGAGTACAGCAAGAGCGGTGGCTGTCTCCACAGTTGTTCTGGAGGCGAACTTTGTTTTTGGACATAGCAGCCATATCTTGCTGTTCAGCGATTCGGCTGCATTCTGTGTCTTGCCATGAAGGCACCGAATAAGGAGTTTCTCCTCTGTAAGGCGCTTGTAGATAGGCATAATTGCCAATCCTTGGGCCTTCGTCAACAGTGGGGTGTGGCGTGGTGCAGGCTCCCCCAGTGCTTCCGCACGCTTGTGCTTGCACCACGAATTTGGTCCCGCGGGGCAAAAGCTGTGGCTACTGGCACCATCACTGGAGCAGCAATGAAAATATGATGCCCATATGGCAGTGTACATATTTTGGACACTGTCCTTGTTGCTCGTGATGGCGATCTTGTAATATGTTTGTAGTTTTATTATTGTCGCATCTTTCAGTTTTTCGCCTCGTGGCAGTGGCGTTGCCAATTTCCGTAGGGCAGTTCCCAAGCGCTTTGCAACGTGGTTCATGCATTCTTCTTTGTCAATGGGGGTGTCACAGTATACATTTGCCTCGCAGACTGCAGTGTAGGCCTTGCTGTCACCATCACTTAGGAAGCTGGTGAATCGCAGTGGAGTTTCATAAGACAAGGTCCTCTGCCATATATTGACAGCTGCCGCAGGTTCCATTGCATGGGATGAGCAGTCAGTGTTTTTTTGGCAAACTGGAAGATGAAAAGCTCGCCATATCTCTTCATCCTCCCCAAGGTCCCTGTGTATACTGCAAGCATGGCAGTAGTTCGAAAGAACTTCAAAATCGAGGCAGAGCCCCGTGTCCAGGGACACGACTGTGCCCACTCCATTGTGGCTTTTATGACCTCTTTTCTGCCAGGTGCCATCAAACATGACTGGCACATCTCTGCCGCTGACTGCATCCTTCGTGATGTTTCGTGCCTGGTGCAAGTTTTTGCTCACTGCCGTCATCGCCGCACCATGGAGCTTCTTGCAAATGCTGTTGAATGTCTTGTGATGCATCGGGCTCGGAAGACCGAGAATCGCACAAAATCGTGAAAGTTGGTCGTGGCCTGCGCCTATAGCGCGTGCTGCCAGAACTGCCTTCACGTTTACAGCAAAGCTGTCACGCGAGCTGCCGCTGTCAAAACGAGCGCTCGTTCCTTGGTCTCCGGCTGAAGCAGTACGTCTCGACGTGTGCGTGAACGAAAGTGCAGATTCAGGGCAATCAGAATTTTGACAGCACAGTTCGAGGAATGCCGAAAGTCCTTTGCGCTTTCCAGCTGCCTCTCGCACGCCGAGCTTCCGTTCGCGGCAGGTTGGGCATTGCGCACCCGCCACAAGTGCCGTCAGCGCATCGATTTCGCAAAGCAGCATGTTCGCAGTAGCAGCATCTACCGGTCTATGTTCACTCTCGAAGAATCCAATCTTCCTTTGGGATGCACTGACGAATTCCACGGCAGCGGCTATTTCACAACCACTGTCGCAGGGTTCGGTGACGGTGTTAGGCCTATCCGAAGTCGGAGCGTCGGGGCGTTGGTCGGGGGCGACATCGTCGTTCGCTGTCGCTTTGCGAAGCGTCTGACGCCGTTTCCCTCGATACTTGTGGCGAGTTCTGAACTTTCGATTATCTGAACTGCACTTCTTCGGGCTTGCCATGACGCAAAAATGCAGAGAAACACAGAAAAACTCGATCGCGATGTCCGAGACTTCGCTCTTTTGCCGGAGAGATAGGAGGGGGAGGAGTGTGGAGCGCACCGCCGTCCAATGGCGGCCTCGCGCTGTGTGCCGCGATATACAAAACGCGTGACGTACGCGTTGTTTTTCTCATTTTTTGTTTATTCTGCGTGAAGGCATGAGACTGGCTACTAGTGGATTATGAAGGATACGGCCTTCGCAGCATGCGTGCACGATTGCAAATGGCGGCCAACGCGTCGTTTTCGCGACAGGACGACGCGAACTTCGCCGTTTTTCGCGACTTTCGCGCATTTCTCGCGTCACCGCTGCCCACTTGGAAGCATTTTTTGATAATTTCTCGTGCGAATTTCAGCTTGATATTTTCAGAAGTACTAGATTATAGTCCAAGGATGCCAATACAGCCGGAAAAAAAAAAGCGAAAATTTTACGGAAAACTGCGACTTTTCGACCCGCGTCTCCCCTTAATTGAGCGTTTTCAGTTTTCTCTTCAGTGTTGCGCCCTTCTTTGCCGCCGTTAACTTGTTGGTTTTCATTTGGATGTAGTTTTTCAGTAAGGTGTTGGCGGCTGCCCACAAGATGTTGTGAAGCACTGTTTCTGGATGATGTCCTTTGCAACAAATGTCCAAATCTTCATTGTCAATTAAAAGATGCTTCACCACACTGAGAAGAAGCTGCCTTTGGTGCCGTGCTGCATGAAACCGGGCGGTGTTCTCTTTCGAGGTCAGCTTTTCTAGCACGATTTGTGTGTGCAGAACAGCTCTTATTACTACTTGTTGGGGAAATTTTAGGGCCCCTCTTGTGAGGCCTTCGATTAGCATATCATCAACCATTGGTATATCCCTATCTTGTCTCGTAATGTTGGCCGCACAATCTTCACAGGGAATTTTCCTGAGAGCGGCTTGGGCGCAGTAATCTGCAACATACACTATTGCAGGCAAGCTTTCCTTTTTTGATTTCACGTCCTCTTCAGTCAACTTGATGCCATATTCTTCTATCACTTTGGCTGCATCAAACACAATACTGCTAGGTTGGGAAAAACCAGCGAGTTCTGAAGCCTCAGTTTTGCTTCTGATTCAAATATTTGTTGGACGGAAATATGGTAGTTGGATCCACATAGCCGACGGTAACGACCAAACCTCTCCTCGAGGCTGTCTGTCTGAAACTTTGCAAGCAAGGCATATTCAAAACCTAGCTTCTCCAGGCAATACCAACTGACTTCGATCAAGGAGTACGACGTGAGACGTAGCGCCGAGTGCGTCTCCGTGGTTAACAGTCCTGCACGGCCAGGGTCAATCTTAAAGTTTTTCCAAGTGTCCAGCCACTCTACAAATGCATTAAGAAACTGCAGCTGCATGTCCTCCATACTTCTTACGGGTGCTTGAAGAGGATTTCTTAGGTGCTTGCCTTTCAATGGTGTTTAAGTGTTCACAACGCACCACCACTTGTGTATTAATTCAATAAATTCAGCAGTTTCTCGGGCACAACTCAAACCAAGCTTTGCACCATAAATTTTTAGTGCTTCTGCAATAAATGGACTGATGACTTTCAGTGCTAGCTTCACGTTTTGTCTTTCGATGTTAGAGGGGTTCAAAGCCTTATAAGTAAGTCGGTATCCAAGCTTCGAGAGATTGTGTTGCTCGGAAGCATACAGTTCACGAAGTGTCTCAAATGTTGCTTTCTTCACTTGCACCTGTGATGTCGTACTCGAAAATTCGGGATAAAAAATGGAACAGCCTTCATTTTTCTGGTTCAACCAGTTGTTACGGATGCACTTTAATAAATGCACGGTATCGACAATAAAAAATAGCGGCCTTGAATTGTCTGCTGGATGTGGGTACACAATGTCTATTGTGTTGTTTTTTGAAAACAATGACATTACTTTTCGGTTCACAGCATTGTTATCAGTGATAACGGAAATTACTGTAAGTCCCGCTTTTTCAAGACCCAAAATTACTTTTTTCAGGATGTCGTGCAAATGGCTGGCTTCAATGCTGAAAACAGGAAGGATGTGTACCACAACTTTGTGCGCAGAAAGCAATGAATTTGTCATGAACACGTGTGCTGTTTTTGCCGCTTCAGAGGAATTCGATGCCGTCCCTGTTAATGAGCCACCCTTATACTCAAAATATTGCTGGGTGTGGATTTTATCTAACATGAGCGTTACGACTCTTTCGTGCGGCTTTAGAAGGCTCACTTTTTTTGTAATGTACTGCAAAAAGCCTTCATCGCTTTGTTTGTTTGCAGGACTTGCATTGTACTTGCTGCACAGCCTTAATATTGTGGAAGGATGAGGTAACATTAATTTCCCAGTGTTGCGAACGAATTTGTATGCGTGAGGAGAGATTGTATGAAAAATGCTAGCTAATATAAGAAGATCTGAAGAATATCTCATAGCTCCTCGCTCTTTAAGTAGAAGGTGCAACTGTTCCTTCATAAACTCGAGCGCTTCTACTTTCTCTTCTGGTAGGAGGTCACCATCAGACAGGTCATCAAAAATAGAAAAAATAATGTGGAAGCAGGCTTTAAATTTTTCTTCTTTTTCGCAGACGTCTAGAGCATTGAAATGCTCCACACTTTCAAAAATAGTGTGCAAGCTCCGAATGTCCTCTAGTTTTTCAGGAATGGGAACATCAGCAATGTGCAGCTTCATCTTTTTCCAGTAGGCAGAAATGTGCAATTCATCGGAAACAACCACAGAACGTTCCACCTCTGGAGGTAGTGTGTTACTCTGAATTTGCAGAAACATAACTGCAGCTTCCGTGCTGCTCACTATCCAATAGTCCGACAACTTAAGTTATGAGAGTTGTGACACGAGCTGCTCGAAAGATGCCACTCTATTCTTGCGTTCCTCCTCTTCGTGCGAAACAAGCAACATTTGAATGCCCTTTTGTAGCTGGTCTGCCTCACGGTGCTTCCGTTTTGCGTCAGGCTCCTTGCGAACGGGAGCACAGTCGGATAGGTAAGCGGGGCTGTTCGGAAACATCGTCGGCACTGCATGTTCAGTTAGTCGAGTAAGGCTCATCGGAACTTCTATAGTCTTTCCGTTGCTATCCGTGTAAGTGGTGGTAATCCTCAAATACTCTGCTTTGAAATGAAGTTCGCAGACCTGTGATATGCAAAAGCAAAAAGAATGTTTTAAAATATTTTAGCTACATTTTATATATGTTTTTCTGCCTGATTACATTCTAGAACGTTATAATTAGCGAGGATTGAGATCTGGAGCGACGCTGCTCCGTAATGCACTGCACTAGCACAGATCTGCGACACAGAATTCGCTTTATGTGAAGGTTTGTCGGTAAAAATTTTAAATTCTTACGTTCGGATCACGCAGAGTGTCGATGTTGACGTCCTTGCGACGAATAGCACGTTTCCATTTTATCCTGCGGTCGTCTCTAGGGAAGGAGAACAAGCGGACCTTCGGTCCACCGTCATAATTTCCACGACAGTTCGGCACGCAGCAACGACCCATCCTGTGAACTTCCTGGTAATTTCACGCGAACAAACTTCACTGCTTGGACTCCAAATTACACAGCCAGGGCCAAAACTTGCACATATCTCCGAAGAACGTCCACCAGCACTATTTCAAAATTCTTGTGCAGCGTAGCACCTCGCTTTGCCAGGGTCAAACAAGTTCTAACAGGCTCGCCCTAACGAAGGGAGTCACTGAGCCTGCATTCCCCAACCGGTCCTCACAATGCCCACCAGTTCGTCGGGCTAGGTGTGCTGACGTCAGACAAGGAAACGAAGGGAGTGAAGGGGCCTTGCAAATTCTAGGAGGCGCTGGCTGTACGCGCGCAAACCCTCCATTAAAAAAAAAAAGATTCCTACGCGCTTTTCCTATGCCTGACCAATACTCCTTTCATGTGCAGGGACGCGAAGTCACTGATCAGCGACTTGATGTGGCACGCAGAACATCGATTGGTCTAAACCACTCCCGATGACGAGCTATGCCTCCCCCCCCCCTCCCTGTGAAAGAGAAGGGTGGTGAGGCCATGCGAAAATTTGAAATCAGCTCCAACCGATTTTCTAACCCTTGTAACTTCCTTATATATCACGTAGTAGTGAAATTCTTGTGGTAGCATCTTCACAAAGCAAAAGTGCACATATTTCTCTTTATAACAATATTTAAACCTTGGGGTTATTGACTGGCTTTTTAAAAGGGTACTGGTACAAAAATTGCAGAGTGCTGTTTTTTGGCAGTGAAAGACCAAGCCTTCAAAGCCTAGGAAATCTACTGCTAAGTGTGAGTGCACCTTAAAAAAGTAATTATATTTTTGTTTTTAAAAGCTAGTTTTGGCTCCTACTGTACCCTGACATCACAGCAAAGTACAAGTTTCTTGTCACGTGCTCACGCCATATATTGTAACGTCGTCATGGCTACTTTGCGTTGGGCTCTGTTGATGATGCACAAGCAGCTATTTTGAATGTTTTGGTGATGTGCAAGTCGCTATTTTGGAAGTTTTCGTACCTGAGGTTATCGCAACTAGCCATCCTGTTGCGGGGAGTCACCAAAATTAGCAGTGTTGCACGCTGTCATGGCAGTTTCGATGTCTGTACATTCCCTATAGGAAAATTAGGTTTAATATAAAAATAAAATATCACTATTTGCTGAGCTTCATACTTGCTCATAGCCGCTTCTGTGTCTCAATTTGCATAACTGAGTAAACTTGGCTTCCAAAAAAAAAAAAAAATAAAAGGTGTCAGTACCGCTTTAAGGATTTTGTATGGAGTTTGCTTTGAGGAAGGACAAGGGAACTGCCAAATGAAAATGAACAATGCTGTTTGTCAGTTTCCATCGCATCTATCACGTATGATGTCGTCTGGCTCAAATTGTTTCAGCCAGAGGGATAGACTCGTGAAGGGGGACACCTTGTGGGGCACAAATGTACAACCTGCCCTGCCGCCGTGGTCTAGTGGCTAAGGTACTCGGCTGCTGACCCGCAGGTCGCGGGATCGAATCCCGCCTGTGGTGGCGACACTTTCGATTGAGGTGAAAATGTTGTAGGCCCATGTGCTCAGATTTGGGTGCACGTTTAAGAACTCCAGGTGGTCAAAATTTCTGGAGCCCTCCACTATGGTGCGTCTCATAATCATATGGTGGTTTTGGGACTTTAAACCCCACATATCAATCAACTAAAGTACAACCTTCATTGCACATGCACAGCAAACAATTACCCACAAAGGAATAAAGCTAACAACAAACATATAGTTCCCCAAAAAGAAAGACTGTGCACATCCTAGCATTCGAGACTCCTACGCGCGTCCCTATGGTCCCACTTAGCAACTAATGTCTCTAGAATGAATGTCTTAGAACTAATGTCTCTATAAGGTGTTGGTGGCTGACGCTGGAGGGGTGCTCATTGCGCCTGTCCATGCTGTTGATTTTGCTAGTGTACTCCGTCAACGAGCCGACGTACACGACACCGTTTCCATACAGTAGTGGAGCTCATGGTGCCAGCAGGATCTCGGGGCACCTACAAGACTGCTCTGGCCCGTGTGCCGTGGACATGGCAGGCGGGTGTCCGCGAGCCTGGGCTTGCTCGAGGTCCGTGGCGTGACGCTGACCTGTTCTGGCCACTCACTACACCCCTTGCCAGCTGGACGACCGGAGCACGAAGACAGTAGCCCCTTGAGGTACAATTTTTGGCGGCTCTCGAAGCGTTCCCGTCCTGGGACAGTATCGAGGCTGCAACTACCACCCACCGTCTTTTCCGTCGTTTTCTGCCACCTTCCCTCGTGCGCGCGCTTCTCTATTTTTTTCTTTCAATTTGTTCTCTTTCTAGTGTGCTTTGCCTCTTTCTTTTTTTTTCTTTTTTTTTGCTCTTTTTCTTGTCATCCCTGACAATGGCCTCCCACTTTTTGAGTTTTTGGCCGCTAAAAACTGCATTCTCAAAGGTCACCATGCGATACATCCCTTCGCTGCGTTTCACCGCCCCGACACTTCACTGCATCATCACCGCACTTCCTTGCACTACACCACACGTTTTTCCACTACACCACATTTCGCTGCACATCATCAACACTTCAGTGGACGTCCCGGACACTTCACTGTGTTTCATTCTCCTTTCTCTGCAATGTCATACACAACCCAAATATTCAAAGGAATACCAATCATTTGCTCTGGTAGACATGTTATTGCCCAATTTAGCTCTGTTACACTCAATTAATCATTATCGTTGTAAGAAAAAATAGGTTTTGAACTATACACTGGAAAAAAAAAGAAACTGCCTGATGACTTTCCACAACAGATCACATACCATCTGTCTCAAGTTCACAACCAACCAAGCTGTTTACAAACTACTTAATTTCATTGTCCATAGTCTCGACTCCTTAATAAGCAACCGCTCATTCACCTGAACGCTCATGTTATAGCGCTCTATACCAAACGAATGGTAGATTTCACTGGCTCACAAGACCCATTTAAGGAAGACGTCTTGAAGCGTGTTCTGTGCGACGCGTGTCTACACGCCCGCATGAGAACATCAAAACGCTCAGCGCACTTCCAATACGTGACGCTGGAGTTGTTCAATCTGATGGCAAGGTGTTGCCTCCATGTACGTCTAGACTGAAGCATCCGAACAACGCCTTTCTGCACAAGAACTTCTTCGCATGGCTCATGAGATTGTACCATACAAATACATTTATGTGAAGAGGCTTGGGCAACCCTAGACACCACACAAAACGAATCAGGTTCTTCCCTTCTCACACAGTCATGTCCTTGCCCTTGCCAACTTGTGCCATCCTCAAAGACTGTGGCTGTGCCGTGAGGCCACGGCAAGGCTCAAGACTAACATTACAGAGAGAATCTGTCTCAGTCATGCAAAAACTGTTTTCAGCAGACAAATCTGCCCCTGTATTGCACTCCTTGCAGTCAAACTTTATATCTTTACCTCTGGCCAGCTTAAACCGCAGCTGCAAATCTTCATATTCAAGTTCTTTCTGCGCTTTTTTTTTTGAGCCTTTTAACTTCAAGCCTACCCTTCTTTTCACTCGTCTCCTGTTTCATCAGCTGCTGTCTAGCTTCTGCAATGCTGTTAGAAACAAGTAACTGCAGTTTCTCGTCTATAATCTCCATTTTCCTCATCAAGTTAATATAAGCATGCTCATCTGCTCCTTAGCTTTCTCCGCTTGCTCTATTGCAGTCTCCTATGCCTTAGCACGTTCTTCTGTCAGTCTGTTTTGCTCCTGGCGGTAAAGCTCAATAATGCCTGCCGTAGACAAACCTGTGGCATGTCCAGCTGCCAGTAACCGTTCAAGGTCCATCCCGCCCCTCAAAACAGTCCAGGGCACGTGACGAATTCAAATTAATCCTGGGCAGAATCGTCAAACGTCACTTATAAGGTCTCCCGGCTCGGTTTGTTTGAGCAAGCGGAATGGGCGCAAGAAGAGGGTACACAGGTTAATTGCACGATAGGGCAGCTGCGCGACCGATAGCCGTCACCTTCCAATCTGGTGTTCATATAGATGCGTACTGACTTGGAAAAGGGGACACACGTATGACGTTACTGCAATGCGAAGTAGTACAGTAAAACCTCATTAGTTTGAAGTGCCTCCTAATTTGAAGGATTTCTGCAGTCCCGTATTTTCCAATTTGAAGCAGCGGCTGGCACCAGTCCAATTTGAAAACTTTGGGTGCCATGTGCCAGTTCCAGACACCAATTTCACCACGAATCTACGGCAACGACGGCCAATAATTGCCACAAGGCAATGGAACGTATCGATACTAATGAGTGGCAGCAGAAGCACCCCAGTCTCGCTACTTCTAGCGAAAAAATAGAAAGAAAAAAAAAAAACAATTTCGTGGTCAACCAAAACGTGCGCCTGCTGAAAGTGAACCGTGCTTCACTGCAACACAGCGGCCACACGCGGGCAGCTTATTGCATGTTTCTCGCAACCTCAGCGAGTCATGGTTTACCCATTCTTTCTGGGATTGTAAAGCAATTAATAGAGAACAGTTTAGCGGGAATCGCAATGTATGCGAACGTCCGATTGCCGGTTGCTCCAGCAATTCGCGTCTTTGCACTGCTGGTGGAGTTTTTGCCAGCAACACCTACTTCGAAAGTTTTAAAGATCATTTTTTCCAGCCAAAACACATTGTGAGCTGCGTCATACTGGCCATTAATAAATTCATTATTATAACACAAAGTGTGTGTGAGTGGTCGCATCATGATGTGCTGATAAGCGAGGAGCAGACGACATGCTGCGTGCTTGTCACTACTGTGTTGCAGGGAAGATGTCTTGTTTTCTGCAGGTCCACATTTCAGTCGATCATGACCGCGTTTTCTTCTTCTTTTTTTTTGGCGGCAGCAGTAAAGCCATCCTTCCTCTATGTTCGCGGCAAAATAAAGACCAGGTATTGCTGGAAAACATAACCTTTAGAGCCCCAAGCTAGCCAGCAGAGCAAACTACGAGCACCGATTACTTCGAATAGTTCCAAGTTTCTTGCATCCCACTTTTTGTATGTTCTGTTAATTCGAAAACCTGCTTAATTCGAAGCTTTCTCGTCGCCCCAGTGACTTCGAATTAACGAGGTTTTGCTGTACTTAGTGTGTGGATTTTTGCCTGTGTATATGCTTTCTTGTATTAGCTACCCGTATCGTTCAGGGGAATGAAGTGTGTTTTTGTGCAGGGTCCCCCCCTTCTTGCATCCATTCTGCTTGCTCAAACAAACCGAGCCGGGTCACATTCTACATGACAGCATGTTTTATTGCTTTCATTTGGACTTTTTCGCTTTACACAAGGGCAACAACTTGGTGGCAACAAATAAGCCACTGGAATAGGCTCTATTGTACGGCACACGTCCATGCAGTCTTTCTTGAATGTTCCCAATTTACAGTTCCCTATTACACCCTACCTTGTTAACTAAAGGAACTTTGAACACTTGATTATCGATGTCAGAAGCAGTTGTAACTCATAAGTCACCCACCATGGTAGGGTATGATTCCCAGCCATGGTTGTCACATTTTGATGGGGGTAAAACAAACAAACACTCATGTGCTTAGATTTAGGTGCACATCAAGAACTTCTACAGGTTGAAGTTAAGAGTCCCCCACCATGACATGCCTCGTTCTCATATTGTGGTTTTGGCACATAAAATCCTAACAGTTAATATTATTATTATTAGTGTAATATTATTGGCATATAGGTACATAAATGAAGTATGCATTTCCCCCATTAAGTGTAATTGAAAAATTCAGTCTTGGGGACCTGCCAACACAATTGAGAAGCTCGCCTAATTTTTGAGACTCCAGCATTCTCCAGTAGTCTCACGCTTTTTTCCCCTTTTATCCCAGTTTCTGTTCAACCGCTAGAAGTGCATGTAATGCCCAGTTTTCAACCAGTTCATTTGTCTGCTCATAGACTCCAGAGGAATTTTTACCTACTGTGTACTTTTTTTTTTCCATGGAAATTGCAGTGCAGTGTTCATGAATTGAAACATGACAGTTTATGGTTAAAATGAACACAATTCCTGGCATCTTCATTTCGTATCACGTTATTGTTACTTCGACTCAAACGCTTACATCAGAGCCAACATTATCTTTAGTGGCCCGAATAATAACATGTGATGATTGTACATGCTCGTCACTATACAGTTTAACCTTACTTTGATGAATTCGCAGTGTGCCACAATTAGCACGTTATAACTGCTATTCTGCTATAGCCACAGCTGGCATTTACTGCAAATATGTGGTGTACTTAGTTAAAACAAATAGTGTGCAAAATGGCATGACCTCATACAGTGGCACATAACAATATTACAGACTTCCAGAGAAATGGAGGATAAGTCGTGCACTTAACTTTATTGCACTTCAAAATAACAAACCAGTCACTCACGCAGACTTTACTATGAAGTCTGTAATTGGATGTCGGTGCTCTTTCCTGATGCAAACAATGGCCCGCTTTGCTGCGGCTGCTATGTTCACGCCATCTTTGTCACACTTAGAGCGATGAAGTGGCCTGCCGTGTGCGACAAGAGGCAGGTGGGAAGGGCTTTTTGCGTGTGTTGCTGCAGGATGCTTGATAGGAGTTTCGTGCTGCTAAACACAGTGGTTCCATTGTGCAATATCTCACAACTGTCTTGTGCACTGTCGTGACATTGGCTTAAAGTGTTATTTCCTTACAAAGTTTGTCCGTGGCAGGCATATTTTGCCTTGTTGAAATGAGACTTAAAATACATCGGGTTATGGGAGGAGTTTCAAGTAGAATTGTGATTTGGTCGTTATATCCATTATTTCGTTATAGCAAATTGCGTTATAACTAGGCTTAGCAGCACTAGAAGTGTACATGCACTGTTTTAGTTCTAGAAGCTCTGCTTGTGGGTGTTCTTGCTTTTCACCCCTATCAATGTGCAGCTACTGTGGCCCGGAATCAAACCTGCACCATCTTGCTTTGCAAGACACTGTCATAGTTGCAAAGCCACCATAACGAGTCATGTGCACTATATACTCAGCAGGCTTAAATTTCTAGACAGTAAAGACTACTTAGCATTCGTAGCCTGCAACATCAAATTTGATACTGATATATTGGGTTTAACGTCCCAAAACCACCAAATGAAATTCCAAATGATCAAATTCTCAATCCCAAGAGCAGTTTAAGCCGACCACTAACAAAAACCTATCATCATCGTATACCACACAAGCCCTCTTCGTGCTCCTTTTTCTTTTCATCCTCTTCGTCATGTTTTGTTTGGCTCTCAGAACATGCGCCCTGATTGGTTCAATGTGGATTACAGTAACTGTGTTGGGTGGGAGAATGAGTGCATGAAGAGAAGAAAAAAAAAAGAGAAAGGAAAAATAGAGAAAAATGAAAGGCAAGAAGCATGAAAAAAGAAATAGATATAGAAAAAAACGGGCACATGAATACATAGAAGCAAGACGGAAAAAGGAAGAGGTAGATATAGAGAGGCGTAAATAAAAGGAAAAAACGGGTGGAGATAGAAAAACATAAACATTGAGAAAGAGACAGAAAAAAAAAATGAAGAAAATCAAGGCAAACTGCCTAGTCCACACCGACTTCAGGCTTGTCACCACTAATGCAGAGTTGCCTTAGTTTGTTATGCACTCTGTTCAGTTAGCATTCAGTGCCTTTCGTAGGGTTGCTAGTAAATACATTGTCTCCCAGTAACTAACATGTACAATGAGAGGATGTACTCCACTCGCATCAACCAAATCAGAACCAGAAAATTGTCTTTATACAGTGGAACTTCGACTATATGTTTCCCCGCTTCGCGACGATCCGCATTGTAGGACGAATCGGTTTTTTCCTGGCAAAATCCCCATAGAAATAATGTGTTAGAAACCCTGGTTATAAGACGTAGTTTTGTGCCAACCCTGTATCTTAACGACGACTCTCACATTCTGCCCCAAAGAAAAAGAAAACCTGTAGAAACTCGCATCAAGCGGCGAAATATGAACTTGGGTTTTGACAATTGTAAAAGTAGAAAGTTAGAATGTCTTTTTAGAATGGAATATTTATTCTCCTGGAAGTTCATGCGCTTCTACATACGCCTCAATCGTGCGCGTATGGATCCGGGGTCGTTACCTAGTCAAGCTTTCTCCACACAGTGTAGCTTCAGCCAGCCGAAAAGCTGATATTTTTGCGTTTTCGGCTCATATAAACTTTTTCTGGTTAACATATAGCTGATCTGCCTTCGTTGCACTCGCAGTCACAGGTTTATGCATGCAGAAGGGCTCGACGCAGCTATTTTCACCGTGTAAAATTACGTTCACTTGTCGTCAACATTCATAATAAGAGCGGGACACCACTAGTTGCACTTCACAGGGCAACAAATTACAGTGCGCACAGCTCTGTCACGCACGAAGGCATTCTATGCAAACTCGTCGTCCGTCGTCCTTATGTGATAGCTATGACACTGTTACTGACTCTTTCACAGGAGGCTGTTGGCAATGCGGTTTCAGTTTCGTTAACATGAACTGGCAGTTTTTGGACGCTACTTATCGGTAGAAAGATGCTCATTTGATTTGATTTTTTTAGGGTTGAGAATAAATATTCGCTTACACCTTCTCCCACTAAGCAATGCTACCATTAGTTGTCACTGACAAGAATATTTTTATCTACATTCTTTGAAGAGGCACAGGGTGTGCTCTAATTAATATTATTAATTAGAGGCACAGAGAGCCACAAGGTCGTGCTATAAATAATATTATTAATTTGTGCTGCTCTGCACTAGCACTATGCTCATGGGTCCCGCCGCAGCGATCTAGTGGTGAAGGTACTCCGCTGCTGACCCGCAGGTCACGGGATCAAACCCTGGCTGTGGCGGCTGCACTTTTGATTGAGGCAAAAATGTTGTAGGCCCATTTGCTCAAATTTGGGTGCACGTTAAAGAAGCCCAGGTGGCAGAAATTTTCGGAGCCCTCCACTACGGCGTCTCTCATAACCATATGGTGGTTTTGGGACGCTAAACCCCACATATCAAATCACTATGCTCATGGCCCTAATCACGCCCAGCTTTTTAAATCTTAAATAAATGAAAAAAAAAAATATAAATTTTTTTCTCGTAGCTGATCGTGCTTAGGGAAACTGTTTATAAGTCTCTATAAAGTACTTATAATTTCTTTAACTAGATCGGAACAACGGTCTGTGACATCCCCGCGTATGTGTTGTTTTTCAGCCGTCGTACTGCCTTGCCTGTTGTTCACCTTTGGATTGCTCTGCCAGGACACTGCAAGGTGAAATTCACTATGTAAGACGCTCTTTTAGTGCTACTTCATTCACCTTTTCTCCTTTGCGGGTTCATGCTGCACTTTTTAACGTAGCATGTTTCCGAGGTTCCCCGCGACATACCTGCCGACTCTCCCGCATTGTCCGAGAGACTCTCGAATTATGACCTAGTCTCCTGTTTGTACGAATGCTATCTCGAATCTCCCGAAAAGTTACCATCACAGCAGATGGGCTTTTTTTTTGTTCTTTAATCACGCTAGTATACGTCAGCCTTTCCTGCTGGGACTGTTGCGGTGCTGCGGAAGATCACAAGCCACTACGTTTCTGTAGTTCATTGTAACCACACTGCCGAGTACCGCTATGTAGGCACCGTAGTACCGCGCATCTGGACGGAAGCAGGTGGCCGCGAGGCCCGCTCTCCACCACACGGAAAGAAGGTGAGGGAAAAGGTACCACAACTTTCTATTTGTCTGCCTTGGCCTCCGCATTTTTGCACTAGGCCCACACTGGTTGCCTAGTCGTCAGTTTGTTACGTGCTTTTGGGGTCGCATGTTTCCCCGAGTTCAGTTGGAAAGTTGATGGCGGTGTCAAAAGCAAAGTACTTGCAAGTGTTTCTGGACTTGTACACAACTGAGTTTCCGTCCTTTGCGACTTTGCGAATAGGGAGAAAGTATAGGTTAGTATCACGTGTGCCTTTGATGCAAGTGTTTTGCACGGTGGCAAAGCTGACATTTCGCTTCACAGAAGCATCGGAATCACGTTCGTGCTGGGGAATGGCAGGACATTGGAAGGTCCTAAAAGAGCAGGGAAGACCATGCGATCTGCACAGAATGCCTATTCATGGGCTTTCTTATGGAATACTACCTGCCACTGAGCGTAAGTTATTATGCAGGACCGTTGTTGCGGAAAGTGTTCTAGAAGTGCGAGGACGCCTAGCAATACGAGTGCCGACGTATGAGTGCCGACGTACATTTAATAACATCCGCTATCTTCGGGTAAATGGCTGCAGATATCGAAAACACAACATATGGAGGCTGTGTAATGCGCTTCATTCATAACGACAGTGCGCCGCTGATGTCTCTCTGTAATTCCCGATATGAAAAAAAAAAAAAAGCGACTCCCCCCTTTCTACTTTTTCATTGCGGTCTCCCGAATTTAGGTGCTGCTAGGTTGGCAGGTACCATTTACAAAAGCCAGTGCTATAGAAAGAAGCAGAATTTGTAAGTTTATGAAAATTCTAGTTGTGTGCATGCTTGAGATGATCATGCTTGTTATGCAGTGGTACCCAGCTTATTTCTATAACAACATACAGTGATAGAGAAATTATGTTAATTTTGTGGCCATTGTTTATTTTTGTGATTAGAAATTCGCACACGTGCAGGTTTGCCAGGAGTACCACTCTTCTCAGCCAGAAGTGTCAGCAGCATTGGAGCGTACGTGCGCTGTCCCAAGACTACTTGACTATCATGTAATGTAGTATCTTCACTTCGGCATTCTTCGCCTTGCCACGGTGGTCTAGTGGCTATGGTACTCGGCTGCTGACCCGCATGTCGCGGGATCGAATCCCGGCTGTGGCGACTGCATTTCCGATGGAGGCGGAAATGTTGTAGGCCCGTGTGCTCAGATTTGGGTGCACGTTAAAGAACCCCAGGTGGTCAAAATTTCCGGAGCCCTCCACTACGGCGCCTCTCATAATCAAATGGTGGTTTTGGGACGTTAAACCCCACAAATCAATCAATCAATCACTTTGGCATTGTTTTTTTTTTCTGGTACTAAATGTGTGTCTTCAAATGGTTTGGGAAACGCCTTGGTGCAATGTCAGAGCCACTTGCATAATTATCATGACCACCATTGTAAACAATTAGGGGATATTGAAGGGACACTAAAGAGAAACAATGGGATGTCTTACATTGATAAACACACTCTGGAAACTCTAATGTCATAAGTTTCACTGTCATAAGTTTTTATTAGTGAAGAAAATCAAGGTCGAAGTTCATTTTTGAATTTCTCGTCGGAATAACAATATTACTGACTTCCAGAGAAATGGAGGATAAGTCGTGCACTTAACTTTATTGCACTTCAAAATAACAAACCAGTCGCTCACGCGGACTTTACTATGAAGTCTTTAACTGGATGTCGGTGCTCTTTCCCGATGTGGTCCTCAGAGCTTAACCCATATATGCCCAAACTAAGAAAACATGAAAAGACAAATATTTTTTGTTACAAAGAGGACACTGGCACTCTTAGCAAAAGATACAGGTTATTTTATTTACACTCACTTCAAGGCAACACTATTTTCAAAGCTGTCCTACATGTAGGACACTGGGCTTTAGGGGTGCTATGTGGGGGTGTGGTAGACCTTGAAGCACTTCACGTGCACACCCACGTCGTACTTCTCGCAACGAGTTGTTGTCTTCTCGTGGCAATGAGCGCACCTTGTCTGCTTGGCTTGAGGAATAACAATATGATCAGTGCGGTCAAAACGACTGACTGCTTGAATGGCGGACTGGCGGGCTTTTCCACGGGAGGGCTTGCATCCATATTTCTTCAGGTAGGCCATAGCAATAGACCTCTGAAAACAAAGATGCCCGATGTTCCCATTTTTCAGCTTATACAGCTGCAAAGCATTGTTCACGGATGCATCGAGAAGGTAGGTAAACAGAGATGGGTATCACTTTTTTC
Organism: Rhipicephalus microplus; assembly: GCF_043290135.1. Lineage (NCBI taxonomy): Eukaryota > Metazoa > Arthropoda > Arachnida > Ixodida > Ixodidae > Rhipicephalus > Rhipicephalus microplus. The sequence goes on from NC_134702.1 coordinate 162,570,228, forward strand.
TTCTGATTGGCCGTCCGGTATTTGGAGATGTTTTGGTCCATTCTGTCTACACCTCCCATGTTGGCATTGTATTTAGCAATCAATAACGCCTGGTTTACCACAACTTTTGCCTTTTTTTCTCTAGAATATCGTTTCACCTGCTGCGTTGGCTCCGCTCCATGTGCATTTGAAACAACAGTAACGACACTATTGTCCACCCAACGGCACACAATTACTTCACTCTCACTGTCCACTCTGTAATCGAATGTGCCTCGTTCTTTACCTTTCATACTCTTTTGTATTGGAAGTGGACATTTTTCAATCCTGTTTTCACGGACAGTTCCAGTGCACTTCACGCCCAAAGTGGTGAGTTTTCGAACAAGCTTCAAGCTCGTGAAAAAATTGTCAAAAAACACGTGAAAACAAAGGTCAGTTTTAGACTTGAGCCTGCCAACCATGTCCACCACAACGTAACCTCCGAGACCAAGGTCATTTTTGCTTTCAGAGGCCACGCCATATTTTTCTTGGTAGGACTCAGTTGACAACAAGTAGCCGAGAGGTGTGCACAGGCACCACAGCTTGTATCCAAATCGAATTGGTTTTCCTTTCAAGAACTGTTTACACCCGGGCTTTCCGAAATATTCACACATGCTTTCGTCGATGCTGTAGCATTATGAAAGTGGTGCGTACAAAAGAAACTTCTGATTCAGAAGCTTGAATAATGGCCGCATCTTGGCAAATCTGTCATCCTGAGGCAGGTTGTTGTTGTCGGCAACATGCAGATTCGAAAATATTGCTTCGAAACGGTTACGCCTCATGAAGTTCGCAACAAGTTCGTTGTGGCAGTCTTCAGAAATTTCCCACAACATTCTCCAGCGAGGTACAGGCACGTACCCGCTAAGAAGAAGCACGCCTATGACACACTTCATTTCTTCTTCTGTCACTCCTAGGCTCCGATTTTTTTGGTCGGCATATCGATTAGTTTCCTTCACGAGAAGCGCGATGACGTCATCATCAAAGAATTTCTCGAATGCATCTGCGGGAGTGAGGAAACTTTCATCCTGTTCCTCTGCCAACCACTCACTTTGAGGTAGCTTTGTCTTCAAGTCTCTCTTGTCCCAGTTTGCGCTGAATTTTGCGACCTTTTTGGCTGGCTCACCCTCGTCGTCGTCACTTGATGCATTGTCCAGGCCAACAATTTCCGCTCGAAGGACGCTTCCAGGCAAGCGAGCCATGTCAGTGTCATTTTCATCCCCGCTTTCTTCGTCAGTCACTATGGCTGCGAAATTGTCCGGCGGTAATATTGCCAGTGTGGAGGGCCCGCTTCCACCAGCATCAACAAGGTCTAACACATCGTTCAGAATTCTTGGTGGCGCTGTTTTCGCATAAAAAACCGAACACGGTATTCCCTCCCTGAAAAAAAATCATAAAACATGATGAGGTCGAATTCATATTATCTACTCAGCGTAAATGTTAGCCAGTGCATTTTTTGTATTATTGTAGAGAAAGAAGCGGGATCCATGCAGTGTGGGAAAAAAAAAAAAAAAACTGCGAACACAAGGGTAATATCACATCCTTTTCAAAATACCCGCCGAGAACAACAATTCGTCCATAATACACCAGATGGCGTAACATGTCCACAAGCCTTGCGTGAAAGAAGCACTATCGTCACTATTGTGCTTACCCACATCGTGAAACTACGTAGCGGTTGCTTCTGGGCACTTACACCGCCCCATGACGCCTAATTTGCCCAGTGTCCTAAATATAGGACGGCTAGGTTTAGCGCTTGTAACTTATCACTTCCTGCATTTTGAACACTACTGAGCCTAGTTAATATACATACTCTTATGAGGCGGTCGACACATTATTGAAGTTTTTCGGCAGTGACTAAATTGTCAGTACTTTCTTTTTCCTTACAGCGTGTGTGCTCGGACGGAGAGTGGAGTCCACCACGCGGCAAAACGAAGGGCAAGCACAGTGTAGGCTTGCACACATCAAGGCGGATGCTTGTTTGAAGCATTGTAGGGTGGCGCTACTGTTCATTTAAAAAAATAGAGATGTTAGCGCACATTAAAAAAGCATCCTACATGTAGGACACTGGGCACAAATGGGTTAAGTTACAATTAAAACATGCAAAATTCGTCTTCTTTGACAAGCTAAACACAGATCTGAATCACAACCCAAAATTTTTTTAGAAGTATGTCAAGATCAGCAGAAAAATTGACACAGCTATCCGTGACCTCCTAACTGAGGAAAAAACTATTAACGGATGATTTGGAAAAAGCTTAAGCATTCAACGCCTACTTTCAGTCAGTGTTTTTAACAAGGACTGAACACTCACCAATAATATTTTCTAAAAATATTGGTAATGAAATGGCGACAATTGAAATCGACTACACTGGTTTGGATAGTCTCCTGCATACTCTGGACACCTCCAAGGCTACGGGGCCTGATGGTATATCATCTCACGTACTTAACCCTTTAATGCCTGAATTATGAAAGCACCGAATAAAAAAATTCGTTTTCCATTTTTCAGCTTTAAATAGCAATCCTTACTTCATTCGGAAATTATATTATCTGAAATGCAACTTTATTGCATACTTTTAGGTTTGTCGCGAATTCGCGACAACAGGCACTTAAGTCAATATGTGGTCCAAACGAGAGATGCGTTCAATTCAACGCAACTATGGGATCGCCGCATCAATAAACCGAGTCTGATCAGGGCTACGGAGCTTGGCATCTCTGGCAAACATTTATTTCAGAGAAACTGAATCGTTCAATCAAAAATATTCAGCAAAACGTATCTTTTACCCAGGATTTAGTAACAGCATCTCGTTTCACGGCTGGTGAAAATCCAGAAAGCAGTTAGCATTCTTATTCAAGCACAAGTGAACGTCGCATTTTGTGCATTTGAAAACGGTTTGCCCCTTGCATCCTGGACGCTTGCACCGCTGACGTGTGGTTTCGACAGTTGGCCAGTGACCTGTACTGTCCGTGCGGACACTAGCGATTGGCACGGGTTTCATGGGCCCTCTTTTCTTCTTGCACTCAAGCTGCGATTCCACAGATGAGGACGGCCTGCCCCTTTTTTTCGTTGCAGTGTCCTTGTTCTCCTTCAGCAAACAGGTAGCGATGTAGAACTTGAACTTGAGGAGGTCCATCTGCTGCTTGGTAGGAATGCCTACTGCATCACAGTCACGTCTGTAAAGCAGCCAGGCGACGACGACCATATCTACAAAATGAAAAAAAAATCTTAAGGTGAAACTTTTTGGACCTTACATGGATTCTGTAATATGCAATCAGTGCATCCAGCTGGTCCACGCCTCCCATGAACTTGTTGTAGATGCTGACCGCACTTGGGCATTCAACCTGTACGGTCATCTTTTTTGAGCGTTCCCACCTGCCAACAGACGTAACTGGCTCAGCACCTGCGAACGTGCTCAACGTTGTGACCGCTCGGTTATCGTACCACTTGAGTGCAATTAGTTTTGTGGCATCAACCACCGTCTCGAATTCTTCGAAGGATCCTCGGCCCTTTTTCTTGAGGCTTGCATTAGAAGGCAGAGGACAACCTTGCAGTCGATTAGCACGGACTGTGCCAAGACAGTGGACATCTTTTTTTGATAATGAGCTAAAGAGCTTCAGGGACGTAAACCAATTATCGCAGAAAAGAAGATGGTTCAGTCCTGGCTGAATGTTTTGCGAAAGCTTGAGGACTATATTGCCACTGGCACCAATGTCGGGCTCCCCAGGGACAGCGTCAATCCTTCCTGTGTATATTTCGAAAGAGTGCACCATGCCCTGTGGGTCGCACAACAGAAAAACTTTGTAACCCCATTTGTGGGGTTTGCTGGGAATGTATTGCTTGAGGCTTGAGCGTCCCTTGAACGGTACCATTTGCTCGTCAACGCACAGGGCTTGTGTTTTTGGGGTACCTTGAAATTTCGGCAGGAGGAAGTCAATAACTGGCCGAACCTTGAAAAGACGGTCCTTGTGTGGATCATTTGGTGGCGGCATGTCATCATTGTTGTTGAAATGCAAATTTGCTTTGATTGCCTCCCAGCGTCGTGTACTCAGATTTGGGTGCACGTTAAAGAACCCCAGGTGGTCAAAATTTCCGGAGCCCTCCACTACGGCGTCTCTCATAATCAAATGGTGGTTTTGGGACGTTAAACCCCACAAATCAATTGCCTCCCAGCGATCACGTGACATCGTGTCGGCCACCGTGGGGACCCTGGACTCGGCCGCCCAGTATAGCCGACTTCTTGGGAGTCGACAGATCGACATGAATGTGACGGTGCCGAGAAATTGATCTAGCTCGTCACGAGACAGAGCAAGTCCTTTGTTAGGATTTTTCTGCGTCGCAAACACATTGCTCTGCTCAACGATGTGATCCATGAAGTTGTCATCAACAAAGTCCTCGAAATATTCGATAGGAGCTCGTACAGTGCCAGCCTCAGGAAGAGCACTTTCCCAGGGTGGTACTTCTCGCTGTTCTTGACAACCGGTTTTTTTCCATCGCACCGCACGCTTTGGAGAGGCACTTGGTTCATCTACCGCATCTTCGTCTTCATCCTCACTGCTAGATGAAGACACTCGAGCTTGTGTATGATGATAAGGAACAACATCGTCGTCTTCGCTGTCACTGAGACAGCTGTCATCACTTTTGTCTTCAGGTGGCAAGCGCGTACGAAGCCCCCTTTTCCCATAAAACGAGCGGGAGTCCATCTCCTGTCAAGAAATTAAAAACTAAATTATCATACCGTCAGTCACCACTTGCGCAAACGCCGCATGTCGCCAATTCGCGACATACCACGAAAGCAAGGATTGTGCAACAAAAAATGTGCTTCAAAACGATGTAACATGTCATATTCAATCTCTTGGATGCGTGCACACCGAAAAAAATTTATAGTAGATTGAACTTACGTCACTCCGGCAGAAAACGAAGAAATGAGAGCTGTTGCACGTGCTTCGCGCTCACCGCCAACTCGGACACAACACTGGGTCCTAGCTTGGAATACCTTACGTGAGATGGCGCTAGATGTCTCGTACTGAAAGCTACGTTCGTCGCGAAGACGTGACAGCCGGCGCTGAAGGCAGTACACGTGTGGTAAGTTGCTTGGTCGGCCTTTTTCGGTATGTCGCCAATTCGCGACAACCGGCAGTAAAGGGTTAAAAGATGTCACGTTGAGCTTGGAAGGAAAGACCCCACTAGGGAGCCTACATACGCCGCGCCTTCGTCGTTTAGGGTGGCGACAGCAGAGTCCATGGTTGCCTAACGGTGGCTGCGGCGGCCGCCAAACTTGACGGGCCGCCATATTGGTCCCCTAGTGCCCGCCCGACCCAGGGAGCCGGCATGCGCCGCGCCTCCGTAGGCGCGAAACAGACTATCTCTAGAACGACCTGCTTCGAAATGATCGTACGTGATTAGCGGTTATCGCCAAGAAGCTTTCCAAAAACTTCCTGCTGCTAGGAACAGTTGAGATCGCGGGATTATTCGTTTAATGCGGCATTCACGTCCTTGGTAAAAGCTTGCCAGTGCCTCCTTTGGAGGCACTAGCTGCACGTAGAAGCACGTAGAAGCCGGGGATTTTATGTCGCCTTGCTTCGCCGTCATTCTTAACCCGGAAAGGTTCTGTGTTTAGGTAATTGCACGATGACGCCCGATTAGAGAGACGGTAATTTCATTTTCAGTTTTGGTTTTTGCCTTCTATATCATTTTAGTTATTTTAGCACTATTACCCTTTTATTTATTATGCACTATTACAGTCAACTCCCGTTAATACGAAGTTCACGGGAACCGCAAAAAACTTCGAATTAAACAAACTTCGAATTAAGCAAAAAGCACTAAAAACTGCACTTTCATTAGTTTAAAAGCGCGACAGTTTTGAGGAAAAATAGTCTGTCATCTTCTTCTGCTTGCCGAATCTGGCTGCGGCTAGCAAGTTTTGTAAGGAATACACGTGTTGAAGTGCTTCTTCGGCGTTTTGTTCTCCAACAAAAAACCGCTGCGCAAGAGCAAGACCCGCAGCTACATCGGCAGCCCTCGGTGATGGCTCATTTACGATGTCGTCGTCATCATCGTCATTTTCAGGAATGCAGTCATGGGGCCGAACCATCTGCACGATTTTGCTGTCCGTTAGTGGACCGCATGTTTCGACGTTGCTGTCCACAGCGGCATACTCGTCAAAACGGACGTCACCGAGAGCGGCGCGAAAGCTACCGTCGTCGAGCTCATTTGTTTGCACTTCCACTGGCGCACAAGGAGAAGCATCCTCCGAGTTTTCCATGAAATCACAGGCCCGGAAACAATTGGTGATGGTTTCTTCTTTCACGCGGGTCCAAGCTCGCGCTAGCATGTTGATGGCACTAAGCAAACTCACCTCGTATTGCGACGAGTTGTCCATGCACAAAAGCATGCGCTCGACGAGATGCTGCCTATACAATACCTTCACATTTTTATTATGCCCTGGTCCATGGGCTGCAACACGGACGTCGTGTTTGCAGGCAGGTACATAAGACGGATGGCACTCAAGGCAGGTACGTTCATGTGGGCACTACATTGGTCCACAAAGAACAACACCTTATGGGTTGATTGCGCGAACTTGCGGTTGAGTTTGGTGATTCAGTCCTTAAATATGTCAGATGTCATCCACGCCTTTCTGTTCGAGGCATAATCCACAGGAAGCGTCTTCACGCCTTTAAAGCACCTAGGCTTGGCAGCCTTCCCGATCACAAGCAGGCGACACCGTTCTGTGCCAGTCATGTTCGCCGCGACTAGCACTGAAACTCTCTCTTTGCTTCTTTTGCCTCCAGAACAGTCGTCGTCTTTAAATGTCAGGGTCTTGTCCGGTAGCAGCCGATAAAAAAGCGCAGGCTCATCTGCATTAAAAATGTCTGCCGGCTGGTATTCTTCGAGGTACTCGCGAAGCTTGCCCGCTTTCCATGTCAGGCACGTTTCCTCATCGACTGATGCCATCTCCCCACACACGCTTTTAAAAATCAAGTCGTGGCGATGTTTGAAACGCGTAAGCCACCCATCCGAAGCAGCGAAGTCGTTGATGCCCAACATTTCAGCAAGCGATGACGCTTTTGCCATGACGACTTCACCACTGAGAGGAAGTTTGTTGTTTCGTGCCTCTGTGATCCAAATCAGCAGTGCTTCCCCCAACTTGGGGTAGGCGCCGGTGCGCATCCGCTTCCGCGATGTCTTGAATTTTTCGCTTTCAAACGCATCCAATATTGAGCGCTTATTCTTTATGAAAGTCGACAGTGTGTTAGGCTTAATGCCGTACTTTCTTTCAATGTCTTGTTTGGCGGTGCCTCCCTGGTCAACTTCCTTCAAGACTTCGACTTTCGTCGCTAGGTCTAACGTTCGGTAAGGGCCACGAGTTGCCATTATCAAACGTACGTCACCACCACAACACTCAAAATCAGAAGCGCGGAAACACGTGTGGAATCAACCCAGCGCGCGGGTGACGCGGTGACACACTCGAGTCTCGACAAAAGTCAACTAAAGAGTCAGTCGATGCCGCCGATGCGATTCGCCAGCGTTAAAAAGATTGCCGCTTCAAGATCTGTGGCGCTGCGGACAGTAGTGATGGCGAAGACACCAGCGCGGTCCGGCAGATGTTTTGGCATATGAAAAGTTCCCCATTTTGCTTTTGCTGTAAAATTACGGTCGCGACGAGACTGTCGATTGAAAAAACTTATAATTAACCAATAATATGGGTTTTTAACTTCGAATTATCGAGCATTTTTTTCTATACGATTGCATGCAAAACTGATGGGACCACTTGCTCATTTCTAATTAACCGAAACTTCCAATTAAGCGACTTCAAATTACCGGGAGTCGACTGTATTCAATTACGCATTTTTGTGCAGATACAAGGCACTACATGTTATTAGGTTATGTTGTTAGGTTACGCCGCAAATGCTTTAGCATAGAAAATATCGGTGTGGTAGTAAAGTTTCTGATACAAGAAAAATGGCCCTCACAGACTAAACCACTGTTGCCCATAGAACCTCCCCAGCCTATGCTTGAATTGTTCTGTCCGTACTGGGCACGTGCCCAATGTGCAATTTAACATGTTTACACACACTAACAAAAATATTGTTGAGGTGGCGACACAAAATATTACATCTATGGCTGAACATCCGAGTCATCATGCCTTGGAGTGTACTTTTATTACACGCATAAAGCAAGACAAAATTCACGTAAAATTATTTTATTGCACTGCTTGCGTGACATGCAGATGCCCCCTTCTTGAACAACAGGCATACATGGGAAATACAACAAACACACAAAGTAAATGTGTCCGAGCTAATAAAGGCATCAAATTTCAAGAAGCACTTTATGTAGCAGACTAACGCATGTAAAAGTGATATCACCCATTGTGACTTTTTTCCAATGGAGCTGTTGAAAAAAAAACTGAACACACAGGCAACGAGCAAGATTAAAGCCCAGATGGGCTACACAGGTGGATAATGCTGATGAGACCAACGCAGAGATAACTAATGAAAGAGAAAGTAAGTAGCGAAAAATACGGCTTGCTACACTGATAAAGTGAGAAGAAAGCATTTTGCACAACGACTGCATAAGTAGTACTTTGAGCACAGATACATACATGAACCAAAATATTGGGGAAATAAATTGATAAGAAAATCCCCCAAGCCCCACTGGGTTAACTTAAATTACCCCACTGAAAATTACATGACATTAGTCGAGAATAAAAACACGTCGTGAGCAACTGGCACAAAGGAGAGCAACGTCTCAAGAGAAAGGTGCAATGTGAATGAAGGCACACCAGTGTTCCTGGTTTCGAATGCTTTTTTCGGGCTGGTACTGAGGAACAGCAAAAGAAAATGTTAGCATTAAAATATTTTACAGCTATTTTGAACACACTATAATGTAAATTATACAAATGAGCATCAATTTTCTCTTATCATCATTGTACGGCAATGAAGTTGCATAGAGTCCTTAACAAAGGCAGTCCTAAATTATGATTGAGCGTACCACCCAAGTCGTTCAAGTGTCCTCACATAAAAAAAAATAATCGCAGCTGCGTACGCTGTACGGTTCTAGCTGGCTGCTGAACTACTCCAAGTTTGCCGCAGCACAGGTTTTGCTTGCTGCCCCATTTACTCTGTGTTTATGCTGCTGCCTGAGGTAAATCTTTAGTCTTGTTCGGACATATTTTTCGAGAAGCAGCTTCTCTACAGTAGGCTTGTGCAAACTGCAACATCCCAAGTGCATTTTTACAGACTTCTGCAGGGCACTTAGAATGCTTTAAAATGGTTTTTTCACCTTCATGACTTCACCCATTTCAGCTAAAGTTTTGAAGTTTTCTTCACAATCCATCAAAATTGTCATTACAGACATGCTCGGCTGGATGAGATTTCCGGCATTTTTTACGTATTCCTTCAACTGGATGAGGCTGCTGTATTTCCCAGGAGCACTGTCAGTTAGTACTGCTTTACAGCTTTTGCAGTTGTCTATAAACTTTAAGACAGACCTCAGAAGGAAACCACCGATGTACGCTACGATGTCGCACTCTGCTTCCGTCAGGCCAATCACAAACAAGTTCTCTAACTCCTCAGCCTGCTGAATGGGGTCTTCCTCTAGCTTTTTTAAGCTTGGGTCAAGCAAGTCAGCCAGATGACTGCTGTCGTCAATGTTGTAGCTCGAAGTCTTAGGGGTGTGTACAAACTGGCTGACACAAATGGCCTTCAGTCAACACCACCTAGAACTAGAGAAGGCGTGTGCAGGGCTGCGTGACGTCACCGCAGTGAGATCGGCCTAAAAGTCGGCTTCACCCAATGCTACGCTTTTTCTTTCCGAAATGGCATTTTCCCTACATTATTATCATTATTTTCTATTTTTGCGGTTTTGGAGTGCACAGAATTTTTGCATTAAGGAATATTTTCAGTATGTTTTAACTAAACGCTGGCTTGAAATAATTCATCAGGCACTCGTGAAATTTTTAACAGCATGCACAGCCATTTCGTGCAGTTTAAAAGAGGCTTAAATTTTCGTTGTGAGACATATTTATTCGTGATACATCATAATCCAAACAGGCAGAACAATTTATAAGAAAGAAGATTATGCTTGAAGAGTACTGAGCTTCCGCTTCCCAGCCTTGCTTTCAGTTCCTTTATTTTCAACTTTGTTCCGCTTTGCAGCCTTGCTTTCATTCAGCTTGTTATTTTGAACATTGCACAAATAATTCAGCAGCGTATTGGCAGCAGCACTGAGAACATAGTTTAAGACAAGTTCAGGTGAGTGGCCACCATCGCAGAAATCCAAGTCTTCATTGCACTCAACAAGGGAAGTCGCGAGGCTTACAAGAACTTCTTTTTGTTTTGCGCAAGCAAAAAATTGTGATGCGTACTTCGGACTTCTCAGCTTGTCAAGCACAATTTCCATTGTGAGCACGGCATTCACAACTACCGCTTGTGGAAATTTCAGTCCACCACGCGTTGCATTAGCTATCAGCACATCATCATCCAGTTCAATGGTCCGATTCTCAACAGTCAAGTTTTCTTAGCAGGAAGAGCAGGCAAGTTTCCTAACTGCAGCATATGCACAATATCGTGCATATGCTGCATATGTAATAGCTAGTAGCATTTTCTCCTTCTCCTTCACATCATCGTCGATCACTTCAACATCAAACTGCTTAACAAGGAATTTCAAATCAGTGGTAGGAATGCAAGGTGCAGTGGTATCCAAGTTGGGAAGATCAAGTAGCTTCTGAAGTCTCAGCTTCTGCTTGGATTCATAAATCTGACGTATCAAAACGTGGTATTGGGCACCAGACAGCTGCCTGTACCTGCCAAACCTGTCTTCCAAACTGTCGGTTTGAAATTTCCCTAGCAAAACGTATTTGAACCGAAGTTCTTCAATGCAATACGTTGACACCTCAACAAGGGCATGTGAGGTATGTCGCAGTGCCATGTGCGTTTCGCGAGTTAACAGGCCAGCATCATGCTTCAAGCTCTGCCAGTGGTCCAACCAATCCACAATCTTGTTTAGAAACTCAATTTGGTGGCATTGCAGTGCACTTATCGGTTCTTGAAATGGGTCTCGGAGACGCTGACCTTTGAATGGGGTCTTGACATTCACCACATTCCACCATGTCAAAACAATGTTAATAAGTTCCAATGTACCAGCTTTATGCTCAAGTGCGACTTTGGTGCTTCTTAGTGCTGCAGCAGTTGAACTGTTGAAGATCGTCAGTGCGAGCTTTACATTTTGTCGCTCTAGATTGGATGGATTCAGCGACTTGAAGGACAAAGTTGGAGCTAGTCGCAAAAGCTCATTTTTTTCTCCTTCATGCAACTTGCATAGTGTGTTAAACGAGGCTGTCAGGACAGATGGGTTTTCCGAGAGGGCACTGAAATTGGGAAAGAAGATGCACCTTCCACAATTACGCTGATTCAGCCAGTTATTTCGGATACACTTTAATATATGCACTGCATCCAGAATAAAAAACAAGGGTCTTGATGAGTCTGACGTGTGCCTGTATACAATGCTCACTTTGGGAGGATCAGCAAAAAATGATATAACCTTTCGGTTGATCGAGTTGTTGTCAGACACCACTGCAACTACTCGTATTCCAATGTCTTCTAGGTGCCTGATCAGCAGATCAAGAAATTCATGTAGCTGTTTCGCTTCTATTTGTGCTACTGGAAGTATATGCGCAACATCCTTGTTTGATGATAACAAGCTTTGTATCATAAAGACGTATGCTGTCTTTGCCGCATTTTCATTGTTTGTCGCTGCACCAGTGACATAACCACCCTTGTACTGAAAGGATGCCTGCAGGTGGATCTCGTCCATCATAAGCGTCACAAAGCGCTCATGGTCTTTTAGTGTTGATGCCAATCTCCTTGCATAAGAAAGGAATGAATCCTCTTGTTGCTCTCTGGATGGGCTAGCACGGTAAGAGGCACAAATGCGTCTTATTGTCTGTGGATGTGGGAGCTTTAATTTTGCTGTACTCCTGATGAATCTGTATGCGTGCGGCGATATTGTGTACACAAGGCTGCAGAACACCAGAAAGTCAGCTGGGTAAGTCGACGCATTAGTGAGGAGAACTCGAAGTTGCTGTGTCACAAATTTGACGACTTGCACTTGCCACTCATGCGGGAGAGCTGAAGATGACAGTTGCTCCAGGAGTGCCACGACACGCTTCAGCAGAATCTCTAGTTGGAGTTCATTATTTGTGGAATCCTTCGTGACGTCTTCCACATCGCACAGAACTTTGTGAAGCACTCTCAAGTCAGAAATTGTCATAGGAAGCACAGAGGAACCTAGGTTTTGTAACCTCATTTCACCAACATACACTGCCAAAGAAAGCTCGGATGCCACTGTCACTGCACGATGCACAACTGGGGCACCTTGGTCGCTGAAGTTGAGGAAAAGTACTTGTCTCTGGGTGACCACCTTGGTCCAGAAGTCAGTAAGAGAGAGGTCACCTACTGCTGTCAATAGGTCTTCGAGAGTGGCGATGACATTCTTCTTTTCTTCCGCTTCGTGAGACTGCTCTGATAACCGTATTGCTTCCTGCAACGCTTCTGCGTCCACACGAGCGCGCTTTTCTTCTGGGCTCTCGCGTGCAGAAGTTTCTTGGCGGGACAAGTAAGCAGGGCAATTAGGGAAAACGCTTGGGATTGCAGAAGGCTTCAAGCGCCTCAGCTTGAGGGGTACTTCAATTACTTTCCCAGTCATGCTGTCAGTGTAGCTGGTGGAGTCTACAAAGTCATTTTCAAGAAAGTGGTGCTCACAGACCTGGAACATAAGCACAAACAACGAAGTATAAGATGAAAGCGACAGAATTATACATAACAGTTTTACAGAATTATATGATCCCAGTGTGCCATTTGTAAAGATTAAGACAAATTCTTTCGCTTTATTTATCTGCTTCTGTACGGCAACCACGACCACGCAGTCAACAAGAATGACGTCTCACTTAGCAAACCTTGCTTTGAGACGGTAAACCACGAGCCATCGTTTGTTTGGCGCTCAAGTAGTGGCGGACGCCCCACATGTAAAGTAACTACGCCGTCTACATCGTATGTTCGACGCAGGCAGTTTCACTCGCGAATACATTGCGCTAAATCAATTTCTGATTAGGCAGAACCGCACATGAGCAACCTGAGGCGTAAACATGGCACTATACACTTTACGGCACGAACATGGAACAATATTACACTGAAACACACCATTTGCTCAGTTGTCAATCCTTAAGGTGCATAGCGCGTCGTAACGGTTGCATGCGTCACGCAACGCAACATATCAAGAGACCGGAACCACACTTCTGGAAACTACCGAGAAGATTACACCAATCAACGTGACCCCTACGTCACCACGAAACGCCTACAAAAGGAGCCTGACATCGATGGAACAGACCACACTTACTCGGCAGCAGTGGCGACGTGCTGTTATGGCCCGGTGCTGAATGATTTCTTCGTGTTTACAGGATTACCTGCATCACTACTGACGCGCAACGCAACATATCAAGAGACCGGAACCACACTTCTGGAAACTACCGAGAAGATTACACCAATCAACGTGACCCCTACGTCACCACGAAACGCCTACAAAAGGAGCCTGACATCGATGGAACAGACCACACTTACTCGGCAGCAGTGGCGACGTGCTGTTATGGCCCAGTGCTGAATGATTTCTTCGTGTTTACAGGTTAGTTTATTCTTTGTATACCTAGTGCTCATTAAGCCCGTGGTTGCCGCTGCTGCTGAGTAACTCGCCTCTTGAGTGTCTCTTGTGTCGTGAGCTTGTGTTAGCACGCACAATGCCAGAAACTTGTCTTGCCTGCCATAAATCATTTCATGGCGAAGAGCAGTACTTATTATGCTGCGAATGCAACTCTCATTACCATGTTGGAAATTGTTCCGGGGTATCACTATCCGCGTATCGAGAAAAGACAGACGCCACAATAAAAACCTGGAAATGCGCTACGTGCAAAGCCACAAAGCCTCGAGGAAGTCATAACACAACAAATTTCAACGACGAAACTGAAGTGGACCTTTCTCGTGAAATCAACGAAATACACCGCAAACTTGCTGTGCTTATTGAAATGAAAGTGAAAGTAGATGCACTAGATGAAATTAAGGCAACTGTTAACAGCGTCGAACAAGCAGTGCAGGAGATGGCTAAGAAATACGATGAGGTCATTTCGCAGATGAAACAGCAGAATGCCGATATTACAGGACTAAAAAAACGCGTGGAAAAACTTGAGGTCAAAGTGAACAATTTCGAAATCGGAAAGCTGAAACAAGAGCTTAATGACTTGGATCAGTACAGCCGACGACTAAATTTAGAAATATACGGTATGCCCTATCATACAGGAGAGAATTTGCTTGACAAACTTAATAGGCTAGCAGATGACCTTGACGTCCCACATCTTTCTGACCAGGATGTGGAAGCCGTTCATCGACTGCCACCCAAGAGAAAAACTGATAATGCAAGCAAAACAGAGACGGTTCCGCCCATTTTGGTTCGGTTTTTTTCGCGAAAGATTAGGGACAGTTGGCTAGCGAAGAAAAGTGAACTGAGGAAAACTAAATCAAAAATATTTCTAAATGAAAACCTAACAGCGCAAAACAAACAGCTTTTCTGGAGGATGAAAACAAGAGCAGTTGAACGAGAATATCAGTTTGTGTGGCATAAGAGTGGTAAATTGTTTGTTCGCCGTAGCCCACGCGATCGTGTAATTCGGATTATCACGATGGATGACCTCGAAAAGATAAAATAGGGCTCTCATGCATGCTGCTTGTCATTGCACGTGACGTATAAAAATGGCAAGGTTCAATAAATATTATGATAAGGACGCTTTTAAGGCTTCCGCCGCATCATGCTCTAGAAACGATTTGTCTATTCTGCATTTAAATGCACAAAGCTTGAAAAGTAAGGAAGAACGCGTTTGCATGCTTCTTGATGATTTTAAATACAACTTTGACATTTTAGCCTTTTCTGAAACATGGTTCACCGATGAATATGAGGTACAATTCCCAGGTTACAGATGTACAACCGTATCCAGAAAAGAAAAGCGAGGAGGCGGGGTAGCATTTTATATCAAAAACGATTTGCATTTCGAAACTGTGACAGAGTTTTCAGTCGTAAACCCACACTACGAATCCCTCATGATGAAGTGCTACCATACTGCAATTGTGGTAATTTATAGACCGCCCTCTGGTGCCATAGATGCCTTTTTTAACTTTTTAGAACGTATGTTGAATTTTTGTTCTGAACTCGGTCTGACTATTGTTACGACGGGTGACTTCAACATCAATATGCTGTCTCTAGAACGCAACAAACAAGTTCTTCTTGATCTATTTCTCTCTTACGGCCTAGAAAATGTAATTGATGTACCGACAAGAGTAACAGATGTCTCCGAAACTCTAATTGATCTATGCTTTATCCCACAAACGAGTGTCATAGAAGCAGGTGTCTTGATATCTGATGTCAGTGATCACATGCCAATTTTTGTTTTCTTCAACCCTCATACAAAAACACATAGAATGCGTGCCAATAAAGCTTTTAAACTTAGAAATATTAACAAAAGCAATGTTGCTGCTTTTCAAACGGCTGTTAGTGAAACCTCATGGTCTTATCTGTATCAGTTAACGGATCCTGTCATTGCTTATAATTACTTTATCAATCACCTTAAAAAACTTTATGATGAAGCATTTCCTGTAACTACTATCAAACAAAACAAGAAATGTAGGAAACCTTGGATTACCACGGTGCTTCTAAGGAGAATGAAGGAACGAGACAGACTTTTTAGTCAATTCATTAAAACTAGACAACCTAATCTCCTAACTGTTTATAAGAAAATTAGAAACAAACTAGGGCGTGATATCAAAGAAGCAAGAAATTGTTATTACGAAAGAAAGTTCGAAACCATTCTAAATGACCCCAAACGTGTGTGGCAAACATTAAAAGGCCTACTGCCGCAAAAAGAGCCACTCAGCGTCTCTGAAATTGTAGACAGCGATATAACTTATACCGGTATATCTTTGGCTAATAAGTTTAATGAACACTTTTTAAAATGTGGAGCATCGGTAAGTGATAACTGTGACAGGCATAATTACAGGTCATACATTATGCATAACTCCTTGAATTCTCTTTTCATGGAGCCAACAACAGAACATGAAATTAAAACCCAAATACTAAATTTAAAGAATGCATCCGCATGTGGCCAGGACGAGATAAAAGCCGAGCCAATAAAAGCAGTTGTCAACAGTATCAGCAATCCTTTATCGCACATATGCAACCTCATTTTGGCTACAGGCGTGTTCCCTGATAAACTAAAAATCGCTAGAGTAACAGTTATATTTAAGGGAGGCGATAGAAATGACATGAACAACTACAGACCAATCTCGGTACTACCACTGTTTTCAAAAGTTTTCGAACAAATGATTAATGTAAGAATTATGAATTTCTGCACTAAAAATGATGTACTTACAGGCAATCAATACGGCTTTCAGAAAAAGAAGTCAAGTGAAATGGCTCTTTTAAGTATCAAAGAAAAAATAATTCAGAATTTTGAAGACAAAAAGTATACTCTAGGGATATTTCTTGATTTTAAAAAGGCATTTGACTCTATTAAGCATGATATCTTATTAAAAAAGTTAAGCGAATATGGCGTTAGGGGACTTGCTCTTGACCTTATACGCAGTTATTTGACAAACTGCTACCAATACACAGACACCAATCATTCAAAATCAGTTTTAGGTGAAATTAAATACGGTGTTCCTCAGGGTTCCATCCTTGGACCACTTCTTTTTTTATTATATATAAATGATATAGGTAATATTCCGTTCACGCCAGATATAATTCTTTACGCCGATGACACGAATATATTTTTTTCAGGAGAGAACCTACATATTCTTCAGTTGCAAGCTAGCAAATGGCTCAATAATTTATCTGAGTGGCTTATTGTAAATAAACTAGAACTAAATACCAAAAAAACTAAATATATAATTTTTCGCTGCCGAAATAAGTCAATCAGGAATGACGTACATTTGAAATTCCGTGGCGAGATCATCGAGCGTGTAAGAATACATAAATTTCTCGGTGTTCTTTTCGAAGAAAATCTCAGCTGGTCTCCTCATGTCGATAACCTCACAAGACGCATCTCACGTTCAATAGGTATTATCAGCAGAGCAAAGCAACTTTTGCCACGTTGGTTAAAACTCCAGCTATATTACGCACTAATTCATTCCCATTTACAATACTGCCTCCTTGTGTGGGGAACAACAACAAAAACAAATCTTAAAAAGCTGTATATCCTACAAAAACGTATTGTGCGAGTTATTGAAAATGTGCCATATATAACTCACTCCGCTCCACTTTTTAAAGCGAACACTATATTAACAATGCAACACATACTGAAAAAGAAGCTAGGCATTACAATATTTCAGAAAATAAAGTTATGCCACGATAGTTTTTTTCGACAATTTCTGGGAAAAGGACACGCTTACGAAACCAGAAAAACTAGGTATGTTAAAGGTTTTACACGAACTAACTATGGTATGCAAAAACAATCTTACGTTATAGCAGACTTTTTAAATCATCATCCTACCGTGATAAACTTGGTACAAGAAACGATGCACATGAAATGCTTCAAAAGAAAGTTAACTGCATATCTCCTATCAATACAAGAATAATTCTGTTTTCTTTTTTTCTATTTTTTCTTTTTTTTTCTCTTTTTTTTACCTTGCTGCAGTTTATACTGTATATGTATATAGAAAATCTTTCTGTTTCATATGTATATAGAACAATGTATATATGTAGAAAATCCTGTATATGTTTGGCCAAAATATGTATACTATATGTAACCTTGTGTATTTTGCTTAGATAACTGCCACTGATGTTTGAGTTGTGTGTGTCTAAAAAGGGGTGTGACACCCAGTCAGGCATTCGTGCCTTTTTGTCACTCCTCCTAGACAGGGCAAATGTACATATTACTTGTCTTTGTCTGAAATAAATACGAAATCAAATTAACTAGACTCTGTTCCCACGAGAAGCACGACTGCCGGAAAACAAACGGGAACATGTGCTTACCACAGTGTACTTTGTAGGTGTGAAGTTTTCTCGCCGCACAGCCTTCGTCCACGCTGCATTTTGGGCGGTGTCCAACGGAAACCTGTCCACGCGTGCTCGCGGTCCATTAGCGTAGTTCGATCGACAGTTCGGTGCACAGCAGCACCCAGGCATTTTCGCCAGCACACCAGCAAAAGTTCATGCAGCACGCCTGAGCAACTGAGTACAAAGAAAATGCACGCCAACAAGCTGCAGCACTGGAAATAGTGTCAGCGTTGCCAGATGCTTAGGCTGATACCGCTAGCATTGGTGCTCTTATGTATTCAAGCCTGCAGTATATCGCAATTTTTATAACCAGTACTGCGCCGCATGAAGAGACCATGATGTAAATGAAAACACATATAAATTTTCCTTATTTTCTGCATCAAAAAAACACCTTGCGGCTGCCACATTCAATAAACAGTTTTCTACCCACAACGCGCATGCTGGCAGATAGATTCCGTACTAGCCACAGCCGAAAGCCAAGCCGGGCCGCGCCAGTTCCCGTGCGCTCTCTCTGCTCGCGTCGTCGGGCTTGCAGATCTCACTGTGGTGACGTAGTTGGTGTGGAGAGGGGGACATGCGCGGGCCTTCTCCTAGTTCTAGGTGGTGTTGCTTCAGTGCACATTTAACATCATACGCACTTGGAACTGGCTTCTTCAATCTCACAACTGAAAAAATGTTTTCTAGGCAATCTTGTATCAGCCTAGCAGTGAGGAGGTACAAGTAGCCACGCCTCGCCAGGAGCTCCTCTGACAGGCGCAGCACAACAGTCGTCGCCACCAAAAGACCGGCCTGCGATAGCTTCCAGTGTGCAGTTGCTCCTATGTTCATCCGAGTGAACGTAGCTCATGCCAGCTGCAATGTCCCACCTGCTTCCTGGTGCTTTGCGCGGTCAAAATGACTTAAAGCAACGATGAGGTGTCGTGATGACATCAGTGTACCACTTAGTGACAAGGTAAAAAAACCAGGCAGTTGCTTCAGCTTCCGGCTTCAAGATTTTGAGCTTGATTAGGTAGCGAATGGCAGGAGGTGCCTCACGGAACAACTGCACGGCGATGTTTACTTTCATTTTTGCGAAATGCCCATCGCTGACATGAATGTCCGACAGCTTGTTAGCGATTTTGAGGTCATTTTTTTTATCATATTCGAGAACAGCCTCAACATGTTCAAGGCTAACAGTTTTTCCTGGGATGCAATGCTCCTCTGTCGTCTCCTTCCCCAGGGTAAAACTTCTTGAGCGGAAAAGCTGCCCACGTATGTTTTTCAGAACGTGAGCAGGATCAGCCATGAAATACAGCTCCCTACCATCCAAGTGAGGGTGTGGTATAGAGCAGACAGTTTCCGAGTGCTATGGCTCGAAAACTCCAGCAGCTGCCACACTTTCCTGTTGGCACTTCCCATGTCACTTGTTACAACAAGAACTCTCAAGGACACCTCAAAACAAAGCGCAATTAAATGAAATATAAGCTCCTTTAAAAGGCTTCCGTCAGTAGAACGACCAGTGAAGTGGTAAGCGATGACCTGTTTCCACCTTGTGTTTAGACCTCCAATCATAAACACGAGAGCATGGTTTGCAACGTTGTCAGTTGACTCTGGAAGTGTCGTACGCCCAAAAAAGCAATCCAGAGAGCGGTCATGTTCAAACCCCTGACTAATTTTCATCTCATCCATGAAGAGGACACAATCTTTCTCAATGTCCTCCATTGTTTCTGCCTTGCGCTTCAGAACACCCAGCACTTCAGTAAGTACACCAGGCAGAAAGCGAATGTTTTGCATTCTTCGAATCAATGTCCGGTTAGATGGCAGTGGGTACGACAGAGACCTGAGCAATTTGTAGCCTGTTGTACCACATGCGAGCTTTATTTGGAGGGCTACGCGTATAGTCTGAACTGACTACTTGCGAACCCTGCCTTTTGTTGTTAAAGCCTTCGTTTGATCTGCAGCAAGAAATGTCGATGATCTTAATGCATTCAGTTCTTGCTGACCTAACCTTAGTTTCTTGTTTAGACTACGTACTTTTGATCTCGTCTGCTCATGCAGTTTTACCAAGTTTTTAAACCTTCTGCTTAAGTCGGCGTTTTTTTTCCGGAGCTCGGAATTTTCCCGATGCAACATCGACAATGTGGGAGTTGTGCTGCCTCCAAACATAAATGCAGCTGGCATGGTTGACTGCTCTTGTGCAGGAGTGAGACCTGCATCATTCGCTAAGGTGTTGGGAGGGAGCTGTTTCAGAATGGCTACGGATGCACCTGAAGTAGCATTTGTGTCGCTTGCTAGATTGTTGGCAGACAGGTGTGGTGGAGAGGCGCCTACTGTCTCATGATGACACCGAAACTCACCAGCGCTGTCTGCGTCATTGGCTGGAGGAACAAATGGCAGGGGCACACACACACGGATGTACACTCGCACCTACACTCAGCAGCACTGTCCGCATCACTTTCTAGATTGTTTGTAGGCGGTAGAGGAAATGAGACGGCTCCCAATGCGTGAGCAAGCCTGGACTCAGGATCACTGGTACTGATGCTTGCTGCCTTGTTGGTGGGCAAACGTGACAGCAAGTGGGCTTCTGGAGGATCACCTCTCGCAAATTCAGCAGTTTCATGAGGAAGAGCATCTGGCTGTAAAACGGCTGCTGAAACATGAGCACTCAACTGAACACTGTTCTCAAAACTCGTTATGTCGCAAGGATCCATAGGCAGCTGTGGAATGTCTCCAGGTGGGCAAACACGTTTGGTGTTAGAAGAATTCGCAGGTTTCATGGCAGAAGTGTGCTTCTTCGGGGACTTCCGGTGTTTTGGAGCAGCTGGAAAAAATTAAACATACGAACATTACTACAATAACATGCTTGCCTATGCAATCTCACTCAGCAAACAGTTCCAATACTCATTTTCGCTTTGCAGACTAAAAATTACAAGCAAAATGTTATCAGGCACTTTCTTGCATGGTCTGCACCACACAAAGCATATTACTGTTCCTTATAGATGTTCCGAGTAAAAAATAAGACGAAACGCCACAGTGCAATTGAGGCAATGCATTTAGATGAGTTTGTCTTTTCTCTAAATGACCCAAACTAGATTCACAAATTCAAAGGAAAATTAAATTTGTGTTCATATTACGGCTTGATATAACGAGTTCAGATATGTTCTTACGACGAGAGGGAAAGAGAGTTGGGACAGCATCCGGCCTCAGCTTTTTCAGTCCATCTTGTCGGTGCTGCTCAAAACTTGAATCTTCAAAATGTGCCTAAAATAAAAAAAAGTCAATCTTAACAATATTTGAAAACAACATAATGCATTTGAATTACTCGCTAGCGAGGCAGAATGCCCGCTTTCGCGCGTTTTTTATCTTTTGGAATGGAAATAATTGCAGTATGGGAATTTTCATAGGGCGGCTCGCCACAGAAATCTTTGCAGACTTTAGTGACCCCTCGTACGCAGTTTGGCAGTGTTGCAAGAAAGAATCAATCATATATTCCACCCCCGCGTGGAATATCAGCACTCTGGCACTCTTCCCGTCAGGGGACACCTCGTAAACAGGGTGGCTAGTTTTTTAATGCAATCTGTCCTCCATCTTTCAGCAAATATGATGTTACCTGATCCTCACCAGCAGCTTATCCTCTTTGTATGCTCTCCAAAGCTTTTCTTCTTCTATCATTACTGGTGGTGTGTCATCTGGGTTACTGCCAATTCTTATAGTATTAAGGTCATGGTTGTCCCGGCTACTGTACAGATCTCTCTAAAACTCCTCCGCTATTTTAACTATCCTATCCATATTGGTAGTTATTTTGCCTTGTTTATCCCTTAGTGCATACATCCGATTTTTGCCTATCCCAAGTTTCCTCTTCACTGCTTTGATGCTTTCTCCGTTTTTCAGAGCGTGTTCCATTCTCTCCATGTTATACCTTCTTATATCGCATACCTTACGCCTAATAATCAACTTCGAAATCTGTGCCAATTCTATTTCTCTCATGATTTGAACTCTCATGATTTGATGCTTCTTAATGAGATTCTTCGTTTCCTGGGAAAGCTTGCCAGTGTCCTGTCTAACTACCCGGCCTCCAACTTCCACTGCACACTCCGTTATGATACTAGTCAGATTATCATTCATTGTATCTACGCTAAGGTTGGTTTCCTCACTAGGAGCCGAGTACCTGTTCTGAAGCGAGACTGAATTTCTGTATTTTTCCTCTCACTGCTAGCTCATTGATTGGCTTCTTGCGAATCAGTTTCTGTCGTTCCTTCTTCAAGTCTAGCCGAATTCGTGACCGCACCATTCTATGGTCACTGCTTCGCACCTTGCGGTTTCCTCGTTTTCGATAGAAGGTATTCAAAATCCGTAAATTACTGCGTTCTGCGAATTCTACTAGTAGCTATCCTCTGGCGTTTCTAGTTCCGATGCCATAATCTCCTACTGCATTGTCTCCAGCCTGCTTCTTCCCTACCTTTGCATAATGTCTCCTATCAGTATAATATACTGTGTTTTTACCTTACTTGTTGCCGATTCCACGTCTTCATAGAAGCTTTCAACTGAAGCGTCATCATGGCTGGATGTAGGCGTGCAAGCCTGTACCACCTTCATCTTGTATCTTTTATTCAGTTTAATTACGATACCTACCACCCTTTCATTAATGCTATTGTATTCCTCTATGTTGCCAGCTATGTTTCTGTGAATTGGGAACCCCACTCCCAGTTCTCTTCTGTCAGCCAAGCCCCGATAGCAAAGGACGTGTCCATTCTGTAGTACCGTATAGGCCTCATCTGTCCTCCTAATCTCACTGAGCCCTATTATATTCCATTTAACACCCTCTAGCTCCTCGAATAGTACAGCTAGACCTCCCTCACTAGATAAGGTTCTAGGGTTAAACGTTGCCAAGTTGAGGTTCCAATGGCGGCCTGTCCGGATCCAGAGATTCTCAGCACCCTCTGCTGCGTTGCGGATCTGACCGCTGCCGTGGTCAGTTGCTTCGCAGCTGCTGGGGACTGAGGGCCATGAGTGATTTGACGTATGCATGTGGGAGATAGTGGCCAGATCCTGCACCAGGGTGGCCAGATCCTGCACCAGGGTGGCCAATCCTTCTCTGGTGAGGGAGTGCGTTCCCGGCGATGGTTACTGGTGAGGCCGCACCCCAGGCCTCTTAATGCAGTTCCATCACCACGCGGATTTTTTTTTTTTATCCTTTTGGGAGCTGCGCGGCACCGGGATTAGAGCCACGGACCTTTTGCATGCGAGGCGGATGCTCTGACCACTGCGCCATCATCAATGCCCATCGTCAACTGTTCACTGTGTACTTATAGCAACTACTGGTGTCTGCAGATGAATGTCACATATGTACGTTTTTGACAGTTGTTAATGAACCTCATTATCCATGCAGTATCTCTCAATGTGGTTGAAAGTAAATAACCTGGAGGCACTGCGCCAACAAAAGTAAAAGTTTAAAAAGAAAAGAAAAAACTGAAAAAGGACAATTAGGCTCCCACACGGAAGCCTTGTTCACAATGAAGTGAAAACATGTGTAAAGCAGTTCGCCTTATGTATGATTCAATATATCACGCAGGCAGCGTGCATATACTGACGGCAGATTACCATCGTTCCCGTTTAAAGTGCTTGGAGTGGTTTGTATCACGAGTGCCTCAAGATAAAGGTGCCATCATAGTCCTTTTTCTCTAGCGAGAACACGTGCCTTCCCCCAATCGATTGTGTGACCACCTGACGCGTGCTCGGCCAAGGCACTGGATTTAACATTTCCTTTCTTAACGTCTTAAATGTGCTGTTTGAGGCGCCGTTCAAAGTCACCACTTTCACCGATATACCTATAGTCACAATCTGCGCAAAGGACAGCGTACACCACACCAGGGAACTTCACTTTGGCTAATCTGTCTTTCTTATTTAAAAGCGATTGTCATAGCTTTTGGTCTGGGACATGTGCCACATGAACGCCGAAGATGTGCCACAGGAATGCAGAGTATGGCCGACGGCTTCGCTTATGGAGGGAATATACGGTATTCCCGCACGCTTTTCACCAAATGCAGCACAGGGCAATTGTGGACGTGCGATTTGTCGTTCACTGGTACTTAGCTACAAAGCAGAAACCTGGAGACTTACAAGGAGGGTTCAGCTTGAATTGAGGACGACGCAGCGAGCAATGGAATGAAAAATGGTAGGTGTAACTTTAAGAGACAAGAAGAGAGCTGAGTGGATTAGAGAACAAACGGTGGTGAAGGATATTATAGCTGAAATCAGAAGAAGAAATTGACATGGGCCGGGCATGTAGCGCGTAGACAGGATAACCGCTGGTCGTTAAGGGTAACTAACTGGATTCCCAGAGAAGGCAACCAGGTTAGGGGGAGACAGAAGGTTAGGTGGGCAGATGAGATTAAGAAGTTTGCGGGTATAAATTGGCAGCAGCAAGCACAGGGCCGGGTTAACTGGCGGAACATGGGAGAGGCCTTTGTCCTGCAGTGGACGTAGTCAGGCTGCTGCTGACGATGATGATGATTTGGCGTTCAACAGCGGTCAAGAAGGAATTTAGATAGCCACAGGCCAACAATTCACGTTGCACCAAGTGTACCTCGACTGCGTAGTCTTCTTTTCTTGTGCAGATTTTCTGCGCGCGTCGTAGAAGTGTAGAAACCACGGCTATTTTGTGAGAAGCGGGCTGCATGCTATCAAAATGCAAGTAACAACCTGTGTGGGTCGTCTACCTGAACACGCCAAATGACAAAATGGGCCCTTTTCTTTCAATGAACATATCAAGGAATGTGAGCTTTCCTTCGACTTCCATCTCCACCGTGAATTGAATTGCTGCTTCCATGCTGTTCAGGTGTGAAATTAACGCCTGAACCACCTCTTGGTAAATGATGCAAAAAAATGTCGTCTGCATAGTGGAAAAACATTTTCGGAGCTGGACTGAATGAGGAGAGGGCTCGGCTTTTAATCGCTTTCATAGTCAAATTAGCAGCGGTCACTGATATAGAAGCACTGTTAGCCGTACCACGGATATGTTTGTACAACTTGTTTTCAAAATAAAATACGTATTCGACAAACAGAACCGTAAAAGCCGAACTAAGTCCGGTATGTCCACTGGCGATCTTTCCGCTAGATTTGCATCCAACACCAAAGCTGTCCTGCACACATCCACAGCCAATTCTGCGAGCACCCTGGTAAAAAGAGATTTCACGTCAAAGGACACTAAAATATCATTTTCATCGAGGACGACGTCACGGACTTTGTCCATTAAGCGGTATGAGTTTCGGATGTGGATGCCAGGGTGTCCTACAAGGGGTGAAATGACATGATGCAGAAATGCTGATAGCTTGTGCAGGGATGAGCATGTAAAATCCACAATTGAGCACATAGGAGCACCTGGCTTGTGGACCTTGGGCAGGCCGTACAAAGCCGGTGCTGAACCATTGTGACAAAGTAAGGAGGAGTACAGTGACTTGCGGTCAGGGAGAACCACACGGAAGACATCCGCCAAGAGTCTTTGGAAGTCTTTTTTACACCTTGGGCGTCAGATCACGGTCCGGAGGCACGTACGTGTTTGTATCTTGAAACAGCGTCAACATCTTCTGCGAGTAGTTGGTTCTGTCTAACAGAACAGTTGCGTTTCCCTTGTCGGCGGGAAGGATCACAAGCTCACGGTTGCCACGAAGCCTCCTGGCTGCTTGATGCTCCTATGAAGATAAGGAAGACAACGGGGATGCCCAGAGTCTCAAAAGAACCGACACCACGTGTGTGCGAGCCTCATCACGCTGAGCGGGGTCAACTTTACTGACGGCGTTCTCTACAGCACATACAAACTTCTTTTTGTCCGTTGATGCTCCCATGTTGAAGTTGAGTCTGAGGCTAAAGAGAGAAAGTTCAACCTCGTCTGGTTTATACGAAGAAATGTTTCGAACCGTGCATTTTGCTGCTTTGCGTTGAATGCCGCCTTGCAGAACTTGAAGTCTACAAATCTTGTTTTTGTGCACTAGTTCATCCTTTAGTGGGCAAAGACTTGCTTGAAAATGAGCATGCAGCTGTATGCTTGCGAGCTCGTTCGGCAAGTGACACTCAAGGTGACGACAAGCAAAGAAGGCTTGGTTTTCTAGAACTCTGACCTTTTCTCGACAGTCTTGAATTCGTGCCTGTAGGAGTTGACGTTCAGCCTTGGTGATCACGCTGAGACCAAATGGCGTCTTTAATGGTCTTCCCAACCGCAGCGAATGGGGATCAGGCCCAGGGTCTTGCGTTTTAAGTTGAACTTGAGATGACCCTGGAATGCTGCCACTCGTGTCCACAAAGACACAAAATTGCGAATCTGCTGAACGAAGGGTTGGCCGTAAGCCTGACGAAGGTTGATGAAGTTTAAAGCTTGGCGAAAGTCCGTCTGGTCGGGATGATACATGGTTGAAGGTAAAAAAAACCTTGTGGCATTGCACCAACCAAAGTAAAAGTTTAAAAAGAAAAAAAACACAGAAAAAAGACGTTTTGGCTCTCATACAGCCCTTGTTCACAGTGAAATGAAAACATGTGTAAAGCAGTTCGCCTTATGTGTGTTTCAATACATCACGCAGACAGCATGCATGTACTGACGGCAGATCATCATCGCTCCTGCTTAAAGTGCGCGGAGTAGTTTCTATCACGAGTGACTCAAGATAAAGACGCCGTGGCAGTCCTTTTCTCTAGCGAGAATAAGTGCCTTCCCCCAATCGTGAGACCACCTGACGCATGCTTGGCCAAGGCACTGGATTTAACATTTCCTTTTTTAACATCGTAAATGTGCTGTTTGAGGCGCCGATCAAAGTCGCGACTTTCACTGATATCTACATCGTCGTGCATAGCTGATGTATCGTCTGCCCGCAGCAACGGAGTCCTTTGGCACACCTCTGTCAACAGTCTCACGGTGTGCCTCCGCTTTTCTCCATCGATTAGCAAATCGTGGCGAGCAGTGCCCTCTTTCATTGCAGGCCATACATCCGGCATATCAGCCAACCAGTCCGGTCCGTTCCTCCATAGCCTACCGTATTTTTGCGCGTATAACCCGCCCCTGCATATAATCCGCACCCCCACTTTCAGCTCACCGAGAAAGAAAAAAAAAAATCCTCGCGTATTGCCCGCACATTTGATATACAGGAAAGGCTGTACAAAAGCTACTGCTAAAGCAACATACCGTATTTTTCGGTGTATAAGTCGCGGTTTTTTTCAGAATTTTTCGTGGGTGCGTCTTATACAACGATGCGACTTATATACATTCAAAATCGAGTTGGATGCCACGGCTTGGGTGGCGCTGTTTACGTCAAGCAGAGGTTATCTGATTAGTGGCTAAAGTCAAGGCACGAGGGAAAATTAAACCCTTCACTGTGAATTACGAATCCTCAACTTCATTATTTAAAGAAAAAAAGAGATAAATGTAATGATTAGTTCACTAAGTATTACGGCTAGGTGGCGTTAGCCGCCGCCCAATCTAAAGGGTACAGCCACATCCATCCATCCATCAAAATGGCGTCTACGGCGCTTCACCGCTACCTTTTTCCTTCCTCGGCGGCCTTCTGCGATGCACAAAAACCACATTTAAAAAGAAAGTAAGATTAACGGTAAGTTAACACCCTAAAGGTAACGCAGCTATGTAGTTTTGCCCAAAAAAGTAATCAGAGGGGAGAAAATGTGGAGGTATTTTTTAAATTATGAAAAGCAAGTTTGGATTTCAGAGCCACTTCCTTTACCGTCACTTCCGTCCGCCATAACGTCTTCATTGCACTCGCTGTGTCGCTACAGTGGCTAGAAGGAGAAGTGTGATCAGGGAGCCGTCGCCTGCGTGCGCCGCGGTGATTCACGGCCTAGGTGGCGCTCGCACCCGCTTTCACGTCGGCGCGCTGCTGGCGTAGCCGTGGTAGCCGTGGGTTTTTATGAATTTTGCGTTAGCATCATTAGTTTTTACTTGCGCTGGCACTTTCCACAAGTAACTAACGCATTTGTAGTTGAGTCGTTGGGTAAAAGAAGTCGCTGATTGCCTAAACAATTTTGTCTTTCCCCTCTTTTTTTTTTGTGCACCCAGTGTAACACAAACCTCCAGACTCCCGTGTCCTTTTCTTTATGGCATGCACTGCGACTAACATGTATAGCGACACTGCAAAAGTTACCTTCTTACTACTTGCCAAACTTGTTAATTTTGGCGCAAAGCTAAAAACACGAAAAAAAAGACAGAGGAGCATACATGTTTAGCAAACTCAGGCACCAACTCGCCCAAGAACAAGTTCTTGAGTTCCTTACTATTTCTTTGCAATTTCATTATAACATGTTTGCTCCCTAAAGCGTTTTTAAATATGAATGCAAATTAACCAGCCTACTATCCATCTTGACGTGAGCCTTTATTTTTGCCACAATTAATATGGTGAAACAACACCAACATTAAACATTCGCCAAATGTTTATTAGCTCAACTCGTGTTCCAAATAAGGAATTATTAGAAAAAAGCGATAAAAAAACTCAGACTGTTCTGTCTCTTCTGGCCTCCTCTCACGTCGTTCGTCGAAGCTTCAAGTGCTTCCTCTTTTCTCTTGTTGACGTCCTCTCCTTGTTAAGTGACTTAGTGTAAAAATAAAGTCTTGTCATGATAAAGAACTTGACTAGGTTGCTGGTCAAATCCTTCTTGTGTGTCTCACAACCTACTTGCGGCACATTTAGCAAGTGGTGCACCATTTCTGAGAGGCTGTCCTTGTGAAGCTTATTCCAACTAAACCATAATGTGAAGGTGTCCTCCAAGGCTTCAATAAACGAAAACAGTTCTCTTGAAGGGTAGAGCAGCCCGCCTCGATCACAGAATGATGTAAAAGATGAAATACCCTTGTCTGCTTGCTCCGCTGATGTCAGCAGTAACTGGAAGCAATCTTGGCACTTTGTTGTCAGGACCTTGCGCCTAGCGACATATCCAGCCAAGTAGTAGACCAACCTTGCATCACTGGTCTGCTGCGGATAGATGTGGTCCGTCACTTCTGAAGATGCATCAAGTACACTTGATGCATCTTCCAATTTGCCGGCATCTATTAAATTGTCCACATTACTCGCTACCTCATTTGGTCCGACCAATGATACGAGTGTGCCGCCTGCTGTGTTTCCGGAGTCGGGAGGTTTCACCAAGTTATAGAAAGCGAGGCAGTTCACAGTTGTTAGGAACTGTGCTGACGTCGGGTGATCGTTGCACCCCGAGAACTGCCTTATTACCCCAAAAAGCTTCTCCAGCGGGTCTTGGCTGAGACGGGATGTCAAGAGGTACTTGAAGCCTACCTGCTTTGCCAGGTATTCCAGTAGCTCCAACGTAGCCTTCAAGCTTACACGCAGCCCTTCTGCTGTGCCAGGTGAAAGAAAACCTCCCTTGGATGGTTCTGTGCATGCTTCCCACTTGTTTATGTACTCTAAGGTGTCATTCAACAGCTGTGCTTCCTTTGAATTGGGTTTCAGGGCACCTGATGGCACTCTTGACGTCATCACGTCGATTAATTTGTGCATGAAATCAACAAACTTCTCTGTCTGGTCACTGTAGGAACACTGCTTTACAATCTGACGTTTGTAGAAAAAAAGGCCCCGGAGAACTTCTAGGCTGAAAAGATGGAAAGCAAGGTTAACCTTCATTTTTTCAAAATTGTTTGGGTGTACATGCACATCTGTGATTTTGGGCATCACCTTGAGCGTAGTTGCACATTTGTCTAGTTCATGGGCTATTTTAATTGGCGTCACATCTACATGACCACGCGGCGTCTTATATCCTGTCTTTATGAAGCCATTCCGGATGCACTTCACTAGGTGCGGGAAGTCTGAGAAAAAAAATAGACGCCTGTTATCTCCAACTGGGTGAGCCGCAGACGGCTTAATTGCAGTTGCAGACCCAGAAATGCCGAACTGCCGCCACATCGCACGATTCCATGACGCTCCGTCACAAGTTACGTAGTCCACCCTGAGGCCAGCATTCTCGGCAAGAAGAGTGGCTTCTAGAATGATCTTCGAAAGCAGTGGTGCCTTCACATTTCCCCGGGATGCAAATACACCAAGAATCTGGTGCCACGACCCTGAAAGTGGCTGGAAAAGGATCACCAAACCGTGGTCGCATGCAACTGTTTTTTCGGGCTCAGGAGTGAAAGGACCCAGGTCGACGAAGCCGTCAATTTTACCTGAGCCACCTTTCACAGCAAAATTCTCAGCCAACTTCATCTCATCGATGATGAGTCCACCGTGACACTCAAATTCAGTCATTTTTTCAGTTTTTTGGCAATTCCTGAAAGCACATTGCGATTAAAACCAAACGTGCTCTCGTACTGCTTCATGTACTTTTTGAGGCAGCTGCGACTTGGTAGCGCCAAGATTTTTTCTCTACGTATATGCTCATAGAGCCGTGGGCTCTTTATGCGCATAATGATGCATTCAAGGAGCCATTCAGGGTTATACCGCATCCCCTTTGGAGATTTTCGTGTCGCAGCCTCAAAACACTGAATAATGGCAGCCTTCTGCTTAGGTGGAAGCTGACCAATTTTCTTCAGGAGGGTGGTTTCTTCAATTGCCTCATTTTCTTCCTTCATTTGGGAGATCACTTGCTCTAGCGACTTCACCTTGGTTCTAAGGCGTCGCACTGCCTGAGTCTTCACTCTCAGCTTTGATGAGGTATTTCTTCTAGTCTTCTTCGTTTGCTTCGCTTGGCACCTTTGGTTAATTAGGAGTCTCCTCAGATACTTGCACGACGCGCACCATTTCTCACTCTGGCTTGATACACCTTTACACCTAATGTGGTACAGAGTATCATTCCATTGCTTCGAATTTGCGTTGGAGCACGCTAGCGGAAACTCCGCACTCAGTCCTGCTCCAGTGCAAGCACGCAGGCTGTCGACCTCTTGCAAAATAGATGCTGGATCTCTTGGCACATCAAGCGCGACCTCGACACCCCGCACAAACACTTCATGTTTTATCACACTTTCGATGCATCTAAACACCACCATTTTCAGCGCATGAAGCAGGCTCATGTCTTTTCCAGGTAAACACACGCTGTAGGCCACGTGAAGGGGATTCTCGCTGAACACGTGCTTCGCCCACTGGTTGGTCGGAAGTGGCACATTCAGGACTTCTAGAACATGTGCAGCTGGAGCATCAACAGTAGCACAGACTTCTTCAGCTTCAACAACTTCAGAATTTGGGCAACACGTTCCGTCCATGCGACGTCTTCTTTTGGGCGACGAGGGCTGTGATGCTGGCTTCTCCCGTGCACTTCTTTTCTTCGGAACTGGCTTCGAGAGGTATTTGGGCAAATTGGGAAATATAGTCGGTACAGCGTTTGGCAGGAGAACCGGCCTGGTCCGATCAATGCGCACCAATTCACCTTGTATTACATGCTCGAAATGCCGCGACACAAACTGCGGATCAAAATGCAATTCACATACTGCTGCATTTTTCTCCAGCGGCTTGTCAGCTCTGGGTATGTACCGCTGCCACTTCAGAAACAGCTCCTCTTCTTTAGGCACGCCGAACAGTGAAAGTTTTTGCTTGCAGGATTTGTAGCCAGTCACGCAGCCGGGAAAAAAACAGTGGCTTTGTCGCCGGCACATTTTACAAGCCTGGGCAGCGAATTGCTCCACATCCAAGTGGAAACTCCTCTAGGATGCTTACAAAGCGCTGCGAAGGCAGCTAACCGTGTCGACAAAGAGTTTCACTCGTATTAAGCACTTTACGGGCACGTCGAAGCTCAACTACCACTGTAGCTCAACTGATCATTCCTGACCGGACAAATGCACGCGAGCTTGACGTGTACGCGACAGCGAGCGCCACCTAGCGGATGCATAGCTAAGCGGCGTCAGCCCTTCCCATAGACGCCGCTTGGCGGTAATCACACTTCTCCTTCTAGCCACTGTAGTGTCGCTGT
This sequence comes from Rhipicephalus microplus, assembly GCF_043290135.1. Lineage (NCBI taxonomy): Eukaryota > Metazoa > Arthropoda > Arachnida > Ixodida > Ixodidae > Rhipicephalus > Rhipicephalus microplus. The sequence continues at coordinate 162,602,200 of NC_134702.1, forward strand.
AGCTGCGCGCGTCTCGTGTGTTGTGTTGTGCGTCGTAGCATAGAGCCGGTAGCGCCGTAGAACCTCGCGAACCATGGCGCCGCTTGGAAAGCAAAGTCGGCGAAGCTATGACGCCAAGTTCAAGCTGCGCGCTGTTGAATTTGCCGAAAACCACGGGAACAGAGAAGCAGGGAGGCAATTCGACGTCAGTGAAAAAATAATCCGTGACTGGCGCAAGGCCCACAGCGTCCTCCGGACGATGAAGTCGACAAAGAAGGCCAACCGCGGCAAGAAGGCGCGCTGGCCGGACCTCGAGCGTAGCCTCCGCACGTGGGTACTGCAACAACGAGCCGAAGGAAGAGGGCTGTCAACAGTGCAGCTGCGCCTGAAGGCGAAGGGTCTGGCAGCGGAGAGCAATGTTACGGGATTCAATGGTGGTCCGTCGTGGTGTTTCCGCTTTATGCGACGGAATCAGCTGGTTATGAGAGCCCGGACGACAGTGTGCCAGAAGCTGCCCGACGACTTTCAAGCGCAACTGGACAACTTCAGCTCATTCGTGAGGGAGGAAGTTGCGAAGAAGAATGTCAGCGCGAGCCACATCGTTAACATGGATGAAGTGCCGCTGACATTCGACATCCCGCTTGGGAGAAGCATCGCCGAAAAAGGCCAGAAAACTGTCACGGTGAGGACAACAGGCCACGAGAAGTCCCACTTCACCGTTGTGCTCGCCTGCTGCGCGGACGGCACAAAGCTGCCTCCCATGCTAATATTTAAGCGGAAAACCTTGCCGAAGGATAATTTCCCTCCTACAGTGGTGATTCAGGCGAACACAAAAGGTTGGATGGACGAGGGAATGATGAGTGTGTGGCTTGACCGCTGTTTTTCCCGTCGACCAGACGGATTCTTCCACGTGAAGCCAGGAATGCTGGTAATGGACAGTGTGCGGGCACACATCACCGATATTGTCAAGAAAAAGATCAGTTCAAAGAACTGTATGCCAGTGATTATTGCCGGCGGCTTGACGAAGATGCTTCAGCCGCTTGACATTTCTGTCAGCCGCAGCTTCAAGGCAGTTCTGCGACGTTCGTGGGAAACGTGGATGTCGGAGGGAGAACACAGCTTTACAAAAACGGGGCGCATGAGACGCGCAGAGTTCGGCGAAGTGGCGAAATGGGTGAGTGACGCTTGGGAGTCAATTTCTGCGAAGACCATTGTGGCGGGCTTTCGCAAGGCCGGTTTGATCCCCTGCGTGGCCGATGGCGACGTTGAAGAATCCGATTCGAGCGAGTCGGAGGACGACAGTGATGTGCCAGCAGTACTGCAAACAGAAGTATCTGCATTGTTCGTGAGCGACTCGGAGGAAGACGACTTCGATGGCTTTGAATAAACGTCACCAAGCTATCGGAATAATAAAGGTACTTCTGAAAGTATTGTTTTTATGTGTGTTTAAAAGCGCTCGCACGCGTGACTGCCGATAGCTAGAAACGTGCAAAAGCGTTGGCCGTCGCAAGCATGCATTTTTGCAGTGCACTGTCACGACGAGATACTTAAATGTCGGTGGTCGGATGAGCAAGTGCGTCTTCTACACCGGTGTGACTTATATACGTTTTTTTTTCAGAAAAACTGCTATTTTGAGGGGAGTGCGACTTATACAAGGGTGCGACCTATAAACCGGAAAATACGGTAGCTCATATGTAGACAGAAAAAGCTTTATTTAGCAAGCAGAATACGCTGTCTGCAAGGCCAGTCACAATTCACTCACTGTCGCTGCTCTCTCTAGAGCTATCACTTGAGCCGCAGTACTCACTGTTATGCACAAGGTCATCTTCGGTTTCATCCATGTTGTTTGTGATGCAGCATTTCTTGAAACTTTTTCGCACCATCTCACTTGAAATGGCCTTTCATGCCTCGACAATCCAACTCGTCCTGTTGGCGTCAAGTCGTAGAGGTCTTCAGCCATCCACTCAGCGTAATAGCGCTTGACATGTGCTTTGAAGGGCTTGTTAAGCGACACATCTAGAGGCTGCAACATTGACGTCATTCCACCTGGTATAACAACTAAGTCGGTGCCGTTGCGTGAAACGCGGTCCTTCACTTCTTCAGTTCTGTGGCCACAGAACGAGTCAAGAACGAGCATGTACCTCTTTGCGAGCATCGCACCAGGCCTCTTTTCCCATACCGTCTTGATCCACTCCACAAACAAGTCACTGTTCATCCACGCGTTCTCGTGCGCGCGCACCACCACACCGGCAGGCAAATGAATCTTTGGTAGAGTTTTACTTTTCAAGATGACGTACGGTCGCAGTTGCGTGCTGTCGGCGAGGACACAAAGCAAGACTGTAATGCGCAGTTTCGTATTCCCGCCGATCAGCATGCTCACCGAACGGCTGCCCGTCTTCTCAATCGTTGTGTCCAATGGCATTTCAAAATAAACAGGAGTTTCATCCGCGTTGCCGATTTGCGAGAAAATGTAATTGTGCTGCTTTCGCAGGCCAATTACATATCTCTGGTACTTGGGCAGCTTCTCCTCATAAGAAGCCGGCAAGCATTGACATATTCTAGTCCGCCGTCTGATTGAGAGCCCTTGCCGCTTCATAAAGCGGTGCAGCCATCCGCGGCTCGCACGGAACTCGTGAGGTAGGCCTAGCTCCCTCGAAAGTCGCCGCGCTTCCACTTGGGCCATTTTGGTCGATACGACGTAATGTGAGACCCCTGCTTCTCACATCTTTGATGAACCTTACTTGCTTCGCCTCCAGCTCGGGGTAGGCACCGGTCTTAGGGCCACGAAATGACCTACGGTCACGGTGCGCGGCTTGTAGGCTCTCTTTCTTCTTTCTCCACAGTCGCACACCGGACTCGTCCACATCGTGCCGTCTTCCCGCTTCGCGATTTCCGAATTCCTCGGCGACGCCGATGATCTTAAGCTTTTGCGGTGCCGGGAAGGACTGCCGCCGTGCGCTACTCGTGGTGATAGAACAGATCGACTTGGGCTTGGCGAACGGGTTGAGATGTGGAGAACTAGCGGTATTAGTGAGGTAAAGAGCGCTCACGCTCGCTCACACTCGGCGACAACTTGACAGCACTACCCCTTCTAGTACACTGTAACAGCACCCTGGAAACAACAGAACCGAAATGCATGCCTGCTACCGCGTCAAAAAGTAGTACATAAATTTACTGATATCTCTATCGGCACTATAATATCTCATTTGCCTTACTAAAATAAATACTGCTTTATTAATTATGCAACTCAAACTGTTGCGGGAAGTCGTAGGTAAGATACAGGTATTGTTCACTTTGCAAAAATGCCTTCCTTTTCTTTCTATTTCTTAGACAGCACCATCTTTTCGGCAAGCCCTTTCCAAAAAAAAAACATGGTGTCTGTGACGTAGGGACATGTGGAAGGTCACTGAGTGGCCGCGAACGTCCAAAAGATATACTTGTGGTGTGACAGTGAGATTTTACACTGAACAATTGAATTGTCTCTCCCCAAATGTTTTTCTAAACGCTTCAACGATGCAAGCAAGCGAAACCAAAATCGGCTGCAAGCTGCCGTGCTACTTGCGGAGCAACACGAATTTGCGGAAACCGCCTCGCTAGCCTTCGCTACACTGTTAAGGGGCTTCACAGCACAACATGCATTGCTGTGAAGCAGCACTATAGGAAAAACCCCGCCTATAATTCGCACCTCCACTTTGCCACTCAAATTTTTGGGTTCGTGGTGTGGGTTATACACGCGAAAATACGGTACTTTCACGCAGAGAACTAGCCGTTATACCCCTTGTCAGGCAGTCTGCGGGGTTGTCTTTTCCTGGACAATGCCTCCATTTCTCTGGACTGCTCAAACGTTGTATTTCCCTGACGCGGTTCTCTATGAATTTTTTGGCTATGCTCTTAATCCAAAAGAGTGCTATGGTGGAGTCGGACCACTGACACACTGGGACGGGTCGGCCTATTACACCCTGTAGGTAAACAGCCATTTGAGCCCCAAATATGGCCGCCATCAACACAAGTCGAGGGAAAGAGATCACGGATTTGGCAAAGATGAAATTTGCACTCACCTCTTCGCTGTCTTTTTCTGTTCGGAGATAAGCGCAGGCACCGTATGCTCTCGGGCTTGCATCACAGAAGATGGCATCACAGAGATTGGCAGAGATACTGCCAATCCCAAGAAGGGACTATAGCAGGCTGGGCAATCAAATACAATACATTACATAAACAGTTAAAAAGTGATACTATGAAAAGCAGGCAAACACTACACTCTCAAAGGTACACGATCGAATAACCGAAATACAAAATGTAGAAGAATGTGTGACAGGTTACGATGTTTTTTTTAAACATACACAGTTTTCACAAACTAAGAAAATAAGTTCAACACTGGCCTTTTTGCCGCACACACTCCTGAAGACAAGTTCGTGTCTCTCTCGAAACCTCGCAAACCACCCTTCTGACTCTTTGAACGATTCAATGTTCATCATTGCAGCGTACTACTCACCTTGCGCCATGATGAGAGGTCCGCTCAAAGGCAGATGCGCATTGGGACAGTCAGTAATCCACCGGAGCAAAGCTTCTTCGAGCTGGGGATGAGCTGCAGTTCGCAACCGCTTTCTAGAGGCATGAAACTTCTCGCTTCCGAAGGCTTGTCGAATCTGTTGTTCATTTTTCACGTACATTCGCAACGTGCTCCGCTTAACGTAGTACTTGGTCATAACCTGCTGTCGCGATTCGCCGTTTTTCAGTGCTTCCAAAATTTCCACTTTAGTCGCCAAGTTCTTCGCGTCGTAGTTCTGCCGCTTTTTCGGCGTTGCCATCACTGTAGCGCACGATGGTAGTGGCATGCAAATACGGTCACAATAGAAGAAAAAGAGAACTCCGCAAAAAGAGATGGTTGCGACACGACAACACAAGGGAAAATGGCGTCGGAAGCGCCGAGTGGAGAAGAAAGAAGACGCCGATGTTCGGTGACGCTGCGATCGCCCCCACTAGTTGATGATGATGGCGATGCCAATCAGGTTTTGGTTTCACTCCAGTGGTGCCAGCGCTGCTTTATCACACTTTTGTGTAGCAGCAGCCGTCAGCATTTGTCCGAATTAAGTGGTGTGGAGCCGAATTTCGACGAAATAACGAAGGTTTGGCCCCATAGATTAACATTCACTTTGGCCGGGACCAATAGAGCGGTCCGAATTTCCGAATTAACGGGTGTCGAATTAACGAGCTTTTACTGTATCTCAGAAAACTTGGAGTTGGGGACATGTTCTCTTTTGAGTTTATGAATTTGTGTGGTGATGATGACTTGGTATTTATTCTGTTCGAATTTTATTAACAGGGTGATTTCCCCGTTCGATAAAGTGTTAAGGCGGAGAATGGTAATGGTCATAGCGACCAGTTTCTTTACCTGCTGATCACTGTGATTGAGAGCGATTTCTGTTAATTTGAGAGATGCCTGAAGGACGACATTTTTTCATGTTATTTGGTTGTGTTCGTCTAGGTTTGTAGCGGCTGGTGGAAGGGAGAGTGTCATACCCTTGGGGGCTATTCTAGCACCAAGGTACACTTGCAATGTTGATCTATGCATTTCATGTCTAATTCCTTTTTCAGTGAATTTTCGTACTTTAAGGAAGGTGGCACTTCAACTGAGAAGCGATGAGCTGAACTTACATTTCTGAGGTCAATCTACTTTTGGTGTGGGAATGGCACTGATGAAGTCCGCAGATTTTAGTTACGTTGGGCAGGCCTTTGTCGTTGTAGGGAAGATTTCGGCGTTGGGCTACGGCGAGCGCTGAGTGCCTAATATCTGTGTTTGTCAAGAGTTCCGTTCCCGGTGTCCACAATAGAGGGATGCGGCATCGTAGTTCGGCAGGCTTTGCTTTGAGGAGTGGTTTAGTGGTACTGTCATGTAGGGCTTTTGGTCTCGCCGTCCGCAATGGAAGGGCGCGTGTTGGCTGTCCAGCCGACTTCCCCCCTAGTAGTGGCGCACTGTTATGATGGTGAGGGGGTGCTTGTGGCGCGTGGGAGTCACAGTTTCGCCGATCGTCGGGAACTCGTTTGTGATGTTGGGTGGGTGTGGGGCTCCTGGAACATGTTGACAGGCAGGGTTCTTGTCATGGGTGTCTTTTTGTGATGAACGGATATTGACGAGAGCTATGGGTTGAGTCGACCACCTCATGGTAGCTTCGAGGTCTCCGCCACAGAGTGCACTCTTGAGGGCTTTGGCAATCAATGCGACACCTATGAAACTCGGGTGACGCGCATCACCTGCAAGAAAGCATCTTGGTGGCAACTGCTCGAATTGATAGTCGATGTACGACACCTTGCTGGGTCTTCGGCAGTAAGCCTTGACTGTCTCGTTGAATTGACAAGCGTCCCGGTTCAAGCGGTGCACGAATTGTTTGTTTGATCTTTCCAGGTGTTGGTTGAGATAACGGGGCAGCACATATGAAACAAGTCTTTCAAGTTCCTGGGGTGTTCGAAGCGCGTTGTTTACTAGGCAACGAAGGCAGCGTAGTGATTTGTCTAGTTCGTACGATGCCAGCTCGCTTGTATGAACGTGGAAAACGAGCGTGGTCACAGATCGTGGTATGCCAGCGAGCTCTTTCTCGATTTAAAACGTGGAGGCTCCGCCGCTTGAAATGATCGCAGATGTCGCTTTATCATGCGGGTTGAAATGCCGGTGCAAATACCTTGTTTGCAGGTTCCCGTGATGGCTGATGTTGGTGCATGTTTAGGGAACTTCCGTGAGATCTGCTCGACTGGAGGTGCGCATGTGGACGGTCTTGTGTAGGCAGGCATGGTGGTAGAGTGGCCGTAGCATTGCAAGTAGTCAAGTAGATACCCCATGAGCAGTCACAAAGTGGTTTATTTCGACGTTTCAAAGTCTCGCCTTCATCAGTATTGACGGTACAGTTTATTAGTGCTCAACTTCATACAATCCCAAATGAGAGAGGGTACACAGAAAAAAAAGTAAAACGGAGAAGAAAAGAAAGAAAGAAAAAATGCAATGAGAAAATGAGGTTGAGTTCCCCGACTGCCCCCTTCTATTCCCTTTCTTTTCTCCCTTCTCTCTCTCTCCCTCCTCTTTTTTATTATTTTTTCTTCTTCACTTTTTCCTGACGTTTACCTTTAGGATTTCTGTGGTCTGCGTATCCTTCCTTCTACTGTTTCCGACCAGACGGCGCCGCATGGCTCTGGCGGTTTGGTGTGGGGAAAAAGAGCTGTTTTAAAAAGTTTGAGTCTTTAACTACTCAGCGCCTCGTGCGCATCTCGTTGTTGAAAGAGGGGCGTATTGCCGCAGAGGCTGGCAAGCGGGTACAATGTCAATTCTGGCCCGCTTCTGGATTATGCATGCAGTAGGGGCCTGCCGATTGGGCACAGGGTTGCTGTTGGGCATGTCATGCTTGGCACAATTGATTAGATAGTAAGGTAGAAACAGAAAAAGATGACAGCTGTGCTTAGGAAGAGCAGTTAGACTTGGAAGTATTTTCAATTGTCTAGTGCCCGTCACAGCTGCAGTGCCATGAACTCAGTTTTGTTATTATTGCTGTTATTGTTTTCTAATGCTTTAATTGCTGCAAGTGTGTACCAGGATTCTCATTTATTCCTCTATCGAGGGTGTTAAATCGGTGGATGAGGTATGGCTCTCGTTGTTCACATTCTCAGTTTGGTTTAAATCCTGTTTCTAAGAGTGTTACTGATAGTTTGTTGAATGCGTGGTCGGGAAGGTTGAGATGTTTTGATAGAGGTAAACGTGGGGCTGATTTCGCATGGGCTCTGTGATTCTTGAAACGAATCCTAAAGGTTGTTTTTGTTTGTCCGATGTACTGTGTACTGTGCACATTGCATTCGAGTAGGTATACCACATTAGAGGAATCGCACATTAGGTTTCCTCTTATGTTAATCGAAAACTTGGATTATGTGCTGGTTGCTTTGTCTGTCTCTCGCATCGCTTTATGTATAAGACATCGTGACTTTGAACAAGGTCGGCATGAATTTTTAGGGTGTGAAGTATTGATTTGAGAGTGGACAACTGTGTCTTTGAGGTTGCGTGGTCGTCGATAAACAACGCCAGGAGCGACTGGAAATGCGTGTTTCAGACGTCACTTTGTTCCAGAATGTTGTAATGTCGTTTAAGGATTTGTTAACGTTGGGGAAGAGTGTGCTGTAAGCTAAGCATAGGTTTGTTCATTGCGGGTTTTCTTGCGGTGGTCGTTTCATAAGTAAGTCATCAGGCTTCAGTTTTTTAGCTTTCTGAATGGCGTCATCTATTAATTATATGTGGGGGTATTTTTGTTTATCAAGCATAAGTTTCTGCCTCTGTCAGCTCGTGTCAATATCAGCGTCTCTTGAGTAGATTTGCTTAAACCGGTGAGCCTGGCTGTATGGAATACTGTCTTTACAGTGGCACGGGTGATCACTTTGGTAATGGAGGTATTGTTGTCGATCCGTTGGTTTGCGATATAGTGTTGTAAAAAGCTTGTCTTTTTCTATCATTTAGGTAACAACAAGAAAAATTACGGTAGCTTGCGAGTAGGTGTGTTTTAAGTGTATACACAGATGTACAGGGTTGTAAGTGTCGATGAAGCTGAGAAAATCATCGTCGCTGTGGGTCCAAATAAGAAAGATGTCGTCTATGTATCTTGTGCTTAAGAGTGGTTTCAAAGAAATTTGTGCAAGAAATTCGGATTCTAGCTTTCCCATATATATGTTGGCATAATTGGGTGCCATTTTGGTTCCCATAGCAGTGCCGCTGATTTGTCAAAAATACTCTTGGTTAAATTTAAGTGAATTTAATTTTAGGACCATCCTCGTCAAAGTTGCGTTGGCAGAGAAATCTGGGGTGTCAGGTTGTCTATGGTCTGTGTACATGTTTTGTAATGCTGCTGTGCCGTCGTCGTCAGGAATATTTGTATACAATGAGGACACATCAAGAGTAACCAAGCACGAGTTTTTCAGCACACACAGACGTGCAATGTCTCGAAGAAAATTTGTGGTGTGTTTTATGTTGACACGAGGGTGCGTGGAATATGGCTTATTAGTTTGTCCACGTATCCTGATATGGGCTCAGTAATTGTACCTGTGCCTGATAGATTGGTCGACCTGGGTTACGGGGTTTATGAATTTTTGGGAGGATGTAGAAGCAACCTGGACGAGGGTGTGCTGCTCACCTTAGTTTGTGATGGTCAGTGTTGGTTATCTTTTCTGCGTCCAACAGTTTTTATTCAGTTCTGTTGATACAATACGTTTGTATTCGTCTGTCGGATCACCTGGGAGGCATTTGTAAAATTTTGAGTCGTCTAGTTGCCGGTATGCTTCTTGTAAGTAGTCGGTTGTATTAATGAACTACAATTGCTCCTTCCTTGTCAGCGGGCTTTATTGTTATGTCTGTCCTAGATGCCAGATTTCTCATACTCACTTTTTATGATTTTGTCAAGTTTTCTCGCTTTCGTTTCTGTCTGTGGTATTGGTGTATTATATCTTTCTGTACTGTGGTGATATTAAGGTTTAGACACTTGTCTCAATTAGTGTTCGGTGTCAAATAATTTTTTTATGACGAATTTCTTAGTTGAAAGGCCTGTCCAAGAAATATTCGCGCAACCTTAAGCTTCTAGCGAAGTTGTCGAAGTCTCGGAGCAAGTGGAACTCGTCAGAAAATTTGAAGCTTAGTCTTTTGGATAGCATTTTTTTTTGTCAAGTGACAAACTCGTGTCTTATAGGTTCACAGTCACATTGTCACAGGATGTGTTTATGGATGGCTGCTTGTTTTTACCATTAGTGGTTTCCTGGGCGGAGGTGTTGCAGTGGTATGGAATTACAGTAAAAGCTTGTTAATTGGGATTTCACGGGACCGGAAAAACTGTCCGAATTAACCGAATGCTGGATTAACGAATGAACAGTGAAAACAACATTTAAAATCAAGCTGCAGAAGCATACCTTTATTTGTTAACGTATTTTGTAATTGTCTGCGTTTTTACGCAGATTCCGACTGACATCACAATTTTTCTTAACTGTTCCAAATGGCCAACAGCACGCAAGCTGTCGGGAGTGTTCAGGCAAGCGTCCTCTAATATTAACAGCGCCTCCGAGACTTTTCGTGAGGTGCGATGAGGTCGCGGCTGTATCTCCTCGCATGATTCTTCGTCGGAATCGTGGTCTTCATTTGCGCCCTTGACATCATTAATAATCTCTTGATCGGTCAGGAGACCACTCGTGACGACACCATGATCAATCCCGATGTAGTCCTGAGAGGTCACATCTGTGGGAAGGACAGCATCGAAAGTCGGGCAGTCATCGTCGGTGGACTCGGCTGACACCTCCTCGATGCCATCGTCAGCTACTGCTGCATGCTCGGGCCCCACAAAACCGCTGTGCCGAAAACAGTTGGCGATGACTTGCGGCGGAGTGTTTTTCCACTCGTGGGCGATGATGTGCACTGCGCCGAGTAAGTCCACTTGATACAACTTTCCAGCTTCTGAGCATAGGATCATTCGCTCTAGCAGGTGCTTGCGGTATTTCGACTTCACGTAGTGAATGATACCCTGGTCCATCGGCTGAAGAGCAGACGTAGTGCTGGGCGGCAAAAAAACTACTTTGATGCTCTTCAGTTCGACTGCACAGTTATGGGCACTGCAGTTGTCAACAATCATAATTATGTTGCGGTCCTTCAACATGAAGTGCCGGTCCAACTGCTGCAGCCAGCCGCGAAAAATGTCCGATGTCATCCATGCTTTCCTGTTCGCTGTGTACTCCACAGGAAGGCTTTTGACGTTCTTAAAATAACTTGGCTTAAGCGCCTTCCCGACGACAAGTAGTGGCAACCGCTCCGTGCCAGTCATATTGGCGGCAAGAAGCACAGTTATCCTTTGCTTGCACTTCTTGCCACCAATGCACGCGTCCCCTTTGAAAGTCACCGTCTTGTCGGGCAGAGCTCTGAAAAATAGGGCAGTTTCATCTGCATTGAACACGTCACGTGGTTCATATGCGGCGATGTGCTCCAGCAGCTTCACATTTCTCCACTCAGTGGTCACGCTTTCGTCAACACTGGCCTTTTCGCCGCACACACTCCTGAAGACAAGTTCGTGTCTCTCTCGAAACCTCGCAAACCACCCTTCTGACTCTTTGAACGATTCAATGTTCATCATTGCAGCGTACTTCTCACCTTGCGCCATGATGAGAGGTCCGCTCAAAGGCAGATGCACATTGGGACAGTCAGTAATCCACCGGAGCAAAGCTTCTTCGAGCTGGGGATGAGCTGCAGTTCGCAACCGCTTTCTAGAGGCATGAAACTTCTCGCTTTCGAAGGCTTGTCGAATCTGTTGTTCATTTTTCACGTACGTTCGCAATGTGCTCCGCTTCACGTTGTACTTGGTCATAACCTGCTGTCGCGATTCGCCGTTCTTCAGTGCATTCAAAATTTCCACTTTAGTCGCCAAGTTCTTCGCGTCGTAGTTCTGCCGCTTTTTCGGCGTTGCCATCACTGTAGCGCACGATGGTGGTGGCATGCAAATACGGTCACAATAGAAGAAAAAGAGAACTCCGCAAAAAGAGATGGTTGCGACACGACAGCACAAGGGAAAATGGCGTCGGAAGCGCCTAGTGGAGAAGAAAGAAGACGCCGACGTTCGGTGACGCTGCGATCGCCCCGACTAGTTGATGATGATGGCGATGCCACTCAGGTTTCTGTTTCACTCCAGTGGTGCCAGCGCTGCTTTATCACACTTTTGTGTAGCAGCAGCCGTCAGCATTTGTCCGAATTAAGCGTTGCGGAGCCGAATTTTGACGAAATAACGAAGGTTTGGTCCCATAGATTAACATTCACTTTGGCCGGGACCAATAGAGCGGTCCGAATTATCCGAATTTCCGAATTAACGGGTGTTGAATTAACAAGCTTTTACTGTATCTCAGAAAACTAGGAGTTGGGGACATGGTCTCTTTTGAGTTTATGAATTTGTGTGGTGATGATGACTTGGTATTTATTCCGTTCGAATTTTATTAACAGGGTGATTTCCTCGTTCGATAAAGTGTTAAGGAGAAGAATGGTAATGGTCATAGCGACCAGTTTCTTTACCTGCTGATCACTGTGATAGAGAGCGATTTCTGTTAATTTGAGAGATGCCTGAAGGACGACATTTTTTCATGTTATTTTGGTTGTGTTCGTCTAGGTTTGTAGCGACTGGTGGAAGGGAGAGTGTCATACCCTTGGGGGCTATTCTAGCACCAAGGTACACTTGCAATGTTGATCTATGCATTTTATGTCTAATTCCTTTGTCAGTCAATTTTCGTACTTTAAGGAAGGTGGCACTTCAACTGAGAAGCGATGAGCTGAACTTACATTTCAGAAGTCAATCATCTTTTGGTGTGGGAATGGCACTGATGAAGTCCGCAGATTTTAGTTACGTTGGGCAGGCCTTTGTCGTTGTAGGGAAGATTTCGGCGTTGGGCTACGGCGAGCGCTGAGTGCCTAATATCTGTGTTCGTCAGGAGTTCCGTTCCCGGTGTCCACAATAGAGGGATGCGGCATCGTAGTTCGGCAGGCTTTGCTTTGAGGAGTGGTTTAGTGGTGCTGTCATGTAGGGCTTTTGGTCTCGCCGTCCGCAATGGAAGGGCGCGTGCTGGCTGTCCAGCAGACTTCCCCCCTAGTAGTGGCGCACTGTTGATGATGGTGAGGGGGTTCTTGTGGCGCGTGGGAGTCACAGTTTCGCCGATCGTCGGGAACTCGTTTGTGATGTTGGGTGGGTGCGGGGCTCCTGGAACATGTTGACATGCAGGGTTCTTGTCATGGGTGTCTTTTTGTGATGAACGGATATTGACGAGAGCTATTGGTTGAGTCGACCACCTCATGGTAGCTTCGAGGTCTCCGCCACTGAGTGCACTCTTGAGGTCTTTGGCAATCAATGCGACACCTATGAAACTCGGGTGACGCGCATCACCTGCAAGAAAGCATCTTGGCGGCAACTGCTCGAATTGATAGTCGATGTACGACACCTTGCTGGGTCTTCGGCAGTAAGCCTTGACTGTCTCGTTGAATTGACAAGCGTCCCGGTTCAAACGGTGCACGAATTGTTTGTTTGATCTTTCCAGGTGTTGGTTGAGATAACGGGGCAGCACATATGAAACAAGTCTTCCAAGTTCCTGGGGTGTTCGAAGCGCGTTGTTTACTAGGCAACGAAGGCAGCGTAGTGATTTGTCTAGTTCGTACGACGCCAGCTCGCTTGTATGAACGTGGAAAACGAGCGTGGTCACAGATCGTGGTATGCCAGCGAGCTCTTTCTCGATTTCAAACGTGGATGCTCCGCCGCTTGAAATGATCGCAGATGTCGCTTTATCATGCGGGTTGAAATGCCGGTGCAAATACCTTGTTTGCAGGTTCCCGTGATGGCTGATGTTGGTGCATGTTTAGGGAACTTCCGTGAGATCTGCTCGACTGGAGGTGCGCATGTGGACGGTCTTGTGTAGGCAGGCATGGTGGTAGAGTGGCCGTAGCATTGCAAGTAGTCAAGTAGCCATGAGCAGTCACAAAGTGGTTTATTTCGACGTTTCAAAATCTGCCCTTCATCAGTATTGACGGTACAGTTTATTGGTGCTCAACTTCATACAATCCCAAATGAGAGAGGGTACACAGAAAAAAAAAGTAAAACGGAGAAGAAAAGAAAGAAAGAAAAAATGCAATGAGAAAATGAAGTGGAGTTCGCCGGCTGCCCCCTTCTATTCCCTTTCTTTTCTCCCTTCTCTCTCTCTCCCTCCTCTTTTTTATTATTTTTTCTTCTTCACTTTTTTCTGACGTTTACCTTTAGGATTTCTGTGGTCTGCGTATCCTTCCTTCTACTTTTTCCGACCAGACGCACCGCATGGCTCTGGTGGTTCGGTGTGGGGAAAAAGAGCTTTTTTAAAAAGTTTGAGTCCTTAACCACTCAGCACCTCGTGGGCACCTCGTTGTTGAAAAGGGGCGTATTGCCGCAAAGGCTGGCAAGTGGGTACGATGTCAATTTTGACCCGCTTCTGGATTATGCATGCAGTAGGGGCCTCCCCATTGTGCACAAGGTTGCTGTTGGGCATGTCATGCTTGGCACAATTGATTGGTTAGTAAGGTAGAAACAGAAAGAGATGACAGCTGTAAGGAAGAGCAGTTATACTTGGAAGTATTTTCAATTGTTCAGTGCCTGTCACAGCTGCAGTGCCGTGAACTCAGTTATTTCATTTCATATATTTCGCCCTTAAAGGCCCGAAGGCATTACATAAGGGGGGACAAGTAACAAGATAGGGTACAATGTTCAACAGGATAAGTAAATAAATAAATAAATGAATAAAAGCAAGTAATTGTGTTACACAGGAGACAGGAATCAGAAATCACATGAACGAACTAGAACAAGATAAAAAAGAATACACAATGATTTACATATGTTAAACAGTTGCAGAGCAAAACTAAGTACAATTCTAAAACGATTGGCGATAAACACGAAGCAGTTGAGATTATCAGGAGAGAGGCTTGAAAAAATGTTCGTTCAGTTTTGCGCGGAACGTTTCTCTGTCGGCGCATGAAGCGGAGTCATTCGGTAAAGCATTCCAGAGGGCTATTGCATTAGGAAAAAATGAGGTGATAAATGCTGTCGTCCGGCCATTTATGCGTGCAATGGGCCTGCTGTGATTTATGCGTGATGAAGTTCTGTGAGCAGATTGGAGCAACTGATGTCTTGAGCGTGGATGATAGTAGAAGCGGTGCAGAAGGCATAGACTGGTGATCAAGCGGCGGGATTCAAGAGTTGGAAGGGTAAGAGAGTGTTTTAGCTCGGTAACGCTGGTTTTGTGTGAGTATTGCGAAGATATGAAGCGAGCTGCGCGATTTTAGATGGTCTCTAGTGTAGTTAGGTAGGCTTGTGAAGGATGCCAGATTGCTGAAGCATATTCAAGTTTAGGTCGTACGAAGGTGATGAAAGCTAGTTTTTAGGGGCGAAGCTCCTTAGGTCGTGGGCTGTGTGTCCCCTGTAGCCTGTATGTAGCCACCTCTAGTTTAGTTCTTGCAGTGTTCACTAGATGGCGGTACCGTCCCCTGTATGTAGCCACCTCTAGTTTAGTTCTTGCAGTGTTCACTAGATGGCGGTACCGTCTCCAGTATGTAGCCACCTCTCGTTTAGTTCTTGTAGTGTTTACTAGATGGTGGTACTTGTAGCTGATGATGAAAAAATGCAAGATGTTATAAACTAGAAAGCGGTACTTGTAGTTGATGAAAGACGCGAGATCTTATAAAATAGGAATGATGTCACATATGGCGCGTGTCATTGGTTGAAGGCAATCGTTCGATTTAGTGCGGCGACGTACGCTAGGGGGAGCGTTGTAATAAAATCCGTTCGCTGTTGGCGCGCGCTCGAAGTCGCCGGATGGATAGGGCTGCACAGCGGAGAGAGCGCAAGGCGGCAGCAGCGCGCGCTCGCAGACAGAATCCCGATGTGCGAGCGCGCGAGGCAAGGGACATCGCAAGCCATCCATCGTCTAAGAACAAATAAAAGTTGATCTGTGTATATACACACACAGCGTTTCTCACGTCTTTACATGATGATCGACTGGGCGAATTACACGGAAGATTCACACTTTACCGATGAATCCCTCCGGAGCTTCGCCCATTCATCATCATTCACCCCGTGAATATGCCGTAATTTTTTTACGTCGGAGGATGCGCACTTCAGGTTGCGTCGAAGGTAGCGAGTGTACGGGATGCTGTAGAGCAGATGGAATCGATGTGGGTGATCCAGGATAGCGATGAAGTCAAGTGGACGCCAAGATATTTGTAGCATGACACGGAAGCTATGGGCACGGCGTTAATAGAATACATGTTGGCAAGTACGGCACGCTTACGGGTAAATGATAATGATTCGCACCATGAAGCAATTGAGTCGAGGTCGCGTTGTAGTTTATTAGCATCGGCAGGGCTATTGATGACGGTGTAGATGACGCAATCGTCAGCGAAAAGTCGGATATTAGATTTAATGTTAGCCGGCAAGTCAATAATGTAGATAAGGAACAGAAGGGGTGATAAACCGGCACCTTGCGGCACGCCGGATGTTACCTTAGCAAATGCTGATACGGTTATTAGCTGACGTGAACTGCATGCGTCCCGTCAAAAAGTGCTTAATCCAGCTTAATAAATTCGGAGGAATACCAAAAGAAGTTAGCTTGCGAATCAGGTGATTGTGAGGTACGCGGTCGAAGGCTTTTGCAAAATCCAGAAAAATGGCGTCTGTCTGAAGGTTATTATCTATGGAATTAAGTAAGTCGTGCGTAAATTCGGCGAGCTGGGTATCACAGGAAAAATGTTTGCGAAAGCCATGTTGAAGTGGATGGAAGAAATAATTATTATTAGAAGTTATTATTGTTATTATTGCTGTTATTGTTTTCTAATGCTTTAATTGCTGCAAGTGTGTACCAGAATTCTCATTTTTTCCTCTATCGAGGGTGTTAAATCGGTGGATGAGGTATGGCTCTCATTCACGTTCTCAATTTGGTTTAAATCCTTTTTCTAAGAGTGTTACTGATAGTTTGTTGAATGTCTGGTCAGGAAGGTTGAGATGTTTTGATAGAGGTAAACTAGGGGCTGATTTCGCATGGGCTCTGTGATTCTTGAAACGAATCCTAAATGTTGTTTTTGTTTGTTCGATGTACTGCGTACTGTGCACTTTGCATTCGAGTAGGTATACCACATTAGAGGAATCGCACATTAGGTTTCCTCTTATGTTAATCGAAAACTTGGATTGTGTGCTGGTTGCTTTGTCTGTCTCTCCCATCGCTTTACATATAAGACATCGTGACAATAAATAAGGTCGACATGAATTTTTAGGGGGTGAAGTACTGATTTGAGAGTGGACAAGTGTGTCTTTGAGGTTGTGAGTTGCATACGACAGAAACACGCAAGCCTGGATGAAACAAGCTTTGTTCGAGAATTGGCTCCGCAAATTGAATGGGCAAATCGAGCGAGCGAAAAAGATTTTGCTCATTGTTGATAACAGTCCCACTCATGGGGGCCTGGGAGCAATTCACATCGTATTTCTCCCTCCCAATACTACAGCTGTCCTCAAGCCACTTGGTTAAAATGTAATCGAATGCTTATATGTATGAACGATTCCATGCCCTGCAGTGTCACTCTCCTCTTGCAATTGGGGATGCTCGCAGACACATGGAATGCTGTTAAAGCAACAATAAGGTACTGCTTCAAGCATGCCTTCGGCACACCTGGCTGCAGCACTGATGCCACACCCTACTGCCTGCTGACTGAGGACCATCACGGTGAAAGCCAAGTGCTGTTTGCTCTAAAAGCGCACAACATAGCTGCAAACTTCAACAGTTATGCAGGTATTTTTGATGACCTGTGAGTGTGCAGGGAGGACACAGTCGATGAGGACCACCACGATGAAAGCTAAGTGCTGTTTGCTCTAAAAGCGCACAACATAGCTGCAAACTTCAACAATTATGCAGGTATTGTTGATGACCTGTGAGTGTGCAGGGAGGACACAGTCGATGACTTCGTGAGAGAGATGCTGCCAGCACAACACGGCAGTCAAAGTGAAGAGGAACCAGAACCAGAAGTGGAAAATATGACAACCACACAGGTTTTTTACCACATTGCTAAATTAAAAAATTTTTGACAGCAACTGAAAACTCCCAGAATCAACTGACTGCACTACGTGGCATTGAGAGCTTTGTGCTAAATGTGCAGTTGACCATCCATGATTTTTTTTGAAAGGCCTAAAGGTCTACGCCGATTTAAAGGCCTACGATTTTTTAAAAGGTCTACGCCATCATGCTTTTCGCTGCCCAGCTACCAGGTTGAACAACACTCTCGAAAAAAAACTGCACCTTCATGTGGAAGAGGAATGCACCTCGCGCTCGAGGATATTCCGACGAAAGCGCAGCAGTTGGCACAAGGAGACAGGATTCATCGGTCAACGTTTAAGAAGGGACGCGGAAGTGGGAACGGTCAATTTGGTCGAAATTTTCAAATATTGGGGGTTCGCAATCCTCAGATTATCTTCTGCCTCACGGTGAAATATTATAACGAAATATGCAATACTAATAGAGAAAACAGCACTTTCTCTGTGTGTTATCATCGAAAACCGCAAAAAATCGGGCTTCGGAAGGTGCCGCCGAAAACTCTGCGGCTCTCGCACGGCGGAGCGCCGCCATCTTGGTGTCATTGTGAAGAGGAGAGATTGGAGCTGAAGATAGCCACAGCGCCGTATTTCTCCAATGAGAAATAAAACCAGCAAAGGTGAGCAAAAAAAGAGCAAAACTGGCATCGCGATTGGTTGCAATAGTCACGTGGGGGCACATGGCGCGCTCCTATTGGTTGTATAAGTTTTGAGTGGCTTTCACGCGCATTTGTGCGAGAGTGAGCTGCACGTTTTGTTCATTCACGTCTTGATCGTCGCAACCAGGCGCTTGTGTTCTGCGATGAGCCCCAAACGAGCAAAGTACTGAAAAGCCAATGCTTATAGGAAACGGCGAAAGCCATGGAATAAAAGGAGAAAGCTGGACACAAAAGCGAATGCCGCTGACCTCGCCGAGCAGGAAACGCCGGAGCACGTGAGAGATCAGGAAAGCTCGCTCGTGTGTGACTGTGACAGTGCGTCCCTACGCGCTGGTTACGACTTGATTGCGGGCCGGGCCACAGAACACCTACCAGTTTAGAGAACAGAAACTGTACCTTTGAGCTGTTGTATAACATGCAAATATGTAGCGGCGGCGTACTGAACTGCAATACCGCGAGGCCAGATGGCGCTGGTAGTACTATCATCATCAATAAACAGACGCGTTTTTTTTTTGTCACAGGTAGGAAGGGGGGGGGGGGGGGGGGGTTCGCGGCTGGTTCGCGCTGCTTGCTTCCTCTGGTAATTTTTTTTTTGTTGTTAAATCGCGCTTTGCGTCTGTAATTATTGCTAGGTGACAGGTGACCTAGTTGGCCTCGACTGGCAAAAAAACAACGTCAATCAAGCAAGATTTGCATCGTTTATTGTGAGTGTCCAAGCCGGTACAACCAATGTATATATGGTCGGGTCCGAACAAAACAAGTCACTCATACATATTGAAAGCTTTCAACCGACGTGTTAAGACTCTTGAAAGCTAACAAGCATATACATTTGACTGAACATCGAGATCGCTGAATGAACGGCGGTCTCATTGTGTTGCGATGTTCGAGTTTCATAGCGTGGCTTCAGGACAAGGGTCGGATTCTGCCGTCAGATGCGGCGCTTGCCCTGTAGTGTTGATCTTCAAGTGAAGTGAATGCATGATGTGGAATCGGAAAGGAAACTTGCTCATTGCCGATAGATAGCTAGAAAATTGAGAGCAATGTAGTTTTGCTAAATTTGTTAAATAAGCAATCGCAGATGCGTGCAGTTCTGATTCTTTCTCACTATGCAATGCTACATTGAGTACTTCATAATTGTGGGATGTCGCGTCGTGTCGACAGGGTAGGCACTGGTTTTGATTCTCAGCCGTGAGCCCATATCATAGCTAATATGTATTTAGGTGATGGGCCTAAAGATATTTCAGGCTTGCTACATTCATTGTTCTAAGTTACACTTGCTACAGCTATAATTTCTCGTCGCAAGTAATGACCGGTCTGATGAATATGCAGCGAACATGTATGCTAAAGAAACATTTATGAGGTGTGTGCCTACAGATCGAAAAGGCCCGATTCTAAGAAAATAATCTTTAGGCACGCATTGTACAATTTTCTTGGTTGTACATTTTTGTTGGGGCTCTTACAGTACACTATCTGCTCAGCTCTGAACTCAATCTCTTTTTTGCATAGACATATCGATAGAACTTGAGCACTCTCTTGCAAGCAAGCACTCCTGAAATCAATTGGGGGTACATGGAGTGAATCTGTCTAAATACTGGATCAATAAAGGTCACATTTATTACGCACTTGCTATTGTGTTTATTTTTTCCGTATCATCATCACCACCATCATCATCATCAGCCTGACTACGTCCACTGCCGGACAAAGGCGGCCTCTCCCATGTTCCGCCAGTTAACCCGGTCCTGTGCTTGCTGCTGCCAATTTACACCCGCAAACTTCTTAATCTCATCTGCCCACCTAACCTTGTGTCTTCCCCTGACCCGCTTCCCTTCTCTGGGAATCCAGTTAGTTACCCTCAATGACCAGCGGCTATCCTGTCTACACGCTACATGCCCGGCCCATGTCCATTTGCTCTTCTTTATTTCAGCTATGATATCCTTAACGCCCGTTCGTTCCCTAATCCACTCTGCTCTCTTCTTGTCTCTTAAGGTTACACCTACCATTTTTCTTTCCATTGCTCGCTGCGTCTTCCTCAATTTAAGCTGAACCCTCTTTGTAAGTCTCCAGGTTTCTGCTCCGTAGCTAAGTACCGGCAAGACACAGCTGTTATATACCTTCCCCTTGAGGGATAGTGGCAATCTACCTGTCATAATTTGAGAGTGCTTGCCGAATGTGCTCCACCCCATTCTTATTCTTCTAGTTACTTCAGTCTCGTGATTCGGCTCTGCGGTTATTACCTGCCCTAAGTAGACATAGTCTTTTACAACTTCAAGTGCACTATTACCTATCTCGAAGCACTGCTCCTTTCCGAGGTTGTTGTACATTACTTTCGTTTTCTGCAGATTAATTTTAAGACCCACCTTTCTGCTCTCCTTGTCTAACTCCGTAATCATGAGTTGCAATTCGTCTCCTGAGCTACTCAGCAATGCAATGTCATCGGCGAAGCGCAAGTTACTAAGTTATTCTCCATTAACTCTTATCCCTAACTGTTTCCATTCTAGGCTTCTGAAAACATCCTGTTAGCGCGTGGTAAATAGCATTGGTGAGATTGTGTCCCTTGCCTTACACCCTTCTTGATTGGTATTCTGTTGCTTTCTTTATGAAGCACTATGGTAGCAGTTGATCCCCTGTAGATTTCTTCCAGAATGTTTATATATACTTCATCTACGCCCCGATTCCGCAGTGTCTGCGTGATGGCTGATATTTCTACTGAATCAAACGCCTTCTCGTAATCTATGAAGGCTATGTATAGTGGTTGGTTATACTCTAAGCATTTCTCTATTACCTGATTGATAGTATGAATGTGGTCAATTGTTGAGTAGCCTGTTCGAAACCCTGCTTGTTCCTTTGGTTGATTGAAATCTAATGTTTTCTTTACTCTGTTAGCAATTACCTTTGTAAATAGCTTGTATACTACAGAGAGCAAGCTGATGAACCTGTTATTCTTCAAGTCTTTGTCATCTCCTTTCTTATGTAATAAGATGATGTAAGCGTTTTTCCAAGACTCTGGTACTCTTCCCGTCAGGAGACACCTCGTAAACAGGGTGGCTAGTTTTTTTAACACAATCTGTCCTCCATCTTTCAGCAGATCTGATGTTACCTGATCCTCACCAGCAGCTTTGCCTCTTTGCATGCTCTCCAAAGCTTTTCTGACTTCTTCTATCATTACTGGTGGGGTGTCATCTGGTTTACTGCTAGTTATTATAGTATTAAGGTCGTGGTTGTCTCGGCTACTGTACAGATCTGTGTAAAACTCCTCCACTATTTTAACTATCCTATCCATATTGGTAGTTATTTTGCCCTCTTTGTTCCTTAGTGCATACATTCAACTTTTGCTTATCCCAAGTTTCCTCTTCACTGCTTTGACGCTTCCTCTGTTTTTCAGAGCATGTTCAATTCTCTCCATGTTATACCTTCTTACATCGCATACCTTACGTCTATTAATCAACTTCGAAAGCTCTGCCAGTTCTATTTTGTCTGTTGTACTTGACACTTTCATGATTTGACGCTTCTTAATTAGGTTCTTCGTTTCCTGGGAAAGCTTGCCAGTGTCCTGTCTAACTACCCTGCCTCCAACTTCCACTGCACACATCCCTAATGATACTCCGTCAGATTATCATTCATTGTATCTACGCTAAGGTTGGTTTCCTCACTAAGAGCCGAGTACCTGTTCCGCAACGACACTCTGAATTCCTGTACTTTCCCTCTTAGTGCTAGCTCATTGATTGGCTTCTTGCGTATCAGTTTCTGTCGTTCCTTCTTCAAGTCTAGGCGAATTCGAGACCGTACCATTCTATGGTTACTGCATCGTACCTTGCCAACCACTTCCACATCCTGTACGATGCCTGGGTGGGCACTCATTATAAAGTCTATTTCGTTCTTATTTTCGCCATTTGGGCTTCTCCATGTCCACTTGCGGTTTTCTCGTTTTTGGTAGAAGGTATTCAAAATCCATAAATTATTGCGTTCTGCGAATTCTACTAGTAGCTCTCCTCTGGCGTTTCTAGTACCGATGCCGTAATCTCCTACTGCCTGGTCTCCAGCCTGCTTCTTTCCTATCTTTGCATTAAAGTCGTCCATCACTATAGTATACTGTGTTTTTACCTTACTCATTGCCGATTCCACGTCTTCATAAAAGCTTTCAAGTGAAGCGTCATCATGGCTGGATGTAGGTGCGTAAGCCTGTACTACCTTCATCTTTTATCTTTTATTCAGTTTAATTACGATACATACCACCCTTTCATTAACCTTTTGTTGGACACAACGAGGGAACAAAAGTTATCATGTTTAAAACATTTTTAGTGAGCTATTTATCACTTCTTGATCCCAAGAAAACAAATCTGAAAGTCGAGAAGTGTTTTATTGCAAAGAAAAAAGTGGGACCTATATGTCCCACTGTCCACTTAGGTCACTTCGATAAAGTGGGACTCATATGTCCCGCTGTCCACTTGAGGCAGTTCACACTTTCTTGTGAAATGGTGCGAAGCAAGTTGCACACAGCGGAACATTGCACACTTTGCACATATACCTCGTGCGGACTTCTCTTTTGCTGGTTGAGCACCAGCGGCACCGCCGTCGCGTGCCTGTGAAGCTTGGGTGGTGAGTGTTTCCGGAGAACCGACTCTCATCCGGAACACCAGTCATCGCGCGACCGTTGCTCTTGCCTCGCTTATTCTTGAAGGCAGTGATGGTCCTCCGAGGCTTGCGGAAGCTACTTTGTGCGATGAGTTGTCTGCCAAGCTTGAGGCGGAAGTGAAGGTATCCAACATTCTCGATGGAGTTGGCTTGTATAAATGCGTTGACAATCGCCGCATCAAGAATGAAGTAGAAAATTCTACTCCACCATCGCTTAGACCGCCGGTCTGCAGGGTAGGCATTCCTCTTTTGATCGAACTTGTCGACGCCACCCATCCATGCATTATAATCTTTGACCACCTGAGGGCACTCCACTGATATTTTTTTGCCATTCGGCAGCATCCTTTGAACATCGACGCGACATTCTGGTTCGTGGTAATTGGACATCAGGTGGACATTCTTTGTGTCCCTCCACTGGTAGGCAATGACGTCCCGCTTTCTTCGCCACAAGTATGAACCCCTGTCCATCTTGTTGTCAGTTTTCACCTCAGGCGGAAGGTCTTTATTGTTTGTACGGAAAGTTCCGCAGGCAAAAATGCCTATGTCCCGCAATTCTTGCAAAAGTTTTGTTGATGAAAAAAAATTATCGAAAAACAACTGAGAACCAGTGGGCACGACACCATCTGCTAGTGAGAGAACAATATGCTCACCTAATGTGCGGTCAAGTGGTTTTTGAGCGTTTTTCCCCTCGTAGAGTTGAAACTGGAGCAGGTAGCCCGTTTCGGAGTCTGCGAGGGACCATACCTTGTAGCCCCTCTTTATCTTGGGCTTCATAGGCATGTATTGCTTCAAGCTTGAGCGTCCTTTAAACAAAGTTATGCTTTCATCAACTGCAACATGTGTCGATGGGTTGTACTCCGTCTGAAACTTTTTGTTCATCATGTTGATCAAAGGACGCACTTTATATGCGCGATCAAAATCTTTGTCACCATAGCCTGGCATTTTGTCGTTGTCGTTCAGATGAAGACAATTGCATATCATCTGAAACCGCTTGTATGTCATCACTTTGGCAATTTCATTCACGTAGAAAAAGCTATCGGAAGACCAGTACATTTGAAGTTGATGCATGCGGTTGACGCTCATAAGGATCAGCATCCCAATGTAAGCTTCAAGCTCATCGCGTGTCAGCGGCACCCATCCCTTTCGCTGTGTCTGTTCAGCATAGAGATTTGTCTGTTCTAGAATATGGTCCAACACCTCATTATCGAAATACAAGGAGAACGCGTCAAGGGCAGTGATTGTCGGACTGAGTCTTTGGGAGATCGTGAAGCTGTGATTCGTAGGCGTAGGCATACAAACAGTCGACGTATCCCACTGAGGTCCTTCTGAATCATTTTCAGTGTCGGCTTTCGAAACAGCATTTTTCCTTTTTTTTCTTTCTTTTGCCTGCATATGGTGGACGCCGTCTTTTCTTCAGCATGCTCGACGAAGCGGGCGGAGCGTTTTCAACATCACTCTCGTTCTCGCTGTACTCATCGGGTGGTAGATCCCAAACTTCATCTTCACTGCTTTCGAACTCTTCATCATCACTGTTGTTAGAGTTCTCTGGCAAGCTCCAGAATAATTCAAGTGCTTCTTCAGCAGTGAGACGTTTCTTGTTATCTTAATAAAAAAAGAAAAGAAGCAATCAGTATGGACCGAGCTGCCCCCACGCTATTGCTGCGCAACGCTAAGCCTAACGTGGAACAGGTGATTCCCACTACTATTCGTAAAACAGGTTCCGTTTATCTATGCACTGCTAAACATCACAAAATATACCTGCTAGTTGTTTGTAAGTGGTTACTGAAGTGCAAGAAAGACAAGATTTACTCACCAGACATTTTTTTCTTGCTTGAAAGAACCTCACAAAAACACCGAAAAACTGCAACGCGCAAGTGAAAAAACAAAAACTGCTTCTTGCCTTGTTGCGTGCTTCCACCTAGTGGAAACGCCACGAAATTGCATACAGAATGTTCTAGCATACTCAATAGATGGCGCTAGTGGCTTGTATGTGATTGCATGAGCTCTCTCAAAGAGCTAGGGCGCCGAGAGCGTGGAATAATAAGTGGGACGTATATGTCCCGCTGTCCAACAAAGGGTTAATGCTATAGTATTCCTCTATGTTGCCAGCTATGTTTCTGTGAATTAGGACCCCCTCTCCCAGTTCTCTTGTGTCTGCCAAGCCCCGATAGCAAAGGACGTGCCCATTCTGTAGCACCGTATAGGCCTCATCTGTTCTCCTAACCTCACTGAGCCCCATTATATCCCATTTAACACCCTCTAGCTCCTCGAATAGTACAGCTAGACTTCCCTCACTAGATAAGGTTCTAGCCTTAAACGTTGCCAAGTTCAGGTTCTAATGGCGGCCTGGCCGAATCCAGAGATTTTTAGCACCCTCTGCTGCGTTGCAGATTTGACCGCCGCCGTGGTCAGTTGCTTCGCAGCTGCTGGGGACTGAGGGCTGTGAGTTATTTGACGTATGCATGTGGGAGGTAGTGGCCAGATACTGCACCAGGGTGGCCAATCCTTCTCTGGTGAGGGAGTGCGTTCCCGGCGGTGGTTACCGGTGGTGCCGCACCCCAGGCCTCTTAATGCAGTTCCAGCAACACGCGGATTTTTTTAAAAATCTGGTTGGGAACTGCGCGGTACCGGGATTTGAACCACGGACCTCTTGCATGCGAGGCGGATGCTCTAACCACTACGCCATTGTCGCGTTGGGGCACCACGACGACTACCAATATCAATAAACTGGAGATAATGCAAAAGAAAGTGCTCAGGCTATGTGAGAATTATATTTAGTGAACTGAAAGGCTTACCAACGAATCATTTATTTATTCAGCATAATTTACTCAAAGAGAGTCAATTATATGACTTCAAACTTCTTCTGCAGGTGAATAAACACAATTTGTCAAACGAGACGCATGAAAAATCTCCCCACACTATTCACAGTGTGCTTACAGGAGATTCTCAGAGGCCTAGAATGGGAAGACTTAGGTATAAGAGTTAATGGAGAGTACCTTAGTAACCTGCGTGCAGCCGATGACATTGCATTGATGAATAACTCAGGGGCCGAATTGCAACCAATGATTACTGAATGAGACAAGGAGAGCAGAAAGATAGGTATTAAAATTAATCTGCTGAAAACGAAGGTAATGTAACATCCTCAAAAGAGAATTGCATATAGAGATAGGTAGCAGTGCACTTGAAGTTGATAGCCAGTGATAGAAACCCCCAAACCAGAGAGACTGGCGCAGTTTGGAACAATTACGTTGATTTTTATCAGTATGACACAGTGAATTCAATTTGGTGCACCTTGGCACAGGAGTAGAATCGCTGACAATGGCCGCACTTAATAGATTTTGAGGCGGATGTGACCTGATAGCGACGCATCATCTCTATTAGGAGGTCAGTGACGGCAGTGATGTTTATGGCCACGCAAGTTGCCTGGCTCCTGTCACCGGAAACACATGCACTTGGGACTTGGCGCATGCGCAGTACTGCCACCCGAGCATTTTTGGTATGCAAGCCGCTTGGGTACCCAGCACTGAAACTGTTGTAAACTGCAAAAAAAACTATTTTTTGAAGACTTTGTTTCTGCAGCCAAGTTATTCTCTGGATAGTAAAAAAAAAAAAAAACATAGCAAATATTGCTTTGATATTTGTGATTTTATATTATTTTATTGTTTTCCCAGTCACCATTATACTTTCAAGAATATTTCTTTCTTATAACAAAAAAAAACGTAAAAATAAGACTTTGGATACAAGAACTACCGTAATAACTCGAATCTAACGCGCACCTTTTTTCCGGTTAAGCGAGTTCATAAATCGCATGAGCGTTAGAATAGAGTTCGAAAAAAAAATAAAATAATACGGTCATTCTATTTCCAAAATGGCCGTCCCCTACGTGCGTCAGCCATTTCTGTCCATGTGTTTCCCATGTGCGGCACTTCGTACCTGTGCAGAGGAGTTCGTAATCTTGTAGTTCATTAGCATCGACGGCATGGAAGGGCGGACTCGAAAAACTCGACGAGTGCACCACGATGCCGCTTTTAAAAGAAAAGTCATACGTGTGCCGAAACGGACGTAAATCGGGATCATCGTGGTCGTTCGGAGTTTCCGAAACGTGCGTGCGGGACTGGCGGAAAGAAAAGCAGATTGTCGACAGCAAAGATTCACGCGAAGGCTTCAGTGGACCACAGCAGGGTCGGTTTCCGCAAATTGAAGAGCTGCTCGCCGAGTATGTGCTTGAGCAGCGAGCGGCACAGCGGCCCTTGACGACAGAACTGTTCCAACTGCGGGCTATGCAGTTAGCTTTAGAAAAGGGCTAACGCGGAGCCAGTTCACAGCGAGCAGATGCTGGCTAACTAACTTTAGGCTTTAGGCTAATTAACTTTAGGCTTTTCCCTCCGAAAGCGTACGGGCATGGGCCAAAACTTGCCGGAGGAGTACGAAGAAAAGCTTAACAGTTTTCAGAGGTTCGTCCTAAACTTGCGGCACAACGGCTACCTGCTTAGGCAAATCGGGAATGCCGATCAGACGCCTCTTTACTTCGACATGCCTGGCACCACAACCGTCGAGAAGAAGGGGGCGAAACAAGTTCGCGTGCTGACATCGGGCCACGGTAAAACTAGTGTGACGGCAATGCTCTGTTGCACGTCAGACAGGCACAAGCTTCCCCCGTACCTCATATATAAACGGAAGACGCTCCTGAAAGGAGTTCTTTTCCCGAGTGGTGTGATCGTGCGGGCCAACGAGAAAAATGGGTGCACGTTGCAATCTGTCTCTTACTTCTTTTTTTTTTCGTCGTGGAAACCGGGTGCACGTTACAATCGAGGGTGCGGTAGAATCAAGTAAATACGGTATTTATTTGCTTGTGATTGAGGTTAGGAGCACAACATGATGTAAATTACATCCTAATGTGGGCAAAACTTGAGATTTTTTTTCACAAGTTTAAAAACTTCACTCGTCTAAAAATGATTCTGATGCAAAATATGCCTTCCACAGAGTACATATTCATTACTCAGATTTTCATATATAAAGCCACACTCTAATAGCAAAAATGGAAACATTTAACACTGAAGCTTATACGGCAGAAAAGTTGCGGGAATATTGTTGAGCTTCAAATACTTCACACAAACACCTTTGTTCATTACGTAAATGAAGTTTAGTATTGCAATGATAAATGACACTTTATGAATGAATTTTCAGACAAACAACACTCCAACAACATTCTATGAACTTTATGAGGCTACAAAAATTTTTTCTTTCTGAAATGGCTGGTACTTTTGGCCTGGAATGAGCCACAATCACAAATTCGTACCTGATAACCTTGGAGCCTTGAAAAATCAGTCTAGTCGCAAAACGATGGGTTGAAAGGGATCCCGAGAACAGAAAAGCTAATACAGCCCAAAACACCTATAATGATCCTAGATATAACGATCTATCCATTATAACGACCATATTTCCATGCACTTACGATTTTCCTATCCTACCCTTTGAAATTGAGTTGACATACAGCAAACATTTTTCAAAGCCTTCTACTTTCACAACGAACACTTCCGACACGGTCGCGGAAAAAATATAGCGCACACTAAGCAAAAGAAAAAAGTTAAAACAGGCTAAGGTTGCACGGCGGGCTTGTTTGTTAATCATGTTTTTCGAGGTATAGCGCATCCAGGACGGGACAGAGAAGAAGACATAGAACACATACAGGGTGCTAACTTTCAACAATGCAGTTTAATCCAAGATACAGCAATACGTACTTGTACCCAAACATGACGTGTCACAACCACGTGCTAGAACCAGAAAATTGTGATCTACTGTCACAGGTCCCGTTAATTAGAGAGGCAATCACCGGGCTAATTCCAAGGGCCGAAGTATCGGCCCCCAGAACCGCACCACAAAAGCGTGGACAATTTAGAAGTGGTTTTTTTTTGGCGCGCCAGCGGACGCCGGCATTGGCCCAAAGAACAAGTCAGAGCCGAGAGTTGATAAACAAAACAAAATTATATTCTCAGTAATGGCAGATCAAAAACAATACACAAGTATGCACACTCCACAATAGTTGCATACAATATGTCACCAATCAAACAACGTACTACACAGTACAATCAGCCACACTCGAAACAACGGACACAGACAACAATACGCACTACAGTGCAGTCGCATGCATTGAACAACCAAGACACTTAAAGACTAAAGAGATAGAAAACCTATTTAGTCCAAAGTTCTTGGAACAAAAGTCTGGATGATACTCTTCCGAGAATCACTCACTCAAAGTCCAGCGTTGTTGTCGTTCCGCTGCCCCCGAAGTTTCTCTTCCAGGAAACCTCGCGTCTTCAATTGGCCACTCTCCAAGCTTCAAACTTCTTCGCCGGAAACACGTAGGCTTCACACACGTAGCTGTTGCCACGCGTCTTCGCTCGATAGTGGTAGACACACGCGCTTGCCTGTAGCTCGAGCCTTCACCCCTCAGGTGGAAATCCTCTTCTTCTCCTGCTTTGTCACTACGGACAAAACCTTCGCCGACTACACGGCGGAATCCCTACGCGCTCTGGCGCTAACTTCCGTCTTCTCCTCATCTCCCATCTCGGCTGCTCGATTAAATACCTTTTGCGCGAGATTCCAGAAAGTTCTCATCATTTCGTCGGCGCGATGCGCAGCGAAGGCTGGGGGAAAGGGTGAGACGGTTCGAAGGCCATCCGCGATGGATGACGCAACCCGGCATCACCACGCCCCTTTCCATCGAGAATCTTCTAGGGCCTGCTCGGTCGCCGACGCGAGGAGGCCCGTCGGCGAATCCTCGCTTCCGAGGGGAGAGGGACGCGCGCCCGGGGAGTCTTCGGATGATTGTTTTCTTTTCTTTTTTCTTTTTTTATCGTTGACCTTTTGGCGCTTCGTCGCGAGAATTTGGCGGCGCGCCCTTTTTTGAGCGCTCGTTTTGTGACATCTACTGCAACTCATGCAATATCTAAACAATGCAATACTTTGAATGATAATGATACCGATGGCTTGCTTATACAGGCGTCCCCAAACTTAGCAATGAATTTCGCTTCTATAATGAGCCTTGTCATTTGGTTATTGCTTCTTCCGATTATGCTGGTGCGATTAAAGAGGGGTTGGCACCCGCATTCTTTGCAGTGAATTGCAAGAAAACCCTCAGGCTGTGCCTTGGCCACGTTATTCTTGTGTTCGTTCAGCCTATCATTGATGCATGGTAATTTACATTTATTCATTTATAGCGAATACTTCAAAGTTTCAAGCAATTTAAATTCAAATTGAAGCAATTTGAATACTGTAATATTCGTTAGAATACTTGCACAAGACTATGAATCCGGTGTCAGTATGCCATCTGTATCTACGCCTAACAATGGCTTACATGACTCATCACATGTACAATACCCTGAAAACAATAGTAGCTTGTTCTAAAAATACTTTTCTATTTCTCCATAGGTGTTTTTTTTTTTTTCGATGTTCAAGACTTCCTCCAAAAATTCATTGGAATCTCTATGACTGATTTCCCCAGCTTCCACGATATGATGGGAGAGAAGCAAAGGAACTAGAATGGTGTTTGACCTACTGAATAACATCAGCGGTCCAGAAGGACTATAAAAGCAAGAAATGCAAGCTTCAAGTCATCTATAGCAGGATATCCATGCGAATAGGTGTAAAGAAGGAAAACTCAATTTGACGCACCTAACTGTTGCTGTAGCAATTCAGTATACTCACATAAAAAGGAGCCTGAAGGGGCCAGAACAATATGTTTCATTTAATACGCCTTTCATTTACTGAGGGATGAGAAGGGGTGCAGAAAAAAAGCACAAAAACAACCTTGTCGGAGGCATTTGTTCCATTTAGACAGCAGTTCTATTGAAGAGATTTCTGTTAACAGCAAGTCTACTGACATAATCAGACACAAACCTTGACTCCTTCTATGGTCTTCAGCTGAACGTTCAAGAAATTGTTCTCATCTCTGAGCTGCTTCACAAGAGCTACTGAAGTATCACTTCCTTCAAATGTCTCTGTCTGTGTACTTCGAGCTGAAACCATTCGCAGTTCAGGGAGACCCATCAACACTGGCTGTCTGCAAGCATTATGAGGCACCACTTGCTCTCTTGGATAGAAAGAAGGCCTAAACCATCTGTTACTTCTGTTACTTCCGTATACTTGTGCTTGAAAGCTGAAGTTGTTTTCTCCCTGCTACTTTTAGAGGTTAGGACTTTAAATACGTACTATTTTGCAGTGTGGCCGTGGATAAGTCAAGATCATGTATGTTTCAACTACCTGTGCAATTTCCTAGAATTTTTAAATGACTGTAGTGCACAGGATTTCACTTGGTAGTGGTAGACACTATAGCTATAACAAGTGAATTTAAACAAAAGCAGATGTGCTCAAAGAAATCTGGGACCTTTCTTTGCTATATGAAAAAAAAAAAAACAGTACCACACCCAATGAACACAATCTTGCTCTTCACGACAGAATTCCAACTTTGATGAAGCGGTGCTGCAGGTGCTCATCACCTTTATGATTTATTATTTTAGGAGCCTATTGAGCATGTGTGCAAAGCTGAAGCAATTGAGTGCAGCCTTATGATCTTTGGTGTACATTTTTTATAAACTTGTATGAGCTAAACACTGTTAATTAAGACAAAACAATTCTGAGTATAGATTGTAAATTGTCTCACAAGGCACAACTAAATGTTGGTAATCCCCGCATTGATGGGGTGTTCATATTGTAATGCAATTAATAATTTCTGACGATTCACATGCCAGCTATGAAGAGATTGTGATTCATACAGTAGTGGGCAAATTTAGATTGATTCTGGCTTCCAGTGGTTAAAACAAATGACATTGTAGCCTCGAAGGAGAAAATACTGCCTTCGAAACATTTGCTCTGACACCTCATATTGACAGATTTTTCATATTTTCAAGCTTCCATCTTTTAAGGGTAAGTTTAGTTCACCTGCACCGATGGGAACTGGTTGACAGCTGTGCGCAAGGAGTTCAGAACTTGTGCAGCCCGAGTTCAGCAGTGTGTCATCACAAGTGAATGACAAGGTGGAATCTTTATTCTTGTTCGCTTAATTTAAAGAGGTGCAATCTTGGCAAAAGACGCCGCGTCTGTACAGGCAGGTACGGCACCTACGTCTTATGCTATGTTGTTTGTTAAGCTGTGCGTGCAGCTGCACCAAACCAGCGCCGTCAGAGTAGCAGGTACTCGAAAATCATACACCATGTTTAGTGCTGTACCTCTCCTGCGCTTTTTGAAATGAATGGCATGGTTTAGAGGATACTATTGCTGCACCACTGAAACGAATGGCGAGGTGCAGCCCTTTGTAAAGCGGATCATGTTGTGCAGGTGAATTGAACAAACCCTTAAGCACGCAAGCGTCTTAGCATTTCGCCCCCATCGAAACATGGCCACTGCGGCTGGGATCAAACCTGTGTTGTTAAGCTTAGCAGCGCCCCACAATCTAACTAATAGTGTTACCGTTTCAAGGTTATTGAAGTGTAGATTCCGTGCTTGTGGCCAATCTAAAGCATCCCTCCACAATATGCGTGGCAAAACATTCACAAGTACAGCATTGCATGTGTGAGGTTCGAGATGACCTGTTGGAGTGGACGTTCAGATGTTTCAACCTGCTTGCAGAGTGCACATTCGGGGGTAGTCATCCTGTAGTTGCATGGCAGTCTGGAAAAGCAAGTAACATCACCAGATATCAATGCATGAAATTTTCCAAAGTAAACAAATAAAATCAGTTAACTAGTAAACAGCAGTATTTTTTACATATATGTAGTGGTACCTCATAACACGTGTATCACTCAGGGCTGCTTCTTCACAAGGCATGTCATGTAGCAGGTTCCTTGCCCATTGTGCACAGCTGCTTCCATATCAGGTGGGCCAGGAGGTTGTGGCAGAGAAAGAAGTATATGTGATTTCTGTGACGCTTTCTTTGTCACACTATAGCATAACCACACCCATAATTATGTGATGTTTCTCAAACGCGATTGCGGTAAACTATCAACTCGTAGGTTTTTAGCACTAATATATGGGCTAGCTACGAAGACATATGCGAGGCGACAGTGATTTATATGCCTTCTTTCATCACAACGGCCTGGTTAGTGTTACCTGGCGGTAGAATTTCAAAATTAACTATTGAGTCAGCGACTCGTTCCCACGCGAAGCCAAGCCGCAAGTAACGCACTGTTTTTCCGTTTGCAGATTGAGACGTCAAACAATTTTAAAATTTAATATTGCAGTTTGCTGCCACCGTGTGACGCTTACGCATTGACAAAAAAACTACATATGTTGAAATAAACCAACTAGCCCCGCCAGCAACCGTTCTTAAAAAACTGAATTGGTTTCTTCTCACTGGCCCGAGCTTGCAACGGGTGTTCATCCGATGAAAGCTTCAACGGTCGCTTCGTTCCCCGGAAGTCACTTGAATTCCCTTCGCGAAAGCATTTGAACAAGTCAAAATTTGAACGAAAGCATTTGAACGAATTTTTTTTTATGTGTATATATATATACATATATATATATATATATATATATATATATATATATATATATATATATATATAGCGCGGCGATGGCGTAGTGGTTAGAGCATCCGCCTCGCATGCAAGAGGTCCGTGGTTCAAATCCCGGTACCGCGCAGTTCCCAACCAGATTAAAAAAACAAAAAAATCCGCGTGTTGATGGAACGGCATTAAGAGGCCTGGGGTGCGGCCTCACCAGCAAAACACCGCCGAGAACGCACTCCCTCACGAGAGAAGGATTGGCCACCCTGGTGCAGTATCTGGCCACTACCTCCCACATGCTTACGTCAAATAACTCACGGCCCTCAGTCCCCAGCAGCTGCGAAGCAACTGACCACGGCGGCGGTTAGATCTGCAACGCAGCAGAGGGTGCTAAGAATCTCTGGATCCTAACAGGCCGCCATTGGAACCTGAACTTGGCAACGTTTAATGCTAGAACCTTATCTAGTGAGGGAAGTCTAGCTGTACTATTCGAGGAGCTAGAGGGTGTTAAATGGGATATAATAGGGCTCAGTAAGGTTAGGAGAACAGATGAGGCCTATACGGTGCTACAGAATGGGCACGTCCTTTGCTACAGGGGCTTGGCAGACAGAAGAGAACTGGAAGTGGGGTTCCTAATTCACAGAAACATAGCTGGCAACATAGAGGAATACTATAGCATTAATGAAAGGGTGGTAGGTATCGTAATTAAACTGAATAAAAGATACAAGATGAAGGTAGTACAGGCTTACGCGCCTACATCCAGCCATGATGACGCTTCAGTTGAAAGTTTCTATGAAGACGTGGAATCGGCAATGAGTAAGGTAAAAACACAGTATACTATAGTGATGGGCGACTTTAATGCAAAGGTAGGGAAGAAGCAGGCTGGAGACCAGGCAGTAGGAGATTATGGCATCGGTACTAGAAACGCCAGAGGAGAGCTACTAGTAGAGTTCGCAGAACGCAATAATTTACGGATTTTGAATACCTTCTACCGAAAACGAGAAAACCGCAAGTGGACATGGACGAGCCCTAATGGCGAAAATAAGAACGAAATATACTTTATAATGAGTGTACACCCTGGAATCGTGCAGGATGTGGAAGTGATTGGCAAGGTACGATGCAGTGACCATAGAATGGTACGGTCTCGAATTCGCCTAGACTTGAAGAAGGAACGACAGAAACTGATACGCAAGAAGCAAATCAATCAGCTAGCACTGAGAGGGAAAGTACAGGAATTCAGAGTGTCGCTGCAGAACAGGTACTCGACTCTTAGTGAGGAAACCAACCTTAGCGTAGATACAATGAATGATAATCTGACGAGTATCATTACGGAGTGTGCAGTGGAAGTTGGAGGCAGGGTAGTTAGACAGGACACTGGCAAGCTTTCCCAGGAAACGAAGAACCTAATTAAGAAGCGTCAAATCATGAAAGTGTCAAGTACAACAGACAAAATAGAACTGGCAGAGCTTTCGAAGTTGATTAATAGACGTAAGGTATGCGATGTAAGAAGGTATAACATGGAGAGAATCGAACACGCTCTGAAAAACGGAGGAAGTGTCAAAGCATTGAAGAAGAAACTTGGGATAGGCAAAAGTCGGATGTATGCACTAAGGGACAAAGAAGGCAAAATAACTACCAATATGGATAGGATAGTTAAAATAGCGGAGGAGTTTTACAGAGATCTGTACAGTAGCCGAGACAACCACAACCTTAATACTATAAGAACTAGCAGTAATCCAGATTACACCCCACCAGTAATGATAGAAGAAGTCAGAAAAGCTTTGGAGAGCATGCAAAGGGGCAAAGCTGCTGGTGAGGATCAGGTAACATCAGATCTGCTGAAAGATGGAGGACAGATTGTGTTAGAAAAACTAGCCACCCTGTTTACGAAGTGTCTCCTGACGGGAAGAGTACCAGAGTCTTGGAAGAATGCTAACATCATCTTAATACATAAGAAAGGAGATGACAAGGACTTGAA
The DNA here is from genome assembly GCF_043290135.1 of Rhipicephalus microplus. Taxonomy (NCBI): domain Eukaryota; kingdom Metazoa; phylum Arthropoda; class Arachnida; order Ixodida; family Ixodidae; genus Rhipicephalus; species Rhipicephalus microplus. The sequence continues at coordinate 162,637,577 of NC_134702.1, forward strand.
GAATTACAGGCCGATCAGCTTGCTCTCTGTAGTATACAAGCTATTTACAAAGGTAATTGCTAACAGAGTAAAGAAAACATTAGAATTCAATCAACCAAAGGAACAAGCAGGATTTCGAACAGGCTACTCAACAATTGACCACATTCATACTATCAACCAGGTAATAGAGAAATGCTCAGAGTATAACCAACCCCTATACATAGCCTTCATAGATTACGAGAAGGCGTTTGATTCAGTAGAAATATCAGCCGTCATGCAAACACTGCGGAATCAGGGCGTAGATGAAGTATATATAAACATTCTGGAAGAAATCTACAGGGGATCAACTGCTACCATAGTGCATCATAAAGAAAGCAACAGAATACCAATCAAGAAGGGTGTAATGCAGGGGGACACAATTTCCCCAATGCTATTTACCGCGTGCTTACAGGATGTTTTCAGAAGCCTAGAATGGGAACAGTTAGGGATAAGAGTCAATGGAGAATACCTTAGTAACCTGCGCTTCGCTGATGACATTGCATTGCTGAGTAACTCGTGGGACGAATTGCAACTCATGATTACGGAGTTGGACAAGGAGAGCAGAAAGGTGGGTCTTAAAATTAATCTGCAGAAAACGAAAGTAATGTACAACAACCTCGGCAAGGAGCAGCGCTTCGAGATAGGTAATAGTGCACTTGAAGTTGTAAAAGACTATGTCTACTTAGGGCAGGTAATAACCGCAGAGCCGAACCACGAGATTGAAGTAACTAGAAGAATAAGAATGGGGTAGAGCACATTCGGCAAGAACTTTCAAATGATGACAGGTAGATTGCCACTATCCCTCAAGAGGAAGGTATATAACAGCTGTATCTTGCCGGTACTCAGCTACGGAGCAGAAACCTGGAGACTTACAAAGAGGGTTCAGCTTAAATTGAGGACGACGCAGCGAGCAATGGAAAGAAAAATGATAGGTATAACCTTAAGAGACAAGAAGAGAGCAGAGTGGGTTAGGGAACAAACGGGGGTTAAGGATATCATAGCTGAAATCAAGAAGAGGAAATGGACATGGGCAGGGCATGTAGCGCGTAGACAGGATAACCGCTGGTCATTAAGGGTAACTGACTGGATTCCCAGAGAAGGGAAGCGGGTTAGGGGGAGACAGAAGGTTAGGTGGGCAGATGAGATTAAGAAGTTTGCGGGTATAAATTGGCAGCAGCAAGCACAGGAACGGATTAACTGGCGGAAAATGGGAGAGGCCTTTGTCCTGCAGTGGACGTAGTCAGGCTGATGATGATGATGATTTGAACGAGTCAAAAAAACGAGTCATTTGAACGAGTCAAACAGAACGAGAAACAGCGTGTTGGTCGGCAGAGGCTCGAAACATTTACAGCGAAACAAAACAGTCCGAGACACATCCGAACGTACCGCGAGCCATTACTTGCCGTCGCAACCGTTGGCCCCCGCGAACTTTGAAATGAGGATAATGATGGCAATAGGCTGCTGCTCACTTAGAGCCAGCTGGAGCAAAAACTATTATAAAAAATTGATGACGCAGCACTTGTTTAAGAAAAAACTATTCGCTAGAAGAACAAGTTGATTTTTATGTGTAGCGGTATGCAAAGATGTAGTATTTGATCATTTGAAAAATTGAAACTTGGCCCCGACGAGGGCGCCCCTATAAGAAAGTGCAATAGCGTGAGTGCCGAGAGAGGTTAATAGATCCACTTTGGGTGCTTGAAGCGGAAACGCGCTGCGGTTGATTTTTTCGCCCCCTACAGGTGATCACTTGAACTATAGTTTCCGGGGCCTGGCCGAGCTGACGGCGCGTCTGGTGTTTGCGAAGCAGAGGTCACCTCCCCGAGTGTCTCTCCCTCCCACATTCCTCCCCTGCGTTTCCGCTTGCGAAGTGGGTAGGGGGGTTCCTTAGTCAAAGTTTTCTCCCTTACAGCGAGAATGTTTAATCAAACATCACGAAAAAAGCTTAGTAGGCGTGTTGCAGATATCGAATTTGAAATAAATTCACAAATGCAAAACCACTCCGCTATCCCTTCTAGTACACACGTGAGGCCATCATGTTGATCTTTGTGGCAAGTGTAGAGGTGAGAAGTTTCTCACTTCCAGTCATGCTTCGAGTGGTCTGCGTGCGGCGTCGCCGAATGGTGCAGAACAGGTGGTGCAATTAAGTGCCGCTTATAAAAGGAAAGTACAGTAAAAGCTCGTTAATTCGACCCCCATTAATTCGGAAATTCGGATAATTCGGATGGCTCTATATGTCCCGGCCAAAGTGCATGTTAATCTATGGGACCAAACCTTCGTTATTTTGTCGGAATGCGGCTCCGCACCGCTTAATTCGGACAAATGCTGACGGCTGCTGCTACACAAAAGTGTGATAAAGCAGCGTTGGCACCACTGAAGTGAAACCGAAACCTGAGTGGCATCGCCATCATCATCAACTAGTGGGGGCGATCGCAGCGTCACCGAACGTCGGCGTCTTCTTTCTTCTCCACTCCGCGCCTCCGACGCCATTTTCCCTGGTGTTGTCGTGTCCGAACCATCTCTTTTTGCGTAGTTCTCTTTTTCTTTCATTGTGACCGTATTTGCATGCCACCACCATCGTGCGCTACAGTGATGGCAACGCGGAAAAAGCGGCAGAACTACAACGCGAAGAACTTGGCGACTAAAGTGGAAATTTTGGAAGCACTGAAGAACGGTGAATCGCGACAGCAGGTTATGACCAAGTACAACGTGAAGCGGAGCACGTTGGGAACGTACGTGAAAAATGAACAACAGATTCGACAAGCCTTTGAAAGCGAGAAGTTTCATGTCTCTAGAAAGCGGTTGCGAACCGCAGCTCATCCCCAGCTCGAAGAAGCTTTGCTCCGGTGGATTACTGACTGTCCCAACGCGCATTTGCCTTTGAGCGGACCTCTCATCATGGCGCAAGGTGAGAAGTACGCTGCAATGATGAACATTGAATCGTTTCGAGAGAGACTTCGAGAGAGACACGAACTTGTCTTCAGGAGTGTGTGCGGCGAAAAGGCTAGTGTTGACGAAAGCGTGACCACCGAGTGGAGAAATGTGAAGCTGCTGGAGCACATCGCCGCATATGAACCATGTGACGTGTTCAATGCAGATGAAACTGCCCTATTTTTCAGAGCTCTGCCCGACAAGACGGTGACTTTCAAAGGGGACGAGTGCATTGGTGGCAAGAAATGCAAGCAAAGGATGACTGTGCTTCTTGCCGCCAATATGACTAGCACAGAGCGCTTGCCACTACTTGTCGTCGGGAAGGCGCTTAAGCCACGTTGTTTTAAGAACGTCAAAAGCCTTCCTGTCGAGTACACAGCGAACAGGAAGGCATGGTTGACATCGGACATTTTTCGCAGCTGGCTGCAGCAGTTGGACCGGCACTTCACGTCGAAGGACTGCAAGATAATTATGGTTGTTGACAACTGCAGTTCCCATAACTGTACAGTCGAACTGAAGAGCATCAAAGTAGCTTTTTTGCTGCCCAACACTACGTCTGCTCTTCAGCCGATGGACCAGGGTATCATTCACTATGTGAAGTCGAAGTACCGCAAGCACCTGCTAAAGCGAATGATCCTATGCTCAGAAGCTGCAAAGTTGTATCAAGTGGACTTACTCGGCGCAGTGCACATCATCGCCCACGTGTGGTAAAACACTCCGCCGCAAGTCATCGCCAACTGTTTTCGGCACCGCGGTTTTGTGAGGCCATAGCATGCAGCAGTAGCTGACGATGGCATCGAGGAGGTGTCAGCCGAGTCCACCGACGATGACTGCCCGACTTTCAATGCTGTCCTTCCCACAGATGTGACCTTTCAGGACTACATCGCGATTGATCATGGTGTCGCCACAAGTGGTCTCCTGACCGATCAAGAGATTATTAATGATGTCACGGGCACCCATGAAGACCACGATTCCGACGAAGAATCATGCGAGGAGATACAGCCGCGACCTCATCGCACCTCACGAAAAGTCTCGGAGGCGCTGTTAATATAGAGGACGCTTGCCTGAACACTCCCGACAGCTTGCGTGCTGTGGGCCATTTGAAACAGTTAAGAAAAATTGTGATGTCAGCCGGAATCTGCACGAAAACGCAAACGACAATTACAAAATACTTCAACAAATAAAGGGTAGACTGAGGCTATACGCACGACGTCGTGTGGCTCATCCGGAAGTGGCTATACGCACGACGCGACTGTTGTGCCGCCCCGTGGCGAGTTTGCAAAACAAAATGAATTTTTTTTTTGCCCTGTTTTTTTTTTCGGCGCTGAATGTTTGTCGCCCATTTTTTTTTTTTTTTTTTTTGCATGCGTGATTGTGGCTGTCAGAACAGGGACGCGAGTTCGGCATCGTCCACGAAGTTCGGGCCAACGTTCGGGCAGTGCTTTCGAGCACTTTGATACGTGATTATGGCCGTCACGAGTGCGACCTCCTCCATATGAAGTTCGGGCAGTGCGTGGCAGTGCTCCCAAGTCCTTCGCAGCGACGGTTGCAGCGGTGGTTTCAGTACCAGATCAAGGTGTCACGCACACCTTGTTGCATTTTAGCGAGTGTTTTACGGGGGAACAACGCACGTTTCGTCTTTCTTTTCGACATCGAAGTGGAGTGACATCAATTTTATCCAAAATACAGTTTCTCTTGTACTCAGGTCTGTACCTTTCTTGAACGATCGACTGAGGCATGCGCAGGAGGCCGAGATTGATGTTCGCCTCCAGACGAACGCGCGGAACGCAAATTTCCTGACACATGGCTCTGCAAGAGTCAATGAGGCACCTTACGAACGATTTTTTCTTGCTAGGGGAGAAAATTAGTGCTGGGGTAATTCTCGAAGTAGGGATTAGTGGAGGGGGTTTCTCCAATGAGAACTGGCTCCCTTCATGTGGGACCCTGAACGCGCTTATGCCAACACACTGTCCTACAAGTGCCAAATTAATACCTGCTGTTTGGAGCTACGTTTGCCCAGCATCAACGTTGCACAAATCTCTACAGTGGGCTCGACTGACACTGAAAGCGTTCTTAATGAATGCAACTATTACCATCAGTACTTATTAAGACTCCCTATTTTCAACGGCGGCCACCAGCTTGACAAAAAGAAAGACGTTGGGGCATACAAGCTTACGTATGCATTCAGATTTTATTGGGACTCATGAGTAAGTTGAAGCTGATTTTACTTGAACTTCCACATTTGCATTGTCTTTTCCATCACGCGGTGCCTGAACACTTGGGGCAAAACCAGTGCCGGCCGAGATCTTCTTCTTGTACTCCTGCGCAAGACCTGCCAAGAAAAAATTTGCTGTAAGCATGACTCAACACATTTGTAAAATCACATGCTTACCAGTGGTACCACTCTAGGCATTGGTCACAGCAGATCATGTTCAATGCACCATCGTACTTGTCCATGCAATGCCCGCAATACCACAGGCTCCCTTGCTTCTTAGTTGCAACTGTAATTGTCAAGAAAGGTGGTGCACAAAATGGTCATTTAAAGCAACAGTTTCAAACGAAAAAAATCTTACTCACTGATGTTAGTGCAAGCCAGGCATCTGGTGTGAAGTACTTCTTCAGCTTTGGTAATGGTGCTTTGCAGTCAAGTACGCAGCTTGGCAAACATTCAGGTCGAACCTCTACATGACTTTCCTGCACCTGGAAGTTTCCATCAAGGGCACGACCTGCCACGTCCTCACCAGCAATGGAAGTCAGAATCACTGTAGTTGGCAGAAAAAGAAACAATTATAACTGCCACCATCAGCTATGAGTAGCCTTTCAACAGTTGATACGTAGAGGTGGAGTTATACTGCCTATTTGACACAATTGTTTTGTTCTGAATCAGTACGACAAAAAATTCATTGCCGAAGAGAGATTTACCAAACGTCCATAGCTGTTTACATACGTGACCATGCATGTTTATGCTATAAAGTAGAAAACTCTAACTAGGATAGCCCATTGGGAAAGTACTGAAACTGTCTTGGGGCTTAAGATCTGCACTGCACAAGTAAATGTTATAAAGCTTACAATAGAGTTGCATTATATTCAGCACATGAAATTTTTGAAGCATATGTGAAATTGGAGTGTAGTACACAAAACCTACAGCAATCTAATTCTGTCATAAACCCGCTCGAGTATTATGAGTACTATGATGAATGTTTTTCATTTACTTGCTAGCTGCCTCTGAAAGTCAAGTTCTACTGTTTAGCAATCAATAATTTTGCTTACATTTTTCTTGTTCTTTTGAAGAGAGCTCCAAGAAAGGCATGGGCTGGCCACCTTTTCTGAGTTTCTTCAGCTTTCGCTGCCGAAGCCTTTTGGTTGGCCGTCCTCTGGTTTTAACCATCAGAAGCTTGATAGGGACGTCATACTCTTCTACATCCTGCTTCCTCTTATTCTGTGTATGATTAATCTGCGAACCGTTCTCTGGGACGTTGTCATGTTGTTCGCTGCTGCACTGATCATGGTCACCGCAGTTGGCTTCAGTGGTGCGTTCTTCGGAGCAGCCTGCTTCTCCCGCATTGTCCCCTTTCAGCCAAACTGCGTTTATGTCTTCAAGATGCCTGAGGCGTGCCTGAAAGAACTCTGGGCGGCAGTCTGCGAGTGTGTCGGCCAGAGCTTTAAGGATCTGCATTGCAAAGTTGTACCGCTGATTCCGGTTCATCTTTTTGAAAGAGGGCCCAGGCATAGAAACAATTTCGACATTCTCTGGACAGTGGCTTTCTTCCGAATTCACATCTTCACATGGCCCAACAAAGCTCATTTGGTAGTTCTTAAACCAACGCTTGTGGACTGCTTTGTCTAGATCAGGTTTTGTTGACAACTTCACACACACTGCCAAGAAATGCCTGCACAGCAGCCCCATCTTTGAAAATGTTGTACAGCTGGAAGACTGGCTGTCCAGGCAAACCTGATGGCAAGCATCGCCTACTCCAGATGCGACTTCATATTTATCTTCGGCTGCTTTTCTGATTGCACGATTGCTTTCCTCCATCTTCATTAGCTGCTTGCTCACTAAACGGCATGCATATGGAGTCAAAACTTTTTCGCACTGCCTCTCGATGTCGTGTGAGATGTTGTACGAGTAGAAGTTGCAGGTCTTGAGTAGTGTTGCAGCATGGCATGTGTTTTGTCTGCTCATGCCAGCTAACTTCAAAAGATTGGCCAGTGCGTCATGAAGCTTGCTGGAGGACTTGAGCAGTTTCTTGATTAGATTGTTGTGCGACTCCACACGATTTGTTGTGTTGTCACCAAACGTGAATTCCCTGTCACAAATATGGCGGACCCACATCTCCGTTATGCTGCCCCAGTTTTCATCGAAGTATGCAACTGCCTCTTTGCTGGCGTAACGGTGAAAGTCTGCTTTCACTTCCTCTAATTTTTCCATGGTGGGAGCATGCAGCATTTCTTTGAAAGTGCAAATCATCTTTTGTTTCTCTTCGAGTGACCTTCCCAAACGGCCAGCTGCCACGCCAAATGCCTTGACCACATGGAACTGGCAAAGCTGTACAGAAGGGGCACTTGTGAATGTGTTGCGGATGGCATTTATCGCTGTGAAATCCTTGTCCACAACTACTACCTGAGTCTCTTGGCTACTGGGGTTCTCTTTAACAAATGTTTCCAAAAGTTTGGACAAAACGTGGTACTGCTCTGAGGCCACGAAGGCATAGCCAACCACTTGGCTAGCGCCACACCCATCTTGGACAAGAAAAACAAAAAAGGGCATCTTCAGCTTATTTGTCCGATACGTCGCATCGAGCAGAAGCACTTCAGGAAAGGATTCAAACGCACGCTGCATCTGCGCTGTTTGCACGAGTAAGATCTGGAGCTGTTTGGCCTCATCGGTGATGGCAATCACCTTCGCCTTGTGATTGTTTTGGCAGTTAGCTATCTCCCGCATTAGCAGCTCAGCTTCATCAGACCCTTCCAGACTCCGCTTCAAATTGCACAAGTTTTTCGATAGGACGGTTTTGCCTGCGGAAGAGAGCATATTTCAAGAAAATTATGTAGTTAACATTTGTTACACCATAAGGAAACTTGGAATTAAAAAAAGCTGATTGAGGAGTCCTAATGTGATAAATTAGAATGTATAAGACACATATTTAAGGTCTATTTACCGGTCGTCTCGTGAAGTTTGCTCGCAACCACGCTTGGGGGCACGTTCATCTCCATTAGCGGTAGCACATATTCCTGCTCTTCGCTGGTGAGTCGCCGAGTCTCTGGGTAGAAGCTGAAGATCTGGCTGCTGACTTCATGGTTATGATTAAGGTCAGCCTTCATGATTTCAAGCGTTTGGCTTGCGCGTCGTGCTGCGACTACAATAGTGGCTTGGCATTCCTGTTTCATTGTCCTGCACACAATATGCATTTAGGCACCGATCAATAAAACTGCACAAATAGATGCTGTCATTATTTGCTTACCTTTGACGAGGTCGGATGCCGGTGCCGGAACATCTCTTGACGCCACCATGCTTGCAGATGTAAGTCGCGTTAGCGTACTTAAGTTTAGAGTCGAGCCTCTCTAAGCCAACACTGAGATGCGCGTTCACGACTTCAACTTTCTTGGTCGCCTTGGTGACGAAGAGAATGTTGTTGTTGATTTGAAAATCGCTTAGCGCTTTGCGAAATTCTTCGAACGTATTAAGCGTAGCGCCTACTTCAATCGCCATGACATAGAACGCAAGGCGCTCACAGGCGCACCAAGATCTCTTCAATTTCTCTCTGCTAGTGCGCCGAGCAAAACGGGAGCGTCCACGCGGCCGGCTAGGGAAGAAGCGCCGCAAAACACGCTGGCGAGCGGCGTTTGGTTCGCCGGCTGTTCGCCAGTTTCGCGCCGTCGGGGAAGAAAAAAAAAAAAAAGCTTCACAAACTCGCCACGGGGCGGCACAACAGTCGCGTCGTGCGTATAGCCACTTCCGGATGAGCCACACGACGTCGTGCGTATAGCCTCAGTCGGTGCGTATAGCCACTTCCGGATGGTCCACACGATGTTGTGCGTATAGCCTCAGTCATAAAGGTATGCTTCTGCAGCTTGATTTTAAATGTTGTTTTCCCTGTTCATTCGTTAATTCGGCATTCGGTTAATTCAGACAGTTTTTCCGGTCCTGTAAAATCCGAAGTAACGAGCTTTTACTGTAGTGGCAGTGCCTTTTCTATAACTTGCAGTGCCTGCCGGAAGGGGAGGCGAACAATAGGCGGCGGCCGTTGAAGCGAGTGCAGCTGCTCACCACCAGGCACCGCCACGTAAACATGGGTCTCTCGTGTTGTCGGTCGCAGCTCGCGCATCACCTGCGCAGATGCGGTTGCTAGTCTCGTTTCTCGGATTCTGGTTGCCTGGGTGCTCATAACGACCGGTAAAGCCACAAAAAGGCGTCCTCGACTGGTAAGCTCTTGAACCCGCTCGCGACAGCGCCTCAATCAACCAGACAAGGACAAGATTTGGCAAAACCAGGGGTTCCTATAGCGTCCCACAGCGAAACAAGTTTATTCCAGATATCTCGTGAAATCGCAGTAAACCAAAAAAGAAGTGCGTTCTTCGGCCTGGGGTGCACCCTACAGTTCCCCTGTAGTAATCGGACCACTAGAAAAAAAATAACAGTAACCTACTTTACAGCCTTACATATGTTGGCCTACAAATCGAACGTTTGGTGACAAAAGAACAGAGTATAAACTAGAGAAGAAGCAGTATTTGTCACAGTCCTACGTATACTGGCCTAAGGCTAAAAGATTTGGTCACAAATAAATCAAATTGCACAAGAAAACAATATTTGCCCAGTCTTACTTACTGGCCTACGACAACAACAAAAAGTACACTTGGCGACGTGAGATCATAAAATGCCAAGGGAACATTTTTTTTAGTGTTATATAAGGTGGCCTAACACCAAAGCATTAGGTTTTATTGTTAAGCCAGTTTGACATACTGGCCTAAAAAAATAAGAACAGAAAAACTTCATGACAAAAGATCATGAAATGCACAAGGTAACACCATTTTTTTTTCATAGTGTTGAAAGACTGAAGCATTTGGTGAAAAAAAAATCTAACTGCACAAGAAAGCCAGTTTGACACACTGACCTATAAAAAAAAGAATTTGGTGACAAAAGATTATAGATTGCACAAGGAAATGCCATTTTTCTTGTTACGTAAGTTGGTCTAACATTAAAGCACTTGGTGGCAAAAAATCAAATTGTACAAGGAAGCCAGTCTTGCATAACGGCCTAAAAAGAAAAAACAACTTGGTGACAAGAAATCATAAATTGCACACGGAAACAATGTTCTCCCAGTCTTGCATACTGGCCTATGAAAAAAAAAAAAAAAAAACTTGGTGATACAAGATCATAAATTGCGTTGAGAAAGCAAATTTTTTTCACAGTGTTATGTAAGTTCGTTAAACATTAAAACATTTGGCGACAAAAAATAAAACCTTAAGGGAACAACACTGCCCAGTCATGGATACACTGGCTTGGAATTCAAACATTTTTGCTGACAAAAGAAAATTATATATTGCTTGAGCAAACAACCTATCTCAAAGCCTTGCATACTTCCTCCAAAGTGGCTTCTTTGCAAAATATTTACGGGCATCCTGCTTGTCAGTCACACTGAATGCATAATTTGAAAGAAGTGGCCTGAGGAAGTGAGCTCATATAAGGTTCATGAGTCGTGCCCTGTGGTCACAGCTTCCGTCACTCTGGCATTTGAGGAACCTCAATGCAGATAGGGCTGGAACGGTACACTTTGTCAAGCTACTGAGTGGCTTTTGCAAAGTAGGATTGTCTCTAAGCGCACTGTCTGCAAATGCTCGCAAAGTGTCCAAAATAAAAAGCTGGTCTGTTGGATACAGCAAACCACCCCGGTCCTGGTTGCGTGTCAGCTGTAGGAGTGGCTGGTTGGTTACTGGCTTCATACTCAGAGAGACACAGTTTTCGCAGTTCATTTTTTCGCTGACTACACGGGCAATGTATCCCCCTACATACACAGTGGCCGATATTTGAGGACTTGGGAGGTACTGAGGCAACACCGAGGTGGTTAGCCTTTGCAGCACCACAACTGCCTTCTTCAGTGAAGGCGGTGTCTGGACGGATGTGTTCGCAGATGAGGAACCAGCGCAGACAAAGTACAGACGGGCTGTGAACTGGAAGCACTGCCAGGTAGGGGGGCAGATGTCGCACTCTCAGTATGAGCGACATTTGATGTTACATTGGCTGCTGCAATTCCAGTCTTCAGGATCTTTTCTAAACCCGAAAGTGCTGCGCGAACATCTAACATGTCATTTGTGCCCGATGACATTCGCAAGGTTCCAAACAATGACTCTATTGGGTCGCTATTGAACCTGCGGGTAAGAACAAAAAAGCAGTTCTCCTCTGTGAGCAAGTATCTTGTACATGCCACAGTAGAGTAGCTGGTGACAAGAACGGCCTCATATGTTTCCTTCGTGAGAAATTCCTGTGGATGGTTGCACCTTTTTTTTAGCCCGTCCAAGTACATTGGAAAGGTGACCTCAAGCCACTCTAGTCGAGAATCTTGAATGTCATCATAGTGTCGAGCGTCAGCGAAATTTTGAACCAAGTGTTTCACGGTACTACTCGTATCGTGGAGTACAAACCAACGGTAAAAGTTCCTCATGAAGGTTATAGTTGGGCCTGCATAAGCAAATGATTTTGAGCATGTATGCCCAGCTTGCCCCTTCAGATGCTCTAAAGCGGCAGTCACACATGGCGACAGAAGCTGAACAGCTCTGCCATTATTCATCTTCGCCATATTATTAGGTAATACATGTTTCCGGCTGAGATACCTTACAGGTTTTACAGTCAAACCTTTCTGCAGCTCGTACAAATCCTTGATTTAAGATGAAGAAATCTCACGCTCTGGACCAATATCATGTGACAACAGCTGCGACCGGACATTCTTCAACACATGACACGGGTCAAAACTCATGAACAGCTGCCTATCAGGATCACATGGGTGCTCAGTCCTGTAGGTGACCAAACCATTTCCAAGAAGCTTCATGGCATTCACATTCACCTTGTGATTATCGGTCACCAGCCGCACATTTTTAAACCCACAAGCTTCCACTTTCTTCATCACAAAGATAATCAACTTGTAAAGTTCATCTCCAGTGAGTCCCTTCGTGAAGTAATACGCCACTGGAATCCGGAATGGCGTAGTTAATCCGCTGATTACAAAACAAAGAAGAGAATTGGCTAAAACAGGACTGGTGTCCTTTTGTCCCAGTTCAGTGTCCACTTGTCCGACTAAGCAATCCCTTTGCTTGTGATACTGCAACTTTTCTTTTATCTGCATTTCATCGACGATTAATGAGCAAACCCTTGACTGTGGCATTTCCAAATCCCTGGCTTCTGCAGCTAGCCTTGTTTCCACCAATTTGCTGAAGCCTGTCTCACCACTCGTGGTTCCTATGTAATTAGACAGTGTTGTTCTACTTGGAAGTTTTAAAAGGGCCTCACCTCGCATGTGCTCATAGGCTTTAGTAGACAAATTTCGAAAGACCACACACCTATGAGTTGTCTCTTCAGACCATGTTGGCCTTTTCCTCCTGAAGTTGATAATTTGATCAAGAAGAAAGAGTGCTGCTGGCTGTTGTTCCACGGCTCTTTCTTTGATATAGGAGATATCTGCTACTATGGAATCTTGCTGTAGTTTCTCAAGCTCCAATTTGTATTTGTCAACTGTCCTTTGCAGTCTTGACACTTGGTTCCTGAGGTCCCTTTCTTTTCTTTTCCATTTGGCATTCTCCGTGGCCAGCAAGCTCGCCACCGCTTGTCTACTGTCCACCTGAACACCTCGGTCATATGCTGGAGGAGTCTCGGGCGGAAAGTTACTGCGTTGGTTGGTATCGCTGAAAGCATCGGTGATATCGATGGGCTTTGGTTCTTCAAGTTTGTGGTTTTGTGGTGTCGGTACTGCAGGTGGCAACACCACAGATGCAGCGGCACTCGTCGCATGATCACTTTTCTGTTTCAAAGGAACACAAGCTTGCTTTACAATGCTTGCTCTGCTTCGCTCGGTGCTTGATTTTGGTTGCAAGTGCGCAGGGTAATCTTCAAAAACTGAAGGAACAACACCTTTTTTCAAAAACCGTCGTCGTTTTCCTTCCACAAAGCTCTCGGCGCGAAAATGACGGCTGCATACCTTCGTGTAGCAGGACGTTGAATTTGGCGACCAGTTGTCACATCGAATAACGGCCAGCCACTTTTCTCGTACGTCGGCGGCAGAAGGAATCTCGTGAAAGGACAGTCCCGGCGTTTTCTTTTTCTCGTCAGACTTACACAGCGGTACGCAGCAGTACGACTTCTTCAGTCGCGCTACACGCGCGGCCGAAGCACAGGATTAAAAAAAAAGAAACGTGAATCAATATATGACAGCATGCAACTTGAAGAACGCAACACCACGTGCAGCACAGCGAAGGGAGTACCGCCCACGACCTCCTCGGTTCCACCAAACCAGCGAGCCAACCATGTTTACACAGCGCCACTACCCATTAGCGGCGAGCGGGGGAAACACTAGCGCCGACGGCCGTGAGAGGGCCTTCTTTCAGGCACTGAAAGTTATAGAGAAGGCACTGGTAGTGGTTGGTTATATTCTGAGCATTTCTCTATCACCTGATTGATAGTATGGAAAAGGTGATGAATTCTTCCTTTTTCATTAGTGCATCTGCCGCTCTATATTACACTACAGGCAGCTGTTTCCGAAAAATGGGTGCTGCATTTAAAAGAGTGTAAGGTGCACTGCGAACTTCAGTGGCTTCTGTTTTTGGATATTTTGCCAGGAATTTTGTTCTGGGGAAAGAGGGAGTGAACCTGAGTCTCTGAACATAATCTCATTCATGGTATCTGTAAGTACAAAAGTTTCAGGCAGCCAGAGGCAATGAAGATAAGTGGAGGGAGGTTTCTTTTCCGCAAAGATGAAATGCTTCGCAATAAAATACACTATTCTGGGTTGTAGCCTACCACAGATAAATACACCACAATACATCATATGGTGCAAGGCCGAATGCTTAAGTGTGTTGGATGCTGTATACATACTGAGAGGAAGGTAACCTACACTATAACCATAAAATACAGTGGAGCAATGCATGCACGACATGCACTTGTTAACATTTAAAGCTGACTAATAAGTGTTACTTTTGTTTATTATTGTGGGAATAGGACAGAAAGATGCAATACATGAAACAGGTACTAATTTGCCAACTGTTTATCATTCTCACAGAAGGCCTCATCCTGCCTAAAGTTAAAATTTAAGAGCTTCATGTAAAATTTATGGCACCTCTAACCCACATTTCTGATGCACAATTATCAGTTTTCATTCTGACCTGCCAGACTTCTATACTGGCAGTCTTCTGCATAAACAGTTTGTCTTAACTTTATTTTGAAATGTGATGTTAATGCACAAAGTGAGAAACTTGTGAAAATCCATCCCAAACATATATGCTCTAGAAGAATAAAACAAAATAGAGCAGTCTCCTAAGATTTAAATATAAGCATATAATGTAGCTGCAAAATTACAACCGCTACTTTACAGCTATACCTTTAGTATGCTTACTTGTTCATGAAAATTGTTTGGAAATGCACCTTTATCACTTCTGCAAGTAGCATTTTCACAGCTTGCATAGCGTTTTTATACAAAGTACTGACACATTACTGCATAATGTGAAACTCTGCGGTATGTGGCTAGATAAAGCGACTGTGCTGTAACTAATAAGTACAAAACACTGCACAAGTGGATATTGCATTGTAAACAAAAGATCTGTAAATACAGCAGAAAACATTAGCTAGGGAATAAAGGCAAATTACCTTAGTAATGCAAGTGGCAGTATGCTAAAAAAACGTTTTTTTTTTTATTAAACTTCCGAAAGAATAAACCTTTCGAATCTTCGTATGTGCAATGGCTATAATCATTGATTACCGAATACACTAGACTAACGACCGCTACCTCAACTTGGCAGTCCAAATTTTAGAGGGGAAAAAAAAACACAACTCGCCAGCAAACAGCAGTGTCTTCGTATTATGCAACAGCGCATTTCGCGGAAGCCACTAGACGGCAATTGGTGTCCTGCAGCTTCGTCATGCAGAGCTATCAGTGAGCATCGAGTGCACGGCTTTATCTGGGAGGCACTATACTTGCACATGTACAGACGCGTCCACAGTTAAAGGGAACACTCGAATGCGTACCTTTCTTATTGCTGACTCCCTAACTGCAAGTTGATGGGGAAACATTGAACGTGCGCTTTTCTAGTTTATTGAAATGAGTCGGAGCTGTCAACCACCAGTAGCCATAAGTAAATCTAAGCTCTTATTCTCGTGCGAGAAAGTGAAATACAGACACACACTGCGCGCAAGTGTTCCCTTTAACAGTGGCCGCGCCTGTACATGCGGATGACATGAGCAGTGCTGACGAGCTGAGCTAGAGCAGCGACACAGATAAAATCTAGCAAGGATGTCCGCAGCTAAGTAGGATATATCTCATCGTTGGGTATATATGGCTCGATTAGATAGGTTTTTTTGATATGTGAATTGAAAATTAAACGAAAGTTTCACACTTCCGCGGAAGGGATGCACTGTATCAAATTCGTTAAAAAAAAAGTGAGGCCCTCAGACGACTTATAGTGAAAAATGAAAATGCGAAAATGTGCAAAGTGCAAAAATGAGAAGAAAAAAACTTAATAAACAGGACAGAGCACTCTGTCCTATTTCTCCTGTTTGTTCCTAGTCATTTTCTCGCTGTCTTTTACTATGAATGTGCACCAACAAGCTCAAGTTCATCCGCTTCTCCCTTACAGGAGTGTATATGGTACATTAAAAAAAAGAAAAAAAAAATCACTGCACCTGCAAGTGCTACAGGGCACAGCTAAAATTTTGCCAGCCTTAAATTCTACTGTGATCAAGCTCATGAACTGTTTAGTTTAAGAGAGCTACTGACCTCTTTCTCCCACGAGCTAGTAACTCTTACTTGTAAAAGATACCTGAAAGCTTTGAAGGGTATATTGAAAGTGCGTTGGAGCTAGATACGACATTGCATATTTTTTTAAGGCCCTCGACTGAATAAGGTAAAACAAGACAGTGCAATCTAATACGGCATATGAAAATCCCACGTGAGATATTTTCTGTAGAATCTACATCCACGTTGTTTTCAGTCCCCAACCAAGCTCAGTGCACACTGCCAGAAAGCAGACAGTCAAGTCCAGTCAAGTGTACCAAGTTCTTCCAGAGTAGAAACTAGATATAGGGCTGACTATCTAACTACTATTATGAGACGTTTTTGTGTTTACTAGTCATTATGCATCAGATGAACGAGGTGCTGCACGAGTGATATATTCTACACACACCAGCACAGTGCACTAAATAATGGGCAGAAACTAATTTTTACAGTGCCACATACGTGAGCGGAAGCAATTTAATGTTTTATAAATGACAATAAGAGATTTTTTATGTGCTTGTGGGCTATTATATCGTTGCAGAGCCCACACTTTATTATTTATCAAATTAAAATAAGAAGTTTATTTGTCCTACGCTACTTCTCGGTTATTTAATGCATTGTTTGAGGAGCACAAATTATTTTGCTGTTATACACTACACAGTGAGGTTTGTCTTTGTTGTTTTTTTGTGTGTTGAATGCAAGTGCCTTGCCTAATAATAACTTAATTATTCCTAAGACTAAATAAAGATGTAAAGGATTCCTTTCAATTATTCCAGATTATTCGTCCACCGAACAAAAATAAATAGTGGCCAAGTCTATCCTAAATAGTATCCTAAAAAGTTCTTTGGAAAATTACAAGAACGACAACATCTCATATCTCAACGTTTTTAAAGTTTTAAAGGGGCCCGGCAATACTTCTTGAACATGTTCAGAAAATGCTGCCAATCAGCAACCAAGGCTCCTGCGAACATGTGAGCCAAACATAGCCCAGCATGCGGCTGGGAATCTACAAATAAATTTCAAAGATTGCTAGAAATCGCTCTTCTCTTAACAAATCCTGCTATATACCCAAATCAATTGTGTAACGTACCTGAAAGACTATTGGCAGATTTTAACATAGTGCAATGCATATTTATCCTGGCGACCACCACGCAGGCATTGCAGGGACAAACACCTTCAGAAGAGGAATGAAAGGCTTTAACGCGAACTCATTCTTGACTTGCTCATCAACCAGGCAAAGAAAAAGAGAACCGTGTCTAGAGCAGAGCCGCATGTGAATGCCGCAACTTCTTCTTCGTCTGAAGTTGCAACAGGCATGCAAGCCACACGGGCGTTCAAAGGAAACAAGAAAGTGCTCAAGACTGCGATGCGCACTGACTTACAGAAGTAGCTCTGATGATGATTGGTCGGGTTTTTCGGCACAAGGGCCATAGGTGGCCAAAGAGCGCCAGTATGAATGAGCGCCAGTATGAACCCAAATTACATTTCAGTGCACTCATTGAGATTTTTAAAAGGAGGGAGAAAGTGCTTAGAGCATTAAACAAATCTCTGTAACTCCACTTGGATTCTAAAAATTTTTGTGGCAGTTAATCTGTGCGGTGATAAACAGTGGGATAATTTTATGAACACCTGGCAAAGTGTTGCAGGGCTCCATTCAATATATAAAGAGAACAAAATGTTTCTATATAAACAAGTAAATAACATTTTCCTTAGTCATTGGAAACCACAGCCACTTCTTAAAGATTATAAACCAGCATTAAAAGATAAAAAATCTAACTGTGAGGACCAAACCTTTAACAATATAAAACATTGTTAAGACCTTTGGTAAAAAGCTAAAGTTATTAGATTTAGAACAGTGATCAGCCCTGTCCTGGATTTTCAGCTTCAGCAGCCATACTTGACACTTTTCGTTCGGCATCAAGTCTTGCACAGGTGAATCTGTGCATCGAAAGGAGTCGAACACAGAAAAGCACCCACCCCATAAGTAAACGAAACTGATTGCAATGCGAAACAAACAAAACATTCTAAAAGCACCAATAAAATTTTGACGTACTTTAAATTGTTTAAGTGCATTAGCAAAGATGACAATAAAGTGGACAAATGCAAGCGCTTGTGAACAAACATACAGGTGTCTACTTGCTTGTGCTCAATGTAAATGCTTATACAGTAACGAATATATTGATACAAAGTATCACTACCAGGAAAAACAAGGGAAGCGTGGGCAGAGAAGGAAGACGACGTTGCCTCCACTGCGATCCCCCTGAGTGGATACGAGCCATGGCGGTGATCATCATCATTTTACTGTGATCGCGGACTCAGGGCCCATTAAAACCCCCCCATTAAGTTACCTTAATTTGTGTAACAATTTGGTGGAAGGTGCTGGGTAGGACAAACCCAAAGACGGGAGCTTCACTACCAGGACTTCGTCGCAGCCGCCGCCTCGCCGGACTTCCACCTTCGCCGATCGTAATGACCCAAGAGCAGCCATCCAACGCTTCGAGGCCAACTCCGATGGATTCCGTGCCATACTACAGAGTGCCACCAAACTTCGGCGGGACCTCAGGAGAAGACGTCGACGTGTGGCTCAAGAACTACAAGTGGGTGAGCAAAAGCAATGGCTGGGGCTTGAACGAACAGCTCAATCATGTCGTATTCTCGTTAGCTGACACCACCCTTATGTGGTACGAGAACCACGAGGACATGTTCACGACTTGGGAACGTTTTGTTGAAGAAGTGCAGAAGTGCTTCGGTGATTCGGACGCAAAGAAGAAACGCGCGGAGCAGACATTGTCTCAGAGGGCACAGCTTTCATCAGAAACATGTACGACATACATTGAAGAAATACTGAAGCTGTGCAAGATCGTGAATGGCAGGATGTTTGAAGAAGACAAGGTTGGGCACGTTCTCAAGGGTATAGCCGAAGAGGTGTACAATTTCTTAATTGGGAAAGACTGCTTGAACTCCGTGTCCGACGTGATGAAGCACTGTCGTACCTTTGAATCCTTCAAGATGCGACGAATTTCTCCGAAATTCGGCCGCCTGTCCAACGTCCCCACTGTGGCTAGTGTTGAAACAGTGCCGCCTAACGACCTTGCTTTGACCATACGGCAGATCGTTAGAGAAGAGCTGCTTCGATGTCAGCAGAGCTATCATCGCCCCAGCGATTTTCAGGATGGGTACGTAAACGAACCAGAACGTGTGCGGACTCTTGTTTCTCTTCCACCATGGCAACCATCGATCAACGCAACAGACGCTTATGAATATCAAGGCACACGGCAGGCTGGATTCCCCCGTCAACCACCTCCCAACTACGAACGAAGTTTTCGCCCACCTGTTTACCCAACATCGCCTCCCTACAGGGCCCCCGAAGGACGGTACCACTATCCCATGCCTTCCGAGAGGAGTCGTTACACTGAGCAACAACGTGCCCCTCGACCAAGTCCGGTATGCTACAACGGTGGTGTCCCGGGTTACATCGCACGTTTTTGTGACCACCGCTCATATCAGCGACAGTCTTGGCACATGTCTCACCAACCTTTTGACCATCCGCTCTCCACGTCACGGAAACCACGCGCACCTACCGGATCACGCTACCCCTCGCCGGCCTCTGATCGAAGTTTGACACCACCACCAGCTCCCCGGGCTCCACGATCGCCATCGCCACGGCGACGCGCACGTACACCGCCGCCGGAAAACTAGGCGGTGCGGCCAGTGGGGGTGAGGCCGCGAGATCACAGGTGCTATCTACAGGTATACCCCCGTCAGCGTTTATGTTGAAGAACAAAGTTCATGTAGTTGTCGATGCAGTGGCTACTATGGCACTTGTGGATACAGGTGCGACAGTCTCGGTGATGAGTGTAAATTTTAAAAACCTGCTGGGACCAAAAGTGATGTTTTGCCTGAACCGTGGGGTGACATTTCGTGGTGTAAGTGGTGACGTGTTGTGTCCGGTGGGATATTGTACTGTGGACGTCTCGCTGTGTGGCAAGGTGTTTTGCACAGAGTTTGCGGTTATTCCGCGGTCTACACATGACGTTATCTTGGGTATTGACTTCTTGTGTGAGTGTGGGGCAACTGTAGACTGCAGAAGTGGGCATCTTTCTATACAAGGTACTTTCCCAACGGCGCTCTTGGAAAATTCCCGTCCGGAGGAATGCATCTTTTTCGTCTCCCTGGACACAGTCGTTCCTGCATTTTCTGCTGTGTGTGTTCCCGTGATATGTTCTAGCAACAACTGTGGCACGTTTGACGCCACGCTTGAACCGATTCTCTTGGCATGCCTGAAAAAGAACATTCTCATTCCCCATTGCATAGTGCCAGTCGTTGATGGACGGGCAGGTGCGTGGACAATGAACAGTTTCATGGAGCCTGCAATTCTGCCAGGCGGCATGAAACTTGCAGTATTTAGACCCGAATAATGTACAACGCTGGTTGCGCTTCTTGATGCTACAAGCCAAAATGAACATCTTGGCTTGGAAGGTTCAGAAGATGCCCAATTGCTACAAATGGTCAGCAAGTCACTTGACCAAAGCGAACGTCATACACTGCTCGACGTTCTATCCAAGCACTCGAAAGTGTTCGATTTTTCTAAAAATAGCCAAAGGTCCTTAATACCCGCGTCCCGGATACGTCATCAGATCCACACCGAGTCGGCGCATCCCATTAGGCAGAAACCTTATCGAGTGGCACCATCGGAGCACAAGATCATCAACGAGCAAGTCGAACAAATGCTGGAAAAGGGAATAATACAGGAATCGCCAAGTCCGTGGGCTGCTAATGTCATTCTAGTGAGGAAAAAGGATGGTACGTGGAGATTTTGCGTTGACTACCGCCGACTGAATTCTGTTACGAAGAAAGACGTTTATCCACTGCCGCGCATCGATGACGCTCTAGACTGCCTGCTTTTCGCGTCCTACTTTTCATCTGTCGACCTGAGATCAGGTTACTGGCAAATTCCGATGCACGCAGCTGACAAAGAAAATACGGCATTCGTTACGACCGACGGACTTTACGAGTTCAACGTTATGCCATTTGTTTTATGCAATGCTCCTGCGACATTCGAAAGATTTATGGACTCTATATTGCGTGGTTTAAAATGGCATATATGCATGTGTTACCTTGATGATGTCGTAATTTTTGGACGTACATTTGAGGAGCACAACACTCGCCTAGACCTCGTGCTAAGCTGCATTGAAAAAGCTGGCCTTGTATTGAATTCGAAAAAGTGCCACTTTGACGAGCGACAGACATTGGTGTTAGGACATCTCGTCGACAAAGATGGCATTAGACCTGACCCACAAAAGACCGCGGCCGTTGAATCGTTTGAGCGTCCTAAATCTGTGAAACAACTGCGTAGCTTCATCGGGCTCTGCTCGTATTTCCGCCGGTTCGTACCCAAGTTTGCGGATGTTGTTCACCCCCTGACGAGCCTTCTACGTAAGAACAGCCTGTTTCAGTGGACCTCCGAGTGTGATGCCACTTTTTCCAAGCTGAAGTGTTTGTTAACTTCGCAGACAATACTTCGGCACTTCAATCCTTCGTCGCCCACGAAATTCACACAGATGCAAGTGGCATCGGTATCGGTGCCGTTCTCGTTCAGCATTCTGGCAAGAAGGAACACATTGTGGCAGACGCAAGTCGTTCTTTAAGCAAGCCTGAACGCAACTACACAGTGACCGAACAGGAATGCCTAGCAGTAGTCTTTGCCGTGCAACGGTTTTGCTCATACATCTATGGTCGCCCGTTCACTATCGTCATAGATCACCATTCCCTGTGTTGGCTGATAAACCTTCGTGACCCATCCGGCCGCCTCGCACGATGGGCCATTCATTTGCAAGAACATGTCTTCACCATCTCATGCAAGACTGGCCGTCTACACGCTGATGCGGATTGCCTCTCCAGAATGCCGCTACCATCGACAGATTGCTAAGCCGATAACGTTGACCACCTTATCGCTTCTCTGTCGTCAGGCTTTCCTGATGCCGTGACTTTCGCCGCTGAGCAGCGTAATGATTCAAGCTTAAAATTTCTTTTCCCTGGAGCGAGAAATTCATTAAGCGAAGGCCGATTCTGCGTCCGAAATGGTCTTCTTTACCAGAGAAACTCGTCCACGACGGGCGCCCGCTTTCTGCTGGTTGTTTCTGCGTCCCTCCAAACATCTGTTCTGCGTCTCACGCATGATGACCCCACCTCTGGCCATCTAGGCACCGCACGAACACTTAGTCGCACGAAAGAGCGGTTCTATTGGCCGAAAATGAGCAAAACAATTCAGAACTACGTGGCCAGCTGTACGCAGTGCCAGAGCCACAAGCGGCCCTCCTCGGGTCCAGTTGGTCACCTGCAACCGGTAAAGCCTCCCGGTTCCCCTTTTGAAAAGGTTGGCATTGATCTGATGGGACCATTTTCAGGCTCCTCAAAAGGTAACCGGTGGATAATTGTATGCGCCGACTACCTGACGCGGTACTGCGAGACGGCTGCCTTATGCTCCGCCACGGCAGTCCAGGTTTCGGAGTTCCTGTTGCATTCAGTCATCCTCTGACACGGACCTCCTCGCGTGATAATAAGTGACCGTGGACGACAATTTACCGCTGATATTGTCGAATCATTACTTCGTTTGTGTGCCTCCAAGTTCCGACACTCAACTGCGTATCATCCGCAAACTAACGGTCTCACCGAGCGCACAAACCGAACGTTGATCAACATGTTGTCAATGTACGTCGCCTCTGACCACAAAAACTGGGATGAAGTATTACCATTCGTCACGTACGCCTTCAACACGTCGAAACACGAAACGACAGGCTATAGCCCTTTCTATCTGCTCTACGCTCGCTCACCTCGACATACGCTGGACACTATCTTTCCTTTTGTCATCCATGACGATTTAACAATTGCGGAAACCTTCTGTCGTGCGGAAGAGACCCGTCGACTTGCCTGCTTACGTACACTGGCAGCGCAAGAGTCATCCAAAACTCGCTACGACAGTCAACACAGGCATGTAACCTATGCCCCCGGTGATCTAGTGTGGGTGTGGACCCCAATACGCAGACGTGGCTTGAGCCAAAAGCTACTGGCACACTATGCCGGTCCTTTTGTGATACTCCGTCGTGTCAGCGAGGTCAACTATAAAATTGCACGTGTCACCACTAGTGGCCGACGTTCATGCAAGACGGAGGTGACGCATGTTGCCCGCCTGAAGCCGTTTACACGAAGGATGCAAGAATGACTCGCCCAAAGGGCTTCGTCAGAGAGGAGGAATGATACAAAGTATCACTACCAGGAAAAACAAGGGAAGCGTGGGCAGAGCAGGAAGACGACGTTGCCTCCACTGCGATCCCCCTGAGTGGGTACGAGCCATGGCGGTGATCATCATCATTATACTGTGATCGCAGACTCAGGGCCTATTAAAACCCCCCCATTAAGTTACCTTAACTTGTGTAACAATATCTTATCAAGTGGACTGAATGTCAAAATTTTCACTCAACAGTAAAAACACAAGCTGTCACTAAGCAAGCTGTTCTATGGATACCCAAAAGGGGCACATTTAACAGACAGTTGGTGATTCATACAAATCATGCAGGCATCTTGCAAGCAAAGATACGAGATTCATTGTGAATGTCACTTAAATCACAGATTCATGGCATGGCCTCTGGCCCTATATACAACACAATGCCTTTGGCCTGAAGGGTATTTCAAAATAAAATAAAATAAAAAAGAGTGAAGGACAACTGAAATTTTCAGCACCTTGCAATGCCCTGTTCTGATAAATCTGCCTGGATGACTGCACGCATACAGGCAATATTTTGTTTGCGTCGTCTATGTATCTTGTGCTTAATAGTGGTTTCAAGGAAAGTTGTGAAAGAAATTCGGATTCTAGCTTTTCCATAAATATGTTGGCATAATTGGGTGCCATTTTGGTTCCCATAGCGGTGCCACTGATTTGTCGAAAATACTCTTGGTTAAATTCAAATGAATTTAATTTTAGGACCATCCTCGTCAAAGTTGCGGTGGCAGAGAAATCTGGGGTGTCAGGTTGTCTATGGTCTGTGTACATGTTTTGTAATGCAGCTGTGCCGTCGTCGGGAGGAATATTTGTATACAATGAGGACACATCAAGAGTAACCAAGCACGAGTTTTTCGGCACACACAGACCTGCATTGTCTCAAAGAAAATGTGTGGTATCTTTTATGTACGACGCGGCGGAGCGTGGAATGTGGCTTATTAGTTTGTCCACGTATCCTGATATGGGCTCAGTAATTGTACCTATGCCTGATATGATTGGTCGACCTGGGTTACGGGGTTTATGAATTTTTGGAGGAATGTAGAAGCAACCTAGACGAGGGTATGCTGCTCACATTAGTTTGTGATGGTCAGTGTTGGTTATCTTTTCTGCGTCCAACAGTTTTGTTTTAGTTCTGTTGATACGGTACGTTTGTGTTTGTCTGTCGAATCACCTGGGAGGCATTCGTAAAATTTTGAGTCGTCTAGTTGGTGGTATGCATCTTGTAAGTAGTCGGTTGTATTAATGGACTACAATTGCTTCTTCCTTGTCAGCGAGCTTTATTGTTATGTCTGTCCTAGATTCCAGATTTCTCATACTCATTTTTTAAGATTTTGTCAAGTTTTCTCGCTTTCCTTTCTGTCTGTGGTATTCATGTACTATATCTTTCTAAACTGTAGTGATATTAAAATTTAGACACTTGTCTCAATTACTGTTCGGTGTCAAATCATTGTTTTTTATGACGGTGAATTGTTTCTTTGTTAAAAGGCCTGTCCAAGAAATATTCGCGCAACCTTAAGCTTCTAGCGAAGTTGTCGAGGTCTCGGAGTAAGGGGAGTTTGTCAGAAAATTTGAAGCTTACTCTTTTGGATAGCAGTTTTTTTTTGTCAGGTGACAAACTTGTGTCTTATAGGTTCACAGTCACATTGTCACAGGATGTGTTTATGGACGGCTGCTCGTTTGTACCTTAAGTAGTTACCCGGGTGGAGGTGTTGCAGTGGTATGGAATTATCTCAGGAAACTCGTGGTTGGGCACATGGTCTCTTCTGAGTTTATGAATTTGTGTAGTGATGATGACTTGGTATTTATTCTGTTCGAATTTTATTAACAGGGTGATTTCCTCGTTCGATAAAGTGTTGTGGTGGAGAATGGTGTTGGTCATAGCGACCAGTTTCTTTACCTGCTGATCACTGTGATTGAGAGCGATTTCTGTTAATTTAAGAGATGCCTGAAGCACGACATTTTTTCATGTTATTTGGTTGCGTACGTCTAGGTTTGTAGCGGCTGGTGGAAGGGAGAGTGTCATACCCTTGGGGGCTATTCTAGCACCAAGGTACACTTGCAATGTTGATCTATGCATTTCATGTCTAATTCGTTTGTCAGTGAATTTTCGTACTTTAAGGAAGGTGGCACTTCAACTGAGAAGTGATGAGCTGGACTTACATTTCAGAGGTCCATCTTGTTTTGGGCGTGGGAATGGCACTGATGAAGTCCGGAGATTGTAGTGACGTTGGGCAGGCCTTTGTCGTTGTAGGGGAGATTTCTGCGTTGGGCTACGGCAAGCGCTGAGTGCAGCATATCTGTGTTCGTTGGGAGTTCCGGTCCCGGGGTCCACAATAGAGGAATGCAGCATCGTAGTTCAGCAGGCTTTCCTTTGAGGAGTGGCTTAGTGGTGCTGTCATGTAGGGCTTTTGGTCTCGCCATCCGCAATGGAGGGACGTGTGTTGGCTGTCCAGCAGACTTTCCCCCTAGTAGTGGCGCACTGTTGATGATGGTGAGGGGGTGCTTGTGGCGCAAGGGAGTCACAGTTCGCCGATCGTCGGGAACTCGTTTGTGATGTTGGGTGGGTGCGGGGCTCCTGGAACACGTTGACATGCAGGGTTCTTGTCATGGGTGTCTTGTTGTGATAAACGGATATTGACGAGAGCTATGGGTTGAGTCGACCACCTCGTGGTAGTTTCGAGGTCTCTGCCACCGAGCGCACTCTTGAGAGCTTTGGCAATCAATGCGACACCTATAAAACTCGGGTGAAGCGCATCCGCAGCAAGAAAGCATATCAGTGGCAACTGCTCGAATTGATAGTCGATGTATGACACTTTGCTGGGTCTTCGGCAGTAAGCCTTGACTGTCCTGTTGAATTGACAAGCGTCCCGGTTGAAACGGTGCACGAATTGTTTGTTTGATCTTTCCAGGTGTTGGTTGAGATAACGGGGCAGCACATATGAAACAAGTCTTTCAAGTTCCTCGGGTGTTCGAAGCGTGTTGTTTACTAGGCAACGAAGGCAGCGTAGTGATTAGTCTAGTTCGTATGACGCCAGCTCGCTTGCACAAACGTGAAAACGAGCGTGGTCACAGATCGTGGTATGCCAGCGAGCTGTTTCTCGATTTCAAATGTGGAGGCTCCGCGGATTGAAATGATCGCGGATGTTGCTTTATCATTTGGGTTCAAATTCCGGTGCAAATACCTTGTTTGCAGGTTCCCGTAATGGCTGATGTTGGTGCATGTTTAGGGAACTTCCGTGAGATCTGCTCGACTGGAGGTGCGCATGTGGACGGTCTTGTGTAGGCAGGAATGGTGGTAGAGTGGCCGTAGCATTGCAAGTAGTCAAGTAGATACCCCATGAGCAGTCACAAAGTGGTTTATTTCGACGTTTCAAAGTCTGGCCTTCATCAGTATTGACGGTACAGTTTATTGGTGCTCAACTTCATACAATCCCAAATGAGAGAGGGTACGCAGAAAAAAAAGTAAAACAGAGAAGAAAAGAAACAAAGAAAAATTGCAGTGAGAACATGAGGTGGACTTCTCCGGCTTCCCCCTTTCATCGCTTCTTTTTTCTCTTCTCTCCCTCCCCATTTTCTTTTTTTTTCTTTTTTTTTCTGACGCTCACCTTCAGGATGTCCACAGTCTGCGTATCCTTCCTTCCACTTGCGTATTTTTCCCAACCACACGGCGGCGCATGGCTATGGCGGTTTGGTGTAGGGAAAAAGAGCTTTGTTTTAGAAGTTCAGGCCTTTAACTACTCAGCGTCTCGTGGTCATCTCATTGTTGAAATAGGGGCGCCGTGTATTGCCGCAGAGGCTGGCAAGCGGGTGCAATGTCAATTCTGGCCCGCTTCTGGATTACACATGCAGTAGGGGCCTCCCGATTGTGCACAAGGTTGCTGTTGGGCATGTCATGCTTGGTATAATTGATTGGATAGTAAGGTAGAAACACAAAGAGACAACAGCTATACTTAGGATGAGTAGTTACACGTGGAAATATTTTGAGTTGTCCAGTGCCCGTCACAGCTGCTGTGCTGCAAACTCAGTTATTATTATCACTATTGCCGTTATTATTTTCTGATGCTCTAATTGCTTCAAGTGTATACCCGGATTCTCATTTATTCCTCTATCGAGGGTGTTAAATCGGTGGATGAAGTATGACTCTCGTTTTTCGCATTCTTGGTTTGATTTAAATCGCGTTTTAAGAGTGTTGCTGATAGTTTGTCGACTGCTTGGTCGGGAAGGTTGAGGTGTTTTGACAGAAGTAGAGTTTGTGTGTGTGTGTGTGCGTGCTTGTGTGCGTGCGTGCGTGTGGTTGTGTCATTCCATGTCGAGTGTGCCCCTCCACTTTTCGACCATCTCTGATCTTGCCGAAAAAAAAATCATGTTACAAGTTCATGTAGAAAGCAATTATTGCCGCATTATTTTCCGGGTGAAAGTTTTTTGGCACCTAGGGGGTGCTTTAAGCTTTGCGCTCATAAGCCAATCTGTGTTATGTAAAATAATTTCTATAAAAAAATTGCTTCGGGCCGTTAATAGCACACATTTTTTTTTCTTATTCTTGAAGCTGTAGTCTCTCATTAACATGATAGTTTCTTCATTTTTTCGTGAAATAACAATATTTTTCTGAGTGATGAAGCGTTTCAAAAGCAAAATTTAGGGGAATTTGTTTTTTTTAAAACTGTTTGTTTCTTGAGAAACATAATTGCAAGACCAACATAGCAAGGAGGTACTCTAACAAAAAAAATTGATTTATCAAATAAGGTGAAACAACGGGTTTAAAGTAGCAAATTTGAAACAAAATTACAATTTTACCCATACTAGGCTGTCATTTTTCAATGTTGTGGTCCAATTAATATTATGACCTATAAACGACTTCATTGTATTGTATGTCAACAGTTCATGCCAAGAGTTTGATACGGTAGTTTTTGTTCTAAGCGAGTAAAATATTTGTTAACTTGGCAGCCCTATTTCTATGCCATGCCTGTGCTAAGTTTTGTTTTGCCTTCATCTCACAACACATCTGCGCGAGATACAAGTGGCTGCCATTTTGCTATCGCCCAAGCTAGCTTGCTGCGAATAATGCAAGTCGCAGGGCTCTTCGTGAGAAATTTCAGTTATCTGGCAGTATGCAACATCACGTTGACACACCAATGTAGTGAATCTAAAAGTTGGCCAAGTAAAAACACTTTTCATTTGAACAAGTCGTCTCTACCTTTGTCAGCATCACGACACCGTGACAATATATATATATTGTTACGGTTAGATTGAGTTTAACTATGTTTATTTACAGGTGAGATCAGGCGATGATCGGCCATGATGGCGAACATAGGCCGAACCAACTAACTTCTTCTTCCTCCACTTTTGTCCCGAACCATGACCCAGCTCATACCGTATCAATATATATATATATATATATATATATTGTGGCGAAGCCTTCGAACAGTGGGTCGTCCTCTCCAGCGCCTTCTAGTGGGTTGCCCTTTTTAGCAAAAAGAAGAGCAGCTCGTGCAGAGAGTCGGTACCCGCATTGACTGTCGCTGTCGAGCATCATCGACAAGTGTCCGCCAATAAACGTCTCAACAATTTGGTGGAGGTGCTGTGCCCTTCTAACACCTTCGGTTAGCATTCGATGCCCTTGGAGCTTCGATCCTGAGGGACG
The DNA here is from genome assembly GCF_043290135.1 of Rhipicephalus microplus. Lineage (NCBI taxonomy): Eukaryota > Metazoa > Arthropoda > Arachnida > Ixodida > Ixodidae > Rhipicephalus > Rhipicephalus microplus. The sequence continues at coordinate 162,666,414 of NC_134702.1, forward strand.
ACACGCAAGTGCCTGCAAACTCGTCCGCGGCGGTGTCGGTCTACTGCGCAAGTCTTTCCGACATAGCTGCACTCCTCTCCCCATCTCATCGTGTTTTCACCAGAAAAGGTTTGCTGGTTCCTTTCGCGACCATGCAAGTCACTCACGGCAGCACCACTATTTTTGTTCTGAACTCATCCCCGTACAGTGTTACGTTGGTGTGAGGGGAATGTCTCGGCAGCGTGGAACCCATCGAAGATGCACAAGTCATGGATCAACCTGATGACACGCACTGCCGAAGTTCCAATACGCTTAGTGCTGTTTCTACATCTGTTTCATCATCCGCTGAGGTATTCGGTCCTTCCATTGCCAACAACCTTACGCCGGTCCACCGCTCCCAGCTTCTGGCCCTGTTGGAAGAATTCCACTCTTCTTTCGATGTCGCTCAACCTTCTCTCGGCCACACATCCACTGTTACGCATCGCATTGACACAGGCGCACAACCACCACTACGGCAATGTCCATATCGCGTATCTCCCGCAGAACGCCGTGTAATCAACGAACAAGTGGACGACATGCTACGCCGCAATGTTATTCGACCCTCTAACAGCCCCTGGGCGTCTCCTGTCGTTCTCGTCGCGAAGAAGGACGGTTCCGTGCGATTCTGTGTGGACTACCTACGCCTCAACAAGGTCACTCGTAAAGACGTGTACCCACTACCCCGTGTGGATGATGCGATTGACAGCCTGCAAGGAGCCGAATTCTTTTCATCTCTAGATTTGTGCTCAGGGTACTGGCAAGTACCTATGGCTGAGGACGCTCGACCGAAGACCGCTTTCGTCACTTCCGACGGCTTGTACGAATTCAACGTCATGCCGTTTGGGCTGTGCAATGCGCCCGCCACCTTTGAGCGTATAATGGATACCGTTCTGCGTGACCTCAAATGGCACACGTGCCTGTGCTACTTCGATGACGTCGTCGTCTTCGCTCCGGACTTCTCCACGAATCTTCAATGCCTGCGGCATGTTTTAACGCGCCTGAGTGACGCCAGTCTGCAATTGAACCTAAAGAAGTGCCGATTTGCAGCTCGGCAGTTGACAATACTCGGCTACGTCGTGTCCAAGGACGGAATTCTCCCCGATCCAGCCAAGCTTCGGGCCGTGACCGAGTTCCCCCAAGCCGACATCCGTCAAGGAACTGCGCAGTTTCATAGGACTGTGTTCCTACTTTCGGCGCTTCATCCGAAACGTCGCATCTATCGTATCGCCGCTGACAAAGTTCCTCGGTAGTAACGGGCCTCTCCATTCGTGGTCATTACAGTGTGACGACGCATTCACAACGCTCCGTCGTTTGTTGACGTCGCCTCCCATACTCCGCCACTACGACCCTACTGCCCCTACAGAGGTACACACGGACGCTAGTGGTGTCGGTCTCGGCGCTGTCCTTGCGCAGTGCAAACCAGGGTTCCCGGAATATGTCGTGGCGTATGCAAGCCGTACACTTACAAAAGCCGAGACTAATTACACCGTCACTGAGAAAGAATGTCTGGCAATCGTCTGGGCCCTTACCAAGTTCCGACCTTATTTGTATGGTCGCCCATTTGATGTAGTCACTGACCATCACGCACTATGCTGGTTCTCATCATTGAAAGATACCTCAGGCCGTCTCCCTCGGTGGGCACTTCGTCTGCAAGACTACGACATCCGCGTGCTGTACCGCAACGGAAGGCAACATGCTGACGCCGACGCCCTGTCGCGCTCTCCCTTGCCTGACGACAATGCCCATGACTCAGCGTCTCACCTTGCCGTTTCTTCCATTAGCATTCATGCCGTTGCTACTGAACAGCGCAAGGATCAATGGATTGCCTCACTGATAGACTTGCTGACTGATCCATCCACTTTATCCACTCACGCGTTGCGTCGTCAAGCCCACCATTTCGCCGTTCGCGACGACCTTCTCCACCGACGCAATTATAATGGTGACGGCCGCCAGTGGCTACTAGTCATATCTTGCAGTCTGCGCTCTGACATATGCGAATTCTTTCATTCTGATCCGCAATGTGCGCACTCCGGGGTATCGAAGACTTACCAGCGCATTCGCCAACGGTACTTTTGGCGCGGCATGTACCGCTATGTGCAGAAATTCGTTCGCTCTTGCATAGAATGTCAGCGCCGCAAAACTTTAACGCACTTGTCGCCGGTAGGCCTGCAACCTCTACCTTGCCCTGCCAGGCCGTGTGGGTGCGTTGGCATCGATTTGTATGGGCCACTTCCACTAACGTCGGCTGGTAACCGCTGGGCCATTGTTTCTGTGGACCACTTCACGCGATACGCCGAAACTGCTGCTTTCCCCGCGGCTACAGCGAGCGATGTGGCCTCCTTCCTGCTCCAACGATTCATGCTGCGACACGGTCTACCTCGGGAACTGCTTAGTGATCGAGGCCGCGTCTTCCTGTCTGAAATTGTCGAAGCCATTCTCAAAGAGTGCAACGTTGTTCACCGCAAAACTGCTGCTTACCAGCCGCAGACGAATGGCCTCACTGAACGCTTCAACGGTACGCTTCAACCGTACGCTCGGGGACATGCTCTCCAAGTACGTCGCCGCCGATCACACAAATTGGGATTCCATTCTATCCTTCGTCACCTACGCATATAACACCGCCCCTCAGAGCACTACTGGCTTTTCACCTTTCTTTTTATTATATGCAAGGCACCCGTCGCACACCATCGACGCTATACTTCCGTACAAGCCAGATCCGTCATAGTGGGGGCCTATTTCTGCTACAGCCAAGCTTGCTGAAGAGTGTCGAGAGCTTGCAAGGACCTTTACAGCGCATGATCAAGAGCGGCAAAAAGGCATTCGCGCTGATAGTAGCACTACTGCGCCCACGTTCCTCCCTGGAGCGCTCGTCTGGTTCTCGATCCCTACCACTTCAACTGGCCTATCTTCAGAACTGTTGCCCAAATACGAAGGCCCCTACCATGTCGTCGAACGCACTTCCCCTGTAAATTACTTGATCGAACCCATCGAACCATCTTTGGACATGCGCCGTCGAGGGCGGGACATTGTCAACGTGGAGCGCCTCAAAGCCTACCACGACTCGCTCATAGTAACCAGCTGTTAGGTCGCCAGGCGGCTTCCTCTTCGTACCCGGGGTAGTTGTGGCGAAGCCTTCGAACAGTGGGTTGTTCTCTCCAGCGCCTTCTAGTGGGTTGCCCTTTTTAGCAAAAAGAAGAGCAGCTCGTGCAGAGAGTCGGTACCCGCATTGACTGTCGCTGTCGAGCATCATCGACAAGTGTCCGCCAATAAACGTCTCAACAATATATATATAGTCAAGTAGATTCTCCGTGAGCGGGCACAACGTGGTTTATTTCGACGTTTCGGCCTAGAGTCTGGCCTTCATCAGGAATCCTGATGAAGGCCAGACTCTAGGCCGAAACGTCGAAATAAACCGCGTTGTGACCGCTCACGAAGGATCTACTTGACTACTTGCAACGCTACGACCACTCAACCACCATGCCTGCCTATATATACGTGTGTGGGTGTGTGTGTGTGTGTGTGTGTGTGTGTGTGTGCGCGTGTGTGTGTGTGTGTTATAAAGTCTGGCTTCGGTTGCCGTAAAATTAAGGAAAAATAAGTATACACTTCTAAAAAACTGTTTATTGGTGACGTTTCGATCGGAGACCGATCTTCATCAGACAAAGTTTAGTAAGCTACGACGCACTTTCATGCCATCGTCCAGCCGAGAGAGAGAGAGAGAGAAAAAAAGAAAAATATAAATAAAGCAGTGGCCCAACCACCCATCATTCACTGATCAGCAGCCAAATGGCCACGTGTGCGTACTACGCATAGCACGTGCATTTTGTGAAAAAAAGACGCACCTGGGTCAGTGGCAATACCACCCATTATACATTGATAAGTAGTCAAACGACCACTTGTGCGTACTACCAATGGGAGGTGCATCTTGTAAAGAAAAAAATTAAAAACGAGTGGTCAAACAACGTACAATCACGGCAATTTTTTGGTTCAGGTGGCTAAATTAAGCAAATTCCAGTGATAAAAAGTTTGAGTCCTCAGATTCACCTCTCATCAGCTTTCCCCGTAGCTTGTAAAGAATACCAAAGTACATTCCTTGTGATCATTGTCGCTGTCGCGTTCCACCTGTTATCACCCTTCATAGTTGCTCTTGTAGCCTGGTGAGGAGGGCTTCGTTAGAACGATGTGATAAATTCTTAAAAAAGAGACAAAGAGAAAAGAACAACAAACAAGAGCTACGCGTGTCAAAGCTCCGCACGTTCAGGATAGGCACATGCCAGGCAGCTACAATCTCCGGTCTGTGGCTCAAGAATATTAAATATATAATGGAGGTTGTTTTTCCAATTTTTACCTTGGGGGTTTAATGTGTCATTTTACTTGGTTGTCTGGCGAGTGATTTCTTTGAGGAAGGGGGTAGAGAATCTTCGATAGTACTCCCCTTTTCTCGGAATGTGTGTGCCCATGCCGCACGCTCGAACACGTGCTCCTGGCGAATTCAGAAGAAAAGAAAAATGATAATTAAAGAAAAGAAGAAGAAAACAGAAAAAGAAGTAGAAAAAAGAAAACTAAAACGTTTGGTTAGGATACATATTATCCTGAATTTTCCGGAGCGGGAATTGAGGAAAGTATGCCTCGAGTGTTATTTAGACCAGCTTTTAATGTAATAAATTTATAAATCATGTATGATTCGCACTGTTCATGTTCCCTTGTGCTAGAGAAACCGCATTGTAAGAGTGTGACCTTTATGGAATCAAATGGGTGGTTTCCGCAGTTAATATGCTGAGACAGAGGCAGATCCGGAAGTGAATGAACATGTGAGCGGTGGTTATTGAAGCGGATGCGAAGGCTGTGTCAGTCTGTCCTATGTATTGGATACCGCATCTTCCGCACTCGGGAAGGTATATTAGATTGGAGCTGTCACAGTTAAGGTTTGAATTAATGAAGTACTTGACATCGAATTGTGTGCTTTCAGCAACGTTGGTTACCTGTATGTGTTTGCACACCTTGCAGTGGGCTTTGCCACATATCTGACATCCGGTTATAGACGTCTTATTGGTTTTTGACTGCACAAAATAATGTTTATTGTTTTTGGGGCATCTATATACCACTCGTGGAGGGGAAGCGAAAACTTTTGATAATTGTTCACTTTGTTGTAAGATGTTAAAGTGTTTCTCTAGCATTTTGTTTACGTTGGGGGGTTTTGCTACCTAATGTTAAAACCAAGTTTTTCTGTCCCTCTTGTTTCAATTTTTTTTGCTGGTCAAGTAGCTGCTGGCGATCTAGGTTTGCCGCTTTGTGTATGGCATCGTTGACTATAGAAGGAGGATAATGTTGTTTTGAAAGTACCTTGCGCAAGTTCTCTGCGTTGGCCTCAATGTCTTCGGAACGGGAGCAAATTCTTTTGAATCGGTGAGCCTGGGAGTATGGGATGGATGTCTTGCAGTGACGAGGGTGACAGCTATCGAAATGAAAGTATTGCTGCTTGTCTGTAGGCTTTTTGTAAAGGTTAGTAGCTATTGACCCATTTTTTACTGTTACGTTGACGTCTAGAACATTTATTTCAGTTGTTGAGTATGAATAGGTGAACGTTATGTCTGGATGAACTTCGTTGAACGATTCTATAAAATTAATTAAGCTGTCCTGTGTGTCTGTCCAAATAATAAAAATATTGTCGAGGAAGCGTCTGTAGAGAAGTGGCTGAATTTTCTGGGTTGATAGAAACTTAGTTTCAAGGTCATTCATAAAGATGTTTGCGTAGTTAGGTGCCATGCGAGTCCCCATAGCCGTGCCATTAATTTGTAAGTAGTATTGCTTAGAAAACTCGAAGCTGTTGAGCTGGAGAACCAACTTAGCGAGGGTTTCAATGACTATTTGGTGAGTCATCAGATTTATGTGAACTATAGGCTTCTACTAGTGCTTTGATGCGGTCACTGTGTGGAATATTGGTCTAAAGGGAAGTAACCTCAAGAGTTACAAGAATGGCACCCTCAGGGATTATTGGATCTTTGATCGTTTCAATGAAATGGTTGGTGTCACGTAGGTAGGAGGGGGTGTGTAGGAAATATGTTCTTAATTAGGGAGTCTAACTTGATATTGGTTCCGTGAGGGTATTTCTTCCTGAAATTATTGGTTGGCCGGGTTTCTCTTTTTTGTGTATTTTCGGAAGTCTATAGAACCGTCCTGGTTTGGCACATGCTACAGTAAGTGCCCTAGAGAGTTTAGGATCTAACTCTCCGAGCTCTACCAGATCATGGAGTGCGGTGGTTATTATTGCTTGATGTTCTAGGGTTGGTTCTTTATCCAGTTGTTTGTTGAAAGATGTGTTGGTTGATTGGCTGGTGCCCTCTTTGATATAGTCGGATTTACATAATAGTACTATTTCTTCTCCTTTATCCGCTGGTTTTATAACGATGTCTGTTCGGTCACTGAATGCCTTAAGTGCTTCATACTCCTTTCTTGAGAGGTTTTGGGCTGTTGCCGGTCTGTGTGTGTTATATTCCCGAAGTACGTCTTTTTGTATGGCTTCGATGTAGGTATCTAGATGCCTTTCCCGCTGAGAGCTTGGTGTCCACTGTTGCCCTGAACTAAAAGGTACTTTGGTAGTGGTTTCTTTCTGGGGTTTGTCGAAAAAGTATTCCTCTAGGCGAAGATTCCGTGCGAAGTTATCGAGATCTTTTGTAATAAGGAGAACTGATTGTATCCGTTAGTAGAGGGGCAAAATGTGAGTCCGCGCGAGATTACTGTCCGTTCATGACTGCTGAGTTGAACGTTGGAGAGGTTAATTATGTTTTCTTCTATGTTGTGTTGTGAGTTATTAGGGCCTCTCGGCCGGTTGTTTAGGGTTTATGCGCGCTACCAAATTGTGGCACAACCACTGGTTGTGGGCCCTCTGAATTGTCTGTGTATAGCTCGTGAAAGTGTGGAAGTTTATCTTTTGCCATTTTTTTCTCCTTAATTTTTAGAATTTCCGCTGTCCTCTTTTTCTCAAAACGTTCTAGTTCAGTAAATTCGATAGAGGATAGGGAAGCTTTAGATCTCGCTTGACATTCCGCCACCCTCAGAGACGTGAGCACCCTTTCACAGCACCCCACAACGAGTTCAGTTAATTTAAGTGAATCAGATTCTAGAATAAGATTACATTCTTGAGTTTCCTCTTTGTTAAAGTCATGCATCGACGACCTAAATGATAGCTGAATGCCCCGAGGGGCGATATCGTAACGTAAATAAATTTTGAGGGTTCGCACATGAAGTTCATGGTGCAGACATTTATCAACAATTTTTCTTAGATTAAGAAAACGGGGTGTCTGCGGTGTAGGGTGCGCGTCATCTGTGGGAGAGATAGTCAATGGGTTAGAGCGATCAGATTGGCATAACCTAGTTGAGCCACAGTATTTCGGAGATCGTATCTTTTTAAGGAGGGAGCAGATGTTTGTTCCCTGGGTGCTGAAGCAGAGTCTGATGGCTCGCAGTCCTTTGTGGTTGGTGGCTGGCCTGCTGAAGTAGACGTGCCATGCTCGGGCTGAGTTGACCGTTGTCTGGTTGAGGGTGGTAGAGACCTTGATCTTGAATGTCTTGGTTCTCCGTCTCGGGGCCATTCAGATGGTTTTCTTCCCCCAGCCGTTAATGTGGCCGTCTCTGTCTTCCGAGCTATTGGTGCTGACGCGGTGACTTTCGGCGACGAGGTTGCCGTGGTCTCGGTGCGTACAGGATGGGGTTTTTGTGACCTGTTTTTTTTTTGAATGAGTAGGTGTTTTGGCGGTCCCTTGTGCGACTGCTTGGCTGCCCTTTGCCCCGATACTCGACTTGAGCGCCTCTGCAAAGGATAGCTTTGATGGCACCGGCTTACTTCTTTCAGCGGTGGGCACCTGGTCCCTCCAGGCTCCCATGTGGTCTCTCTGAGTATGCAGGATCACATTGTAGATGTTCCACGCAAGCAAGGATACACCAGTGAGGTTCGGGTGTGCGCCGTCTGCAGCCAGCACCATTTGTGCCGGAAAGTGGTGGATTGCATGGTCGATGAAAAACACGTTCTGGCGGCTTTCGCACAAGTTCACCAGCCGGCTATTAAAACGATGTGCCTGCCTGCTGAAGTGGTTAACTTGCCTCCAGTTCGGATGCTGGAGACGCGTGTTGATGCCTCGAGGAAGCACCAGGCTGGAAAGTATGGTTCCAATGTCTGGCCTTTCCTTCCTAGTAGAGTCCAGGAGCATGGCATACTTCATGAGGGCTGTGTCAGCATTGGTCCTGGCAATGTCATTCGTTCCAATGTCAAGGATCAGAAAAGAGGTACCTGGTGGTACGAAGTCCAATAGTCCGGGAATGTCGTCGATTCGGGCCCCAGGCTACGTGATGATTGCCGGAGATTCAGGGCTCGAAGGGTTGAAGTGGTTGTGAAAATGCCTCGTCTGCGAATCCCCCAATACAGCCCAAATAGGAGACTGCTGAGGGAATTTCCAGATGACTTGTTTTATAGAAGCATGGACGGCAGCCATTGTGAATAATACGTAGATTATAAAGAGTCTGGCTTCGGTTGCCGTAGAATTGAGGGAAAGTAAGTATACGCCTCTAAAAAACTGTTTATTGGTGACGTTTTGATCGGAGACCAATCTTCATCAGACAAAATTTAATAGGCTCCGACGTGCTTTTATGCCATCGTCCAGCCCATATATATATATGTGTATATATTTATATACACACGCACACACTGAAGTTTTTCCAATAGGCTAAACGTACTTGAGAAGAGAAGAAACACAACTTAGTGGTTGTCTTAATTTTATTACCAACGGTATTGACTGCTGGACTGGTCTTCATGAGGGCTTGCGAACAAGTACGACGCTATGCGAACATGCCGCATCGACATGGTGGTGCAAGAAAGAAACAGGAGAGAGCGACAAATTAGTTGTGTTTTACTGTGGTGACATATGCTGTGCCGAACAGTTATCTTCGTCTGATTCACTGGAGCAAAAAAAAACAGTAAAAGAATGAAAGAAAATAGGGGAGGAAGGAGAAAAAAAAGAAAAAAAGAGGGGATAGGGCAGCTTCCGCGACGCGTCTTTGAAGGTCACAAAGGGACATTGTGGGTGAGCTTGGGTGGCAAGCAATTACTTGTAGCGAGACGAGGGACTCCAGCAGAGAGAGTACCCGATTCGGCCCCTTCTGTGGTCAGTTAGAAAGAGGAAAGGAGAGACAGGTGCTTCGTTTGCACTGAAACTATACTGACACATTTCATATGTGGGGGAGGGGGAGTAGATTTCGGGGCAAACATGGTGAAAGCACAAAAGGCCGGTTGGAAAGTAAAGTTGACATCTAAGGCCAGAAGGCACACGTCAACATGACTGCGTGCGTGTATGCAGCACCACTTCCCGAAGCGCCTGTGATGAAAATCGGCTGGCACTGGTTGGGCTCTTTCACTTACCGATAATATATATATATATATATATATATATATATATATATATATATATATATATATATATATATATATATATATATATATATATATAGATAGCCAAGGAAAGTGTAATGGGAGTTATTGTAGTGTAAATGTGAAGAGAAAAAAAGTGGGTGAAAAGATAACTTGTAGTGGGCAGGAACCGAACCTGCGACCTTCGAATAACTCGTCCGATGCTCTACCACTGAGCTACCACGGTGGCCATCCTCCCTGCAACTTTATTGGGTATTTGGGTATATATGTGAATTTAAACGTGGGAGTGTCAGTCAGCGCCACAAGTAGCCATAGCGGCGAGTGTACCACACTCTTTATGAGCCTGTGTGACGTCACGTAGCACGTGAACTTATTATTACCAGCTGGCAGCTGACCAATAGTCCCACGTACTCAACCTAAAGGCACCAAGTCTGCCAGTACGAGACCCTCATTATGAATAAGGGAAAAAAGTGTTTACGGTAAAAGGAGCTCTTAAGCATACACTTTTTTCCTTTATATTGCCGCACCCGAAACAAAGAACGGAGACGATGTGCGTGCCAACAGCTCATGAAAAGGGGGACTGAAGAAGACGACGTGCTTTTGTTTTGCTCGCCTGCTCTTGGCTCCTGCATAAAAACACACGCCGTCGGTTCTCGGACTCAACGTCTCGGTGCTCTGCTTACGTTAAACCGCGACACTGGCGGAGGTGCTGGGTTGCAAGCCTGCCGATCCTCAACACCCCATCTGGGAGCCGTTCAATAAGTCCCGAGACGCAGCCACCTGTTACGACACCAGTGCACTGCTTCAGTCGGCGGTTGCTAGGCCTATCTCCCGAGCTGACCTCCTTCGACGAACATTCTAGCAGGCATTACGTACCTCTACCAATGGCCTCCGCTAGCCAGCCACAGTTGGTCCAAGGGGTACAAGGCAGTCTCGTTTCCAATCCAGCCCAGGTAACACTTCTTCAGCCGCTTGTGCCTGATCGCTTCAGTGGTGCCCCACATGAAAATGATGAAGATTGGCTTGAGCATTACGAACGCGTTGCCGACATCAACCACTGGAATGCTCTACAGAAGCTCGTCCGCACGTACTTCACTCTCGACGACGGCGCTCACACGTAGCTTGAGAATCGAGAAGGCCGTATATCCACATGGGATGAGTTTCGTTAGCAGCTGATTGACACCTTTGCTAGCGTCGACCGTCGAGAGCGGGCTCAGCAGTTGCTCGAGTTAAGGCTTCAAAAACCTAACGAAACTGTGGCAATGTTTGCTGAAGACGTGACGCGCCTCTGTCGTCGGGCTGATCCCAACATGTCTGAGGAGAAGAAGTTGCGCTATCTTATGCGCAGCGTGAAAGAACAACTGTTCGCTGGACTTGTGCGCAATGCCCCAACTACCGTGGCCGATTTTATAAGAGAAGCCACTGCCATTGAGCATACTCTGCACCAAAGATCGAGGCAATATGATCGCTCGTACACTATCACCCCAATCAACGCCGCTTCAGTGACTCTGGACAATCAGGGCACCCTACGCGACCTGATCAGAGTTATTGTCCGAGAAGAAATTCAGAAGCTTTGGACCCTTCCAGCGGATACAGCAGTGACCGCCGTTGCCGCAGTTGTTCGGGACGAACTTAGGCACGCTTTTTCAGCAGCTGATCTTGGTCGCGATCAGCGTCAACTGAGTTACGCCGACGCTGTTCGTCGTCCACCACCCGTCCCGCCTATCACATCATACTACCAGCCACCTACAGCCGCACCTTCGTTGCAACCATTGCAGGAGGCTTTCATACGTCGGCCCATGTCTCCGATGTCTCCATGCCACCAGCCACCACTAGCCGCGCCTTACTCACCACCACGAGAGGACATAAGACGCCCACAATTTCGCAGAACGGACGCTTGGCACACCGTCGATCGGCGCCCTCTCTGCTTTAACTGTGGTGGTGCCAACCGTATAGCTCGCTATTGTTGGTACCGCGACACATCGCTTCACCCGTCTCGGCCAGGGTACGACGGTCGCCGTGCCAACAACGACTACATTGTTCGCCATGACGACCCTGGTTTCCGAGGACCTTCAACAACGTGGTCTCCCTATCACGAGTCGCCTCCTAATTGCCAGCCCAATTCTGCCCACAGGTCACGCTCTCTATCCCCTGCTCAGACATCGTCACCGAATTGACGTACTTTTGCTGACCTTCGGAGAACAAGGTCGCCCAGCCCTTACCGGAAAAACTAAAGGCGGCGACCTCTCGGGGTAAGGTCGCAGCCCGACCACGAGACGATAAAAAGTCCCCAGTACTGCCGCTACAGAACGACTCGACGCGGACGAATAATAACAACGACGAAATGGTGAGCGCCGACCTCAATGTAATTATTGATGGAGAGCAAGTGACCGCCTTAGTCGATACGGGTGCTGATCTGTCCATAGTAAGTCACAAGCTGGCTGATCATCTTAGAAAAGTAAAAACGCCATGGACAGGACCACATATAAAAACAGCGGGTGGTCAATTGCTGCTCCCTACTGAAAGATGCACAGCAAGAATCAGCATAGGAGATTCTTCTTTCGTCGCAACTTTCGTTGTTCTCCCAGAGTGCTGCGAAGATTTAATTATAGGAGTAGACTTTCTCAGGGAGCATGGCGCAATAATCAACATCCCGGACCGCGTGGTTTCATTTTACGAGAGTGCTCGTCTGACTGATCCTACATCACCACAGCACAAATCCTTTCGTCTCAAAGACCACAATATAGTCGTGCCGCCTCGATCATGTATCCTCGTTTCAGTAGCATGTGACGTATTGTTCGGCGGTGAAAAAGTCGCCGACCAACTAACCTCGCTGCTTTTCACACACGGGATTTCCGTAGCACGAGGAATAGTCAATGTCACCGACGGCCGAACGAACTTGCTGTTGACCAATTTCACCTCCGAGCGACGGCACCTTCCAAAAGGCACAATGTTGGCACATTTCGACGAGATCGCAGATGTTTATGACTGCTTTTCAGCACTCGAAGCAACACCTGCACAAGACCCACGTGACCTAGCACCTAACCTTGACGTCAGCCCTACTTTAACTCAGCAACAGCGGGAATGCCTGCTTGTGCTGCTAGATGAGTTCCACGACTGTTTTGCGTCGACTCGAAAGTTGGCCGGATGTCCTTGACCAAGCACCGAATCATCACAGAGGACACGGCTAGACCAATCCATCAAAATCCGTACCGTGTAGCTTCAAAAGAACGAGAAGCGATAGAACAGCAGGTAACAAAAATGCTTGAAGACGACGTCATTCAACCGTCGAAAAGCCCCTGGGCATCACCTGTTGTTCTAGTGAAAAAGAAGGACGGCAGCCTGCGTTACTGTGTGGACTATCGAAAGCTAAATCAGGTTACAAAAAAAAAGACGTGCACCCGCTTCCCCGCATAGATGATTCGATCGACAGGCTTCGAAACGCACATTATTTCTCTCCCATGGACTTAAAGAGCGGATATTGGCAAATTGAAGTCGGCCCCAGGGATCGTGAAAAAACCCGCTTTCGTGACGCCAGACGGACTATGAATTCAAGGTTTTACTATTCGGCTTGTACTCCGCGCCTGCTACTTTCCAGCGTCTCATGGACACCGTTCTCTCTGGGCTTAAATGGAGAACCTGCCTAGTATACTTTAACGACGTCATTGTGTTTTCTAGAACGTTTGACGAACACCTTGCAGGATTGCGAATGGTCTTGCAGGCCATACGGGCCGCAGGCCTGGCGCTCAAGCCGGAGAAATGTCACTTCTGCTTTGAGGAACTGCAGTTTCTTGGCCATGTCGCCAGTTACGCAGGAGTTTGTCCAGATCCCGAGAATGTTGCCGCCGTAGCACAATTTCCAACACCATCAGATAAAAAAGCAGTTAGGCGTTTTCTGAGTCTCTGTGCATATTATCGGCGGTTTATTCCAGATTTTGCACGCATTGCGTCGCCTTTAACTCGTCTCACAAGGGATGACGTTGCATTTGTTTAGGGCGACGAACAGGAAGGTGCTTTCAATGACTTGCGGCAACGTCTACAGACGACCCCCGTGCTTGCCCATTTTGATGACACAGTCCCTACAGTGCTCCATACTGACGCCAGCAATGTTGGCCTCGGAGCTTTGCTTGTGCAGCGCCAGGACGACGAGGAAAGAGTGATCGCTTACACAAGCAGAACTCTGTCACGCACAAAAGCAAATTACTCGACCACTGAAAAGGAATGCCTCACCGTGGTGTGGGCAGTGATGAAATTTCGCCCATACCTGTATGGCCGCCCATTCAAGGTTATCAGTGACCACCATTCATTGTGTTGGTTAACAAGTCTGAAAGATCCTGCCGGGTGGTTGGCACGCTGGAGCCTTAGACTACAGGAGTTTGATATAACGATGGTGTATAAGTCGGGAAAACGACACACGGACGCCGACTGCCTATCTCGATCACCAATAGAGTCTGCTGCTGCTTTTGATGAAAAGACAGCGTTCCTCAAAATCCTCGACACGTCAACCATCGCAGATCACCAGCATGACGATCCTGAGCTACTTGGCTTGAATAATTATTTAGAAAGACGAAGCCAGAATGCACCCAAAGCCTTTACAAGAGGACTATCGTCGTTCTGTCTGCGAAGCAATGTCCTTTACAAAATGAACTTCTCGTCAGACGGGTCCACTTACCTGCTTATCGTACCTACCACTCTTCGTTCTGAGGTGTTGCAAGCGTGCCACAACGAGGTAACATCTGGACATTTAGGCTACACGGGCACACTGAGCAGAGTTCGAGGGAGATATTACTGGCCTAGACTCACCGCTGCCGTGAAGCATCATGTTCGAAGTTGCCTCGATTGCCAGCTGCGCAAGTTACCTTCATCGCAAGTCGACATCTTACCATCCACGAACCAACGGGTTGACCGAGCTACTTAACAAGACTCTGGAAGACATGCTTTCAATGTATGTGGATATTGAACACAAAAACTGGGCAAGATTCTCTTTTACATAACGTTCGCATACAATACTGCGAAACAAGAAACCACACGGATGACCCCCATTCAGCCTTGTTCACGGACGAGAAGTAAGAACAATGTTAGACGCGATGCTGCCTCACGAATGCGATGACAACGAAACGAGTGCTGACGCGTTTACTCAACGCGCAGAGGAAGCCAGCCAGCTCGCACGTCTGCGAATATATCAACAGCAAGAGTACGACGCAGGCCGCTATAACCAACGTCATACACCTGTAACGTACGAAACCGGGGACAGGGTATGGGTGTGGATGCCTGTACGAAGATGGGGACTATCCGAAAAATTGCTCAGAAGGTACTTCGGACCTTATCGTGTGCTGCGACGACTAAGTGACATTACCTATGAAATTGTCCCGGATAGCCCAAACTGTTCAAGGCGTCGCCAGCACCGACCTGAGCTTGTGCGTGTAGTGCGCATTAAGCCATATGTCAGCGAGTGACTCTGCGAGGCACCGTCGCTTCTACAAAGTGACTTCATGCGCGAATTACTCTCTCAGCTATAGCATCGGGGCGATGCTCTTTCAAGGGGAGGCAAATCCAGCGCCCGAAACAAAGAACGAAGACGATGTGCGCGCCAACAGCTCGTGAAAAGGGGGACTGAAGAAGACGACGTGCTTTTGTTTTGCTCGCTTGCTCTTGGCTCCTGCATAAAAACACGCCATCGGTTCTCAGACTCAACGTCTTGCACTGTTTACGTTGAACCGCGACAATATGTGTGTATATATATATATATATATATATATATATATAATAAAGTAGATCCATCATAAGAACAGTAGCAATAGGAGTGTTTAGTTTCAATTGATTGTTCCAGGCACCTTTTGTGAATAACAAAAACACGAATGGCATAATGAGTCTTTTGAGTTCTTGGCGTGTTAGGAGCGTGTTGTTTACGTTGCTGCACAGTGGGCATAGTGATTCATCTGGACCATATAGCTTCGACTCGCTTGTCCTAATATGAAAAACGAGCATGGTATATTCACCAGCTCATCTTCAAGATCGAATGTCGAGGCTTCGCGAATAGTTATAAATGCCGGTATTACCTTGTCGTAATGGTTGAAGTGGTGGTGAAGATACCTTGTTTGTGAGTTTCCGATTACTGATGTGGTAGATGGATGTCTGGGAAACTTTCGTGAGAGCTGCTCAACCTGAGGTGTGCCTTTGGCTTGTCTTGAGTAGACAGGAATGGTTGTGAAAGTGCTCATAGTGTTGCAAACAGTGAATGAGAGCTTAAGTAGAACAGTGTTATGTAGAACAGAAGTGTTTATTTCATTTGATCATTCCAGGTGCTTGTTGATAATGAGTCTCTCAAGTTGCTGGTGTGTTCGGAGCGTGTTCTTTACCAGACGGCATAGAGATTCATCTGGATCATATAGCTCTGACTCTCTTGTCCCAATGTGAAAAACGAGTGTGGTCACAGAGCATGGTATATTCATTAGCCCATCTTCATTGTCGAATGTCGAGGCTCCGCGAACAGTTATAAATGCAGGTGTTACCTTGTCGTAGGGGTTGAAGTAGTGAAGATAGCTTGTTTGCTAGTTTCCGATCACTGCTGTGGTAGGTGGATCTCTAGGAAACTTTCTTGAGAGCTGCTCAACTGAAGGTGCGCCTGTGACTTGTCTTGAGTAGACAGGAATGGTTGTGAAAGTGCTCAAAGTGTTGCAAACAGTGAATGAGAGCTTATGTAGAACAGTGTTATGTAGGACAGAAGTGTTTATTTCATTTGATCATTCCAGTTGCTTGTTGATAATGACTCTCTCAAGTTGCTGGTATGTTCAAAGGGTGTTCTTTACCAGACGGCATAGAGATTTATCTGAACCATATAGCTCCAACTCGCTTGTCTCAATGTGAGAAGCGAGCAGGGTCACTGAGGATGTCGGATGTCAAGGCTCCGTGAATATTATGAATGCAGGCGTCACCTTGTCATAAGGGTTGAAGTCTCAGTGAAGATATCTTGTATGTGAGTTTATGATGGCTGCTGCGGTTGGTGGATGCCTGGGAAACTTCCGTGAGAGCTGCTGAACTAGAGCTGCGCCTGTGGTGGGTCTTGAGTAGGCAGGCATGGTTGTGAAAGTAGTTGTTGTGTTTCAAACACTGAAGTAGATCCTCTGTAGGAACATTAAGAATGGAAGTGTTCATTTCATTTGATTGTTCCAGATGCCTGTTTGTGAATCGCGGCTACACGCATGAGATAAGTCTCTCAAGTTCCTGGTGTATTCACAGCATGCTGTTGACAAGGCGTTGTAGACGGGGTAGATATTCATTCATTTATATATAGTGTGGGCATTTAGTATACCAATCCTCTTCATCTGTACATTATCATCATTATCATGTGTTGCTCATGCATCCTCATCGTTGTCACGTATCATCATCATCTTGGTTCGTTCATCTCAGCTGTTTCTGGGTCAGCCGGTTCCTCGGGCCTAATAAAGGTCTTCAAAACCAAGACTTCATACGTGGTGGAGCGTGCTGTTAGATCCCTCGTCATCCTCTCGACCACTCTTCCCCCGGGAGCTACGTTCAGGTCGCCGCTTGGGCCAGGTGTCTGGAAATATGTCGCACCAAGAAGAGGTCGGTGCTGCAACCGTTTCCACTCCGCCACCGCGTGCCGTGCCTTTTCACGTCATTAACAGCCTCCAGCGTGAGCCCCATCCCTTTGCTGGTATGCGCGGGGAAGATGTGGAGGAATGGCTGGACGATTTCGAACGTGTCGGCGCTGCTAACCGATGGGATAACACCTACAAACTCGCTTACATGTCATTCTACCGACCGATCCTGTACTTTCTCATTTTCACGATGGTGCACCGATTTTCCTCCATACAGACGCTAGCGGCCACGGTTTAGGAGCCGTCCTCCTCCAGCGCGACAGCTCCTCACGAGAGCGAGTTGTTGCGTATGCCAGCCGCGTCCTCTCCGCAGCCGAGAGGAACTACTCGATCACCGAGAAAGAGTGCCTCGCCATAATTTGGTCAGTGCAGAAATTTCGTCCCTATCTTCACGGCCGCCATTTCACCATTGTGACCGACCACCACGCTTTATGTTGGCTTTCGACACTCAGGAAGTTGTCGGGATGCCTCGGCCGCTGGATTCTACGCCTACAAGAGGATGATTTTGACATCGTATACAAGTGTGGCAGAAAGCATAGCGACGCCGATGCTCTTTCTCGCTGCCCACTACCAGCGGCTCCCCTCAGCGTTTCCGCAATCACTTTGCACAACACACCCTCGGAGTCCACATCTACGGCGGTTTCCTCTCTCGCCTCTATGGACCAACTGCCTTCGGACGACCCGCACGATTTTTCTTCTCCACAGCTGGCTGACCGATACTGTCGACGTAATATAGGCTACCTCACTGGCAGTTCCCGTCCACCTAATGCGAGGCTCCGCCGCCAACTCTCGCAGTTTAAGCTGGACAACTCGATGCTGTACCGCAAAATTTACCATCCTGACCGTCAGCACTGGGTTCCCGTTCTACCCCGATCGCTTCGGTCTGAAGTCCTCAGAACACTTCATGACCATCCGACGGCTGGTCACCTTGGTTACCACAAAACCTACGATCGCCTTTGAAGTCGGTTTTATTGGCCAGGTATTACCACTAGTGTAGCTCGGTACGTTGGGTCCTGCACTACCTGTCGATGTAGAAAACTACCCACATCTGTTCCAGCCGGTACACTACAGCCTCTTCCATGCCCAGCCACACCATTCGAAGTTGTAGGCATCGATCTTTATGGCCCCCTTCCAGTCACTGCTGCTGGAAACCGATGGATAGTAACAGCTGTTGATCATTTGACGCGCTACGCCGAGACGGTATCCGTCACTACCGGTTCAGCTCCTGAAATTGCCGACTTCATCCTCCGAGCCATTATACTGCGTCATGGTGCTCCACGTGTATTGCTCAGCGACCGTGGAAGGGCCTTCCTTTCACAACTAGTGAACGAACTTCTTCGCGCCTCTGGCACAACTCACAAGACCGCCTCTAGTTATCATCCCCAAACTAACGGTCTCACTGAGCGATTCCACCGCACTCTTGCTGACATGATCGCCGTCTACATTCAACCAGACCACAAGAACTGGGATGTAGTTCTACCTTTCGTCACTTTCACCTACAATACGGCTATTCAGAGGACAACCGGCTACTCACCATTTTACCTAGTTTATGGACGCTCCCCTACTTCTTTCCTGGACGTCTCTTTTTTTACCTGCCATGCGGATTCATCTCCATCCTCTTCAGAGGAATACGTTCCGCCAACGTGCTCGTATAAACACTGAAGCCCGACAGCAAGACAGAAAGCTGGTTTATGATGAATGGCATCATGCTGTATCCTTTCAACCTGGAGACGAAGTGCTCCTTTTGACGCCTATTCGCACACCTGGTTTGTGCGACAAATTCCAGCCACGGTTTATCGGGTCGTACACAGTTCTTGAAGAAACTTCACCAGTGAATTATCACGTGATGCCACTTGTAGCCCCAGCAGATCGCCGTTATCGAACTACTGAGGTCGTCCATGTCTCCCGTATGAAGCCCTTCATGCGACGTTCTTTGTCCCCTTGACTTGCCGCGGCCAGGCTGGCCGCTTTCACGTGGGGGGAATCAGTGTGGGCATTTAGTATACCAATCCTCTTCATCTGTACATTATCATCATTATCATGTGTTGCTCATGCATCCTCATCGTTGTCACGTATCATCATCATCTTGGTTCGTTCATCACAGCTGTCGGCTGCCGGTTCCTCGGGCCTAATAAAGGTCTTCAAAACCAAGACTTCATAATAGATTGATAGTGCAAGAAAGAGAAAAAGCCTTACTGAAAGCTCCATTAAGAATATAGACAAATGTCTAGCTGTTACATGAAGATTGTTTCATTTGGGTAATGTGTTCACGTACATCCTTTACTTGTTTTGCACAAGATGAGTGCTGATGCTGTAATTTTAGTTATCCTGTGACTTCATTGTCAATGCGACCATGGCGCTTGACTCCCTGCATGTCTCTGCCTCATATTCAGACTTTTAAAAGCCTGAAAACAATAGGAACAAACTTGAACAGTCCCCTGTGAAATGGCTGAGAGACAAGATTACTAACAGATCATTGGTGGGGGATGAGAGTCTTAACCAAGCTCTTAAAAAATATCCTGGGCCAGCACCACGCATGGACTCTGCTTCCCATGATGCAATCTGGAGGGCCCAAGCCTCCATCCAGCCCTCCGTACTCTCTACTTAGGCTTTAATGCATATTGACCTCTCACACTTCTCTACACTCCTTCAGGTACATTTCCCCACGCTCACATTCCTTTCATTCAATGCAACGATAACACATGTTTACACACACCCATCCAACATAACACTCTGACCGCATCGTCTCAGTATCTGCATTCTATACAACTTTACACCCTCTGTTCATGTTCGTGCTTTGCATGTGCGTTACGCCAATGAAAGCGAGGGTACCTCCGCATGCAAAACATGCACATTACATCATCTATTGTCATTTCCTTTCCTCCAACCCACCTTACCGCTACACTCATATGTCAATATAACGAACTTGCATGTTACGTGAAAAGAAGTTCTGTATATTGGCACGGGGTCGTGACGTTTACACAGGCAGGAGACTTCAGGTCGAAGATGAAACTGTTTATGTGGGCCGAACTAGTGGCCTTGCTAAAGTTAAGTCGGAGTACAGCAAGACATTGGCACTGATAGCGGCGAACAGAGCGTCGGCCGTCAATCAACTGGCAAACGGTGTAGCGGGTCCGCATTTATACACAAGCCGTCGAATATCCTAGCGTAATCGCTAGTGGCCTCATAGGTTTCAGAATAATTTGCCATGCTCGCAAAGGGGCGTAAATTCAAAATGATCTACTGGAGTCCCGAAGCTTCTCAAACACTGCAGGCGCGGTTTGTGCTGAGGATTACTGAGTATAAAACGGGGCGATAACTTAACTTGGAATGTGGCATTGCCCCCCTCTGAAAAAGGCATCGTCCCGATGATTTAACAAAAGACGAAAGTACAATAATAAATTAAGGAAATAAACAATGAAGCACAGCAGCGACAACAAAATACAGTTCTCAAGTTTGCAAACGAAATGGCTTGAGGCGCACAACATGGACAACTTCAGGTCCTGCACGGGAACGCTGAGAGATCATAATGCCGTCGGGAATAACCTCGCAGCAGAGTAGAGTCTACGAAAATGTCGAAGTGCCCTGTACAGTTCGAAGTAGCGTCGCAAAAGTTTTTCACTGAGTCCACATCAGCGTATCAGCGTCCACACCCAAACACAGTCACCAGGCTCGTATTCCATGAAACTTAGTCGAAGATTGTAACAGGATCCTTGGTCATTTGTTGGTTTCTGATGCGGAGGTGGGTGAGTTATGGAGCTTCTTCGGCGTGCTAGAGGTAGACAGCCATGTCAATGTTTTCCTTGTTGCTGATGTTGGGTAACAGGGCTTCGAGCGTTGTGGTTGGGCTTCTTCTATACACCAATTTGTACGGTGTCATCTGCGTTGTTTTTTGAAAGGCTGCTTTGTACGCGAAGATCACGGGCAGAAGGATTGCATCCCACGTCTAGTGCTCGACGTCGTCATACATGGCCAGCATATTGGTGATTTTTTTTATTGAGACGCTCGGTGAGCCGTTAGTTTGTAGATGGGAGACGATTATCCGGAGGTGACTTGTCTGGCTGTACCTCAGGATCGCCTGAGTTAGGTCTGCTGCAAAGGTCGTACCTCTGTCTGTGATGAGGACCTCTGGAGCTCTGTGACGCAAGTCGATATGCTCGACAAAGAACTTTACTAGCTGGGTGGCATTGCCTTAGGGTAGAGTCCTTGTCTCAGCATAGCGGGTGAGGTAGTAAGTAGCTATGACGATTCATTTCTTTCCAGAATTTGACATTGGGAACAGTCCTAGTAAGTTCATGCTTATTTGTAGAAACGGCCGGCGAGGTGGCTCGATAGGCTGTAGAAGTCTAGCTGGCCTAGTCGGTGGTGTCTTTCGTCATTGATAGTCTCGACATGTCCTGACGTAGTGAGGAGCATCCGCAACTTCTGAACGTAATGCTAAAGGTACTACGAAGTGGTAGTTGGCCTGATGGGGTGAAACTTTTTCTTAATGAGAATGCCGTTATGCAAGAAAAACGACGCCAGTCCTCACATGAATACCTTTGGAACAACGGCAGCCTTGCCCGTTAGGTATTCTGTAAAGCCCTTGATTTCAGGGTCAGCACGCTGTCATTCTGCGAAATCATCGACGCTCAAGGTTCCCAGGAAACAGCCGCTGTGCTCGTTGTCCTGCAGTGGTGGGTCAACAGAGGCGCGAGACAGGCAGTCCGCGTCAGAGTGCCTTCGCCCCGAGATGTGAACGACGATGATGTCGAATTCCTGAAGTCGCAGACTTCATCGTGCAAGGCGACATGAAGGGACCTTCAAGTTAGCTAGCCAACAGAGGGCATGGCACTCACAACTTTGAAAGGTCTGTTGTAGAGGTCGGGGCGAAACTTGGAGGTAGCCCAGATGATGGCAAGACGCTTCTTTTCTGTGGTGGATTAGTTAACTTCCGCCTTAGATAGCGACTGGCTCGCATAACTGATGACCCTTTCAAGTCCGTCAATCTTCTGCGACAGGACGGCTCTGAGCCCTACACTGCTTGTGTCAAGTTTGGATTTCTCTGTCGGCGTTTTTGTCGAAATGAGCAAGCATTGGAAGCGTCTGCAGGCGTCGTTTTAGTTGTTGAAATGCTTCGTCCTGTGGGGTTCGCCACTTGAACTCAACGTCTATCTTTGTATGGTTAGTGAGTGGCTCGGTGATGCGGGCAAAATTGTTGACAAAACGCCTGTAATAGGCGCAGAGACCGAAAAATCGACGGGCGGCCTGCGTAGTCGATTGTACCAACAGGTACACGCCGTGTCCTGCGGGAATGAAGTTTCAGAGTTTCTCGACTTGTCCCTGCTTTATTGGGCAGCGAAGGAAGTGGATCACGGCTGTGGGATCACGGCTGTTTAGTTCCCATTTCCTCCGCCGTCTCGCATTCTGCCGATACGTGCTTGAATCGGTCTGAGACACCCTCTGCAGGTGCGACGATCTTGCGTGATGTTCTTGCTGCCATAGAGCTGGTGGGAAACGAAACGCATGCAAGAAATTTTATTTCAGATCAAGGCTGATTGGGCATTTTAATAGACCCTAATAATTACTACCTCGCTGTGTACCGTTCGCAGTTTCGAGGAATGCAATGCAAGGTGAATTAGTGCTTTCCTGAGTTGATGGGTCTAGGATTGAAGAGGCGAAGTGAGTTACGCAGCATTTTATCATAAACACAAGTAGCAACCCAGCAGCTA
The DNA here is from genome assembly GCF_043290135.1 of Rhipicephalus microplus. NCBI lineage: Eukaryota > Metazoa > Arthropoda > Arachnida > Ixodida > Ixodidae > Rhipicephalus > Rhipicephalus microplus. The sequence goes on from NC_134702.1 coordinate 162,689,186, forward strand.
TGCATACTTGATATGATCAAGCTAGTACAACAGTTGGTTGGTTAGTTGGTCCTAATTAAACTGGTGCACCACGGGGGGTCAGCCATAAAATGGGCAATGCCTTGTTATATAAATGATTTTGTTTATAAATCTCAAAATCCTTAAGCACTTCGCAAGACTCGGTGGCTGAAAATCACCGTGGCATGACGCCTCAACAAACAAGCACACCAGTTTCAACGGCGAGTGGCCGTGGAGCCGTCGATATTTCTAAACGCTCCGAGTATTTTGCAAGTACGCGGGCAGTGGGCAAGCTCTGATAATAATCTAAGTTCGAAAGAATGACAGCTTGCCGCGATAGTTATGCAGCAAGCCTCATGCATTACGCACACCTGACACACGCGTTTAGCCGTCATTCCTGGTGACTGGCAGCAAAGCGCTCACTAACGCAAAAAAACCTGACCGCTTTCTAGATGGTTTTCCCATTTACCCATGGCGGCATCGTGGAAAATTGTCCTGCTGCGATGTCTTTAAATTCTGCTCGAAGCACGCACTAACTCGCCGGCCACGTGCGCTTGTGCCACCATAGCTATCAAAGCAATTAGGCACTGCTGTCTGCTACGACTCTCAACATTGCACGCTAGGTGCCCCATATAGGTCCTGCACGGAGTGTATAGCCTGTCTGCTGTGTACCAATTGAACATTTTTCTATTCTTTGAGCTACTAGGGGTACTTCTACTTGTAATTCTTCTACAGTCGATCCCGGATATATCGAACTTGAAGGGAATCGTATAATTTTTAAATATATGAAAAATCAGATATTAAAAAATACAGGCCCCGAGAGCTTACCTGTAGCAGACCATCACCTACAATAGGCACATTTAAAATTGATAACTGATTCTGTACCCAAGCCGCAACAGAATGATTTATTTTCATAAAAAAATCGCTTATCTTGACCTGCCTCTTCGTTTTTGAATTGAAGTTCAAGATGCTAGTTTCAATCCTATCAAGGCTGTCCAGGTACAACAGCCCAGTTCCTTCCATGTCGCCAATACAACAACAAATGACGCCGAACGCTGCCACCACTTCAGTAGCAGAGTACGCGCATGTAGCCCACGCGTCATCCGGACAATCCTCATTATCACTTGAGCTGTCGGCCTGGGCATCCTGAGTTCCTGTGACCACAGCTACTATGTCTTCATCAGCTAGGTTTGCAACGGCCTGGAGATTGCAGTCCGCTTCCACGAAATCGTCAGCAGACACATTGTGTTAAATTGCTGCTGGGAAGAGGGACACAATTCGCGCAACGCGTTGTCTAATCACTCTTTGTTGCCGTCTTTACTGGTTTTCTTAAGTTCCACTGTTTTGAAGCCTGCCTTGCGGAAGTAGTTGACCACTGTGTTCGTCTTCACATCTCACCAGGCACCCATCATCATTTGTATGGCACCAAAAAGGTCACCCGCCAGCTCAGTGCCAACGCGGAGGTTGACCAGCAGCTTGTCAAGGAGTCGACTCCTGTAGCCAACCTTGAAGGACTTCATAATGTCCGAGTTAAGTGGTTGCAGCTTCGCCTTCGTGTTGGCCGGCAGAAACTTCAGCTCAATGTTTTGGAGCTCGCAGGTGGTGTGGAGGGCGGAGCAGCTGTCCTCAAGAAGGCAAGCACGATGCTCCAACTTGCCCAGCTTGACGTCTCATGCTTGCAGCCATTCCGTGAACAGCTGACGCGTCATTCACGCCTTTTTGTTTGAGGCGTAGAGGAAGGGGACCTGCTTGCAGTCCTTGAAACAGCACGGTACTCTTGCTTTTTCTATCACAAAAGGCTAAAGTTTTTGAGACCCATCCAAGTTGACTGCCAGCAGAACGCTCACACCCCTGTGAAACGTGCTACAACGGCCGTCGAGAGTCTTGATCGGCAACATTTGCCAAAATAAACCGGTCTCATAGGCATTAAAGATTTCTGCGGGAGAAACCTTCATGGAGATTCCTGGCCACTTCTTCCTCATCCACTGCTGGATGTCCTGTCTGCTGACAGCTTTGCTTTCACCAGATATGGTGAGGCCAACTATGTTGTAACGCTGCTTAAATCGGTGAGGCCACCTGGTGTTGTTGGCGACAATGTCTTCATCGAGTGCAGCGGCAAACCACCTAGCCTTGGCCATCAGCATCGAGCCATCCACGGGAATGTTTTTTGCACGCACTTTTAAAAACCAGGCATAGAGTGCCTGGTCTACATTCTCGTGGGCAGGAGCGTACACACGACAGGCTCCCGACGGTTGCTGCTCCACCGCTTTTGCCTTGATATTTGCTTTATTCTTCGACAAGGTACTCAGACTGCTCCATGGTATCCCGAAGTCGTCCGCGATGGTCAAACATTTCTCACCCGCTTTAACACGTCGCAAGGTCAAGGGTCTTGCACTTCTTGACGCTGGCCATAACTACACGAGAAGTTGGCAATTCGATGAGTCCACATTGGCTTTGCACACCACGCACGCATAAAAGGAATGCTGCACATGAAGTAGTCGACGTGACAGCGAAAGCAACAAAGCGCTCACGAAGCGATGGTCACCTGTGAGGGCAACAGCAAAAGGTAGAAGCTCTTGTTGGCTGATCAAAACTTGCAAAACGGCAATAAAAAATGTAAAAGAAAAAGTAAAAGGAGGAGGACGTCGGAGGAGGCCAGAAGGGAGAGCTGGCAGAGGTTTTTATCTAGAATCAACTTATATACACATGAAGCAAGAGTCCGGAGCATGGTCGGTAGGGTAGTAAGACAAGAACCACATCCTCTTCCTTTAGTAAGTATACAAGGCAACAGTTTGGAAGACCAAGCAAACTCTCCCGGTGCACACTTCGAACAGGTCTCCAGCTTATCCCATTACAGTCCAGCGTTTTAACAATACAAAGCAAGAATAGAAAAACAGAAAATAGAATGCAAATTCACAAACAGTGAGGCATAGAATGAATTTTTCTCTTAGCTGAGTTACAAGCATCGTTAAACTGCTGTAACAGAACCGCCCCAGGCTCCGATCGTATATTATACGAAATGCTCAAACCTCTGCCTCCCATAACCCAAAAAGCTCTCTTTTGTTTGTGTAATCCCATTTTGTTTTCCAGTGAGATTCCTTCCACCTGGAAAGAAGCAGCTATTATTCCGATTCTTAAACAGGGCAAGGACCCATCTTCAGCATCAAGCTACAGGCCCATAGCTATGACGAGTTGCCTTTGCAAGGTTTTTGAAAAAAATGGTAAACAGACGACTGATGAATTTCCTTGAAACAAATAGCCTGCATAACCCATGCCAGTGCGGGTTTCGAGAGGCTAAGTCCACTACTGACCACTTTGTCCGTATCGAGGTGCAAATTCATGATGCTTTCATTCATAAAACAATTCTTTCTGTCAGTGTTCCTCAATATGGAGAAGGCCTATGACACTACATAGCACTTTGGGATACTCTAAGACCTGTCACACCTAGGTGTGCGAGGCAGAATGTTGACAATAATCGAAAGCTACCTGTCTAATCGGACATTCCGTGTACAAGTGGGCACTGTGTTGTCCCGTACATTTGTTCAAGAAACAGGAGTTCCACAAGGAGTGGTATTGAGTTGTACACTTTTTATAGTCAAAACGAACTCCTTGCGCCTCGTTACCCCACGAAATATGTTTTATTGTACATGTGTTGACAACGTGCAGGTCGATTTGAAGTCCTGTAACCTCTCAGTGTGTGAACGTCACGCCCAATTAGGTTCGAACAAGGTCTTTCAATGGGCAGATGATAATCGTTTTAAACTCAATTCGCAAAAGAGCACTTGAGTCTTGTTTTGCTGAAATAGGGGCCTCCATCCTGACCCCGACATTGACCTGCATGGTCAACGCCTTTCTGTGAAAACCAAGCACGAGTTCCTTGGACTAATGTTAGACACAAAAGTAACATTCATACCATATATCAAGTACTTAAAGAACAGGTGCTTAAAAACCATGAATATTTTGAAAGTGTTGTGACGCACTACGTGGGGTAGTGACAAGAAATGTCTGAGGGTGCTTTTTGAACTAGCCTCGTAGAGAGAGTCTGTACGTGGAATCAAATGAATGGTTGCTCCATCTGCAGAGATGTTACCTGTCTTTTACTTACTATCTCAAGGTTAATGCTGACGACGAGCATCTCGCTCACATCATAATTAATGATGTGTCCAATGCTGTCTTGTTCAACAACCGTCCTTCACTGAAACAGCTCTACTTCTGTTTTATGCCTCACTGAGAAAACTGGCGTGCCACTTCTAGAGCACCGGTTGATGGCTCCCGCAGCATATCCACCGCCATGCCAGTGGCAGATTATTTTTGGAAGCAGCATTGGAACCAGCATTTGGCACAGAGTCACTGTTTACTGTCCTTGTTTTCTTTTTGTATATACATACCTTTATATTCACGTCAGCGAGTGATTGCGTGAGACTTTTCTTAAAAAAAAAAAACTGCATTATTGACTTCGCATTGGGTCGATGCTCTTTGAGAGGGAGGCAAATGACCCGTGTTTACATGTGGATGAAAACGATGATGGGGGGATCGAGCGGACACCAGGTAGTGGGCCCCTGGCTTGACTTAAGAACGAAGAAGACAATCTTGTGGCTCAGTATGTTCTCTTGGCCAATCCTCCAGAGTGGGTACGAGTTTGGATTAGAGGATACAAACAAACAAACAAACAAGGCTCAGCTGTTGAAAACGCACTGCTTTCGCTGTCTTAAGGCGTACCTCTGCTTTGTTCGCGTTGTACTGCGACTTCTGATACTTCTTATCAATATTTATAAACATTACTGAGGTAGTCGATGCACCTTTATTTACGAAGATTATTTTTGTCGTGTAGCTTCTCTTGTCAATAGTTGATTTTATTTCAATTCTCATTATTGAGCAGTCCTGCCGCTTAGTCGTGCAGCTGACAGTTTAAACGATGAAATTGGTTATGTGCTCTGGCTTCCAGCTCCCACAAATTGGCAAGCTGATAGAACAGGAAATGAGATTATACATCATATAAGTGGTGAATATGGTGGCAGTGAAACTGTTTCAATGCTCAATCTTGCTGCAGATGGCAGAAGTTGGCTTTTTCAGGAGGGCAGCATATATAAACTAAAAAAAAAAAAATTTGTATTAGTAGGTCAAGTTTCCAAACAAACATCAGTGATGCTGTACGTGCGATATTCTATTGTTAGTGAAACATTTTATAAAGAACGGCAACCCCCCGCCGCGGTGGTCTAGTGGCTAAGGTATTCGGCTGCTAACCCGCACGTCGCGGGATCGAATCCCGGCTGCGGCGGCTGCATTTCCGATGGAGGCGGAAATGTTGTAGGCCCGTGTGCTCAGATTTGGGCGCACGTTAAAGAACCCCAGGTGGTCGAAATTTCCGGAGCCCTCCACTACGGCGTCTCTCATAATCATATGGTGGTTTTGGGACGTTAAACCCCACATATCAATCAAATCAAGAACGGCAACCAAAATTTCACAGCATGGAGAAGTCTACATAACAAAAACTCATGAGGATGTTGCCAATAAAAACCAAACCAAGGGACTATTTTGTTTTCTCTTGATGCTTACCAAGCAGAAGCAGCAGCACATTTGCAGGCTTTTAAATGGAAAATTGTTCTCAGCGTCCCAGCAGTACTTCTTTGTAACCACATTAGTACAATATGATGGAGCTTTTTGTTCACGGTGTATTCACCACTGCTGATATTTTCTAGGAACAAATAGCTGACCTGTCAAAAAAAAGCAATACATAAATTAAAGTTGATTACTCTAACACATGTTTAGAAGCTTTGAAAAAGTCTCTACTATATGTAGTAGTTGTGGTGCCAACAAAAGGTAATCTGGCCCACAACAAAACAGCATCAATTCATCAAAATATTCATTGCACATTCTACGAAGTACTGGTAGAACTGGCAAAAGTATGCCTTCGTTGTAGAAAATTGTGATTGAAGCTCACAAAACCCAGTAAGTATTTAGGCCCGATTATTTCTTGTAAACAGCATTTCTTGGTGTAAATTTTATAAAGTTTCTGTTGACAACTGAAAGAATCGTGTGTTTTTGTGTAATTTAAGAATAGTCTGACAAGTGGCACTCACTCCATGCAAAAAAATAGAACAGATATACGTAACTAATAATACATTTAGCTGATGGTAGATTATTTACGACATATTATACAATGCAAATTCTGAAGAAATTCCTTACATTCAGAATAGCATCGCTTGCCAACGTTGCATACTTATTGACTAGCCACAACTTTCAAACTGTGCCAACATCTGAAATAACAACTTTCTCATTATCGATAAATGAAATCCTGAATTCGCTGAAGCTAAAATTTTGTCATAACATTTTCTCTGAAAAGTAGAATTCCACTAAAGTAGACACAACAATATCGAGGGACCTTATTGCGTCAAAACATTAGGTAAAAGAAAAAATAATACTGGCACAGCTGAATTTGGATGGTAGATGACCCATGACTTCCTCGCATTCGGTACCAGCCTTCATATCTATTTTACCTTTCAAGTATGACCACACGCACAAGTTTATGCCGTAGTTATTCGAATATAAGGCGGTCACGATTATAAGGCAAGGGGGAAGTTGAAGGACCCAAGAAAAAGAAAAAGTTTGCACACTATTATAGGGCGAAAGAAACAAAAGAAAATAGGCAACTAAATTCCTTACCTTTCAGCAAAGCAGACACCAAATATTCATGAACTATCTGTACACAAAGATATTTATTCGGAGCGAGACGAAAGTGCAACTCAGAAACACACAAAAATATTTATTTGGAGTGAGACGAAAGTGCAACTTAGAAACTATCTTCAGAGGTGGTGGTATCGGAATCTTCCTTATCACTTGCGCACTCAAAGAGGTCATCGTCCTCGGTGCCGTCAAGAGCATTTGAAATGCAGCACTTGCGGAACGATGCCGCAACCATAGCTTCGGGGATCGCTGCCCAAGCGTCAACCCCCCACTGGGCGAGCATGGATCGGGACACCCGCTTTAGATGTCCCGACGGCGTCAGGGCCACAGTGTCAGTCGCCATCCATTCATTGTACAGCCGTCTGACGTGTGCCTTAAAGGGCTTGTTAAGGCAAACGTCAAGCGGCTGTAGTTGGCTTGTCAGGCCTCCCGGGATGACGACCAGCTCCGTCCGGTTGTCGATGAGCTTCTTCTTCACACCTTCCGTGAGGTGCCCGCTAAATGCATCGAGGACCTGCATTGTGCTCCCGGCGAGCAGTGCCCCAGGTCTTCGGCACCACACCGACTTTACCCAGTCCAGAACAAGCTCTTCCATCATCCACTTCTTCTCCTGGCAAGGAATGTGGACGTTCTGCGGGAACACCTCGTTCTTTGGCATGGTCTTTCTGTTCAGGATGATGTAGGGGGGCAACTTCCGCCCATCGGCGGTGCAGGCTAACATCACGGCTATGTGAGCCTTCTCGTTGCCTGTAGTGCGCAGGATCACTTGGCGATCACCTTTTTGTTGAACTGTCTGGGCCGACTGCTTGTCAAAAAAAATTGGAGTTTCGTCGGCATTGCCAATCTGCCCGAGTAGGAAGTTGTGGTCGCGTCGCAGGTCGATAACATATCCTTGAAAAGAAATTAGTCTTTCTTCGTAGTCTTCTGGCAACTTCTGCATCACGGAGGTCCGCCTTCGCAACGAAAACCCGGGCCCCTTCATGTACTTCTGCACCCAGCCCCGGCTGGCTTTGAACTTGAGAGCGGGGATGCCACGCTCTCTCGCGATTTTGCGCGCCTTCATCTGCGCGATGCCGGCAGTAAGGGCCAAACCGCGGCATCTTCTCTCTTTGACAGAGTCCGTCAGCACTTCTTCCACTTCGGGAAACGCTCCCTTTCGCGGGCCACGGAAAGCCTTCCTCGTAGCGGCGCATGCTAAGAGCGCCGTCTTCTGTTTGCGCCAACGACGCACATTGTTTTCCGGAACGTCGAACTTCCGACTCGCCGTGCAGTTTCCAGTGGCTTCCGCCTCTGCTATGACTTTGCTCTTGAAGGCTGCATCGTAGTGGCAACGAAGACTCGCCATTGCGCTGGTCGCATAAATAAGAAACAAGCACTGAGAAAGAAAATCTTGCAGCAGGGACTCCAGCACTCCAACAATAAATGCAAAATGGTGTCCTGGCTTTTTTTACAAGCTTTGCGGCTCCGGCTACTACTGGCTTGGAGCGGCTACTGCTGGCTCAGCATGTTCACACGGTTGAAGGCGTCCGCTGCCATGGCCTCTGCTGTATCGCGAGCTATTCAATACCGAAACTCGGTATTTACTATTTGCAACCTGCGTTTGTGTAAAATTTTATGCGTTTTATTCTGAAATCTGTTTGTTACTTTTCCAACAATGTTGTCGGGCTCTTTTGGAAGCTTGGAAATGGTTGAAAAGTGGAAACCAAAACTGTCACCCCAAAATCGGCATATTGGTATACCGAGCTTCGAATATAAGGCGAGGTATGACTTTGAGACTACACATTTTGGAAAAAAAACCTCGCCTTATATTTGAATAAACACGGTAATTTCAAATTAATTAATAAAGCACTGGCATCAACCCTGAATTGTATGGCATATTAGCAAGATGCACTCGTCGTCTGAAACAAGTAGTCCCGCCAGAAGCGAACAAGAAATGGCCGCGCTCTACACGTCAACATAAACAAACCGGCGGCTGGGTGCCTGTCCTTTGGACCGGGTCGTTTCAGTTAATTTCAAGTTTTCCACAAAAACAGTGTATTGCTAATTCAAACAACATGCCAAATTGAATCGGGGCTCGAACACTGTACCAAAGAACGTTTCGAATATGTCTGGTTTTTTCTTGTAACAAGAGACTGTAACTACACCATGTGCAATCTCGCCGAGACTAGCTCGGACTACAGCTAAGACTACGCAGTGCCTGCTTCTTAGCACACGCCCTCTTTCGCCCCGTAAACTTCACCGCCAATTCGCATATACAGTGAGAGAACAAGGGCAAATACAAGTACTGCTGATATTTACTCACCTCCTATTTCAACTTGAATAAACAGCTAAGACTACGCAGCGCCTGCTTCTTAGCACATGCCCTCTTTCGCCCTGTAAACTTCACCGCCAATTCGCATATACACTGAGAGAACAAGGGCAAATACAAGTACTGCTGATATTTACTCACCTCCTACTTCAACTTGAATAAACAGCTCGTCATTGCACGGCTGTGACGGTCGTGACATCCAACCAACGTGCGAACGAGGTGCAAACGGCGCGCAGTCATACATGTAACACGTGGTGGAATGTGGAAGCGAGCATAAACGGTGCCTGCGTGAAAACTGGTTTAAAGCCTAATGAATTGCAGCATGTTTGATTAATTTTGTACTATTATGTTAGTGGTTTAAAGTCATTTCAGTTTGTGGGCTTCTGAAAATTGCCTGTCTGAATGCTTTCGTGAACTATTTTTCCTAAGTGCAGTAGGGCTGTGCATGGGCCAAACGGCGTGCGTGCAATAAAAAGTGTGCAGTTTAAATGCCATACTGTGCACTTGCTGGTACACTTCAGTCTTTTAAATGAAAAAAAAAAAAAAGGTATTCCGTGGAGAAGCCAGTGCAAACTGAATTATTGACTGGAACAAATGAGTGTTCGTGGCTATTCAGTAGCTGTTGGTTTGACTTCACGACAAAGTGACTAAAGAAACGAACACATCCACTCTAACCGCTTTACTTTTTTACCGCTTGTATATGCTTGCATGCCAGGAATTTCTGTCGAATAGTATATAATACACAAAAGTAAGTAAGCGTGATGAACAGGCTAATTCTGTGAGCATTGGCCAGCAACCACGGTATGTGTCAGGAAAGCCCTTGGCCTCCATGTTAAATATCACAGGTATTTTCAAAAATTTTCATTTCATGCTAGTTATTGAGAAGGGCAGACAACAAAGAGAAACCATCACTTTTAAAAAAACATTTGAGGCATTCGCTAGCATCTCGCTCATATTTTGCTCGCAGGCCGTGCCCTTGATAAAGAAAGCCGATGGGAATCCAAGCTGTTTCAAATCATCGGTCATCGGCCACTGCTGGTAGGGGTGTGTCGGAGACGCTGTTGTGCTAGCTATTGACTTCGCTATAAAGCCCGGCCTCACATGGACTGGTATTGACGACCTCCTGTAGTATGGCAACCAACTCTTGGGAGCTAATATGTTACCGGACAGTAAATACCTCTTCAGGAAGTTTTCTGGAGCTTCACCAGTACAGATGCATTTCTTCTTGTACCGTCCAGATTTTCATTGTTCGTTGGCAAAGATATTGGAGAAATTAGAAGAGCACAACAGGATGCCTGCTACATGTTGTGGAAAGCACTACACTGGTCGCCAGTTATCAGCTAAAAGTTGTTTTTTAGTGAGCTTGCCACTGAAAAAACAGTTTGCTTCTGTACTTGCTGGCGATACCTTGAGGCAGGAACTTTGAGTTTGTGAGTGGCAGCAAACACAGAGAAAATGACGACGTGATAACAGACATCACGGATGATGCCTTCTACCAGAAGCAGCGACAGGCACTTGGCTGCAAAAAACAAAAAATCACATTAGCTGTGAATACGGGCGCAAGTCTTGACTTTAAATTGTCGAGCTATTCAGTCTTGAACTATTCGGTGCACTTGACCATCAACAAGCTGCCACGGCACATTCGCTGGAGCACTGTTATTTGCGCTTTATTTTGGTACGGCGCGAAGCACCCCAGTTTGACTTTAATTCTTCAGGTGTTCACGGAGCAAATGAATGAGCTCTCTGCAGAGGGATTCACTGAAGCCCTGATGGGGAACAGCTGCAATCAGAGATGTGTAAAGAGTATTACTGTTACTGCAGTTTTGACCAGGCCGTGAGGATACAGCTCTTGAAACCAGACATTGCGTTATCTGCCAGTCTGTGTTTAACTTTTCTTTCTCTTTCTCCATCTTTTTTTTTTGCAGTTAATGTTATGTATTTGCCTCCTAAATTACTATTTCTATATGCTAGTGGCATCATTTTTGTTTTATATTTCGTTAGATTAATGATACCTTTGGTTGCACAATGAAATCCTGCGCTATAGTCACCGGGAGATAAGAAGTTAGAAAGGACACACATTACGAAGTGGACGAAAGCGCATCATGCAAAACCAACTAGCGTAATGCCGCACTTTTCTGCTTGCATGCTATGAATATTTACCTTTTCTACTGGTTCATATGAATTAGGTTAACTTCAGTTATTATGTTATCTATTTTGCTGTTTATGTATACTCTGTTCCTGGAGTTGCGTAGAGCACTGTGGAAGCTACAGGCCTTCGCAGCCAATCAGGAGAGCGAGCACATCTAAGTGTATTCTTTCGCGCCTTGTCGTCTGCTGGCAGCGAGCGCTGTAGCGAACGCGGCAACAGCGTCTCGAGACACTGTGCAAGTGTGCAGTGAGATGAGCTGTAATTGTGAAAGCGGTTAAATGTTCTCATCGGCACCGTGAAGGCGCGCGCCTTCGAAATACTTGCGCGTAGATGTTAGAAAGATAGGGTTCCGTGGCTCATGTTCGGTGCAAAGCGCCTCACTAGCCAAATTAAATATGAAAGCAGCACGCTTCATCAGATTTCGTATACGCATGCGAAGTGCCGCTTGCGTTACATACGACACGATGGCTCTATTCCCCGTGCTTTACTTGTCAGTCTCAGCGCGGCGTAACAGTATGCAAGACGTACTTGTGCACACATGGCGTTCTAATACGTTGCGGATTTCCCGCTAGGCATGCAGGATTCTCTCTGAGGAACACAAGCTCAACAATTTCGCGTCGATTGTGATCTTCTGTCCGTTAGGATCTCATTGATCGGCTCATCGCCTGCGACCTCTTAGTGCCATGAGTCGTCTCAATTGACTGTGCCTTGTAGCCCTAACCGATCAGTGTGTTGTCCGTCATTTTTGGTGCTGTGTAGCTCTCGCCAGATCGGCGCAACCCGTCTTCAATGTCGTCTGACTGTTTCCATCTTTCCTAGCCCTTCTCTACTTCTGTGTGTGGGTTATCTTCTTCTTATCATCCTCTATTATCTTCCTATCTCTTTCACTCTTCTTCTCCCACCCAATCCATCTGCCGACCCTTTGAGATGCCCTCGTAAGGAGAGACAGTTACGGGTTGGCACTTTTCTTTTCATTTCCTTTTGATAACCACTCAGAGAGCAGAGTGCAGAATGGCGCAGTGTAACGCTGCATCTATACGTAGACCTCATGCATTTGCTACACTACGAATAAAGTACGCGTAGCGTGTGTAGTGCCGGTACCTGTAGCGTTAACATGGGGCGCGGTGCATTTGCGATTGCGATTCATCCTGAGTAATCAGGCTACACGGCTATACAATGAAAGCAACCTGCCCGATATGCAGTGCAACACTGATTATCTCTAGCTGTGTGCAGTTAATACTGCACTTGTCACTTGAAATACTTGTTTGAAAATAGATGTTCTGAGTTTTATAATATACATGTAAAGTGTGTACTGTGTTACCAAATAGTGCAGATTCATACATTGCAACGAGACAGCTAAATCCATTTAAATATTATAAGCAGTCACTTGCATGTGGGCAGTGCCATAAAGCTTAAGTGGTGAGGTTCGGTAGAGATGTGTTTGTTAAATAAATGAGGTTTGTAACGTGCTCTGCATGGCGTCTAGGAAATAAGTGTTTTAACTGCTGCAATTCAAGAAAATGATGTCCATCTGCCGCCTTAGGCTCACATTTTCAAAACCCATGGTGGACTGCTTGCTATTCCAGTACTACAGAAGCTTCTAAGGTGGTACTCTTTATTCTCGTAAGCTGCGTGAATCCTCTGTAATAGGAACTTTAGCTCTTTGAATTAGACCGAGTTGTTTCATGTTTGTATACAGACAGCGCAACTCAGACGAAGACAGCAGACACATAGATGCAAATAAGCCCCGGTTGACAACTGTTTTAGTTTAAATTTATTTATAGCTACAATCAACACATTACACAATACATTACATATTATGAAAGCTCATTTAAAAATGAATTTTTTTGTATTAAGGTTCATTTGCTACCTGTCAAACCAATCAGTTATTTTCGTCAGGTTGATATTCAGTGAAACTTGGTCTTCACTGTTGTGTATTTCCTGATATATTATAGAATCGTCTGCAAAAAGTTTAACTTTGTAATCAATGCACATTCTTATGTAATAAATGAATATCAAAAATAACAGCGGGCTCATTACTGAGCCCTGTGGGATGCCTGAAATCACAGGCACAGGAGCAGATAAAATGTTTTCGGTAATGAGAAATTGGGATCGGTAAGGTAAAAAGCTCTTTATCCACGTAGTGATGGAACCGTCACCAATCACAGTAGTAATTTTGTCAATCAGTTTGGCATGGCACACACAGTCAAATGCTTTACAGAAGTTTAATACAAGTGCGTCTGTTTCATTATGATTGTTAATACCTAATGCGAGATCATGAACCACCTCTGTAAGCTGAGTGACTATCAATAGGCCTCTTCTAAAACCATGTCGAACGTCAACCAGAATGTTTTCTTCAAATTATGTGGTTAATTTCTTGAGTACAATGTGCTCCAAAATTTTGCATGATGTGCTGGTAAGAGAAATCGGTCTGTGGTTGGATGGTACATAAGTGTCTCTTAACTTACGAATCAGTACAATTTTTGCGATCTTTCAATATGCAGGTCGGTCAGACGTCGAAAGTGACTTGCAGAAAATACGTCACTTTCGACGTCAGCTCTACCTGCAGATATCAAGATCACAAAATTGTACCGATCCATAATAATTACAAGTTACTGGGAAGTCACTCATGCCCTATTTTGTCATAAAAATAATCACAAGTAAGATGAAGTATGTGTGCAATTTTTGACTGGTTGTATTCACTGTAAGCTAAGGAAGATTGTATTTTTTGCATCGTTTCCAGAATGTAACACGTGAAGTAACTTGCCAAATATGGTAATGCCTTCGAAAAACTTATTTTCTGCAGGAATACTGTGCACGGTAAAGCAAAGTGACAGCACAATGACAACAAATCGGTTAAATTAATCACATCTCAGTGTTTCTTCTTATTTCGTGGCAACTTTTCGGGTGAACATCCACAAAGATGTAGTGGTCACATTTGTGGACAATGTGTCTGAGTAGGCTGCATCACTCGCCTCTTAGGTAAAACAAGAATGTTCTTTCATTAACAAAATATAAACTAGTAAACAATCAAGTATTCAGAGGGAGGCTTGATTTTCAGAACACTGACCGTCAGACCAAGCACAATTGAAGGTTTACTGAGTGTATGCGAGCCATTTGGTGTACATCCTAGTGTGAAACATCATGAAAAATAGGACAGTAAGTAGAACACAGATGCAGCTCTAACTAACAAGTGAGTCTTCATTATCGTTTAACCAGCAATAAACAGCAAATAACAAACATGCAACATCACTGAAATCGCACTTCTTATTTAAACTGTGCCATTGCTAAGCCTGTATGTCGTACATTATTGTCTCACTTTTGCTCGCTGTTTCAAACTCAAGGTTCACTCTTGTCATGTGGTAGTGGCACTGCGCATGAAGGTCCACTTAGTTGTGTCGAAATGTGCCAATAGCCCATATCAGTCAGTGTATCAATGTACACCTGAAAGAAAGCCACACTTCATTAAAGGCTCCCCCCCTCTCATTTACCTAGCTGCTGTCACGCCTGTGTTTGCATACATGCAGTTTTTCAATGGTACCACTGTTCTGATACACAGTGGGCACGGGACGCATTAAATAGCTGAGGCTTTTTTATACATCAGATTTAAAGCTCAACAAAAGCACATTCTGTCCTTCAATTGAATTAGATGTTGTGAGAAGATTGAATTCACATATTTAGTGCCCCCCAAGTGTACCAGTACATACATGTTTGCGCCTTCAGGCTTTTTATTTTGTTCCAACATTGTAAGGCAACTAGTTCAGTTATTCATCCAGCTAAAACATGAGCACCCAGAGGCCATTCTACTTATTCTCAGCTAAACATTGCTCCAGTCACACCATCTGCATCGTCTCCAAAATTTTCATCTTTAGAAGTCTCTATCAAACAACCAAGAAAATGAGCCCTTAAAAGCACTGAAAACTCGATTTAAGAAGCACAAAAACCGTTTCCTTGTCTCGCTTTATTCACTCTTATGCACGGTCTACTCATCCAAGCAGCATGTTGTAGTCTGTTGGGTGCCATGACACCGCGAAATACAAGGCAACATTCTGGTGGACCAGCTAGCTGCATCCGTCAACAAAACTACTACCAATACATTGATACCAATTCCTGTGCTTCACTTGAAATCTTTTCGAAAGCGAAAGCTCGGGGGTTATTGGTAGAGCGCATGGGACACACACAGGTAATAAATTGCATGTCATCAAGCCGCAGCTTGGTCATTGGCCACCTATATCAAAATCACGTTACACAGAAGTAATACTTACGAGGTTAAGAACTGGACATACATACACTACACCTTCATTTCTTTTGTCTGGTGGCGATCCACCTTTGTGTGATAGATGTGGAAAAGCGCTCACCGTACTTCACATTCTGATGCAATGTAAAGAGTTATACCCCTGTCACACGGGCACCCGTAATGACCGTTTAACTCCCTCATCTTTACGACAACGAAGATGCAGTTGGTGTCACACGGCCACCCTTACGCAAACGAAAGTGAACGGAGCATTTCGCAAAGGACGTTCAACGATCTTCCTTCGCAGCGAAACGAGGTACTCTCGTTCCCAGCAGTCTAGAGGTCAGAGAAAAATTTCGAGCACTAAAGTGACCACAGTGAAAGAATAATACATTTTGGCAATATTAAAAGTTCTTTCGTTGCAGTACTCGTTCAAAACGCGTGTTTGTTTACATATATTTACGCCCGCCAGAGTTCACTTAATCTCAACACCGATGACCTACACACGTGCCTCGGGAGTCGCGCGTGCCAGCGCCATTAAAAAATATTTCGTGCACGTGTGTGGTTGTGGTCTTTGCCGTGCTGACGTTTAAAAGAAATGACTGACAACGCTGGAACATCATCACCTGCCTCGACGGCTGCAGAAACGATTAATGGGACCCCACCAAATCCAAGAGTAACATGGAGTGAAAATGACACTTGGGTGTTGATTAGAATCTGGGAGGACCACCTTCTTGAGCTCCGAGGAGAAAAACATAACGCCAGAGTGTATGACGCCATTGTCGCCGCTCTTGCAAAGATGGGTATTTTGAGGACGCGCCGACAAGTGCAAAACAAAATTGACAACCTCACGCAGAAGTACAGGTGAGTTCGCAGACTGTTGAATGCATACAGCAGAAAAGCACGCGTGTTCCTAACAGCTGGTGTGTAGTCATGTGCTAACCCGTGTAAGTTTTTGTTTGCACTTCCAGTTGGTGCTATTGCACGAAGCACATTTCGTTACAAGGAGTTATTTTGAGGGGCTAATTCTGTGTAGATATTCTGCCGTTGCGTTATTTCTGCGTGTCAACTCAACGTTCAACTTTGTTTATCTGGAATGAGGCATTTGTTAGGCTTTCTTATAGGAATGAAGTAGCTCGTGCGCGTTACCTGGCTAAAAAAAAAAAAACGTGCATTTGGGTCACCATGAACATCGAAGTATTCAACTGATTACCTGCGTACGCATCCTATCTTATCTTTTAGGACTCCCAGTATTTGTGAGCATTGGTAAGCAACCTACGAAATGAGCTACATGATTGAGTAAAATTGAGACGAGCTACTAGTCTTTATTTAGGTCTTCATTCTGAAACATCAAAAATAGCTGGCAATTGCCTTGCATACATTGTTCACCGTTTTCATTTTTGGCATGATGCAACAGCACAGGCTTGCGCGTCTACACAAGAAAATAAGAAACAAATGTTGCTAACTGTGACATGGAGCTTGACACGAATGTATAATGCAGCGCACTCACCTGCTAGGAAATTAACCGAAAGTTATGTAGCAAGTCCAGAGAGAATGTGGTTATACATTACATCACTGCTTTTCTAATGGTAAATTGTGTTATCAGTAAAGAAGCCCGGGAAAAAACTACCGGATCTGCACCTAGTGCTTGGCCGTTTTTCATCGAACTGCACAGGTTTCTGGGCACACTGCCCATTAACGACCGCTCTCTCGTGCAAGAGAGTTGCCCTTCACCAAGGGGAAATGTCGATGAGGTATGTAAATCATTTGTATAAGGTAATGCCGTTACGATAACAACTAAAAATTTTCAGTGCCACGAGCAATTGGTGATTGCAGAATGCAACCTAAGAATGCGACACTCCAAACTAAGCTCTAAATTCTAATGTCAATTGTGATTATAGACTTCACTCAAGGGCATTTGATATCTACAAGCAATGGAAACAATAAAAAAGCAGCATGGGATGAAACTATTGCACTAATGTGCCCCCAAAGAACAAGCTTTTTGTCGCAACTAAAGCTTGGAGTACGTCCTTCTGAGGCTAATCGACATGATTAGTTCATTTTTTTGCATGCTTCATTCTTGCAATACTTCAAGAATGTGCAACATCAGAAATGCCACATTAGGCTGAAAGCAGCTTGATGTTGTGGCACGCACTAACAGATTTTTGTCTTTCAGATTATTCGGGGCATGGAGACTGGGTCAAGTCTTTCCTCAGATGAAGACGGGGCTACTGAAGGTTGCTCCGCGACAGATGCCTGCAGCAGTGTCTCGGACCTCCTGCAGGAACCCCAGCCTAGCACCAGCACGAGCCAGCCTGGCACCAGCACGAGCCAGCCACATGGCAAGCGTCGAGCTCAAAAGAGAAAGCGGATGTCCGCCAATGAAAAGTTTCAAAGTGCGCTGCTTGAACAGCAAGCGAAGCTTATTGCAGCACTGGAGACTGCCACGCAAATTGAGCAGGGTCTGCGTGAACGGCAGGTGGCAACACAGGAAAAACTTGTGGACCTGTTTTCAAAATATTTCAATAAATAAGTTTCTCTAATTACTTCAATAAGCATTTGTTTCTTTCAGGCCCCTATTGTTTGAGTAGTATACATACTGATGTGCTTCACTGGTTGAACTGCAGACAATTATTAAGGGCACAACATGCTTTTATTATTACAGACACATTTATAACATAAAGTCCAAAGTAAACATGATACCCAATTTACGACAAGCCATAACTTTTCAAAATATTGTTACGGAGCTCGCAAACACACGGAAGAGAGGAATGAGCGTATTTCCTATATTTACATGCCAAAGTGACGCTTCAGAGCTGCCAGTCTCTCGCGCGGCGAGTCCACTTCTTTTTCATCGAACTGTTGTCCACGACGGTAGAGCCATGCCCACTGCCTCGTAATATCACCCCCGGCGAACAAAGCGCCGTCACGGCGCCCCTAAGTCAATCAGGACTGGCAGTATAGTAGGGCTTTAGGCGCGACACATGAACAACATCAGTAGATGGTGTAGCAGAGGATGAGTGCGGTTGAACGGGAGTGATGAGGTAGTCGACGTCGGTGACCTTGCGGAGAACTTTGTAGGGTCCTGTGTATCGTGGGAGGAGCTTCTCGCACAAACCTTCACGTCGATACGGCGTCCAGAGTAGGACAAGAGAGTCATCAGGGTAGTCAACGTCGCGGTGCGAGTCATCGTAGCGGACTTTTTGTGCGGCCTGAGAAGCACTGAGCCGAGTGTGCGCGATTTGGCGAGCGACGCGGGCTCGAGAAGCAGCGTCCTGCGCATACACCGTTGGTTGGATAGTAGCAGAAGGAAGGAGTGTGTCGAATGGCAACGCAGGGTTGCAGCCGTACAAAAGAAAGAATGGAGAGTAGCCGGCGGTGTCATGTCTTGACGAATTATATGCAAATGTAACGTAGGGGAGCATTGCGTCCCAGTCACGGTGGTCAGCAGAGACGTACATAGACAACATGTCTGTAAGAGTTCGGTTGAGACGCTCCGTGAGACCGTTAGTCTGGGGATGGTAGGCAGTAGTAAGGTGATGTTCGGTAGAGCAGCTCCGGAGGATTTCGTCGATAACTTTTGCGAGGAAGCAGCGGCCCCGATCCGTCAAAAGCTGGCGCGGAGCTCCATGCCGCAGAATGACGTCATTTAGGAGAAAGTCTGCGACGTCTGTAGCGCAGCTAGTTGGCAATGCACGAGTTATCGCGTATCTGGTCGCATAGTCGGTTGCGACAGCGATCCACTTGTTGCCTGACACGGACGTCGGGAAAGGTCCGAGCAAGTCGAGGCCGATGCGGAAGAATGGTTCCGGGGGAATGTCGATAGGTTGGAGCAGGCCAGCCGGACGGAGAGCAGGACGTTTCCGACGCTGGCAGCGCTCGCAAGCAGCGACATAACGGCGCACAAATTTATACATGCCAGGCCAAAAGAACCGTTGCCGCACGCGGTGATAGGTGCGTGAAAAACCCAGGTGTCCCGCCATCGGTGCGTCATGCAGATGTTGAAGAATAGTGGCACGCATGTGTTGGGGAATAACTAACAAATATTCCGGGCCATCAGACTTCATGTTGCGACGATACAGAATGTCGTTGCGAAGGACATATTGACGGAGAGAAGGGTCGGAATGTCCTGAAGATACTCGCTGAATGACCTTCTTGAGGGTTGCGTCCCGGCGCTGCTCTGTGCCGATGTCGTGCAAATCAGATATGGCGAGCACACAAGAATCGCCTTCATGGACAGCGAGGCTAGCAGGGTCCACCGGATAACGCGAGAGACAATCAGCATCTTGGTGCAACCTGCCCGACTTATAAATTACGTCGAAGTTATACTCCTGGAGACGTAGAGCCCAGCGACCTAGGCGACCAGTTGGGTCCTTGAGCGACGACAGCCAACACAGAGCGTGGTGGTCCGTAATAACTGAAAACTCGCGGCCATACAAGTAGGGGCGAAATTTCGCTACAGCCCAGACCAACGCAAGACACTCGCGCTCTGTTATCGAATAGTTTCGCTCAGATGTGGAGAGAAGGCGGCTGGCATACGCAATAACACGCGTTTGGCCTCCCTGGTGTTGAGCGAGGACGGCGCCGATTCCGTGAGCACTGGCGTCTGTGCGTACTTCAGTCGTCGCAGACGGGTCAAAGTGAGCCAGTATTGGTGGTGAAATGAGCAGGTCGATCAGCGTGGAAAACGCAGCTGCTTGGTCTTGGCCCCACGAGAAGGGCACGTTCTTTTTGAGAAGATCAGTTAGTGGTCGTGCAATTGTAGCGAAATCGCGTATAAAGCGGCGGAAGTACGAGCATAAGCCCACAAAACTCCGAACATCTTTGGTTGAAGAAGGCAGAGGGAAATTCTTGACAGCGCTAATCTTGTCAGGGTCAGGTCGGACGCCAGCAGCACTTACAAGATGACCAAGGATCGTGATTTGTTGTCGGCCGAAATTGCACTTTTTCGAGTTCAGCTGGAGTCCTGCTCGACGAAAAACGGCTAAAATGGTCGACAAACGAGTTAAGTGAGTTTCAAATGTTGGGGAAAAAACAATCACATCGTCGAGGTAGCAAAGACAGATGGACCATTTATAACCACGAAGAAGAGAGTCCATCATGCGTTCGAACGTTGCCGGGGCGTTGCACAGCCCAAAAGGCATAACCTTGAACTGATAAAGGCCGTCCGGTGTGATGAAGGCAGTCTTTTCTCGGTCTAAGTCGTCGACAGAAATTTGCCAGTAGCCCGAACGCAGATCAATAGATGAGAAGTATCGCGCGCCATGAAGGCAATCAAGGGCGTCGTCGATTCGTGGCAGCGGATATACGTCTTTGCGGGTTATCTTGTTCAAGGCACGGTAGTCAACGCAAAATCTCCAGCTGCCATCCTTCTTTTTCACTAAAACAACAGGTGACGCCCATGGACTTGAAGAGGCCTCTATGACTCCTTTGGAGAGCATTTTCTCGACTTCTCGTTGTATGACCTGGCGTTCGGACTGGGAAACACGATACGGTCGCCGTCTAACAGGATTAGCATCGCCGGTATGTATTTGATGACGCACGAAGGACGTTTGCCCTAAAGGGCGGTCATCGAAGTCGAAAATATCTCGGTAGGTAGTCAGAACGTGGTGAAGTTGCGCCAACTGACAGGGCAGAAGATCAGGGGCGATCATCATCGTGATTTCGTCGCTAGGTGCGTTTGCTCGGCTGGCTGCAGTAGGGGACGAACAGTCTTCAGGGTCCAATGCCACGATGCTACATGCATCAAGTGGGGAAACGTGGGCTAACGAAATGCCTTGCGGGAGAACTTGGGTCGAACTACTGAAGTTAAGGAGCGGAAGCTGAACGTAGTTGTCCACAATAGTCACGATTGTATGCGGCACAGCAACACTTCGAGCCAAGAGCACATCCACCAATGGAGACACTATGTAGTCACCGTCAGGAAGAGCTGGTGATATCGTTAAGGCAACACACGTGGTGGCTTGCGGTGACAGCCGAACATAATCAACAGCGCACAAGCGGTGTGACGGTGAGGACGGCACAGGTCCAAGTCGAGGCAGTTCAAGTTGAAGAACGCCGGTTGCACAGTCGATGAGAGCAGCATGGGTGGACAAGAAATCTAAACCAAGAATTAGGTCATTTGGGCACTGCTCAATAACTGCAAAGAGAACAGATGTGGGGTGATCGGCGATAGTGATGCGTGCTGTGCACATTCCTGTGATGGCAAGACTTCTTCCGTCGGCGACACGAATAACGCCAGGGGCAGCCGGTGTGAGCACTTTCTTCAGGCGGCGACGAAGTCGGGCACTCATCACAGAAATATGCGCCCCAGTGTCAACAAGTGCAGAAACAGTCAGGCCGTCAACGTCGACGTCGATCAAATTTCGTCGTGTCGGCAGTACAAGGAGAGGATTTGAGGTCGGTACCGAGGATGCAGCTTCACCTCCAAGAGCTGCACCGCTTAGTTTCCCTGGTGAGAATTGAGCGGGGAGGTCGGGCGTCGTCGTAGAGGAGAAGGGGACGACGGGCGACGTCCTGGCGGCGAACGAGACTGGTGACGTCGAGGCGACGGTGAGCGGCTGTGCTGCGTATCAGGGGCATCGCAGGCGTAGGAATCGACGGGCAGAGGCCGGCGGTAGTTGTCGGCGATCGGCTCAGGAGGTTGGAAACGACGGTAGCTATCGGTGCGGCGAGCAGTGTTATACTGGTTTCGGGACGAAGACCAATGGTTGTGGCAATACCGTGCGACGTGACCTATGCGGCGGCAGTTAAAGCAGATCGGCCGATCATCCGCAGTTCTCCATTCGGCCGGATTGCGAGAGCGTGGATAAGACCTTTCTTGGGGTGGTGACCTGGGGCGAGGCGGCGACCTTGAACGGAAGCCAATTGGTCGAGACTGAGCAACGGCGCAGACATCGAAGCCCAAATTGCTCAGTTCTTCCCGCACAATCGACTGTACCAAGCAAACCTGAGGTACTTGCAAATCGACGTGGCCGTTGGCGGGAAGAGTAGGTGTAATTGCTTCGATTTCCCGCCGGACAATTCGCGTAATTTCAGACGCTGGTGAAGACTGCCGATGGGAGGACAGTCCATCTTCGCAGGAGGACGTCGCTGCGGTGTTCGGCAGTCGAGTAAATGATCTTGAAATCCGCCTGCTTTTGGCCAGTTCAAAACGCCGGCATTCCTCAATAATTTCGTCGACGGTCGCACAGTTCCGGCACATTAGCAGGTTGAACGCGTCGTCCGCTATGCCCTTGAGGACGTGGCCAACCTTGTCAGACTCCGACATGTCGTTGTCAACTTTACGACATAGAGCCAGCACGTCCTGTATATATGAGATATACGGCTCTGTGGACGTCTGAGCACGTATAGACAACTCCTTCTTTGCAGCCGCCTTTCGACCGATGGGCTTCCCAAATAAGTCGCGAAGCTTTTCCTTGAAGGTGTCCCAACTGCCGATCTCCTCCTCATGGTTCTCGTACCAGACTTTGGCCGTGCCTTTCAGGTAAAACAGCACATTGGCCAGCATAAGAGTCGGATCATACCGGTTGAGAGCACTGGTGCGTTCGTAGTCGGCTATCCAGTCGTCGACATCAACTTGGTCCGTACCGCAGAACGTTCCAGGATGCTTCGGATGCGTCAGCACGTACGTGGGTGGGGGTGGGGCCAGTGGAGGCGTTGCCGTGGATGGTGCGGGCGTCGCCGAAGCCGATGGAGAGGTGGCCGTGGGATCAGTCCCGTGTTCCATCACGGAAACTCCGATTTGACGACCACTGCGGAGCTCCGTTGTATGGCGCTTCGTTACCCAGCACTCCCACCAATTTGTTACGGAGCTCGCAAACACACGGAAGAGAGGAATGAGCGTATTTCCTATATTTACATGCCAAAGTGACGCTTCAGAGCTGCCAGTCTCTCGCGCGGCGAGTCCACTTCTTTTTCATCGAACTGTTGTCCACGACGGTAGAGCCATGCCCACTGCCTCGTAATAATATGATCTCCAGTCCTTCCCAATTTCAAAAGATGACAGCGAACGTTTGCTTTTCAGACCCGGGGAACATACTTTACAAGGTCCAAAAAGGACACAACAATGGAGATAAAAATGTGCAAATTTAAGAAAAGAAAGTGTGAAATATGCACACTTGGAAATTTTTTACAAACTTCAAAAATAAAAAGAAAACATACATAGGTGTGGTACTAGGTGGGGAAAGGGAATTACACAACAAAGATTCAACATGGATACTTAAAAAAAGGAAACTGCTCGTGCACACACAAATGATAGCAATATCGACTCCAAGGCACATCCCAAGAAGCTCACGGGATGTTTTTAAAAACACAGCAACACAGCAGGCTCAATGACACCTTCAAAGCAGACTGGTAAACCTACTGAGCTTTAAGCTGAAGCTTCTTGGTCTCTTTTTAGAGCAAATAATTATTTTTTGTTTCATACCCAACTCAACAGAAATCTAGCTGTCTCTGTGCTGCTGAAAATATTGCACGAGTGCATCCCTAACATCTCTGCCACATCCAACTTGCATGGCTGTGATGTGGTGTGGTTGCTCGTACAGTGCGTTTTGCATGTCTGCCTCGTTTATCCATTGCTGGGATACACTGTCATTGAAGGGTTCACAAATGTTGTTCAGCACACAGCATGCTCTTATTATTACAGCAACATTCGTGACATCGCACTCCATACACTTCATGGCAAATCTAAAGCGGGCCTTCAGTCTTCCAAAGGCATTCTCCACAATTCGCCTAGACCTTGACAGCTGGTAATTGAATTCTTTTTCGGCAGAGGTTTTACTTAAACCAGGGAAAGGCTTAATCAAATTGGGCATCAGCGGGAATGCTTGGTCACATAATAATAATGGTGGCACAACAGAACTGTTGACAGATTGATGTATCGAAAGCGATATTTGTGGTCCACCAAAGCCAGTAAGATCACACTGTACCTGCAAGTATATTACCATCACAATAAGGAGATGACAGTGCACAAACAACTTCACAGTCACATTGTATACAATTGTAATAGAAACATGCCGATGCCGTGTACACATGCATTATGAGGCGAGATGTGGCATGTATGTGTGGCCATGCTAGAACAAAACTGTTCTTGAGCTGTGTGCTGGAATGAGACACCGTAATATAGATGATGATTAACATCTGAAATATTGTTTAGTGCATACTAAAGCTTATCCAAAATAGGCATCATACATTTGATATGATTTTTTATCAAATGTCACTTTCAATAACGAATTCATATTCTATTCACTTAAGAGTTTATCTGTTTATACCCATGGGCTGATGTTTTCGTGTTCATTGTGTGTTCACCAAGTTTTCGTATACAATAATGTATCAAGCAGCCCAGCTTTCAACTTTGATGTAAGTTGTACACACTTACCAGCCCTTGTAATTGTAGTAGTCGATGGCATTTTCTTTGGGAGGCGAGACAGGGAAATGACAGCCATCCAGTGCTCTAACTGCCTGAGGGAAGCCAGTGACAGCATAAAATTCACGTATGTGGTGGGTCATTTCATCAGCTGCAAGCATCCTGACCCACTGATCTTCTAGGGCTTCCACGACGATGTCACAAAATTCTCTATATATCGTGTTCACCGTCGACCTGCCCAGGTCAAACAAATTGGCGACTGTTCTATCTTCAGCAGAGGAACACAGCTTGTAGAGAGCAACAGCGACCCTTTTTTGCACAGACACCGCTTCCCGCATGTTTGTAGTCTGTCGTTGCATTACTGGCATACATGCGTCTACAAGATATTTGAACGTAGTACGTGAAACTCTGAATGACTGCCAGAAGTTCTGCCCGCCTAGGTTTGGGAGCGTGTCCTCAAACCAGCGAGAGAATCGTGGATATGCCCAAACTCGCCTTGACGCACGCCTCGATGACAACGCCATCGCATTCAGCGTCAGGCTGTTCGCGACGAGACGGTGCCTTATAGCATGCACACGGGCTCTAGCAGCCTCAATCTCAATATCTATGGAGCCGATCAACGTCATTGCCAGCGCAATATCGTACCACTTCCTCACGTCCTCCGCTGTGTCACTCATGGCTGAAGAACACAAAATTTGCGCTCCCGAGGCAAGGAAGCACAAGAATTTTCGTACCGGGCATGTACATGGGCACCTTTCTTTGTGTTCACGGGCAACAAAACAACTAAAAGCACAATGTGGCCAGCGTCACTAGCAGCATCGCTACATTTAGCAAATGCGTTTTTATTTGAAATTATTTTTAACAGTTTGTTAGTCGCACACCTACTTAGTAGGGCTTTTTGTAAAAACCACATAACGAGGATTTACAAAAAAATCAATAGACATGAAATGAGAATACTTTCCCGAAAATCAAACAGCGCCAGCTGAGCCCCCTCGCGGCGACTGTTACAACCTTGTCATTGCCGTGTGACACTACCACAACTCCTTCTCCGTCGAACCCCCTAGGGAAGATTTACGTCGACAGCGTTCAACGGAGTTTAGTGGTGGCCGTGTGACAGGGGTATTAGACACGCTAAGAAGACAACACTCCATTTCCCTACCGACAGCAGACACCACTTCATCCTGCAATGTTCATCTGTAGGGAACCACTTTTTACACATAAATCGGTTTTGCTTTTTTGAGAGAACTTCATACATTTCACAGTGCAACCCGATGATAAACTGCTTCTGACGTATGATACACGAAAGGAACAGCAATCATATGACACATAAAAGATACAGGGGCGACAAGAGATGGCTTTCAAGTAAAAAGCAAAGCACTGCCTGCGCTTCCACACTTCAGCTTTAAAGTTGCTGTTTCGCCATCGATGGCATTAAAACACACAACACTGGGAGCTGCACCTGTAGCTGCCATGAGGCACAGCAACCGTATGACACACAAAAAACACAGGGGCTACAAGGGATGACTTTCAAGTAAATAAATAGCACAGTACTGTCTGCACTTCGAAGCTTCAGCTTTGAAGCTCCCACTACAACATTGATGGCATTAAAACACACAGCACTGGGAGTGGTAGATGTAGCCGGCAAAGGGCACGGCAGTCGTGAGTGGGAGTACACAAAGTCCTCAAAATGTTGCCGCAGTCAACAGTGGCATGGTGTACTTGCGTCGCCATAGGATGATGTGAGTGGCCTCGATCAGAAGCGAATTTCAGGAACGCTTCTTAAAACGAAAGCCTATCTTGAGCAGCATCCTGTGAATTGTTGTCGCGGACATGGACGGCAGCGAGTCATCATCTTTGAAGTATGCGGCGAGCTTGCACACTGTTGGAATCTCCCGCCGTTTATAGAAACCGTGCATGACTCTGCGCATCACACCACAGTTGAAGTTGTCCAGCAGCTGCTCTCGATCACTCCCCCTGCCACCGCGAGACAGCGTCTTGGTGCTTATCGTGCTCCGCTACCCACTTGTACAGCGCATGCTTGCTGTCGTTGAGGTACGTAGCCTTTTCTTAATGAGAGAGCTCATGCTTGCATTTCTGCCGAACTGTCCTGAACTGTCCTGAACACATTTTCTTTATGAACTCTCCTGAACGCATTTAGAGCCAACTGCTTAGCTCTCTTGCCGAAAAAGCTAATCCAAGAACGATGTTGCACACGTGAACCAGGCACTGCTATTTTGAAAGAAGTGACCAAATCTGTTACCGTGCACTAGTCGCAACTCAAGACTGTGTTCTCCGCGGCCCTGAGGATGCTCGGGCTGTGTGGACTACTCATAAAAGTTCAGACAATGTCTTATAATTCCTTCGTACTTTATAAGTAAAAGCATGACACATACGAGCCATAACAGCTTTATTTCTTTCATCATTTGCATGTTATAACATGTACAAGCAAGAACTCCTTCTTCAGTATCATGGAGCCACGAAAATTGTTTTATACAGAAAATGAGAGAAAATCGTCAAATCACAGCTACAACACGCAGAGAAGCCCTCAAGTAAAAATCTTCCGACAAGACCGCTTGCAAAAATCGTGAGGATAAATAATGGGCAGCGTATACGGGGCACTACATCTCGTTTCGCAACAACATGCGCTCAATGGTCGTGTAGCCTTGACACTGCTGCACCGAACTTCTGGAACAGAGTGTAGGTGTTTTGTTAACAGCTGAAAAAAGTACAGTGCTGTTCTTTTTTTTTTTAGGTGTTCTGCATTACAGGCATTGCTTCAGCCAGGGCTGCAATGCAGAATGTCCTGCAGTTTGATGTCTGCTATGGCTGTTCATGGTACCTCCAACCTGGAGAGTTCATTGAAGGTGCCGTATTATTGTCCAATCTCACATGGGTCATGTGAAGTGCTCTGAATATCTTGTTTCATTATGCAGGTAGTGTCAAGTATCCGGTAACAGTGACTGCTGAAGACCTGGGTGCAGCTATGATGGAGGAAGACATGAAGACAACAGCAGATCTTCAGCATAAAGTCAAAGGTGATGTCCCTGCTCTAAAGAAAATGCCATATCAATTTGATTCCCCGTATCAAGCGACAACGTGAACTCATGAATTGTTTTGACTAGTTGCTCTATGGTTGATAATTCCCGGCAGGGGCGTCTCCGCGAGCAGGCGTTTGGTGTGTAGTGACACCACCGACCCGAGCTAACGGGGGGGTTTCGACTCCCTCCCACGCGCAGCCGTGCATGGGTGAGCCGTGTCCGGGAAAAGGGGATCCTGGTGGTTGAGGTGACGCTGGGTGCTCGGATTTTTAAGGCCCCCTGGCAGAGGCAACACACCCCTTTGGCCCCGGCTTCACGTAGACATCCCTGGGCTGAACAAGCCAGGAGAAATCGGCGGTTGCCTTTTCCTATCTACCCTCTCCTACCTTTTCCTTTCCTATCTTCTTTTCTTACTGTCCTGTCTTCTAATCCTTTCAGTTGCTTCCTAGTTTTCGTAGGTGGCCTGGGTTAACCTTGTGTTCTATATTCAGCCTTGGATATATTGTCGCAGTACAACGCGAATAAAACACAGGTACACCTTGAGGCAACGAAAGCAGCGTGTTTTCAACAGCTGAGCCACAAGATCGTCTTCTTCGGTCTCGAGTGAAGCTAGAGGCCCACTACCTCGTGTACACTAAATCCCCCATCATTGTTTTCGTCCATATGTAGACACGCGTCATTTGCCTCCCTCTCAAAGAGCATCGCCCAGATGCAAAGTCTGTAAGGAAGTTTTTTTTTTTTTTTTTTTTTTCACAAGAAAAGTCTCGCATCACTCGCTGACGTAAGGCTTTATGCGGACTACGTGGACGAGTTCAGGATGGTGCTGGTGACGCCTTGTACTATGCGAACTGTCGGGAACAACTACGTAAGTGATGTCACTGAGTCTTCGCAGCACTAGGTACGGTCCAAAGTATCTTCTTAAGAGCTTTTCGGAAAGTCCTCGTTTCTGTACCGGCGTCCAAACCCATACTTTGTCGCCAGTTTGGTAGACGACTGTTCTGCGGTGAGCATTGTAACGGCCTGCATCATACTCTTGCTGCTGGCTGATGCGTAAACGTGCAAGTTGCCTAGCTTTTTCCGCGCGTTCGGTAAACGTGTCGGCATCCGGGACGATGTCGTCGCCTTCGTGCGGTAACATTGCATCTAACATGATTCGTACTTGCCGTCCATAAACGAGGCTGAACGGTGTCATGCGGGTCGTTTCTTGCTTGGCCGTGTTGGATGCGAACGTTATGTATGGCAAGATTTGATCCCAATTTTCGTGTTCACCGTCTGCATACATTGAAAGCATGTTTTTAATGGTTTTGTTTAGACGCTCTGTCAGCCCGTTCTTTTGCGGGTGGTAGGCGGTGGTCTTACGATGCTTTGTTCCACTCAGCATCAAGACATAGTCCAAAAGAGCTGCCGTAAATGCGGCACCTTTGTCTGTGATTACGACGGTTGGTGCACCATGCCTCAGTACAATATTCTCAATGAAAAATCTTGCCACCTCCGCTGCTGTACCTCTCTGGATAGCCTTTGTCTCGGCATGACGGGTCAGATAATCTGTAACGACCATAACCCATCGGTTGCCTGCAGTAGAAGTAGGGAGTGGGCCCAAAATGTCCATGCCAATCTGGTGGAATGGAGTCATTGGGACCTGTACGGCTTGCAGGAGGCCAGCTGGTTTAGTTGGTGGTGACTTGCGTCGCTGGCAGTCGAGACAGGTACGGACATGGTTCTTCATGGCTGTGGTTAGTCTTGGCCAGTAATACCTTTGCTGTACCTTAGCCAACGTTCTTGTGTAACCCAAGTGGCCAGAGGTAACCTCGTTGTGGCATGCTTTCAGTACTTCGGTGCGCAGTGCTGCTGGGATGACGAGTAGATAGGCGGATCCCGTCGACGAAAAGTTTCTTTTGTAGAGTACTCCGCCCCTTAAACAAAACGATGACAACACTCTTGCGAAAACTCTTGGCGCCTTCCCAGAACTGCCATCCAAGTAGGTAATTAAGCCAAGAAACTCAGCGTCGTCAAGTTGTTGCTGCGCAATGGTGGTCGTGTCGAGGACACCGAGAAATTATGTTTCCTCCTTTTCGGGTAGGGTCGCCGACTCAATGGGTGAACGGGACAAACGGTCGGCGTCCATATGCCGCTTCCCTGACTTATGTACGAGTGCCTTATCGAATACCTGCAGCCTGAGACTCCAACGCGCTAATCGGCCGGTAGGGTCTTTAAGATTTGTTAACTAACAGATTTGTTACCCACACAGTGAGTGGTGATCGCTAATTACTTTGAAGGGGCGACCATATAAATATGAACGAAATTTTGTAACCGCCCATACCACGGCGAGACATTCCTTCTCAGTCGTGGAGTAATTAGCTTCAGCGCGTGTTAACGTTCTGCTTGCGTAATTGATTACCCTTTCTGTACCTTCTTGCTGCTGCACAAGCACAGCTCCCAGACCAACATTGCTAGCATCAGTGTGAAGCATCGTAGGGGCTCTCTCGTCGAAGTGGGCAAGGACTGGAGGTGTTTGTAGTCGCTGGCGAAGATCGTTAAAAGCAGCTTCCTCTTCGTTATTCCACTCAAAGGTGACGTCTTCTTTCGTGAGGCGAGTTAACGGTGATGCTATGTGTGCGAAGTCTGCGATAAATTAACGATAATATGCACAGAGGCCGAGAAAGCGTCTGACAGCCTTTTTATTGGTCGGCAAAGGGAACTGTTCTACGGCTGCGATTTTTTTCGGGATCGGGACGAACACCTGCATAACTGACGACATGAACAAGAAATCGCAGCTCTTCGTAGCAAAAGTGGCACTTCTCAGGCTTCAGTGTCAGACCCGCGAACTGTATTGCTCGTAAGACCACCTCAAGTCTCTCAAGGTGCTCGTCAAACGTTGCGGAGAACACTATGACGTCGTCCAGATATACTAAGCATGTTTTCCACTTTAACCCAGAAAGCACAGTGCCCATGAGTCTTTGAAAGATAGCAGGCGCTGAGCACAAACTGAATGTAAAGAACTTAAATTCATACAACCCATGTGGTGTTACAAAAGCGATCTTCTCGCAGTCTCTCGGGTTCACCTTGATTTGCCAATATTCACTCCGCAAATTCATTGAAGAGAAGTATCGAGCGTGTCGAAGTCTGTCGAGAGAGTCGTCTATACGCGGTAGTGGATATACGTCTTTCTTGTTCACCTGATTTAGCTTGCGGTAATCCACACAAAAGCGCAGGCTGCCGTCCTTTTTCTTAACGAGGACTACAGGTGACGCCCAGGGGCTTTGTGAATGCTGAATGACGTCATCTTCAAGCATTCTGTCTACCTGCTGTTGTATCGCGTCACGTTCTTTTGGAGCCACGCGATAAGGGTTTTGGTGAATAGGTCTCGCCGTTTCGTCGGTAATTATTCGATGCCTGGTTAGAGGCGTGCGGCCAACTTTTGATGTTGTCGAAAAGCAGTCTTGAAATTTGGCCAGTAGCTCAAGGAGTCTGCGTCGGTCGTCTTTCGGCAAAGTAGTGCTAATGTCCAGAACAGGCGCTGAATCAAGATTTAGCGACTCATCGACTACCCCCAAGTAGCCTTCGGCATCTACGACATCGTTGAAATAAGCGACAGCCGTGCCTTTAGGAAGGTGCCGGCGCTCAGCATTGAAATTGGTCAGCTGCAAGTCCGTGCGTCCAGCAGCAACTCTGATGATACCTCGTGCGACGGAAATACCGTGGGTGAAGAGCAGCGAGCTTATTTGGTCTGCAACTCCTTTGGCGTCAAACTGAGCAGCGGCGGCCACCGAAACAAGCGTGCATGACCTAGGAGGGAGAACCACGTCGTCATCAGTAATACGCAGTTGGTTTGGTCGCGCCTCTGGAGAATTGGGTAAGCCCGAACTGTTGCAAAAGTAGTCAAGCTCTCTGGTATGTTGATGATGGCGCCATATTCCTGATTAAATCCATGCCAAGAATTACATCTCTGCAGCATGCGGCGATAACGACGAACGACGCAGTGAAAGGAGAACCTCTGATGTCAACTCTTGCGGTACATCTTCCGGAGGGCATCAGTAACTGGCCCTCTGCTGTTCTTATGTGAGGGCCCGTCCACGGTGTCTTCACTTTTCTGAGGCTGTCGGCCAGGTCCTGACTGATAATAGAGAAGTCGGCACCAGTGTCGACTAAAGCTGTCACTTTTTGACCGTCAAGAAGAACACTAAGGTTGGCAGTCACAATTTCATCGTTTTCACGGCTTATCGGCCGTACGACGTCATGCTGTGGGGGCTTCTTGTCGTCATATTTATGGCCTGCAACCTTGCCCCCGGAGGTCGCCGCCCTCAGTTTCCTCGTCGCGGGCTAGGTGACCTTCTTGCATTAAGATCCGCGTATGGGCGGCGTTGCGACAAAGGCGAAGGCGCGGGGCACGGAGAGCGGGATTGACGTCTCAGACTAGGAGGGTGAGTAGGCATTGCCTCCTCTGCAGTGGTACAGCCATTCTCAAAGTGAGAACGGGCTCCATAGAAAGGGGTGTCGTCACGGCGTGGTGTGTATTCGTCGTTGGTATGTCGACCGTCAAACCAAGGTCAATGAGGACGGAATGAATCACCTCGATGCCAGCAATGATGGGCAATATGGCCTGCACCTCCGCAGTGAAAGCCTAGTGGACGTCTATCCACTGTGCGCCATCCATCAATTTTCCGGGTCGGTGGACGTCTGAGCATCTCCCCTGGCGTCGCTGCCCATGGGGTGGCTGTGGACGGCTGGTTGTATGACCGTAGCGTGGGTTGATGCAGTGTCTGCTCTTGCGGTGGAGACCAAGGGACCATGGGCACCTGGTGGTACTGCGTCGGCACAGAAAGTGGTGGACATCGAAGAGCGGCAGCGTAGCTCGTAGGACGCTGCTGAGTATCAGGACCAGTCGTAGACAATGCTTGGTGAATTTCGTCGCGTACCATTTCAGCGCACGTGATGGG
The DNA here is from genome assembly GCF_043290135.1 of Rhipicephalus microplus. Classification (NCBI taxonomy): domain Eukaryota; kingdom Metazoa; phylum Arthropoda; class Arachnida; order Ixodida; family Ixodidae; genus Rhipicephalus; species Rhipicephalus microplus. The sequence continues at coordinate 162,721,900 of NC_134702.1, forward strand.
ATTTTCAGCAACCGGAGTCCGTAACCTCTGCAGTTCTTTGCGAACTATCTCCCTAATCAACTCTCATAAGGAGGTCCGATTCTCAGACATCATGGCGTTAGCGTTGATTGGGACATTGCAGGACATGCGGTCATATTGCCTGCAGCGTTGTTGAAGGGCCCGCTCGATCGTCGTAGCTTTCTTAATGAAGTCAACCACGGTACTTGGAGGGTTGCGCAGTAGCCCGGCGAAAAGCTGTTCCTTGACACTGCGCATGAGGTAACTCAACTTTTTATCTTGCGTCATGTGTGGGTTAGCTCGATGAAAGAGACGAGTCATGTCCTCGGCAAACATTGCAACTGTTTCGTTGGGTTTTCGAACCCGTATCTCCAATAAATGCTGCGCACGGTCCCTTTTATCGACATTGGCGAAGGTATCGACGAACTTTTGTCGAAAGTCAGGCCAAGCTGACAAATTGCCTTCTCTATTTTTATACCAAGTACGAGCACCGTCGTCAAGGTAGAAATAGACGCGAGAAAGCTTTTGCTGTTCGACCACTGATTGACCTTGGCAACACGCTCGTAGTTGTCAAGCCAGTCCTGGACGTCTTCATGGGCACCGCCACTAAAGCGATCGGGAACGAGGGGTTGAAAGATGGTCACCTGAAATGGGAGTGTCGGAAAGCTGCCTTGGGGCACCTGTTATGGGCTTCGTTGGCCATTGGTTGAGGTGTACGGTGCCTAGGAGGTTCTGGCGAGTGAGTGAGCTCTGGCGCGAGGCTTCGCAACTGTCGACTGGAGCGATGCACCGGAGTTGCTACCGGTGACAATGATTCTGGACTCGATGAACGGCTTCCAACGGGCGTGTGGAGCATCAGACAAGGTTGTGCCCCAGCTCCTCCAGCAGTGTCGCGGTACAACGCGAATAAAACACGGGTACACCTGGAGGCAACGAAAGCAGCGTGTTTTCAACAGCTGAGCCACAAGATCGTCTTCTTCGGTCTCGAGTGAAGCTAGAGGCCCGCTACCTCGTGTCCACTGAATCCTTCATCATTGTTTTCGTCCACATGTAGACACGCGTCAATATTATATTGGGTTAAAGCAGCTATGTATAGCTGGCGTCTACATGTGTTACCCAAGTATTGTAGCGTCCCCTTGTTTGGCTCGATGGTGGGTGACTACCATAGCTGCTGAATCATAAAACATTTCATGGCTACCTCCTTCCCTCCACTTTCTAATCGCTCTCTCAAAAGAGCACGCACCAAAGTGACATCGAGCTTTTTTGCAACATACAAAGACAATTTCCCCCGGTATCATGTAATCCACAGCGAGCAAACCAACAAGCCAGTGAGAGGTGTCTCACCTTTCCTTGTTACCAAATGCCTCCAAGAAAAACTAGGACCAGGATATAAGATCAGTAAAATGCCAAGCGGAGATCTCCCTCTCGAGATATTTTGTAAGTTCCAACATGAGAAACATGCCAGCCTTGAGAAATTCGGAGATATCCTCATAACTGTGACTGCACACAAATCAATGAATACGGTTCATGGTGTAGTGACAGACAATGACCTGATTACACTGACTGAGGCAGAATTATTGGACGGATGGAAAGAGAAAAATGTGATTGATGTTAAGGGAATAAAGATACGCAGGGATAACAAAGAAATACCAACCAAGCACCTTATCATTACATTCGACTCGAGTAGGCCTGCAGAACATTGAAACAGGGTATAAGAAAGTTCGATACAGAGCATACATACCTAATCCCAGACGATGTTTCTGGGGCCAGAGGTATGGCCAGGGATCTTTGAGTTGCCGAGAACGGCCAACATGTGCAAAATGTGGTGAGCATGAACACTCCTCTGATGATTGTAATAACACACCCCACTGTGCAAACTGCGATGGTGAACACCCTTCTTACTCCCGATCATGCCCTGCATGGAAAAAGGAAAAGACATTATAACTTTCAAATTCATAAAAATGTATAGTTCAAGGAAGCATGAAAGCGGTTCTCAATAGTACAGCACACTACATATGCCAGTGTGACACGCGAGGGGGCAGTGTCACAACGGCCAGTGGCTTCCGCTCAGACCTCATGCAGGAATGTAGTGGCTAGGCCACCCGCCCCCGAGGCAGATGCAGCACCTGCTGCTACTCTGCCTTCAACTAAAAACCAACAGCCTAGTGGCTCAGTTGCCTCCAAGGCTTCTTCTCGCGAGCCGAGGCTGAAACAACAGTCTGCGCACACTATGCGTTCATCCAGCGTCTCCAGTGAGGCGATCGATACATTACCAATCACCTCGACACCGGTGGGGTCGAACCGCTCCCTTGAGCGTGCTGCTAGAAACAAACAACGTATAACAGTTCCTCCAAAAGAGGGTCTGCCATGAAACAAGCCCTGATGTACAGAGTACTTCCCCCTCCTAGGTAATAATGGCTGCAGAGATCCTGCAGTGGAATGTTAAGAGGCCTTTTACATAACCTAGGTGACGTGCGAGAACTAATTAGCACCTTTAATCCTAAAGTACTCTGTATACAGGAAACACACCTGCAGCCAAAAAACACAAGATTCTTACATCAATATGTGATTTTTCGTATGGACCGTAGCGACCACCTTGCCGCCTTGTCAGATAGGGTAGCTATTATTGCAGTAAGGTCCACTGCAAGCAAGCGGTTGCAACTTCAAACTTCTTTGTAGGCAGTGGCCATTCGAGCCTTCTTGCGTAATAGAACCATAACTATCTGCTCTCTATATATTCCCCCGGATCAAGTGCTTAGCAGGGCTGATTTTGAAGGCCTGGGGTCTTAGAAGGCCAAAAATCGCAAAAAAATTGACTTTTTGAAGCTGACATTTTCGGGATCTGTACCTATTTTTGCACCTAACTGAGAAGTTTTAAGCTTCTCGCGTCATTAGTTTTGGCGCAAAGTGAATTTATAACATCCCTGTGAGATGAACGTAAGTGCAAATTGATGCTAAAATCGCGCTTTTTCCACGCCGAACTGTTGCCGTTACACACGAGCTATCGTGTTCATCTTGGTCTCGTTTGGAAGGGTCGTTTTTCGTCTTCAATTTCCCACCACCTCTGGTTCGTCTTGCTTATTGGTTTTTTAACAAAAACGCATCATCAAAAAGCACTAGCACGCGATTCTATTGGCTGCTTGGGGCACGTGACAAAACCTAAGCATCCGATTGGCCAAGCGGCGTTTCCGGCGTCTGCTTCACCATCGTGACGCACACGGACATGCCCCATTTTGTTATGGTGCTACTGACTGCCTGCGGCAGTAAAGAAGTTCCGTGATACAGTAATTTGTGAAGCGGGTGTGGCGATTGTTTGTTTGCTGTGAACTTCAGAATGAGCCTCGCTATGGCTCAGGACAACGAGGATAACGAACTCGCCACGGTCAACGGCGGTCGCAGAGTCACTGGTATAGGCCTAACTCACGTACGAGCCTGTTGCTTGCCGGCAACCCTACTGTGTTGCAGCCTCATCAGTTAGAGGACGGCAAGTAAAAAGCAAAAGTGAAACTACAAGAGATATCAATCTTTGTAGGGATGGAACGGAAGTGCAGTCTTATCGCTAAACACGCCAATGCCGCAGTTCCCCCCGCCCGACGAAAAGACCTTCAACTGCGTGACGGGTCGTCAGCATAGAGTAAGCCCCACGTCGACGAAGAACAGAAAGTCAATCCGTTCGCGGTAAACGTGCTCGCCGCCCGCGCAATAGAGGCTACTGGCAACAACTAGACTGCTTTTAATGACGTGTTCGCAACGTTGTCGTGGTCTCCGCTCGAAAATGTGGCAGTCTTACATGAAAAAGGAAACCAACACCTCGGCACTCGTGTAGCCTCGAAATTGATGAGCGAGGGAGCAAGTTTGGTTCGCCACATTTACAAGTAACTCGATCTGGACGAGCTGGAAAACATCGCCCTGTTATATGATGGATCGCGGAGGAAGCGCGCACATTCGTCGCACATCGCCGTCAGTAGAGTCGTCAAACTGATAAGCGGCCTTGCGGCAGACGAGCACACGGTGACAACTTGCTACAGGACTAGAAAAAACAACAAACTCATGCAAACAATCAGTCCTATTACATTCCTGGTGCATAATAACTGACAAAGTATGTGTGACATGATATTTTTTACTCGGAACGGCGAAACAAAGTTTTAGCACCATTATTCTCGAAGCAGAGATTTTGACCACTTTCTTTTGCTTGTTCGGTAAAAGTGGACCTAGGGCAGCTGGAGCTGTAATTGTTTTTGCACTAGTAGCTAAATGTGCACAAAAAATAATGCTGAGAGCCTATATTTAAAGGGCAGCTTCATTTCTTTTAATTTATTGTAAAAATTTTTGTTTTTGGTTACATGCAATGAACTTTATTGTGCTGTAATTCGAGAAGTACTCGTTCAATTATCGATCATCTTGCAGCATTGCACTCGTTAAGCTTTCTAGTATCCATATATATGTTAATGACTATGTAACTCTAAGTACATACATTGTTATGTTTAAAAATGTTAGAATTTTTTGTTTTATTGATTTATCAAAATGGCAATTTTGTACACCCTGCATAAAAATTTCTGCAATATATCGGAAACTATTACAGATAGCAAAAAAACTTTTTTTGCAGCATGAAGCTATATGTTCGGAGCACACAACATAGGAAGCAGATTTTGATTACGCTTGATGCAAGTTTTTTAAATTAGTCTTTTGTGTGACCACACAATAGCCACATTCAGAGCTATGAACTTACTTAGTGTACTGTAAAGTAATAGTGTACTGTAAAGTAAAAAATAATCACCCAATCAAAAAAGTGCTTTCTATGTTGTGTAGCTTGTGCTTTCTAGTGTTGATCCCTATGCTATTTGTAAATTTTGGAGTGGTGGTTACTTTTCTATTGTGGTAGGAACAATAGATATTGTTATCCTAATTAAATAAAGAACTAATGAAGCTATAGAAAAAATAACTACATGTTTAGAATCTGAAGAACAAACTGAGTAAGCATGCCAACTTTTCTCACATTTAGTTCAAAAATAAACGAGAGAGCCCTAAGGCCCATGTCCCTCCTTAACCAGCTCCCAGAGCCATTTATTTTAACTGGCGATTTCAATGCACACAACTCACTCTGGGGAGACTCTCGATGTGATGCACGGGGCCACTTGATAAAGCTGTATCTCTTGAACTCTGGCTCATGCCTTCTCACAAAAAACAACCAACATATTACAGCACCACATACAACACTTATTCTGCGATAGACCTAACAATCTTCTCAGCCACTCTTTTACCCTGCCTAGATTGGGAGGTTGTTCAAAACCCCTACGGCAGTGACCACTTCCCTACCTGCCTCAAGACCACAGAGGAGCAGTCTGTACCACATAACCCTCAGTGGAAATTAGCATGTGCAGATTGGCAAAAGTTATCCCGTATAACTTGTATACCTAGGAATGCTTTGATGAATTTGACATGAACAATGCTATTGCACATTTTACCGCTTTTATAGTTGATGCTGCACTAGAGTGTATTCCCATGACAAATGGGGCCAAAAGAAAAAAGCGTGTTCCATGGTGGAATGACCAGTGCAAAAATGCGCGGAAAAAGCAAAATAAGGCATGGCGTTTGCTACGCTAGCATTCGACGGCAGAAAATCTTGAAAACTTTAAACAAGTAAAATCCGTGGGCAGGCGCACTCATCGTAGTGCTAGAAGAGATAGCTGGGTGAACTGTCTCTCTCGAGTATCAACTCATACACACAAGAAGTAAAAGTGTGGAATAGGTTAAAAAAAATTATCCGATAAGCAGTTCCACGCTCTACCTTTTGTTGACAAGCAGGGTAACAGCCTTGAAGACCAGGCAAATGCACTTTGTAAACATTTCGAGCGTGTGTCTAGCTCTTCAAACTACTCAGCAAGTCTCCGTAAATACAAGGAAATAGCAGAAAAGAAACCACTGAACTGTAAGTCCAATAGAAATGAACAGTACAATCGTCCCTTTGGCATGGCTGAGTTTATGACTTTCTTGAACACTTGTCGCAACTCTTCTATGGGAGCCGATAAGATCATGTACACAATGTTAAAGAATCTACATCCCGATGCGCAAGTGGTGCTTTTGAGTCTCTACAACAAGATCTGGACCGCGGGGTGTATTCCTTTAGCATGGAAAGAGGCTATCGTAATCCCCATCCTGAAACAGGGCAAAGAACCATTTTGTGCAGCAAGTTACCGACCCATAGCCCTGACAAGCTGTCTTTGCTAGCTATGCGAAAAGATGATAAACCGCCGGCTTTTGTACTTTCTAAACTAGTGGATTTCTTGATATGTATCACTGTGGTTTCAGACAGGGCCGCTCCACAACCTACCATCTTGTGCATATTGAGGCCTACATTCGGGATGCCTTCATCCACAAGCAATTTTTTCTCTCTGTGTTTCTTGATATGGAGAAGGCACATGACACTACTTGGCGATTTGGAATCTTGCGAGACCTCTCAGAATTTGGTATTCGAGGCAACATGTTAAGCGTAATAGAAAGCTACCTATGTGATCGCACCTTCTGCGTCAGAATAGGCAATGCCCTGTCTAAGTCATTCATCCAAGAGACTGGTGTACCGCAGGGCAGAGTACTAAGCTGTACCCTTTTTATAGTAAAAAGGACCTCTCTAAGGTCATTCATTCTAAGAAACATGTTTTATTCAGTCTACGGTGATGATGTTTTGATAGGCTTTAGATCCTGTAATATTGCAGTATGTGAGCGGCAGATACAGTTAGTTTTCAATAAGTTGTCGACCTGGGCCGATGAGAATGGGTCCAAATTAAACCCTCAGAAAAGCTCCTGCATTCTTTTCTGAAAAAAGAGAGGCCTAATTCGTCCCCCTGATGTTTATATACAAGGGCACTACATTCCCTTGAACAAAGAAAAAAATTTTTTGGTGTGATCTTAGACTCAAAGCTGACTTTTATATTCCACATAAAATACCTGAATGTCTTAAAACCATGAATATTCTTAAAATACTATCACACGCGACATGGGGCAGTGATAGAGAATGCCTTGTAAAACTTTACGAAAGCCTCATACGCACACGCTTAGACTATGGCTCTGTGACTTACCATGCTGCCGCTCCAAGGGCTTTGAAAATGCTCGATTCAGTACATAATCTTGGTATCCGGCTGGCTACTGGAGCATTCAGAACAAGTAGAGTAGAGAGCCTTTATCTAGAATGTGACGAATGGTCGCTTCACTTGCAAAGGTCATATTTAAGCTTTATGTACTTTCTTAAAATACTATCCGATCCACAGCATCCCACTTACGCCACTCTAAATTATGTGAGCTCAGCCATGCTGTATGCTCACCGACCTGCAGTGCAGCAGGCGTTCTCATTACGGGTGAGAAACCTAAGTGAAGAAATGAATGCCCCCCTTCAGCATGTTTTACTGCCCCCTGCGAGGCTTTTTGCCACCATGGCAGTCGCAGGTATTAGAGTGTGACACGTCCTTTGTGGAGGTAACTAAGCACGCCCCAGAAATACACATACAAATGCACTACCGAGAACTAAAATCTTAAGTACTAATGCTCTGAATTTTTCACAGACGCATCAAAATCCAAGGTCGGCGTGTCCTATGCCCCTGTGGGTCCGTTGTTCTCAGAATGCTAGAGGTTGCACCCACAGACGAGTATTTTTACAGCTGAGGCATGTGCACTCCTTTCTGCTGTTAGGTATATTTATAGTATGAAGCACCAGAAGGCGGTTATCTATACAGTCTCGCTTAGTGTTGTCAAAGCTTTGAAATCACTAAAAACAGACAAAAATCTAATTCTTGTCAAACTCTCTACAGCTCTGTGCAAAGCGTATCTAGCAGAACAACATGTTATATGCTGGGTTTCTGGCCATAAGGGCATTGAAGGCAATGTGCTTGTTGACAGAATGGCTACTACCATAAGAACGGAATCTAGAAACCTTTTTATAGGTCTTCCTGCCTTAGATATTAAAACATTTGTGCATAGAAAGGTGAGGGACTACTGGCAGCGATTGTGGGATACTAGGGCTTCGAACAAACTTCACCTAATCAAACCACACAGATAGGGAAATGGCCTCCTTGTAGTAAAGTGCGAGGCACTGAGGTCACGCTCTGCAGACTAAGAATAGGCCATACATACGATACGCACACCTACCTGCTCCTTAGCAATGATCTTCCTATCTGTGGTGAATGTGGCGATACACTAACAGTCCTTTACACATTATTGGAATGCCGAAGACTTGACACACTAAGAAGAAAGTACTTTCCCCTGGCGTATAAACAGAATATACCACTACACCCAGTGCTATTCCTTGGCCCAGACCCCTTATTCAGCATAGGCTCGATTTTAGGCTTTTCAAATGAAGCTCAAACATTGCATGTTATTGCCCCAATAGTTCCGTAACTCAGTCTCTCAGGAGAGGCTGCTGCTGCGGTAGGTTTAACAGGCGCATGTCCCCAAGCCCTTGAGGTCAAGCTAGGGACCTGTTGAGGCAGTAGTGCCATTTTCACGAAACACCATTGCAATTTTTAATCATTTGTCAACTAATTTTAATCTATTTTAATCTCTTACCACTTTGAAATGTAGCTCATTGGCCACCCCAGTAAACGAACCAAACTTCCATTTGTTGTATACCGTATTTTTCGGTGTATAAGTCGCGGTTTTTTTCTGAATTTTTCGTGGGTGCGTCTTATACAACGATGCGACTTATATACATTCAAAATCGAGTTGGATGCCACGGCTTGGGTGGCGCTGTTTACGTCAAGCAGAGGTTATCTGATTGGTGGCTAAAGCCAAGGCACGAGTGAAAATTAAACCCTTCACTGTGAAGTACGAATCCTCAACTTCATTATTTAAAGAAAAAAAAAGAGATAAATGTAATGATTAGTTCACTAAGTATTACGGCTAGGTGGCGTTAGCCGCCGCCCAATCTAAAGGGTACAGCCACATCCATCCATCCATCAAAATGGCGTCTACGGCGCTTCACCGCTACCTTTTTCCTTCCTCCGCGGCCTTCTGCGATGCACAGAAACCACATTTAAAAAGAAAGTATGATTAACGGCACACCCTAAAGGTAACGCAGCTATGTAGTTTTGCACAAAAAAATAATCATAGGGGTGAAAATGTGGAGGTATTTTTTAAATTACAAATTATGAAAAGCAAGTTTAGATTTCAGAGCCACTTCCTTTACCGTCACTTCCGTCCGCCATAACGTCTTCATTGCACTCGCTGTGTCGTTGTTGCTGCGCGCGTCTCGTGTGTTGTGTTGTGCGTCGTAGCATAGAGCCGGTAGCGCCGTAGAACCTCGCGAACCATGGCGCCGCTTGGAAAGCAAAGTCGGCGAAGCTATGACGCCAAGTTCAAGCTGCGCGCTGTTGAATTTGCCGAAAACCACGGGAACAGAGAAGCAGGGAGGCAATTCGACGTCAGTGAAAAAATAATTCGTGACTGGCGCAAGGCGCACAGCGTCCTCCGGACGATGAAGTCGACAAAGAAGGCCAACCGCGGCAAGAAGGCGCGCTGGCCGGACCTCGAGCGTAGCCTGCGCACGTGGGTACTGCAACAACGAGCCGAAGGAAGGGGGCTGTCAACAGTGCAGCTGCGCCTGAAGGCGAAGGCTCTGGCAGCGGAGAGCAATGTTACGGGATTCAATGGTGGTCCGTCGTGGTGTTTCCGCTTTATGCGACGGAATCAGCTGGTTATGAGAGCCCGGACGACAGTGTGCCAGAAGCTGCCCGACGACTTTCAGGCGCAACTGGACAACTTCAGCTCATTCGTGAGGGAGGAAGTTGCGAAGAAGAATGTCAGCGCGAGCCACATCGTTAACATGGATGAAGTGCCGCTGACATTCGACATCCCGCTTGGGAGAAGCATCGCCGAAAAAGGCCAGAAAACTGTCACGGTGAGGACAACAGGCCACGAGAAGTCCCACTTCACCGTTGTGCTCGCCTGCTGCGCGGACGGCACAAAGCTGCCTCCCATGCTAATATTTAAGCGGAAAACCTTGCCGAAGGATAATTTCCCTCCTACAGTGGTGATTCAGGCGAACACAAAAGGTTGGATGGACGAGGGAATGATGAGTGTGTGGCTTGACCGCTGTTTTTCCCGTCGACCAGACGGATTCTTCCACGTGAAGCCAGGAATGCTGGTAATGGACAGTATGCGGGCACACATCACCGATATTGTCAAGAAAAAGATCAGTTCAAAGAACTGTATGCCAGTGATTATTCCCGGCGGCATGACGAAGATGCTTCAGCCGCTTGACATTTCTGTCAACCGCAGCTTCAAGGCAGTTCTGCGACGTTCGTGGGAAACGTGGATGTCGGAGGGAGAACACAGCTTTACAAAAACGGGGCGCATGAGACGCGCAGAGTTCGGCGAAGTGGCGAAATGGGTGAGTGATGCTTGGGAGTCAATTTCTGCGAAGACCATTGTGGCGGGCTTTCGCAAGGCCGGTTTGATCCCCTGCGCGGCCGATGGCGACGTTGAAGAATCCGATTCGAGCGAGTCGGAGGACGACAGTGATGTGCCAGCAGTACTGCAACCAGAAGTAGCTGCATTGTTCGTGAGCGACTCGGAGGAAGACGACTTCGATGGCTTTGAATAAACGTCACCAAGCTATCGGAATAATAAAGGTACTTCTGAAAGTATTGTTTTTATGTGTGTTTAAAAGCGCTCGCACGCGTGACTGCCGATAGCTAGAAACGTGCAAAAGCGTTGGCCGTCGCAAGCATGCATTGTCACGACGAGATACTTAAATGTCGGTGGTCGGATGAGCAAGTGCGTCTTCTACACCGGTGCGACTTATGCACCGGTGCGACTTATATACGTTTTTTTCAGAAAAACTGCTATTTTGAGGGGAGTGCGACTTATACAAGGGTGCGACCTATAAACCGGAAAATACGGTATATCTTTTTTAGGCCTTTTTACAGCCACGATATCATTACCACGTTGTTACTCATGATTCATCGACATCCCAACATAAATTGACATGGCGCTCTTTGGCCAGCCTGAGCCCCTGCGCCACAAAACACCATTACATCATCATCATGGTCGATAATTTTTTTCTAAATCCGTGCTGTGATGGCGATAGCACGCTATTTTTCTCAAGAAATGTGGTAATATAATGTCTCACTATGTGTTCCAATAGCTTACATGACGTACAAGTTAAGAAAATAGGCTTATAGTTCGCTACATTGCGACGATCTCCTTTCTTAAACGCCGAACTGCATGTGCCGTATGCCAATCATCAGGAACGAAAGAATTTTCGGAGAGGCAAAAACACTTGTTAAAATGTTCGTAATGGGTTCGGCATAACTATGCAAGAATATGTTAGGGATATTATCTAGACCAGCTGACGATCTAGTTTCAAGGTTCAGCAGCAAATAAAAATATACCCCTTCAGAAGCTATGAAATTGGAAGACATTCCCGGAAGAACATTTTTATGTGGTGATTCATGCTGGAGAGCAGAAAATACGGAGCTGAAGTATTTGTTAAAATTATGAGCGACACTTGATGCATCATTTACGATGAAACCATCAATGGTTATTAGACTGGGTGCAGCATTAGTTTGTTCAAAGTATCGGCAGACTTTTTTAGGACTCTTTGTCAAGAAATCAGGCAACGAATGAAAGAAATACCTAAATTTGGCGTCAGAGAGTTAGTTTTGAAGTGAGGTTAACGTTTGAGATATTACACTCATGGGTTTTTATGTTTTTTGGCTCATTTTAGCCTAAGGTGTAGATAAATGCTTTCTATTGTCATCCATGGGTTGTTTTTATTAGTGCGAACATATTTGGAGGGGACAAACCTTTCAATACAATAATGAATAGTGTCTTTCATAGCATCCCAGAGGGTCATGGCACAGCCTGGCATGTTATCACACAGTTCCCACAATTTGTCAAGTAGTTCATGGTCACCAGCTTTAGTGAAATCCTTGATTGATTTTTTTAATTCTTTATTGTGCTGCTTTTTATCACCAAGCGGGAAAGAAAAGGCACACTGCCTTAAGGTTTCAGATACCACCAACCACGTCTACAGAGTATGTAGAAATGTCATTACGAAAAATTGAATCGAGCACGAACACATGACTCAATCTCTCATACGCACACACGCACCCAGGCATTAAATACGCATTGAATTCGCTTCCAACTGATTTATTCATAGCTCGAAGGCTCGAATATATTGTCACGAGCGGTTGCAATGCACGGCGCATACAGCGCGAATGAACATTCAGAAAAAAGGTGAAGAAGGAAGACGACGTTGGGTGTGCTGTCTCGAGACCCCTTGTGGAAGTAAACGCGAACCATCCAGGCTCGCCTGTTTTTCAACCTTTTCGTGTACTTCTTGCGTGTAACATTTGGTGGAGCTGTGCTGGGTACCTCCCACGACCTACGACGGAGCCGTCAGCACCAGAACTTCGTAGAAGCCGTCGCCTTGCCGGACTTTCGCCATCGCGCCCCGACATGTCTCTGGAGCAAAATGACCCCCTCAGCAATGCCTCGGCAAGACCACCGCTGTATCAGCATTACCGAGAGCCACGGCCGTTCTCAGCAAAGCCAGGGGAAGACTTCGATGAATGGCTGACCCATTACGAAAGGGTAAGCCAATGCAACAACTGGAACCCGGCCAGCCAGCTCAGGCATGTCGTTTTTTATTTGACGGACACGGCCCTGGTTTGGTATGAAAACCACGCCGACACGCTTACTACATGGAGCAGTCTTATTGAAGAAATGAAGAAGTGCTTTAGCGACTCGGACACTAAGAAGAAACGAGCGGAAACAGCTTTAGCTCAGAGAGCTCAGGTGATCGGCGAGACTTGCACGACATATATTGAAGAAGTTCTCAAGCTGTGTAAGACCATCGACTCTCGAATGCCCGAGGAAGATAAAGTGGGACACCTTTTAAAAGGTATTGCGGAAGACGTCTATAACTTCCTCATTGGAAAAGACAACCTGAACACCGTATCAGACGTGATTCGGCACTGCCGCACATTCGAGGCGCTGAAAACTCGCCGAATCACGCCGAAGTTTGGACGGCTAGCCAATGTCACGACTGTGGCCAGCGTTGACGCGAGTCCGCAGACAGACCTCTCAGCTACCATTCGGCAGATTGTCCGTGAGGAGCTCCTGCGGCACGAAGAACAAACGCGTTATGCGGTGCCGCGTTGCGCCTCCGTCGCTTTCCGAGACGCCGTCTGCGCATCTCCTCCGGCTACTTGGCAGCATTCGGTGAATGCTGCGGATTGTAACAGCTACCGACACGACCCGCATTATGGCCAGACCGAACAACGCCATTACGACTCGATTGATCGGCGTTTTGATCAGCATCCACGCGACGTTCGCCCACGAAGACCCAGCACTGTCTACGACATCCAAGGGGAGGGGATGAGTTACTCTCAGCCTGTGGCCGCTGTGGAATATTTCAATCAGCGTCCGGAAGTTCGCCCTCTGCCCGTGTGTTACAACTGTGGCACGCCTGGCCACATAGCTAGGTATTGTAACCGACGTCGGGCATTCAGCAATGGACAGTCGGGATCGTTTATGCAACACGGTGGTCGTGCAATGGACACTAATAGGCCAGGAAACACCACTTTTGAAGGCTACTTCCGAGAAGAAAGAAGCCGTCACTTCCCTCTGGACAGCTATTCTGGAGAACAAGAAAGGTATCGAAACCGTTACCGCTCTCCTGCCTCCGAACGTACTCTGACACCACCACCAGCTTTCCGAGCGTCTCGATCTCCATCTCCCAGACGGCGTGTGACGTCATCATCTCCTCGACGCCGCTTCGCGTCACCACCGCCGGGAAACTAGCCAGCGCGGCCGATGGAGGTGAGGTCGCTGGAAAATCTTTGCTGCCGACTCGGATACCTCCACCTATCTTCATGCTGAAGAATAAGGTTAATGTACTTATTGATGGCGTTTCTACCATGGCTTTAGTCGACACGGGAGCAACTGTTTCTGTCATGAGTGTGGTGTTCAAAAATCTGCTGGGACGCAAGGTTATGTTTCATTGGGACCACAGCACAAGCTTTCGTGGAGTGAGTGGGGACTCATTATACCCGGTTGGTGTGTGTAACGTGGATGTCTCCTTGGGTGGTCAAACCTTTAACACTGAGTTTACCGTGCTTCCGCGTTCCACACACGATGTAATTCTCGGCATTGACTTTTTGAAATTGTGTGGCGCCAATGTTGACTGCCGAACAGGAGAACTCAGTATTTGCGGAAGTGTGTCCTCTGCGCTCTTAGAAGAATCATCCCAGCAAGAGAGTGTGTTTTGTGTTTCTGAAGACACTGTTGTGCCCGCTTTATCCGCGATGCGCGTTCCTGTTGTTTGTTCGTCTTCTGTTAGTACTTCGTTCGATGTTGCGGTGGAACCGGTCCATAGAAACTGTCTTAAGAAAAATGTGTTGGTTCCGTATTGTATGGTTTCAGTTACCGATGGATGCGCAGGGCTATGGACGCTAAATTGCTCCACTGAAGCCGTAGTGCTGTCTCAAGGCCTAAAACTTGCTACGTTTCAGGGAGAGTCATTTATACCTATGGCAGTGCTTACAGAACTACCGGATACAGCACAAACCAGTGTCTCGCACACCGCAAACGAACACATGCTCGGAATGGTAGCTACATCGCTCAGTGACCATGAACGTCGTGTTTTGATGGCCCTGCTCTCGAAACACTCTTCAATATTCGACTTTGCACAGCACGACGGCCCCACATCGATTCCTGCATCCCGTACTCGCCATCGCATCAACACAGGATCCGCTGAACCGATTCGTCAAAAACCATATCGTGTGTCCTCTGCGGAGCGAAAGATCATCAGCGCTCAAGTCGAAGAAATGATGGGTAAAGGAGTAATTCGGGAATCGTCTAGCCCTTGGGCAGCTCCAGTGATACTGGTGAAGAAGAAAGACGGCACGTGGCGATTCTGTGTCGATTACCGTCGCCTAAATGCCGTTACTAGGAAAGACGTATACCCACTCCCACGAATTGACGACGCCATCGATTGCCTCTTTGCGGCTTCTTACTTCTCTTCTGTGGATTTACGATCAGGTTACTGGCAAATCCCTATGCACCCGGATGACAGAGAGAAGACCGCTTTTGTAACGCCCGATGGACTATTTGAATTCAACGTGATGCCTTTCGGGCTTTGTAACGCCCCCGCAACGTTTGAAAGGTTCATGGACACTATACTTCGCGGTTTGAAGTGGGAAGTTTGTATGTGCTACCTAGACGACGTTGTGATCTTCGGCCGAACATTTCGTGAGCATAACGAGCGCCTGGACTTGGTACTGAACTGCTTGAGGAAGGCCGGCCTTGTGCTTAATTCTAAAAAGTGCCATTTTGGTGAACGACAGACACTTGTGCTGGGACACCTGATCGACAAAGAAGGTATACGACCAGATCCACAAAAGACAACAGCTGTGGAGGCATTCGAGGCACCTCGCTCTGTGAAGCAGCTACGAAGTTTTTTAGGGTTATGCTCCTACTTTCGCCGTTTCATTCCCAAATTTGCTGACATAGCTCATCCGCTCACATGCCTTCTCCAAAAAGGTGTTCCTTTCGAGTGGAGCTCGGAATGCGACTCATCGTTTCGGCAGCTAAAGCTACTGTTGACGTCCCAGCCTATTCTTCGCCACTTCAATCCGTCATCACCGACAGAAGTTCATACCGATGCTAGTGGTGTTGGCATTGGCGCCGTACTAGTTCAGCGTGTCGGCGACAGCGAGCATGTGATATCGTACGCTAGCCGCTCATTGAGTCGCCCCGAGCGCAACTACACTGTCACCGAACAAGAGTGTCTGGCGGTCGTCTTCGCTGTGCAACGGTTTCGATCGTATCTCTACGGGCGCCCCTTTACTGTCGTCACGGATCATCACTCTCTATGCTGGCTTGTGAATCTTCGGGATCCCTCTGGTCGACTAGCACGCTGGGCGCTCCGTCTGCAGGAGTATGATTTCGTTGTTTCCTACAAGAGCGGCCGGCGACACGCTGATGCTGATTGTCTCTCTCGCCTGCCACTCCCAACGACTGAATGTGACGCGGACAACTTTGATGAATACATCGCTTTTGTGTCCACGGGATTTCCGGATATGGATACCTTCATATCAGAGCAGAGGAAAGACGACAGCTTACAGCCGCTATTCGCGGCCGCGCGGGAGTCCGCTGCAGACAATCGTTTTCGCTTACGTGACGGCGCCCTATATAAGACGAACTTCTCGGCTACCGGTGCGCGCTACCTTTTGGTTGTCCCCAAGAGCCTTCGCAGTCACGTATTATCTGCCATGCACGACGAACCAACTTCCGGACATCTTGGATGCACAAGAACACTCTACCGTGCTCAGGAACGCTTTTATTGGCCCCGGATGCGCAATGATACCGAACGGTACGTCGCCAGCTGCACCCAATGTCAGCGTTACAAGCGACCAACTGACGCGCCGTCTGGTCGCCTTCAGCCTGTTTCGCCTCCTAGCACCCCCTTTGAGCAAGTTGGTATAGATCTTCTGGGCCCTTTTCCGCGATCCACAGACGGCAATCGTTGGGTCATCGTTTGCGTAGACCACTTAACCCGTTATTGTGAGACGGCAGCACTGCCGTCGGCCACAGCAAAAGACGTTTCCATCTTCTTGCTGTTTCAAGTTATCCTCAGACACGGACCTCCTCGCATCGTAATCAGCGACCGTGGGCGGCAATTTACCGCGGATGTTGTCGAAGAGACCCTTCGTCTGTGCTCATCAAGCTTCCGCCATTCCACTCCATACCATCCACAGACTAATGGTCTAGTGGAACGCACGAACCGAACGCTTGCCAACATGCTGTCCATGTACATCGACTCCGCGCACAAAAACTGGGACACAATTTTGCCTTTCATCACCTATGCTTTCAACACCGCAAGACATGAGACCACTGGTTACTCACCTTTCTTTCTCCTTTATGCTCGTCCACCACGCTATAATCTTGACACTATGCTTCCCTACTCTGCTCATCACAGTGAGCCGATCAACGAGATTCTCTGTAGAGCAGAAGAAGCGCGACGCCTCGCTCGGCTACGCACCGTCACCTCGCAAGACCGGTCAAAGATCCGCTATGACGACCGTCACCGACATGTTCACTTCAATCCTGGAGATCAGGTGTGGCTCTGGACGCCTTTACGGAAACGTGGCCTGTACCAGAAATTTCTCGCTCACTATGTCGGGCCCTACGTTATCCTCGAACGCCTCAGTGAGGTCAACTACCGCATAGCACGGCTCACAAGCACTGGACGGCGCTCGGCTAAAACAGAAGTGGCGCACGTCGCTCGCATGAAGCTATGCAATGCACGAACCACTGAGTGACTCGCCCGGCGGGCTTCGTCTGCCAACGGGGAAATGTCACGAGCGGTTGCAATGCACGGCGCATACAGCGCGAATGAACATTCAGAAAAAAGGTGAAGAAGGAAGACGACGTTGGGTGTGCTGTCTCGAGACCCCTTGTGGAAGTAAACGCGAACCATCCAGGCTCGCCTGTTTTTCAACCTTTTCGTGTACTTCTTGCGTGTAACAATATATACAGGGCACATGTGCATACTAACACCATAGAAGGCCAACCTAATACATTATTAATATATACAGTTTATCAATTTTGGAGCCTAAAACCGATAAACTCGAATTCGTTTGGTAACTATCATAGCGAAGGGTGCTTACATAGTGATCCTTATTTTTTTCAATGAAAAAGGCCTCTAACATTTCACATGCAGTTTTATTTGCGCTTCTTGCTTCTGCCTAGAATCTTTGTCTCAGAGAACCGTCCGTCACAACCACACGAGATTACATGCGCAGCCAGGTGCGCAAACTTGTCATCTGGTTTTTAAAATTTTTTGCCGTGTTCCCTTAACCCATCATTATTACATTGTTTGGTTTGGCCAATGTTCACTTTTCCGCAGGATAAGGGTGTGGAATACACTATCCTTGTGGAACATTTCACAAAAGCCCTCTTATGCTTTTTCTCGCAGCTGTGCTTTTTGCTATCACACACACGTTGGCACAGTCTTCCGTTTTTTTCGAGTGCGGAAACACCATCAGTACGTCGTATTTGGCCGCGACTTTCTTGAGGTTGTGCAAGAACTTATGGATGTAGGGGGGGGGGGGGGCACACACTTTGTGGCCTAATCCTCAAGGGCTATGTAGCAGGGGGCGTGGAGTACATGGGGTCGTGTACTCCACACCCTTCTCCTGTGTAAAAGTGAACATTGGTCAAACCGAACAATGTATTAATGACCGGTTAAGGGAACATGCCCAAAAATTAAAAAAACTGAGATGACAAGTATGCACACCTTGTTGCCCATGTCATCTCGTATGATTGTGACGCACGATTCTCAAGATTCCAGGCAGAAGCACAACTAAAACTGAACGTGAAGTCTTAGTGGCCTTTTTCGCTGAAAAGTGCCAGGCCTGCACGGTAGGGCAGCGCAATCACAGTGAAAGCTAGAAGAACAGCCTTTCAGAGCCTTTTCAAAACACTCATTGGGTAACTACTGTAAGGACACTTAATTGCTACCCACTAGGGCATTTATAAAAAACTTTTGGGTAGTAGGCCGACATTCGCTGTGCTATCTTTCGTCATTCTCCTGAGAAGCGTGGTATCCGCTAAACACTTGCAAAGAATTTTGTGTCAATTGTCTATGCAGTGGATGACGACAATGAGGAATTAAGGCTGAAGTGGGTATGCGCTACAGTTAATAGGGGAACAAGAACAAGCTTTTGTGGTGGTGTGGAGCATTGGACAGCCCACTCGTTACGCTATTCGCATTGTGCGACGACTGGTTGTTCTTTCGCTGTTTTAAAACGCTTTATAAGTTGTATTACCGCGACTGCTTTCCCGACATCAAGCCTGCCTTAGGCAAGTTTCACAACAAGTTATAAGCACTGGTGTAACCCAGGGGTGGAATATTGGGCTGTCACGCAGCGGACCCGGGTGCAAGCCCCACTGTGTCATTGGTACAAGGTTTTTTTTGTAATTTCGCCTGATGTGGTTACGGACACCGGCGGCGGCGATGGACAACAACGGCACGTGACCCGGAAAATGATCTCCTTTCCCTGTAAAAAATAAAAATCACTGTGTAAGGGCCCGTTCGCTATCATTGTTACAAAGCAAATTCCATTTAATCGTTTTTAGGCTCTGAAATTAATAAACTGTATGTATTGATAATGTATACCATTAGCCGTCTATGGCATTAGTGCGCATATGTGTCCTATGTATATATTCAAGCCTTCAAGCTATGAATAAATCATTTGAGAGTGAGCGCTATGCGTGTTTAGTGCCTCGGTATGCGTGTGTGTGAGTGATTCTGTCGTGTGTTCGCACTCGATCTAATTTTTGAAATGTACCAACTAGCCCAACAAGCAGTTCTTTTACAGAAATGTCAATACTATATTTGAAGCTAGCGAAATGGCCGCGAGCACACTGTGACTGTAGCATGTAGTCATGTTTTACATGACATGCATATCATGATTATTATGTTTGGACGTGTCATTACTTTCATCACCCGTTCGGGTCATGAAATACCAAATTTGGTATTTGTGAAGACAGCGAAACGGCCGTGAGTGCATTTTGAGCATGGCATGTAGTCTAGTTTTTACATGGCCTGCATTTCATGATTACCATGTTTGCACCAGTCACATACCTTCCTTCGTCATCCATCCAGCTTTTGAGAAGCGCAGCCATTACCATCACTTATTATGAACCGTATTATTACTGACCTCTCATCTCACTGGAAGCGCAATACATGGTATATGTATGCACGGAGTGGGAAAAATAAATGGAAGTAAAAAAAGACTGCATTATAGTGGTCCTGCACTATAAGCGGTAAAGCTATAAGTAGGTCGAGATATATACATGCATTAAGCTTTATGAAATGTTGCTCAGTTGTGGTTTATTTAGGTGTTTTATTCCTCACTAATCCAAGTTTTCCACTTGGCAATCAGCCTTTAGCATGGAGGCATAGCCATAATTTTGGGGGTGGAGGGAGGGGGGACCATTTTCATCTGTAGCCAAACAGGCACAATATGTGGTTGGTTCTTGTTTTGGGCTCTTTATTTCGTGGCGCATATATACACACACACACACACACACACACACACACACACACACACACATATATATATATATATATATATATATATATATATATATATATATATATGAATGTTAAGAAAGAAAAGTGGGTGAAAAGATAACTTGCTGGAAGCAGGAACCGATATATATATATATATATATATATATATATGGGGTGGGGGGCACGGGCCTGTTGTGTCACTTTCAGGCTACGCAGCATTTTAGCGGCTTCCAAGCTTCCTTTCTTTTTTCTGCTCTCAAAACACTTTCGGTTGCTCCTGAAGCACTTTTTCGTGCTCTGAAATGCTGCTCCGAAAACTTTATTTCCTGCTCTGAAGCTCATTTTCGGCTGCTCCTATTACCTGCTCCAAAACGGCTTCTGCTGATCACATCACTGCGTCTCCCGCCACTCACGTTATAAGCGGTCTGTGCTTTATGCTGACATTGTAAGACTGGAGGGATTTTCCTGAACAATATCGTAAATACTCGCGTATAATACGAACTCGAATATAATACGAGGCCAAATTTTAGAGGTGTAAAATGAAAAAAAAAAATGTACTCAACATCCCCTTTTCTCTTGCCAGCTCTCTCGCTTTCATCTTCATCAGCTACATATTGACTGGCAGGTGCGCCGCCCGCTGCAGTCAAACGAACTCTGTTAGTGCGAGTTCTCTGGGAAGGCCCTTTTCTTTGGTCGTGAAAGCTTTTTCGCTTTCCGCTGCACGCGAAAAGCGCTTATTTCTGTCGTCGCCATCCACAGACACTACCCTCGGTGACTCCGAACTGTCTTTTAAATGCACTGTTGCCGATTTCTTCGGCTGCTGCGATGACCTCTCCTTTGAAACAGCCGAGTACTGGTTTCGGTGCCCTGGCATGTTGCATCTTTACGAAGTGAGGCACAGAACACAGTGAGGTTCCCACGTCCGCTGTTCAAATACACGCTCGAAAAACTCAACAATAAAGAAGAAATGGCACTAGCACTCACTTTTGCCATGCGAGGGTGCGGAGATAATGAAGCCAAAATAGACTTTATATGGGTAGAAATAACCAGGAGGAGGCTAAGTGATTGGTGGCTACAATCGAGGTGCGAGTGAAATTAAATCCTAAAACACACAGTGACAGTACCTAACTTCATGGCTAGGTGGCGTGAGCCACCGCCCGATCTAAAGGGCATAGCTGGATACATTCATTCATCCAAGCGGTAGCCACTCGTAGACAAAATGAAGCCGTAACCAAGCGGCAGCTGCGAAACCGAAATTTCAAGCACAACTTCTTTTTTCGAGCAAGTTTTCGTTCTGATCTGCACATAGTACGAAGCGGAAATTTGGAACGCTAATATTAGGAAAAAAATCTCGTAATATACGTGGTTGTGTATGGTAACTTTTTTGACATGATCCCTTGCGTGATATTTTCTGTAGCTTAGCTGCTTGCATGTCCGTGTGTGTGCAAGACAGTGGATGATGGTTCTGGTCTTGGGCTGCATGAGAACTCTTAAAATTGATCCCGTCCTGAAAAGCAGTTGTTCAATGTTACCACTGTAGTGTGTCACATCTTTTCAGCACTTGAAAAGTTCAGTATGGTTTCATTGCGAATAGGCTCTTTAAAAAGGAAACCAAACGTGGGGTGAGATGAAAGGGTTTACACATTAGACATCACCTGCTGTCTATTTTTTTTTCGTTTCAACTGTAAAAATTTAGACGTTAGAGCTTGACAGTAGTAAATGTTACAGATTGTGTGTTGAGGAACACGAACGTTTATTTACGCCAGGCCACACTCCGCCGGCAAACACCAACTGAGAACATGCGTATCAAAAACAACTCAGGACCACTTCAACGCCGCCAGGTGGAGCGGCCACACATCACATGTTCGTAGCTGTCTTTCCTGTACCCGCCAAACCTAGCGGCCACAGTCACACTACACAACACCCCTCCCCTCCAAGTTTGAACTCAGCAGTCAGCCAGGGCCAGTACGTAGTCTCTTAGATGGTGCGGGGTTCCCCGAGCACGCTGCGAGCGACGAAGGCACAGTGGTGGCACTAAAGGCTTGCCATGTGCCTCCACTGGGACAGTCAGTGGAACGGTTCCGCCCTCCTGTGGGGGCACACTGCTAACCACAGGAGTCGGCTGCTCCCCAGGTGCGTCTGGCTCCACAGGGGCCGAACTCGAGCCTTCAGGGGCCACCGGGACAGAACTCGAGCCTTCAGGGGTAGACGTTGACATCGGTCGTCTTTCAGGCTGCGGTCTTTCCAGTTCTGCACCCGCCGTTTGGGTAGGCCCGACCGTCCGGCGACGGAGTTGGTCCACATGCCTGCGCAGTACTCGACCATCAGGGGCCGTGACCTCATAAGATATTGGTCCGGTTGCACGGGAGATCACTGCTGGAATCCACAGAGGCCCCTGAGCATAGTTACGTGCGAAGACAGGGTCTTCAGGCTGAAACGTGCGTGGTTTGGACGGGGAATCTGCCAACCGTGTGGACTTCTCTGGGGCCCGATCAGGGTGCAGGCGGTCCAACATCGTTGACAACTTGCGGTCCATCAGGAGCTCGGCCGGGGATCGCCCCGTAGTCGTGTGTGGGGTTACGTGCTGCTGCAGTGTGAAATCTGCCAGGCGCCGTGCCCAGTTCCCCTGGATGATGCGAGATAGGCCTTCCTTGGTAGTGCGTACCATCCTTTCTGCCTGGCCATTCGTAGATGGGTGGAATGGTGCCGAAGTTACCTGGCGGATCAGATTGCTGTCCAGGAACTCTCGAAACTCTGTGGACTTAAACTGAGCTCCATTGTCTGAGACAATGGTGTCTGGGAGACCATGCGTGGCAAACAGTTTCCGTAATGCACTAATTACTGGCTGTGACGTCATAGAGGATGTTGGGATGACCTCCAGCCACTTTGAATACGAATCCACGACGATTAAGAAGGTCTGCCCTTGAAAGGGACCGGCAAAATCCATATGGAGGCGGGACCATGGGTTCCGAGACGCCTCCCAAGGGTGGACGGGTGCTCGAGGCATCTCTGGCCGCGTCTCCTGACAAGAGGAGCAGCATCGGACCCATTCTTCGATGGCAGCATCCATGCCTGGCCACCACACATAGCTGCGGGCAAGTGCCTTCATCCGGATAATGCCAGGGTGCCCAGAATGCAGTGCTTCCAGCACCCGGAACCGCAGCTTTTGTGGAATCACCACACGGTCACTCCAGAGTAGGCAACCCTTGTGGGCAGTCAGTTCGTGCTGCCTTGATGTGAAGGCAGAAAACTCTGGGCCCATGCTGCCCCTTGGCCACCCCTTCCAGACCCAGTTAAGAACACGTGAAAGGGTGCGATCTTTGGCAGAGTGGGTGGCAATGTCCGCTGCATGGAGGGGTGGTTCTGGCAGCGCATCCAGGAGCATGACAACCTCTGCGGGAGAGGGGTCATCGTGGCACTGGTGCTGTAAGGGCAGTCTGCTGAGGCCGTCCGCATGGCCCAAGTGCCTCCCAGCCCAGTGGAGCAGCGTATGTTGGTATCCATTCAGGAAGATATACCAGCGCAGCATCCGCGGAGACAGCATCTGTGGTGTCTGGCGGTCAGACGTGAACAACCCGAGCAGTGGCTTTGTGGTCCGTCTGGATCTGAAAAGGCCGGCCAAACAGGTAGTCGTGAAACTTTTTGACGCCTGCAACCACGGCAAGTGCCTCCTTATCGATCTGTGCATAGTTTCGCTCTGCACTCGACAGGGTCCTTGAATAAAAGGCGACCGGTGCTTCTGTGCCGCCAGGCAATCGGTGGCTCAACACAGCTCCTATTCCGTATGGGGACGCATCACAGGCAAGGATGAGAGGTTGCTTCTCATGCGTCAAGACTTGATTGGATGCCAAGAGTTCTTTCATGCTTTCAAACGCTCTTTGTTGTGTTTGGCCCCACACAAAGGTGGCCTTCTTGTCCAAAAGTCGGTGTAGTGGTTCCGCAACAGTGGCCTTGTGTGGCAGGAACGCATGATAGAAGTTCACCAGTCCCAGGAATGCCTGGAGTTCGGTCTTGTTTGACGGGCGAGGTGCACCAAGAATGGCCTGTGTTTTTTCTGGGGTCGGATGGATGCCCTCGGCGTCTATTCGAAACCCCAAGAACTCGACTTGGGCGACACCCAGCTGGCACTTCTCTCTTTTTACCTTCAGCCCAGCATCCTGGAAACGGCAAAGGACCTCGCGAAGGCGAGAGAGCAATTCTTGACCTGACGCCCCTGCAATTAGCACATCATCAAAATATGGAATTACACCTGGTATTCCACGTAGGAGGGTTTCCATTAGATTTTGAAAGATGCCAGGTGCGACACTGACACCAAACTGCAATCGACGTACCCTGAACGCCCCACGATGCGTTACGATGGTCTGTGCTGCTGCAGACTCATCGGTGACAGGCAGCTGCTGGTAAGCCTGGGCCAAGTCCAAGTCGTGGGGCACGAGAGCAGTGGTCTCTGCACAGCTCTAAGCCGCTATTTCTTCACCATGCAGGCCTTCTTTGCGAACATCCTGCCGTGGTTATCAATTTGCTCTGCTGGCTTGGCGCATGTAGGTGCGCCGCTACCGACAACGAACCTCGTCAGCGTAGCCGATCAACACATGCCGAGCTCTGACGCCCCTTGGGTGCTCTTTGAGTATCCACCAGCCCCATCGACGACAGCAGCAATCGCCACCGACAGTTTTAAGAAGCAACACCTGGACACCGCCTTCAGTGGGCACGAGAGCAGTGGTCTCTGCACAGCTCTAAGCCGCTATTTCTTCACCATGCAGGCCTTCTTTGCGAACATCCTGCCGTGGTTATCAATTTGCTCTGCTGGCTTGGCGCATGTAGGTGCGCCGCTACCGACAACGAACCTCGTCAGCGTAGCCGATCAACACATGCCGAGCTCTGACGCCCCTTGGGTGCTCTTTGAGTATCCACCAGCCCCATCGACGACAGCAGCAATCGCCACCGACAGTTTTAAGAAGCAACACCTGGACACCGCCTTCAGTGGGCACGAGAGCAGTGGTCTCTGCACAGCTCTAAGCCGCTATTTCTTCACCATGCAGGTGTGTACTCCTTTACTACACGCTAAAAAATCTGACAACCGCTGTCTACTGCTGTTCCCGTGCCCACGGGTGTTGTGCGAGACTCTGTGTGAATGTTTTTCAATGGCTCACACCTTGCTTTGTTCCGGCGACATTGAGACTAACCCTGGACCCAATACCCGTGCCACAACACAACAAGAATTTCATGAGTTACCCGAAAACCCTGCCGAACAAATGAATGTCTTATTCCATATGTTGAAAGACGTGCACTCGCGTTCGTTACAGAGCTCACAGTGTCAGTCTGAGCTTGCTATTGATGTAAAAGCAATTAAAGCCGGACAAAAAAACATTCACGTTGAAATTACTGGTATCCGGAAGCGGCTTGACGAATTGGAAGAAAAATCGATCAAACTGGATACTATGACTGAAGAATTAGCAAGTGTGCAAAAAGCCGTAGAAGAACTAACCGACGAGAATAACCACGTGCAATCTAGACTAACCGAGCTAGAGGACAGGTCCAGAAGGGACAATTTAATCTTTCATGGTGTTCCAGACTCTAGAGAAACGTGGCAAGAAACCGAGGCGAAATTGACGAATTCTATTTCTGCTATTCTTGACAGTTTTTCCAGCGAGTCATTTCAAAGGGTGCACCGTTTGGGTAACCCTTCACCCACTAAGTGCCGCCCCATCGTCGCCAAGTTCACTGACTTCAAAACGAAAGAGAAAGTGCTGTCACTGCGCAATCAACTAAAAGATAAGAATATTTCAGTAAGCGAAGATTTCTCTGTGGCAACGAGGCAGGCACGTAAAAAACTTATTGACTTTGGGAAAGCTCAGGCCGGTTCTTCACCACTTAAGCTGCGTTACAACAAGTTACTACTAAATAACAAATGTTACATGTATTTTCCCGAGTGCGACAAAGTTCTAGAGGTGAAAAAACGTACCAATTATGTCAATAATGCGAGAGCTTCTTCTTCTGTGAACACGACTACATAGGGTTGCGCGAGGGGAGGTGACCACAAATCAAATCTTCAGGTATCTGTCATTTTTTCTAACGTTAGAAGTGTACTAAATAAATATAATTCTTTATCATCAGCTATTGATACATGTAGCGCAAAAATAGTTGCATTGACTGAAACTTGGCTCCATGCGCATGTCCGCGATCAAGAAATCTTTGATGACGCAACCAATTTTCACATGTACCGTTGTGATCGGACAGTGTGCAGGGGAGGCGGCGTTCTTCTGGCAGTCTCAAAAGACACTCCTTCTTCCTGTATTCATATTAACACTGAACTAGAGCTAGTCTGGGCTATAGTAACCATTGGACACCATAAGATAATATTAGGTGTATGCTATCGTTCTCCCTCTTCACCTTCAACATTTGTCGATGAACTTCACGACGCAATTAATATAGTTTGCACACGATTTCCATCACAT
This sequence comes from Rhipicephalus microplus, assembly GCF_043290135.1. Classification (NCBI taxonomy): domain Eukaryota; kingdom Metazoa; phylum Arthropoda; class Arachnida; order Ixodida; family Ixodidae; genus Rhipicephalus; species Rhipicephalus microplus. Next base: position 162,748,432 of record NC_134702.1, read on the forward strand.
CCCCTGTTTCTCCTCGGAGATTTTAACTTTCCTAGTATAATGTGGAACGCATACGCACCCTACTCTTTACCGTCTTCGCCGCAACCAAATGAATTCATTAACCTATGTTCAACGTTTTCCCTGACGCAAGTAGTGGCCTTACCGACTAGGGCAACTACTAACAGTGCTAGCATTCTTGATCTGATACTAACAAACCGACCAGACTTTGTTACCGCTATAACCTACGCACCAGGTATCAGTGACCATTCTTTACTTTCATTTTCATTTAATGCACCCTGTCCTAATAGAGATAAAAAAAAAAAAAAGATACGGGACTATAAAAAAGCCAACTTTGACAAGATAAACAGTGAACTAGCAACTTTTCTAGACATATTTCTAAGCAGTTTTGATACCCGTTCAGTGCAGTGTAACTGGGATATGTTTGCAGATGAAGTTGAACAACTAACCAATAAGTATATCCCTTGCCGTACTATCACAACTAACGCACGTGCGCCATGGTACAACGCGTACATCAAACGCTTATCTAACCGAAAGAAACGTTTTTATCGTGCAGCAAGATGTTTACCCACTAACCACCCACGCTGGGCTGCCTACAAATCTGCATCATCCATCTACATATCTGCACTAAAATCCGCTAAAGACAACTTCCTCACTCAAGTCCTGCCGTCTATGTTACAAACAAATGCAAAAAAATTCTGGCGAGTTATTAACCCCCTATCTGACAATCATATTTCCTTGATCGATTCATCCGGTAACGAAATTAGTGAAGCCCTTTGCGCTTCTGTTCTCAACGATTCTTTTATCCAAAACTTCTCCGTAGATAGCCATAATGATTTACCTAGCGCAACCTTGCACAATTATTCACCCATGTCATCCGTGATTATCGAAACTCTTGGAGTTGTACGTCTCATTGAATCACTTAAGAACGATTCATCTCCTGGTTATGATGGTATTAACACAAAATTTTTAAAAAATACTAGCGCTTATAGTTCCATTATAGTTACTAAAATTTTTCAACAGTCACTAGATACTTCTACTATTCCTAGTCAATGGAAAATCGGAAAAGTCGTTCCACTCCATAAATCTGGTAATAAACACTCTTCGAATAATTATCGTCCCATTTCTTTAACCAGTATTTGTTGTAAAATGCTCGAGCATATAATATTTACAAACATAGTCAATTTTTTAGAATCAAATTCATTTTTCACGTCAGCACAACATGGCTTCCGTAAAACATATTCATGTGAAACACAGCTAATATCATTCACTCATCACTTACATCAGATCCTTGATAAATCATCCCATGCTGACTGTATTTTTTTAGATTTTTCAAAAGCTTTTGACAAGGTTTGCCATAGACTTCTACTTTACAAACTACACCAACTAAACCTTGACGGTAACCTACTAATGTGGATTGAATGCTTTCTCACTAACAGATCACAATTCGTTACTGCCAACTGTCATAATTCTCCATTTCGCGAAGTTCATTCTGGCGTTCCGCAAGGGTCCGTCTTAGGTCCCTTGTTGTTTCTCATTTATATTAATGACCTGTCATCAGTTGTATCATCAAAAATTCATCTATTTGCTGACGACTGTGTTATTTTTCGAGAAATTACTACCGATAATGACATTAATATATTGCAGTCTGACCTTAACGCTATATCTAACTGGTGTGATAAATGGCTAATGGACCTAAACATTAAAAAGTGTAAAATCATGCGTGTATCAAGAAGTTGCACTACTTCACCTATTTACTATCTTAATAACATTCCTTTGGATTCTGTTAACTCTTATAAGTATCTTGGAGTTCACATAACAACTAACCTCAACTGGACAACTCATATTGAATACATCATTATCAATGCTAACCGCATGCTTGGCTATTTACGACGTAACTTTTTTAACGCTCCACATGGTTTAAAACTGCTACTTTATAAAACACTAATACGCTCTAAACTAGAATATGCTACAACCGTGTGGGACCCTACCTATAATAACCTGGTAACTTCCCTTGAACTTGTTCAGAATAACTCCGTTCGTTTTATATTGTCCAATTATAACAGAACCGCTAGCATTTCAACCATGAAAACTTCACTTGCACTTCCTTCCTTAGCATCTCGCAGAAAAGTCTCCCGTCTAACTCTATTTCACAAGATCTACCATCATCCCATCTTGCATGCCCAACTACTACTTCGCCCACAGCACATTTCCCACCGCATTGACCACCATCACAAAGTAGGCATCCCTTCATGCAACACAAAAACTTTTTTCAATTCTTTTTTGCCTCGCACATCAAAGGAGTGGAACAGACTTCCCGGTGACATTGTTGCTATTACTGATAACAATTTGTTCCGTGATGCTTTAGCTAACATTGTGTAATAAGTTCTTTTTTTTTGTGTTTTGTTGCAACAGCTAACATTGTATATTTAGGCTTGTTGTTGTATTACCTAACATGTATTATTATACAGCATATTAACAAACATTGTGCTCTTCCAAATTTATTTGTACGATTTAACCGTATTCACTGCTTTTTTTGTTAAATTCAATATTTTATTGTAAATAACCCACCCCCCTCTGTAATGCCATTTGGCCCTGAGGGTAAAATAAATAAATAAATAAATAAATAAATAAATAAATAAATAAATAAATAAATAAATAAATAAATAAATAAATAAAAGTCGAGCTTTGCAAAAATGGTTCCGCCTGAGAGAGAAGCCAATACGTGGCTGACCACCGGCACCGGATATGCATGCTGCTGGAGGGCCTTGTTAATGGTACACTTGTAGTCTGCACAGATGCGGATGTCTCCATTTCCCTTCAATGGTGTGACAATAGGGGTTTCCCACTCCGCGCAGTCCACTGGCTCCAGAACACCCTGCTGTAGCAGCTTGTCAAGCTCGGCATCGATCTTTTGGCGCAGTGCAAAGGGCACCCTCCTTGCCTTTAGGCGGACTGGCACCACCTGCGGGTTCAAGGCCAACTTCACAGGTGATCCCTTGTAGCACCCCAGTCCCCCGTCAAAGACAACAACAAACTCCTCAAACAGCTTGTCAAATGCCGTGGCCAGTTCGTCCATGCGATGCACTCCGGTGACCTTAATTCCTAATGCTGGAAACCAGTCTAGTCCAAGGAGGCTTTGACGCTGCCCTTTGACAATGACAAGTTTCAGTGGGCCAGCAAAACCCCTGAATTTTACTGTAACTGTGGCCATCCCTTGCATTGCTATGCAGTTTGCCTGATAGTCCTTCATAACGACGTCGAGTTGCTTCAACTTCAGGATGCGCCCATTCGGGAAGATTTGCCTGGCCGTAGCCTCGGAGATGAGCGAAAACGTGGATCCCGAGTCCACCTCCATCTCGCATTCCACACCTTCGATTTCAACAGCAACGCGAATCTTCTTTGTCCCGGGCTGGGGCACATCGTGGATGGCGGTCTCCGTGAGGTTGTCGCAGTACGAGGTACTCGCACGCGGAGTGGTCCGCGAATTGTCCGTCCTGCCGTTTGTCTCAAAATTTGCACGGCGGTCCCGCTTCCGTTGAGACCGGCAGACCTTGGCTATGTGCCCTGTTTTTCCGCAACCTCGGCATTGGGCATCACGGAAACGACACAACCGGCGCTCGTGCGGCCCCCCACAACCGGCACAAGATCCGCCCCCCAGTCCTGCGTCCCTGCGTTGACTGGTGTCTGCACGTAACTGACGAACACATTCTTCGAGGCCGTCCTGGTCCTCTCCGCAGTCGGCGACCGTTCCCTGGTGCACTGGCTCGGTACGCGGCGCGGTTGCGTTTAGTCGCGACTGGCTGGCCTCACGGTCGATGGCCTCAGCGGCGGTAGCTTCCTCGACGGCGCAGGCGAGCGACACTTCTTTTTTCGCCAAAATGCGCCGTTTAGCTTTATCGTTCCTCAGGCCAAAAACAAAACGGTCTCGGAGTGCCTTATCAAGGTCAACGAAGTTGCAGTGCTGTGCAGTCGTTCGCAGACCCGCGAGGTATGCAGCGACGGACTCACCGGTTGCTTGCTCTCTGCGATGGAACTCGTATCGCCGCGCCAATTCCGGTGGTTTCGGCGAAAGATGATTTCGAAGGGCAGCGATGATGTCCTCGTACGGCGTATCTTTCAGCTGGCCCGGCGCGACGAGGGCCTTGGCCAACTGGAACGTCGCGGCCCCGCAACGGCTGAGAAACGTCGACCTTTTCTTTCCAGCGTCCGTAATGCCCTGCGCCTCCAGGAAGAATTCGAACCGCTGAGCATAGTCTTCCCACTCGTCCGGCTGTGACAAGTTGAATTGCTCGAGGGAGCCATTGCTGGAGGCCTCCCGTTGTCCGGGGCTCCACCCGTCCTCCATTGCCGCGCTGGACGTCATGCCGACCTATCCCATCCTCGTCGCCAGTGTTACAGATTGTGTGTTGAGGAACACGAACGTTTATTTACGCCAGGCCACACTCCGCCGGCAAACACCAACTGAGAACATGCGTATCAAAAACAACTCAGGACCACTTCAACGCCGCCAGGTGGAGCGGCCACACATCACATGTTCGTAGCTGTCTTTCCTGTACCCGCCAAACCTAGCGGCCACAGTCACACTACACAACAGTAAACAATTTTATTAAGCCAGCTGACCATTTCCTAGGAGGCAAGGGCTGCCAGGCCATGCCTGGTCACCTCTTCGTCAGCGCGTTTGATGGCCCAGAGCAGGGCATCCAGGCTTGTGGTCGTGAGGATTCCCTCTCAGGCCTCATAAGAAGGTGATTGTCCAGGGAGGTCTCGTGTGGGAGCGTCCTTGTTGCATCCCCAGAGGATGTGGTCGAAGGTTGCAGTCTGTGCCTTGCACAGGGTGCACGTAGATGTGAATAAGGTTGCACAGGGTGCACGTAGATGTGAATAAGGTTAGCTATATGCGTCTATATATTGTTACATGAAGGCACACGAAAAACCAGGCGTTTGAAGATATATTTGCACAGTGCCAACCCGCAAGCCAAGATGGAGAACAACAGCTGTGCCTTACACCAAAATCACATAGTCTTTCTCGGCCGACGTTGTACTGGTACATTGTGCCATCCTTGAGAACGAACAATCGAGTAGACGGATCAGGTGCCGCAGAATGAAGCTTCTCAATAATGTTACGTAAGACAAGATCTCGGCTCTGTTCCTCACGGATGTTGCTTAAAGCGGAGAGAGACAGGACTTGTGGCGCTTCATCGAACTCCTCAGGTGGGTCCACTGGATTCCGAGATAAGCAGTCAGCGTCAAGGTGTAAGCGGCCAGATTTGTAGGACACTGAGTAGTTATACTCTTGGAGTCCTAATGCCCATCGAACAAGGCGCCCAGTGGGGTCCTTCAAAGATGCGAGCCAGGAAAGTGTGTGGTAATCGGTTGTGACGATAAAATATCGACCAACCATGTAAATAGGGCCAAAATTTCGCTACTGCCCAAACGAAAGCAAGGCATTCCCTTTTGGTGAATGAGTAGTTCCTTTCTGCCTGCGAGAGGAGATGGCTGGCATAGGCAATAACGCGGGCGCAGCCGCTTTGATGCTGGACCAAAACAGCACCAATGCCGTGGCCACTGGCATCGGCGCGGACTTCTGCAGGGGCGGCATTGTCAAAGTGGGCCAGAACAGGTGGTTCTGTTAGCAATGTAATAAGGGTAAAGAAGGCCGTAGCCTGCGCAGTACCCCATTGTGATGCGGGTTCTTGTTGCTGATTTGTTTCTCCTGGTTGAGCCCCGGAGAGTTTTTCTAATAAGGACAAAGCCGTTTGCTTAACAAACAACACCTAAACATTTACTGCAGAACTGAAGCAAAACTCAAACACAAACTGCAAGAAATGAGTAGCTGGCTAAAAGCGGGATTTAGAAGGAAAACAAACATCTAAAGTCCCGAAACTGCCGACGGAAAGTCACAGCTACATGATGCAGTTCTGACGCGGTGATTCGGCGGTGCAGGGAAGAGAGCAAGTTCGATCTCACCAAAACGTTGCTGCTGTAATGGTGGCGACGGCGTGTACCGATGCTCGCTGGCGGCGACGATGGAACGGGACTCGCTCGGTGATGCCTGTGGCGGCCCAGATTCGCCCGATGAGGTGGCTGGTTGCAAGGCTCAGGCCCGTGACCCGAACTGCCGTTGCTGCACCCGCACCGGAATCTGCAGGCCTTGGTCTCGACCGTTGAGGCAGCTCGCCGTCCTTGGAAGGCGTTGTCCGGAGGTCCAGACCGGGTGAAGTCCAGAAGGCTCAGGTCTGCCACCCGACTGCCTGTCTTCAGCTCCCAGCTGTGACCTTCCTCTTGCCTCGTTCACCTCGAACTACTAGCTCTTTTGCCCTTCAGGATTGGCTTCCTCTGTGGCACACTTGTCTCGTCCCGATTGGCCTTTCAAAACTCCGTGGTGATCAGCCATTGGCCCTTGTTTGCTTTATGGTCTTGGATGCTTGCGCTCCACGCTCTCACGTGTACCGGTCCTCGGCGTCGTCGTTGTTCAGGCGACCCAGCACGTGCACTCGGTCATCCTTTAATTTCGCGCACTTTTCAATCATTCACAATTACGCGCACCAGTCGCATCACCATCGCATCACAATGGCCCCCTTTCGAAGAAGTTTTTCCCGTTGAAAAACTGTCGTTCGATGCGCACCACACAAGCTATCACAACACACCGATGGCACCACACCGCTTCTTCGTTGACATGTCTCACGTCGAAACACCGAGTCCACAGAACGTAACATTCAACCAACAACAATAAAAAAAGTTTTTGGCAGCAACTAAGAACAGTACAAATACAGTCATTAACTCCAGTAACAGTCCACCACACAAGCATAACCTTGTAATAATAACACACAGAACATATTCACTGCAACCTACTCATGTAGTCGGCTCCAACATTCTCGGATCCCTTTATATGTTCTACGTGAAAGTTGTACTCTTGCAGTACTAAACTCCACCGCAGAACTCTGCTGTTGAGGTGTTTTGCTCGAGATAAGTACTGCAACGGTTGGTGATCTGTTTGAACCGTGAAATATGTCCCATATAAAAATATGTGGAACTTTTCCACTGCCCACACCAACGCGAGACACTCCCGCTCGATTGTTGAGTAGTTCTGTTCTCGAGGCAGTAGCTGACGACTGGCGTATTTTACCGGGTATAAAACACCGTCGTGCTCTTGCATAAGGACTGCACCGATGCAAGAATCGGAGGCGTCACTGCGGAGTACAAATCCACGTTTGAGATCCGGAGCCTTTAAAATAGGTCCAGACGCCAGAGCTTGCTTTAGTGTTTCGAAAGCTGTCTGCCCTTCAATATTCCAATTGATCTTGTTACTCTCCCTTTTCTTTGTCATCTCTGTCAGAGGCAGTGCCTTCTCAGCGTAGTGAGGGATTAGATCACGATAATATCCTGCCAAGCCAAGAAACGAACGTAGTTGTTTCTTCGTAGTGGGTAATGGGGCTTTGGCGATTTTTATGATCGTGTCCTCTACCGGCTGAATTGTTCCATCTCCCAGTCGATGACCCAGGAACACAATCGACGTCATTCCAATCTCCGATTTCTGGGGCTTAATTTTGAGTCCTGCTTCTCGAATCCTATTCATCAGTTCACTCAGAGTCTGCATGTGTTCCTCCCAGGTTGTCGTAGCGACGAGAACATCATCGATATAATGAACGACGTTCGGGATGCCCTGAAGGAGACGTCTCATTAGCCGGGTAAACACTGCGGACGCTGTTTTGATACCGAATGGCATATAGAGGAAATGGTAGTGTCCCGATTGGGTGGAGAATGCCGTTTTTAGCCGGGATTCTTTGTCCAAGGGCACCTGCCAGTATCCTTTCGTAAGGTCAAACTTGGAGAAGAATTTTCTAGTGCCGATCTCTGTAAACAATACATCCGTTCTCGGAATTGGTTCTGCGTCGGAGACCAACACATCATTGATGCGACGGAAGTCGATGCAAGTACGGTAACTCTTATCGGGCTTCTTCACCAGCACCAATGGTGAGTTGTAAGGTGAGTCGGACCTTTCAATCACTCCGAGTCGCAGCATTTCTCCGACTTCTTTCTCAACTACCTCTTTCATTGCGAATGGTAACGGATATTGTGGAGTGTTGATAGGCTCGGACGTTGTCAGTTTAAGACGACACTCTAACAAGTTTGTCTTGCCGGGGACTTCGGAAAAGACGTCTTTATGGGTGGCTAGGAGCTCGTCAATTTCTTCCCTTTGTCTATTCCTGAGGTTAGGACCAAGCTTGATAGCTTCAGTACCAAAGCCCTCAGTAGCTTTAAAGGTAGGCACTGGCGTGTCTGTCTCTTCCTCTTCCACTACAATGAAAGATGCGGACTGGGGTGATATTTCTGGAGGACGCTCTTCGTAGCGTTTTAACATGTTTATATGGAACAGCTTGGTAGTATGTCCCATATCCAGCCAGTAGTCAGAGTCACCCTTCTTTCCTGTGACCCTGAAAGGTCCTTTCCAATGCATCATAAGCTTGTTTTCCGTCGTGGGAAGTAGTACGAGGGCGCGGTCTCCAACCTTTAGCCGACGCATCCGACTTCCCCGGTCATAGTATTTCTTCTGCGTTGTTTTAGCTCGTGACAGGTTTTCTTGTGCCAACTGCAATGTTTTTTCTAGGCGATCTCTGAGATCCAGGACATACCCATATGTTGTCTTCACTTCCTCGCTTTGATTGTCTCCGGTCCATAATTCTTTAAGTAGACTGAGAGGTCCTCGAACATTTCTACCGTAGATCAGCTCAAAAGGCGAAAATCCCAAGCTGGCTTGCGGGACTTCCCGGTACGCAAACAGGAGTGGGGCTAATAGTCGGTCCCATGTCTTGGGTTCCTCTTGGCACAATTTACGCAACATTTGCTTTAGTGTGCCATTAAATCTCTCCACTAAGCCATTACACATGGGATGATAGGGTGTGGAGCTGAGATGCTTGATCGCCAACAAGTCATTGACCTCTCTCATTAACTCCGATGTAAAGCATGATGCCTGATCACAAAGTACCTCACGCGGGAACCCGATTCGAGAAAACATCTCTACCAGTGCCTCGGCTACTGTGGCTGAATCGATGGATGGCAGGGCTATTGCATCTGGGTATCTAGTAGCGAAGTCCACTAGTGTTAGTATATATCGATTACCCATGTGTGATATTGGCTTTAAAGGCCCGATAATGTCCACTGCCACTCTTTCGAATGGGGTGTCTATCAAAGGCATTCGACCTAGTGGTGCCTTACCAACTCTGCTCTTGGGGTAGGTTCGTTGGCATGCGTCACAAGAGCGCACGTATCTCCTCACTGCCTCTTGAACTCCTGGCCAGTAAAATGATTGTAGAACACGATCAATCGTTCTTTTTATTCCTTGATGCCCCGACATCAGGGTTTCGTGCGCCAAAGTAAGCACTTGGCTGCGCAATCTTTGGGGCACTACTACTTGTTGAATCACCTTACCAGATGGTAGGTGATAGTAGCGGTATAGCAGCCCCTTTTCTATCTCGAACGAATAGGACTTTGATCCTCCCTGTAGCCCTTGACCTACTTTACTCCTGCAAGAATCTAGGGTCTTGTCCTGTTTTTGAGCGGCACTAAGATCCTTTCGGGTCGTCTTCAAGGTGGGTACATCGATTTCAGATGAGATTGACCGTTGCTCTCGGATTTTGATACCAACCACTGAAGACTTCAGGGTACCATCCTCTCTATCTGCTCCTTTTCCACTCGCTATATAGTTGGGGTAGGTTTTTACCGGAATCCTTTCCTCCCACTTGGTATCGGGGTCATGGACTTCACGTGAACCTGGTACATTTCCGACGATAAGGTCGTAGAGTGGGTTTGTCATGCATTTGACAATAGATGTACCAGAAAAATAAGGTGAATGAATTTCCACCTCCGCCTCAGGAACGATGATGCTACTGCCATCGGCTAAGAATAGCGTAGCGGTAGTACCTATGAGGGCTTCATCGGGTACCAGAGAACGACGCACCACCAGTGTATTGCTACCCGTATCCCGCAACACTGAGACGGTTCGGCCAAAGATTCGGCCCTGTAACACGGGCATTTTGTGTGTGGCAAACTTCGGGTGAGTATTCACGGCGCCCGCCATGTCCTCTTCTTTGTCCGGTGAAAGCTTCACTTCCGTTGAGTGCTCCTCTGGCGACAAAAGACATGACGTCTTGTTGGCTGAACCGTTCTTCTTTGAGCAAGTTTTGGAATCATGCCCCGCCTTCTGACAATATCCACAGAAAGGTTGTTTTGGCCTTGATCGGCACTCCGATGCCCTGTGACCCATTTTGCCACATACAAAACAACGTACTGCTCCTCTCTCCGAGTAACTACCACTTTTTTCCGTATTGCTTTTAGATTCCACTTTTTCTCGGAAAACTAACAGGTTGACTTGCCTCTGAGCTTCTAAAAAGTTATCTGAGGCCTCGGCCATGTCCTCTAGCTTGTTGAAGTTCTTTTCTCGCAGGAAAAGTGCCAAACGGTGATGACAGTTTCTTAAGAACTGTTCTGTAACTATCAAGTTACGAAGAGCCGAATATTCTTTTCCGGTCCTCGACATTTCGACCCAACGATCGAAAAAACTCAGTAGCCTAGTTGCGTACTGCTTGCCTGTTTCGCCGTCCTGTGGCTTGCTTTGTCGGAACTTTTCCCGATACCCTTCGGCCGTAAAACGGAAACGCTGGAGCAACGCCAACTTGGCTTTATCATAATCGAGTGAATCCTCCGGCGAAAGTCTTCCAAACACCTTTAAGGCTTCTCCGCTCAAACATAAACTTAAAGCTGTGGCCCATTTGTCCCTAGGCCATTCTTGACCGATGGCGACTCTCTCGAACCTTTTTAAATAGGCGTCCAAGTCGTCCCGGCTTTCATTAAATCCCGGTATCAACTTATGAGGATTCACGCTGCATGAAACACTCCTTTCTTGTGCTGAGCCTGGTGCTGAGTCAACAGTTCTTGTCTCTACACGGCTATTCTCAGCTTCGGCAAGTCTAAGACGCAGTTGCAGGTTTTGGTTCTCTAATTCCAGCTGCTCCTTCTTTGCGCGTGTCTCCAGTTCGAGCTGTTTTTCTTTTTCGCGCGTCTCGAGCTCAAGCTGCTCCTTCTTGGCCTGCGTCTCCCGTTCCAACTGTTCCTTTCGAGCTTCTCGTTCCGCAGCCCGTTCCTCTCGTGCTCGTGCCTCCTTCTCCTCGTACCATGCTTTAAAATCCGCCCCATCAATTCCCATGCGATCCGCCAAGGCCATTAGCTCTCGCATATTCGACATGATGTCAACCGCGTCAATAAATGAAGGTGTCAAACCAACGGCTTTGTCCTGTCGCTGCGGACGCCAGTTTGTGATGCGGGTTCTTGTTGCTGATTTGTTTCTCCTGGTTGAGCCCCGGAGAGTTTTTCTAATAAGGACAAAGCCGTTTGCTTAACAAACAACACCTAAACATTTACTGCAGAACTGAAGCAAAACTCAAACACAAACTGCAAGAAATGAGTAGCTGGCTAAAAGCGGGATTTAGAAGGAAAACAAACATCTAAAGTCCCGAAACTGCCGACGGAAAGTCACAGCTACATGATGCAGTTCTGACGCGGTGATTCGGCGGTGCAGGGAAGAGAGCAAGTTCGATCTCACCAAAACGTTGCTGCTGTAATGGTGGCGACGGCGTGTACCGATGCTCGCTGGCGGCGACGATGGAACGGGACTCGCTCGGTGATGCCTGTGGCGGCCCAGATTCGCCCGATGAGGTGGCTGGTTGCAAGGCTCAGGCCCGTGACCCGAACTGCCGTTGCTGCACCCGCACCGGAATCTGCAGGCCTTGGTCTCGACCGTTGAGGCAGCTCGCCGTCCTTGGAAGGCGTTGTCCGGAGGTCCAGACCGGGTGAAGTCCAGAAGGCTCAGGTCTGCCACCCGACTGCCTGTCTTCAGCTCCCAGCTGTGACCTTCCTCTTGCCTCGTTCACCTCGAACTACTAGCTCTTTTGCCCTTCAGGATTGGCTTCCTCTGGGGCACACTTGTCTCGTCCCGATTGGCCTTTCAAAACTCCGTGGTGATCAGCCATTGGCCCTTGTTTGCTTTATGGTCTTGGATGCTTGCGCTCCACGCTCTCACGTGTACCGGTCCTCGGCGTCGTCGTTGTTCAGGCGACCCAGCACGTGCACTCGGTCATCCTTTAATTTCGCGCACTTTTCAATCATTCACAATTACGCGCACCAGTCGCATCACCATCGCATCACACCCATGTGATTGAGACATCTTTTCTCAGTAAGTTTGTGAGAGAATGGGCTATTTCTGCAAAGTTGTTCACAAAACGTCGAAGGTATGAGCACAGACCTAGAAAGCTGCGGACTTCCTTAGTGCAGGTTGGAATGGGGAAGTTCCGCACGGCTCGCACTTTATCGAGATCAGGGCGCACACCAGAGGAGTCGACAAGGTGGCCCAACATGGTTAATTGCTGGCATCCGAAGTGGCGCTTTGACGAGTTCAGGTTGAGACCGGCGTTGCGAAAAACAGCCAGTATTGAGGATAGGCGGTCGAGGCGGGTCTCAAAGGTCGGAGAAAAGATGATAACGTCGTCAAGGTAATATAGACCTTGCCGACCCATTGGCACCACCAAAAACCACGCTATACCACCCCTTTTCAGCAAGCATGGGCACCGTCATTGCTCTATAGTGATGGCAATGAGACTGTCCTGGCCCTTCTTTTGCCACTGGCTTGCTTTTGAGCCGCAGATGATCCGAAGCTGAAGCTCAGCACCTGCTGGGTGCAACCGCGGAACGATGCCTTTTGCAATTCTGATGCTTATCATTATGTTCGCGCTTGGCCAGTTTGGTAACTAATCAGAGCGGCTGTTCGTCCGCATTATCAATAAAATAAGCTAGCCGAGAGTGATGGATGATACGAATGGCGTAGAACAATGCAAAAGTCGCCGCTCGAGGATGCCCTGCCTCCATCTCGGCGTTGTCGGATACTTTTGACGGTGGACAGCTGGTGGTGTTAACGTGTTGATGCAACTGTTTGGTTAGTTCACGAAGGTGGTTTTAGGCCTTGTTCCAGCGTGCTTTTCACCATGGGCTCTCTATGCATCAATGAGGATGACGTCATGACGCTGCTGGGAAAGAATAGGAAGCAGCGGACATTTTGAGAATAAAGTTCCTTTGTTTTGCTTGCTCACATCAGTTAAATTTTTTCGATTTCACTACAACGAAAATTTTCCGCACCCTGTCAGTTTTGTTGTAGCGGGATTCGACAGTATAACAGTGCTTGCCTGCTCACTTTTGAAGTAAAGCCTCTGCATGGGTGCACACTTTCCCTATTACTTCTGCGACTGTTCTTCTTTCCGAATCCACATGAGCTGAGCTATCACATTTTTTTATAGTCCTGTTTGATTGCGAAATTTGTGTCTCCTTCGCGCCAATAGAAGATATTCATACTGCTTGGTGCTGTGGCAACACCGAGTGTGCTCGTCATTTTTTGTTGGTGCCGTCATGGAATCGCCCACTAGCGTCTTAATATCCCTTTCAGGTGTGAATTATAATGCACTGTCTACGAGCTTTTCAAATTCACATATCATAATTCGAAGGCACTCAATATGTTGATGGTTTGGTTTTATGGCTCTTACCAGATGACGGACGAGAATGAAAGCACAAGTGAAGATGCTGAAGCAACCACTCACAAGCACACATTCTTGGCACAGGGCCAACACCAACAAGGAGAGGAGCTCGCCACAGCTTCACTGAACCAGGTCGCAGAGCCCGCATCAGTAAGTTGGCCGCAAAAGACTTTTGTAAAGAGACTTTGCTGCAAAAGGGCGCAAATCCCCAGAGTCTCTTTAATCATCATCGAAAGAATCAGCAGGCACTGCGAGTTCCAAACAACCCGCTGGCAGGCCACCATGCAAAGCAACCCTGACTGCGCCAACGACATGTCGCGAAAGCCGGAAGGGGAAACAACCATTTTTGGCTGACTTCCACTACGGGGATGATTGCACAAAGTTTGTACTTCCCCCTCGAGAAAGTCCAAGTTCAACGAAGTTCAAGGTGGAGGTGAGCTTCGTAGTGTACGTTGTTAGTTTGAATGATCAATAGTACAGATGGGTTTCAAGACAAGTACACTGCTTTAGTGTGTTAAATCAATGGAGGCTTAAACAGATAGAGTAGAACCCCTTTATAAAAGACGTGCACAATGTAGCACCTTTTGTCTTTTATATAACGGGTCTCTTTAAGCAGTGTATCTCGTATGCGTTTTTTTGCTAATACCTATTTGGAAGTAGGCATACTGGTGTCTTTTATACCCATTTGTCTCCTACATCAGTGTCTCTTATAAAGAGGCCCAACTGTAGTATATAATACTGACAAAAAACTGCCGATAGCTGGTATGTTGGGCTACGCATATCGATGTACTTCCATGAGGTGTACAGCAATAAACTTGGCTGGTTGAGACTTATAAAGTTAGGCGTCTCACTATTTGTCACAGATCTGTGATGAATTGGGTGTGAATCTCATTGTTGTATGAATTTGTGAATATTTGAAAATTTTTAATTATGAATCGAATGGCTTTTCGTACGATTCACTGCTTGAATGAAAAAGTGCATTATAAAAAATTGCTAGATCCCACAAATCGGTGATATGCGAAGCACGAATCGGGAAAGTTGCATTGTCACATTAAAATTGGCCCAATGTTTCAAGGCGGACGTAAGTTATGCCGTTCACGAGTTCCATGTAACGATTATTATGTTGAGGCCAGGCATTTGTGCTGAGTCGTTCATTCACGTAACGTAATAGCAAGTTTTGTATGTGTGAAGCTAGCAAAAAGGTCGCGAGTGTGCTAGGAGCCTAGCATGCAGCCATGTTTTAGGTGACATGCATGTCATGACTATCATGTTTGGACTTGTCATCTATCATCAATGTCTATCCACGTCACATACTATGTTTGGTGTATGTGAAGCTAGTCGAACAGCCGCGAGCGCATTATGAGCGTGGTATGTAGCCATGTATTTAAATTACATGTATATCATTATTATCATGTTTGCACCAGTCATATACTTTCGTCATCCTCTCACATTAGATATCGGCAAATTTGGTACAGTCTAATCTCATCATTTCGAACACGCCTAATTCAAACTTCTGGTTAATCCACTCACGATGAGGTCCCGTTAAAGCTATGTGTATTCCAATGGGCAAAAACGCCCGATAATTCGAACGCCCAAGCACTTCTGACGGTTAGTTCGAACACACCACACTCCGAAAATGCTCTCAGCACCCCGCCCAATCGCGCCGCGGCACCTCCGGCGCCTCAACGCTGCCCGCGAATGAAATGAAAAAGAAAGAAAAGGCTGTGGTTGAATGCTTGCTCTCTCTCTCAAATGCCGATCTGCGACGCACCCATGTCACGCTTCTTCCTTTTCCGTCCCTGCCATGTAAAGACCTTCTCCTTCCAACACCGTGGGCAAAGGGAGAGAGGGAAGAAAAGAAAGCTATCGCTGGGTTGAATGAATGTGTGGTTGAAGAAAAGGAAAAGGCACTATCTTCGGCAGCCCTTGCCGAAGATAGTGCGGTGGGAGGGTCTCTCACGCACCGGTGCTGCGCTTCCCCCTTTCTTCTCTTCCCTGCGACGTAACACTTCTCCTTTCAATGACGCGCACGAAGAGAGCGAAAAAAAAAAAAAACACTGCCGTGGAGTGTTAGTTTTCTCCAACGTTTTTAGATTATGTTGAATTCCAATGGCGGAGTCGGAGCAAGTTTTTCTGCTTCTTTCAGAGCAAGTGTGTTCCAATGACAGAGTGAGAGCGGGAGTCAAAAGCTCCAATGAAAGAGCCGGAGGGGATTCAGAGCGGGAGTCCCTCCGTGGAGCAGGAAAAACTGCTCCGCCGAAATCGGTGGAGTGGACCGGAACTCAGCGTGACGCATTTCGTTTAACACGTTTGCCTGCTTGGGGGCGCAGTTGGCGCGGCGCGAGTTGTGTTGATAATGGCGGACGGCGTGGACGGCTTGGCTACCTCAGCAAAGCGTGCGGCAATGCTTCTGCTACTCGGTAGCAAGAGCTCTGAGTCGGAAAGCTCAAGTATCGACACGAGTGATTCGTCGGACAGTGACAGCGATGCTAAAGCTTGCGCTTACAAGCTGGAGTTCAACAAGTCGTGCCGCATTCCCGCGAAGAGGCCCAAAATCGTCGGTTTCATCGAGGGCGTCGTTCGGCAATACTCGGACCACGAGGTAGAGAAATAGAAAAAAAAAAGGAAAACATTATGCTCAAGGTTTAACACGTTGTGGTGTTTTCGTTTGTTTCTTTTCTTGAGCAGTTCCGGAGGCACTTTAGGCTGGCTCAACCTGTGGCTGAAAAGTTGGTCGCGGAGTTCGCTTTCTCGTCAATATGCCCTTCGAGCACACACGGAGGAGTTCAAGCAAAATCTGTGGAAACGCATGTCTTCTTGACATTTATCTGGTTATTTACACCTCCCGACTTTCACCCCTTTTTTTTATTTGTACGATGCCTTCCCAAGAACGCATTTGACTATGAGCCCGTTGCTTACAATGCAGTGTGATCTGAGTGAGTGAGTAAAAGCTTTATTGAACATGTCCGGCGTCATTGAGCGGGGTGGGGCTACAAGCACCCCGGCCTAGGTGACGGCCTCGAGTCCTTGGACCCGTGCGGCATTTTGGGCTTGCCGGACAGCCCACTGTTGATCGGCAAGGTCGTGGCTGAGCAGAGCCGCCTCCCATCGCGTTTCGTGGTTCGAGACTGCCATGTCTACCGGGTTCATAGGGGACTGCTGCGCGTTACCGGTACACTTCCACAGCATGTGCTGCAGCATCGCTCTGGGTCCGCACGCCCTACACGCGTCGGACGTATAAATGCCTGGGTAGCAGAGGCGAAGGATCACCGGATTCGGGTACGTGTGTGTCTGTAGTTGTCTCCAGGCAACCTGCTGTTTCTTGTTTAGTTTGGCGTGGGGTGGTGGATATTTGCATCTGTTCAGTCTGTAGTGTTGCGTGATGTCTCTGAAAGTGGTCATGTGATCCCCCCACGTCCATTCCCGCATCGCTGTTGAAGTGTGCAAGACATCGGGACTCTCGGCAGGCGTCGCAGCTCGGTGTGTAAGTCCTCGAGCCGCGGCGTGGGCAGTCGCGTTGCCCGCAAGCGGAGGGTTCTTGTGGGCGGGGGTCCATACGAGGAAACTGTCGTTTTTGCGGAGGATGTTGCGTTTGTGAATTTGGAGAATGCGGGCCGCTTCGCGGGAGATCCGGCCGCTGGCGTAGTTGCGTATTGCCGCCTGCGAGTCGCCTGTTATCACCTCAGCGTCCGTGGTGGCTATCGCGAAGGCTATGGCAGCTTCTTCGGCTGCCTCTGTCTCTTTCGTGCCTATCGTCGCACTCGTGAGGCAAGTGCCTACATGATCCGTGATCGCGACTGCGAAGCCGCGGTGGCAGTCGTAACAGGCCGCGTCCACGTAAACTGTGTCTTTGCTATTGCCAAATTTCTTTTCAAGGTCTTGGGCGCGCCTGTTGCGCCGACCGATGTGATGTGTCGGGTGCATGTTCTTAGGCAACGGCAGAACGACGATGCGCTCGCGAATTCGTCTGGGTATCCCGATCTTTTCGCCGCGCTGCGTACGGTAGTTGTTGATACCCAGTGTCTCGAGGATGTGTCGATCAGTTCTGGTCTTCGCCAGACGTTCGTACTGGGCGATGTTGTGTGCTTCGATTATCTCATCTAGAGTATTGTGCAACCCCAGCTCGAGAAATTTTTCTGTGCTGGTATTGGCCGGTGATCCGATTGCGCGTTTGTACGCCTTGCGGATGAGAGAATCTAGTTTGGTGCTTTCTGTCGCCTGCCACTTGAGGTAGGAGGCGACGTAAGTTATATGGTTCATAACGAAAGCATGTACCAGGCGAATGGTATTGCTTTCCTTCATTCCGCTATGCCGATTTGTTATTCGTTTCAGCAACCGGATTGTTTCATTGACCGCGCCCTCTAGTCTGCGAAAGGTTTCGCCGTTGTGGCCAGGCGCAAGCCCAGTCCTTAATGGTGTTAACTTGTGGGATGACAGCGCCGTCTGATGTGCGTACATTAATTTCTCTATATGCGCACTCGAATGTGGAATCGGCGTTCTTGGGTTTACGGCCCCTGTGCGAGGGTCTATAGAGCAGGAGCTCCGATTTAGCGACGGAACATTCGAGGCCAGTGTCACGAAGGTAGTCCTGCACCACGTCGCCGGCTTCCAGCAGCATTTGCTCTACGTGGCCGTCATTTCCCTCGGCAACCCAGAGGGTGATATCATCGGCGTACAAGCTATGGTGGAGGCCTTCTATTTCAGCGAGTTTTCGTGGTAATCCGACAAGCACGAGGTTAAAGAGCATGGGCGAGATTACGGAGCCCTGCGGCGTGCCCGCACAATCCATGTATATGTCCTGCGATTCTAGTTCGCCGATCGCTAATCGGGCCCGGCGGCCCGTAAGAAAATCCCGTACGTAGTGGTACGTCCTCTTGCCCAGTCCCAACGCTCGTATACTTTCAAGTATCGCAGCATGGCTAACGTTGTCGAACGCCTTTTGGAGGTCAAGCCTGAGTATTGCTTTGGTGGATCGTGTGGGATTGTCTACGATATCGTGCTTGAGTTGAAGCATAACGTCCTGCGTGGAAAGGTTACGACGGAGCCCCAGCATCGTGTGTGGGAGCATGTTTTGGTCCTCAAGGTAGTTGGTAAGGCGAGCGAGAACCACATGTTCCATGACCTTACCAACGCAGGACGTCAGGGATATCGGTCGAAGGTTGTCAATCTGTACTCGTTTGCCCGGTTCGGGGATCATAATTATGCGCGCCGTTTTCCACGAGTTCGGTATAGCGCCCGCATTCCAGCACTCGTTCATGTAAGCCGTCAGTTGTTCTATCGACTCATCGTCCAAGTTACGTAGCGCTTTGTTGGTTATCCCGTCCGGGCCTGGCGCCGACTTTGTGTTGAGCCTGTGCAGCACCGCCCTCACCTCTGCAACGCTGAAGTCCTCGTCTAGCTCCGCGTTACCCTCACCCTCCCATGCGTATGCCGAGTGTGTGAGGGGGCTACGTGAGTGAAAGTAACGGCTTCGCACGTCATCTAGAAAGTCCGCGTGGGTGCCTTTGTAGTCGTGCAGCAACTTGTTAAGCTTATGTGCCTGCGATGTTTTCGTCTCCTCCGGATCCAAGAGGTGCCGGAGGAGATGCCACGTCTTGGCCCGTCCCAGCTGGTTTTCCATCCCATTGCAGATCTCTTCCCATTGCGTTTTGCATACCTGTAACGCGTGCTCTTCCATGTCCCTGCTTAGCCGTGCTATGCGTCTGCACAGCGTTCGATTGTGGCATTGACGCTTCCACCTGTCTTGCAGGCTGCGCTTGGCTTCCCACATGTGTAGGAGTTTGCTGTCTCTCACTTCGAGCTGTGCTTCTGGCGGAACCTGCCGCGTCGCCGTTTCTAAATCCCTCTTGAGCGTCGCATTCCAGCTATCTATATCCTCAATAGCTGCACTGCCACGATTCTGCTCTTTCCGGACTTTGCGAAACGCGTCCCAATCCACCAGCCGGTGGTTCTTGCCCTTGGTAACTTCCCGATGAACGCAGTGGTGAGGTTCAGCGTCGACCTGGATTTCGATCACTGAGTGATCACTACCCAGGTCCTCCTGTGTATTGTGCCATCGCGCGCTAGCAATGTTCTTGGTAAATGTGAGGTCGGGTGAGGTGTCTGCACATACGCTGTTGCCCCTGCGCGTAGGCGCGGAAGGGTCTGTGATGAGCTCGAGGCCCTCATTGTGCGCATCGTCCCAAAGGCGCTTACCTTTTGGCGTTTCGTAGCCGTACCCCCACGCCGCGTGGGGCGCGTTGCAGTCGCCCGCGAGGAGCAAGGGCCCGTCGGCAGCTGCCTCGCGCGCCTCTCGCAGTAACGTGCTAAAGCGGTGTCTGGCTTTGGGTCTGTTATACACGTTCAGCACAAACAGGCCGGGGCCGCGCCCTTTCGTCGGGATGAGCTCTATGAGTACATGCGGTATGCTAACGTTCATAAGTTCGCGTTGCGCCACCATGAGGTTGCGTCGCACCAGCGTTGCAGCGGCCGGTGGGGCTCCCGCGGTCACAGCTTCGTCTATAGATTTGTACCCCGCCAGCTTGACCGGGTCATTGGTTTCCTGCAATAGTATTAAGTCCGGTCGTTGCCGGCTTGTAAGAATTGTTGGAGAAGCGCCCGTTTCCTCCTGTACCGCCTGCAGTTCCACTGCTAGATAGTGAACGTGTTCCGTGCGTTATGCTGTTGTGGGCGTTGTGTTTGTGTGGTTTCGTGTCGAGCCATGGTGACTGTACGTGTTATGGTTTGCCGTCCGGCTGATCCTGCGCCTCTTCGTCGGGTATTGGCCTAAAGTACGGTTTCCCAGTCGTTCGTACTGGGCGACCCACTGCGCCCGGAAGTCGCATTTCGATATTGTCTATACGCGTTTGAAGCGTCGCGAGCATTTTTGTGAGCTGAGATATTGCAATGCTCAACTGTTCGGTTTGTGCGGTTTGCTGAGCAATTGCGTTGTTAAGTTGCGTGGTTTGCTGCGCGTGTTGGGTCACCATCGTGTCTACCTTGTCGTCGAGTCTATCGACTCGTTCGGGGAGTTTCTCCTCGCGTTTCTGCGATTTGACGTTGAATTGTTCCGGGTCAAGTGCCTTACGTTTGGTGGGTGCGGGGTGCGCGTCTTGAGCCTCCATGACTTCCTCCACGCTCTCGGCTGTACTAGCAGCCACGTCGGCTGCGACAGGTTTAATTGGAGGAGGAAAAGGAGGAAAGGGAACTGTCAGGGCTTCTCCCTTCAACGTGGCAATTTCGTTTCTTAACCTTGCATTTTCGTCCTGTAGTTTTTGGATTATTGATTCGAATTGATTCAATCGTTTCTGCACTAGACTTTCTGGGTCACTGTTGCGTTTGTAAGCAGAGCTGCCGCGTCTGTCTACATCTGGGTTTCTATCAATGGCAGTTTCGGTTCGCAATAGCGTTGCGCTGGGCGCGCGTCCGGAGGCGACGTCCACCCACCTCAATTTATGGGGGTCAACCTCTCCTCCACCTTTGGCTGCAGCTGTGTGGTTGGCTCGGGCCGTCGACGTGCTGCGAGGCTTTGCTGAACGGGGTCGGGACACGCTGCGAGAGCGGGCTTGAGAACGAGTACGGGAGCGAGTGCGGCTCCGCGCGCAGGTCTCCCTCGAGGCCGATTGACTGTTGCCGCGACGTCCTCTCGGTGCGTGGCGTCGTCTGTAGCCCTCCTCCCTGTCGTTGACGGTGCTGCTACTGCTGTAGGTGGCCTCAGCCTCCTCGCGCATTCTGCGTTCCCACTGTCGGCGCTTGACTAGGTAGGGTGTCTTGTACTTAGCTTTGCACTTGCGGTCTCCGGTGAGGTGACCCTTTCTGCACAGTTGGCACACCGGCTCGCACCGATGATCGTGGGCGGCTTGCCGCATTCACACCCACGGCACTTCTTGTCGTTCGGGTTGGGACACACGTCGGTCCTGTGTCCCAGACGACCACACTCGTAGCGCATATCGATATGTTTCTTGTAAAGAGTGCACCTTATCACCATCCCGCCGTAGTTCATGTAACGAGGCACGTAGTTGCCGTCGAAAAGGATTATCATGTTGGTCGTGTTTCCCATGCCCTTGGCATGCAGGACGTTCGGGTTGCGGTGGTAACCAGACTTCTCACGACGTCCGCCGACTTTTCGTCTAGCGATATGCCCCTGATGAGGCCTTTGGACGTGTTCTCCGGAGCCGCTCTGTAGGCACTCGCTTCAAACTCGAGGTCGCCAATTTGCAGCTTGTAAATGCCTCCATATCGTCTAGCGCGATCTTCTGACGGCGTGTTTACCACAATAAAGTTTTGTCGCTCATTGAGACAGACGCTGTCCTCCTCGGCTACCTCGGGCCCCACCCCTGCAGCGTTGCGTATGCAGCAGTGGACGCGGTCCTTCTGGTAGTGGAATACGTTGAAGCCATCCCGGGGTCGCACGATGATCTTATAGTCATCCGTCGGCAGGTTGGGCATTCGGCTCGTCATGGTGATCTTCCGCAAGTACTGCGTCGCTTTCTGTATAAACGCCGCCTTCTCGGTAGACGCTGGCGTTGCTTGCTGGTTCTTCGCCGGGTCGGCGTCTCCACCCGCCTTCTTGGTGTTTCGTTTGATCTCGCACCATCCCTGCTCTTTTGCGAACTCCATCGGCGATATCTCCTCCCCTTCGTCTTGCACGAATTCCATTTTGGGCGCCGGCACAGCGGATGGGGCACCCGCTTGCTCTGACGACTTGTCAGGCCTACCGTGCCTTGTCTACTGGCTTGACTGTCGTGCCAGCGTGGCGGTACGGGCAATCTTCGAAAAGTGACCGAAACACGGACTCACCTGCACAAATGGTATCGGGAGAGACCGCAGGACTTTCACAGTCACTTGGGAATACTCTGAACTGAATGGCTGGAAAGAAATCGCCGAAAACCATAGAAAATCTGCGAAGACGATGCGACGCGCGTCCGCACACTGTGGCCCCTTAGCGGCCAATCTCAGTGTGATCTGAATCTGTTTTTTTTTTCTTTTGGGTACCTGTAATCCCCCTGCGCAGGTACGCGGCCAAAAAAACCTGCATGCGAGACGTGGCAAGCCGTTTCGACATGTCGGGAAGAACCGTGTACAGAGTTCTTCAGAGAGTAGCGCAGTTCCTGATGACGCTGGGACCATCGGTGATCAAGTTTCCCGCAGACCTGGAGAACCACAAGAGACGCTTCCTCGATGCGTTCACTGGAACCTCCAGCAAAATGCACGATTCTCATGTGTTTAGCTTATCGCCTCTTTCAAAGAACATAGCTTCAGTATGTCAGGGCCGTTATCATATATTAGGGGACGCAGGATATCCGCTGCGGGAGTACCTGTTGACACCATACAGGATTTCTGGTGCAATGATTAAGCAACGAAAAGGCTTCAATTTTAAGTTTTCAGGCACACGAGTACTCATTAAAAATGCATTCAGCACACTCAAGAAGCGCTTCAGGCAGCTCATGTATCTGGAGTTGCACACTATCCACTGGCTCAATAAGTTTATCATAAGCTGCTGTATCCTTCATAACTTGTGCATCGATTACGGTGATGAAGAGCCAGATGATGATAATGATGATGATGGAGCACCCAATGCTGTTCAGTGGGAGAACTGCACTGATTACCACAGTCATAAAACTGATAAGGAGCAAGCTTTGCACAAGCTTGGCCAAATTAAGCGTGCAAAGGTCTTGACTAAGCTCCTGCGAAGTGATTGTGGGAAATAACACCATAATTCTCTGTTTTGTCTGAACTAGCCCTTTAGTTCCCCACAGTAGTTGGGAGGCTGTGTGTGTGCACTAATGCGCAGCCCCCTTTATATACACAAGCACATGTTTTGTACTGTACATTTTATTTCAACATGCTAATTGTATTTTAGGCCGGCGTCTCTCATAATCATATAGTGGTTTTGGGACGTTAAACCCCACATATCAATCAATTGTATTTTAGGCCACTGGAATCATTCATTGTCCAAGCCAAGAAAGTGGCTCAAAAGCTTCATTTTTTCTTCATGCTGTTTTGCCTTTTATTGCCGAATGCGCTCCTTTTGTTCTTGCCTCTCTTCATGACGCTTCCTTCTTTCATTCTCGCGTTCAGTTCATTTTTTTTTCTTCCTGAATTTTGCTCATTTAGTCAAAGAAGTGATTAATTTCCAGCATTCTAGATGCCGAGAGTTTCGGCCTTTTGGGCTCAGGTTCCTTCGTTGGGCTGGTCAACTCCTGGCTAGTTGAACCTTGGCTGGTCAGCTCCTGGCTCCTGGATGCTTGGCTTGTCGACGCTTGGCTGGGCGATCTTTTAATAGAAACTATTCCAGAGGTGTCCCTGAGCTCTTCTGGCTCAAGGCTATCATCTAGCCAACGTATTTTGGCTATGTCGTCTTCAAAGGGAACGTCGCAAGGAGAATTCTCTGATTTGTTGTTATGTGCTGCAGCGCTTCTTTTTCGTCGCATGACTGTTTTGTAGCGGCTGCAGCACTGGTCCCCTGTTTTAGGGACCCCGACAGCCTCTGTGATGTTGGCCGCTATTTTGGCAAACATTGCCTTTTTATTTTTAAATTTCTTCATTGGCCCTATTTGGGAAAAATACTGCTGGTAGTAGTCGAGCAACAGCTTTGTTTCTCCCGCTGTCCACTCACAGCCTGTACCTGAGAAGAAAAAGTGCTTGAGACATTTGTACATACGTTACCAGTTGCACGTCTCCTGACACAGGTGTTAGAGAGTTGTGGTATTCTGCTGTGTTGGTATTAATTGTAGAGCTTATAGGCATATATAAACACCAACCTGTTTTAGTTTGTCTTGATATCGATTTATCTACTTTGATTTTTGTCGTTACAGTGCTTGGTGTTCTTTGCACTGATCTAACTCTATATATCATGTATAATTCATTACTTGAATGCATTTGTATCCTCTCCTGCTAGGGCCTGTAAATGGGCCTGTAGTATTCTCTAAATAAATAAATAAATGGACTCACTGCGTTTTTCGCTCTTTTGGCTGTGTTCCGGCACTGTGAATGGAAAAACGAAATGCATTGTTATTCATACAACTGGCATACATGAAGCGACATAACGACCAACGATTTGTCTTCTGTGACACGAATTGCTGTACATTAAAGCACCGTGTGAATTTCATGCAACTATGCATACAATTAAGCTAAGCCATGTGAGGGTTCCTAACACAGCTTCACAAAACAGTAACTCTATGTTTGCTATGCTATCTCATCACGACACAAAATTTTGAATAACAACTTCATGTAAGCATACATGGTGGCATGTAAGTTCTTCAACAGTAGCTCAATACATTGTGCACATTCTCGATTTAATTACACACTCTCATCATGATGCACAGAGTTTCTGATCAGCTGACTGTTAATCAAAATGAAGCACGATTTTTCAGGCCTGAAACAGGTAGTGACACTCCAGGAAAAGCAACTTAATTTCTGTGGACTGAGACTGATTCCTAATTTGGATGTGCTTAACGTCCTGACCTTCGTAACATTGCCAACCCATTAGATAGCAGAACATGCACTCACGCTGCTACCTCTGCAGCTAAAATTTCCTGGGAGTCAAATTCTCGGGTGCGTAACACTGGCTTATAGTTTCTTCGAGACATATAAAGGCAGACAACTGGTTCTGCGCCGCTTCCACTGAAAGGCGAGTGCACTGGAACTTGTCACGTAGTAGTGCAGTACTGAAACGCTTGCGCTGCATTGTGCTTGTACGGTAAAAGCGTTAATTTGAAGGTTTCTCGTCGCAAATGCGTACCTGCCAACCTAGGGACTTCAGAAATCGGGAGACTCGCCACGCGAGCAGAGTAGGGGGCAGAAAAAAATTGTTTTGGACGATTGGTCAAATTGCCCTTATACCAAACACGCTTGTCACCAACGCGGTTCGTTTCTATTCGTGTGGCTACATTTTAAAGTGATAGGAAGTCGCTTCTTACTAATGACGCCGTTCCGTGCAAGAACAGTGGCGTCGCGCGCAAGTTTACTTTTGGCTGTATATTTACAGCGGTGTTTGTGCAATCAATGCGACGAAGGTTTTCGTTCTCCACGGACACAGGCAAACGAACAACGGTATGATGCATGCGATGCATTTCAGTGACACGATCGCATCAGCAGTAAAGCAACGCTGCAACATGAACATAGTGCATGCAGACAGTCGCTCCACGCAACACGTGTGTTGCATTTAACTTACAATTACAGCACAGTGTTGAAATTGAGGAGACACCATGTTGCTCCGCGTACTTTGTGGTCACTATCGCAGACATCGTGGACAATAGCTGTTGCACGCTTGGTGTGATATCCATTCCACACAGGTGAATAGCGCTGAACAAGCAAACGAACGACGCAGCGATGCTGGTAAACCACCTTGGAAACAGACAGCCGAAGAGACCACGCGCAAGGTATCCTGGGTAACGCGGCAGCTTCCGCCTTGCTCCAGCAGGGCGGGTTGTGTTCCGATGGCGGATTCGGAGGATTTGCTCTACGCCAGAGTCAAGTGCTCGCTCGCGAAGTCGGTCGGCTGCACCGACTCCGTCATTGGAATTCAACACTAGGTCGGTTGGGAAAGAGCGCGCTCGACACGCCACGGAAACGGCCTCAGCCCGTATCACGCGAAGCGGCGGCGCGGCGGTGGCGTTAGGATCGGTTCTCCGAGGTTCGTCTGCTACTGCTCCGCGTTGAGCGGCGCAAGGTAATCATATCTGAATCAACGCGAAGCCGTTAAGGCAACTTAAAAAGAATATTTCATCACTGTCGACTAGTAAAAAGTTGTGTAGCAGTTCTGATACCGTTCTACTCATATCTAAGCAATATTCTCCTGCTTATGTTAATTTTGAATTTTTTTACAACCCTATATTTGGCTTTGAGGAGCCAAATCGGAGTAGATTTCGTGGCTTTTAGTTTGGGTTGCGATCATGTGGAGACCTTTCTTTGCACTTTTATCTGTTTTTATTCGTTTCTCAAATAATTATATCAATTTACAATAATAATGATAACCGTCAATTATGCATTTTTGTGTTCATTATTTTGGGGGCTCCTTTTCTGGCTAATCGCTTGTGGCAGAGGATATAACCCTTTTTATTTTGATCGAATCAGATTCACCGCCGCCGTCCATCAAAGCCGCATGCAATTAGGTAATGGGCTTTACATGATGCCTTGCTTTACATCACAACCGGCTACTTATAAAGCCGGTCGTGCTTTGTATACACCATTTAACTCATAACAAGCTTGCATAACTTTACCTCCGCATTTACTTGAGATTTTCCTCACGAAGAGAGTTACCTTGGCTTTAAAATAAGATGTTCTTTACCGCTGCAAAAAAAGGATTGTAGTGGTGAAGGAGGAGGCACAAACAAACATGTGCAAGTATAATGCATAGCCAGTACAATTACATTTTCTGCTTGCAAACTTTATTTACATGCAGCACCCTTTAAAGCGCCATGGCAGCGTTTGTTTACCAATGGCGTCGATTCCCCTTCACTCTACATCAGCTTCACCTTCTTTCGAACAGATGCAATGCAGCCACCAGCAGTGAACTGTTTGCATGCGTCTTTTGCTGCAAAATGCATGCGCAACACTATGTACGTCTGCAGAAGTTCAGCAGTCAGAGTGTCCTTGTGTGTATAGCATCCAACTCCTTGCACACCACAGCACTTGAGCGAATCCAGGATGTCCCAGAAGGTGTCCATGCAGAGGCAGCAGAGAATAGATCTTGTTTTCAACGGCTCTAAACATGTTGGAAAGCTCCCATGATGGGTATTTAAGGCATCCCTCCTTGAATTCTCCCTCCAATGTCAGAAACTAGACATGTGCGAATAGTAATATTTTGGTTCGAAACGCATTCGAAGTGAATAGTCTTTGGGGTTGAATAATTTCGAAGCGAATTCGAATAGTTGTCAGGTGTTCGAAGAACAAAACTGGGCAGTTCAATGTTGGTTTATACAAAAGTTCTTTACTGTTGAGGTTCCAACATATAAAGGAATCACAGATAATCCTGTAATAACATACCTTAGCCAGTAAAAAATTTGTATGTATATAGACTAGTTGTAGAAGATACTCCCTTCTACGCAGATAAGAAACCTACAACACACACACATACATAAAACATCACAGAAAACCATTTAGTAATACATTTCAAGTAAAAAAATAATGGCATTTAGACTAGCAGCTCCACAGGCAGTGAAAAAGATGCCACCTTCTACTAGTTAAAATGCTACATCACACAGAAAAAAAAGACCGTTTGATAACATGTTTCAATAAAAAAAGTTGCAATTTGCTTATGGAGCTGTATGATGGCTTCCAGAACCATTCTTGCCAGGACTCTACTTGGAACAGCATTCTTTGTAGCAAAACTGGCAATCGGTTGCACCCATGGATCAAAGAGGGGAACAAACATAAGGACAAGGGCATAATCTGTAATAGTGGTTGACTCTTGATCATCCCCATAATCAACAAAACCGTCAACCTTATAGGTTTGTTTGTTAAATTTGACAGTCCGGCGCACTTTCATCTCATCTAGTATGAGTGTTCCATAGCAGCGGACCCCTTGCTCTTGTTGCATGAATGCACCAATACTTGCAAGTGAAACCTTATTAAAGCCGAACTCGCAAGGCATTCCCTTGATAATTTGCTTCTGCCATGAAGAGGTGGGCAGTGGCAACAGGTTCATCTTGGACATTAGCCTATATGCAGAAGGGCTTGATATCTTTAAAAGGAGGCACGTCATTGACCATTCGGCTTCATAGCGCTTTCCTCTTGCTGACTTTGCTTTTGAAGCTTTCAGCGCTGCACGGAATGCGAGCTGTTGTGCTTCAGGAAGCACCTCTATGGCTTTATCTACTTCGCCACTGGTCAACTTTGACAGGTGCGCCTTCGAAGCACGAATTTCTTTCTTTGCTCTTTCCCGGAAAACTGTGGCTCTGATGACCTTATTTCCTAAATTCTGTGCTCTTGACTGAACCAATCTGTGAGGCTTGGTTTGTCCGTTTGCATTCTTTGCTCTGATTCGTTTTTCTCGAAGGCGGAGATTTTTCTTGTGCTCTTGCATTGTGGGCACAGGCTTCGCTGGGACAGCCCACAACAATTTACGTGCCTCCACACGTCCTGTGTCTTTACAGCACTTGTTGCCACCAAAAATAGAAGGAAATGAACTACAGCTGCATCCCGTGCACACTTTCAGGTTGTCCACAATACAAATCGCGCCGCAATGCACACTTGCCACTTTGACTTGCATTGGATTGGATTGAATTTTGGTGCAATAGTACTACGCTTTATGCTTACGACATGGCGGCAGACGGTGCACGCTATCATCATCAGTGGCTGGAACGAGCAGACGACATTATTGCGCCAATTTTTGGGGGTGGGATAATTACTCGAGGAAGAAAAAAGAAAACGTATTTTTGTCAGGCCATGTCGGGGGCGTGAGAGTTATGTGAGTGCGAGGATTACACGAGTAAATACGGTACGTCCTAAGCACCAACCGAATGAACGAGAAATTCAGGCAATAATTGACGAACTTTCAGAACCGTGTCTTCTTCTTAGAGATTTTAATGCACATAGCAGTCTGTGGGGTGACTCGCGCTGCGATGCGCTTGATCGTGTGATTGAACAGTTCCTTTCCTCCTCTGGCGCCAGCCTCGTCAATGGGAAAGAGGCAACATATTATGGCCTCGCTAACAATACCTATATGTCAATCAAATTAAGTTATATCTCCATCACTCCTTCCCCTACTCTACTGCAATGTCGCAATAATTCTTTCGGAAGTGACCACTATCCTGTAGTTCTGAGCTCAGCAGTACAAAATGAATGCCCTCCACAGGTTTCCAAATGGCTGATAAAAAAAGCCAATTGGGACTATTTTTACAAGGCTGCTAGGTTTAGTTGTACTGACGCTTGGGGTTCTAGCTTAGATGCAGCTGTCTAATAGTTTACTGCTTTTCTTATTGAAGCTGCAGCTAAGTGCATTCTGCAAACTTCCGGACTGGGCGGAAATGACGAGTTTCCACGGGAAACAGCGAGTGCTTTAATGCTCGCAAACAACAAAACAAAGCATGGAGACTGCTTCGAGACTCACCGACCGCTGAAACTCTTGTCAATTTTAAAAACATCAAGTCCCAAGCCAGGCTAACACGTCTACAGGCCAGAAGGGAGAGCTGGCAGAGGTTTTTATCTAGAATTAACTCATATACACATGAAGCAAGAGTCCGCAGCATGGTCGGTAGGGTAGTAGGACAAGAACCACATCCTCTTCTTTTAGTAAACATACAAGGCAACAGTTTGGAACACCAAGCAAACTCTCCCGGTGCACACTTCGAACAGGTCTCCAGCTTATCCCATTACAGTTCAGGGTTTTAACAATACAAAGCAAGAATAGAAAAACAGAAAATAGAATGCGAATTCACAAACAGTGAGGCATAGAATGAATTTCTCTTCTTAGCTGAGTTACAAGCGTCGTTGAACTGCTTTAACAGGACCGCCCGCCCCAGGCTCCGATCGTATATTATACGAAATGCTCAAACCTCTGCCTCCCATAACCCAAAAAGCTCTCTTTTGTTTGTGTAATCCCATTTTGTTTTCCAGTGAGATTCCTTCCACCTGGAAAGAAGCAGCCATTATTCCGATTCTTAAACAGGGCAGGACCCATCTTCAGCATCAAGCTACAGGCCCATAGCTATGACTAGTTGCCTTTGCAAGGTTTTTGAAAAAATGGTAAACAGACGACTGATGAATTTCTTTAAAACAAATAGCCTGCTTAACCCATGCCAGTGCGGGTTTCGAGAGGCTAAGTCCACTACTGACCACTTTGTCCGTATCGAGGCGCAAATTTGTGATGCTTTCATTCATAAACAGTTCTTTCTGTCAGTGTTCCTCAATATGGGGAAGGCCTATGACATCACATGGCACTTTGGGATACTAAGACCTGTCACACCTAGGTGTGTGAGACAGAAGGTTGACAATAATCGAAAGCTACCTGTCTAATCGGACATTCCGTGTTCGAGTGGGCACTGTGTTTTCACGTACATTTGTTCAAGAAACAGGAGTGCCGCAAGGAGTGGTATTGAGTTGTATACTTTTTATAGTCAAAATGAACTCCTTGTGCCTTGTTACCCCACGAATATGCTTTAGTGTACATATCTTGACGAAGTACAGGTCGATTTGAACTCCTGTAACCTCTCTGTGTGTGAATGTCACGTCCAATTAGGTTTGAACAAGGTCTCTCAATGGGCAGATGATAATCGTTTTAAACTCAATGCGCAAAAGAGCACTTGAGTCTTGTTTTGCTGAAATAGGGACCTCCATCCTGACCCCGACAATCGACCTGCATGGTCAACGCCTTTCTGTGAAAACCGAGCACCAGACTCTTGGACTAATGTTAGACACAAAAGTAACCTTCATACCGTATATTAAGTATTCAAAGAACAGGTTCTTAAAAACCATGAATATTTTGAAAGTGTTGTCACGCACTACATGAGGTAGTGACAGGAAATGTCTGATGAATTTATATAAAGCCTCGTACGCACGCGTCTAGATTATGGTGCTATAATTTATCAGTCTGCGACACCATCACCTATAAAGATTCTCGACCCTGTCCACTATCTAGGCATTCACCTCTCAACGGGTGCTTTTTAAACTAGCCTCGTGGAGAGTCTGTACGTAGAATCAAATTAATGGTCGCTCCATCTGCAGAAATGTTACCTGTCTTTTACCTACTATCTCAAGGTTAACGCTGACGAGGAACATCCCACTCACACCATATATAGTGATGTGTCCAATGCTGCGTTCTTCAACAAGCGTTCTTCACTGAAACAGCCATACTTCTTCCGTTTTATGCCTCACTGAGAAAACTGGCGTGCCACTTCTAGAGCACCGGTAGATGGCTCCCGCAGCATATCCACCGCCATGCTAGTAGGAGATTATTTCTGGAAACAGCATTGGAAGCAGCATTGGCACGGAGGCACTGTTTAGTGTCCTTGTTTTTTTTTCTTGTACATGTGTACCTTTATATTGACGTCAGCGAGTGATTGCGTGAGAATTTTCTTTTAAAAAAACTGCATTATTGACTTCGCATCGGGTCGATGCTCCTTGAGAGGGAGGCAAATGACCTCTGTCTACATGTGGTCGAAAACGATGATGGGGGAATTTAGCCACACCAGGTAGTGTGCCTCTGGCTTGACTCGAGAAGGAAGAAGACAATCTTGCGGCTCAGCTGTTGGAAGCCATAATAAGTAAATTTCAATGTCGTGTCCCCTCCGTTAAATTTCTATTCACATAGGGCTGGTCTGGCGATATCGCCACTATGCAACTTTTGTTCAGAATTGGAAACAATAGAGCACTATTTTTTGTCATGTCGCCGATACAAATTGCTCAGGAAAACACTCTTAGTCCTCCCATTCGCTAGCCTGGGGCTGAATTTCACTATAGAAAACATACTTTCCTTCGGTGCTTACGATCTGGGCTTCAGTCACGAGAACGTTTTCTATGCAGTTTGCAAGTACCTAAACGAAAGTAAAAGAATTAAGCTTTTAATTGCGTGATTATTACTTGTGCAAAAAAAAAATTTCAATATACACAAGAGCATTGTTTAACCATGCTGATTCCTATTCAATATAATGAATAAATGTCTTATCTGAACAAGTGACAAACAACTATTGCACTCCTTTCATTCTGCCTAGAGTGTCTTTTCTTTTTTTTTTCTTTTTTCTGGTGGGTGGTTTCGAGATTGAAAAAAAAAAATCTTACTGAATTAAGTCATCGATTCTTGGCCGATCCCCCTGATTGGGTACGAGCCTTGGCTGTGGAATCATCATCATCACCGGCTCGGCTGTTGAGAACACCTGCTTTCGCTGTCTCAAGGCGTACCTGTGCTTTCCTCGCGTTGTACCGCGACAATAGTTATAAACATTACTGAGGTAGTCAATGCACCTTTATTTACGAAGATAATTTTCGTCGTGTAGCTTCTCTTGTCAATGGTTGATTTTATTTCAATGCTCATTATTGAGCAGTCCTGCCTTTTAGTCGTCCAGCTGACAGTTTAAACGATGAAATTGGTTATGTGCTCTGGCTCCCAGCTCCCACAAATTAACAAGCTGATGGAAAGAAAATGAGATTATACATTATATAAGTGGTGAATATGGTGGCAGTGAAACTGTTTCAACGCTCAATCTTGCTCCAGATAGCAGAAGTTGGCTTTTTTCAGGAGGGAAGCTTGTATAAACAGAAAAAAATATTGTATTAGTAGGTCAAGTTTCCAAACAAACATCATTGATGCTGTATGTGCGATATTCTGGTGCTAGTGAAACATTTTCTAAAGAACGGCAACCAAAATTTCACAGCATGGAGAAGTCTACATAACAAAAACTCGTAAGGATGTTGCCATTAAAAGCCAAACCAATGGACCTTTTTATTTGTTTTTTGTTGATGCTCACCAAGCAAAAGCAGCAGCACATTTACAGGCTATTAAATGGAAAATTGTTCTCAGCGGCCCAGCAGTGCTTCTTTGTCACCACATTAGTACAATATGATGGAGCTTTCTGTGCACAGCGTATTCAGCACTGCTGACATTTTCTAGGAACAAATAGCTGACCTGTGAAAAAAAGCAATACATAAATTAGAAAGATCTTTAATGTAACACATGTTTAGAGGCTTTGAAAAACCACTACTACATGTAGTGGTTGTGGTGCCAATAGAAGGATAATCTTACCCACAACACAACAGCATCAATTCATCAAAATATTCATTGCACATTCTACGAAGTACTGGTAGGACTGGCAAAAGTATGCCTTCGTTGTAGAAAATTGTGATTGAAATTCACAAAACCAGTAAATATTTAGGCCCAAAAATTTCTTGTAAACAGCATTTGTTTGTGTAAATTTCATAAAGTTTCTGTTGACAACTGGTAACATCGTGTGTTTTTGTGTAATTTATAAATAGTCTGACAAGTGGCACTCACTCAGTGCAAAAAAATAAAACAGATATACGTAACTAATTATACATTTAACTTATGATTATTTACGACAGATTATATAATGCGAATTCTGAAGAAGTTTATTACATTCAAAATAGCATCGCTTGCCAACGTTGCATATTTATGGACTAGCCACAACTTTCAAACTGTGTCAACATCTGAAATAACTACTTTCTCAATATAGATAAATGAAATCCTGAATTTGCTGAAGCTTAAATTTTGTCATTACATTTTCTTTCAAAAGTAGAATTTCATTAAATTAGACCCAACAATAGCGAGGAACCTTATTGCGTCAAAGCATTACGTAAAAGAAAAAATAATATTGGCACGGCTGAATTTGGATGGTAGATGACCCATGACGTTTTGGCATTCGGCACCAGCCTTCATTCCAATTTCCGAAGCCCTCCACTACGGCGTCTCTCATAATCATATGGTGGTTTTGGGACGTTAAACCCCACAAATCAATCAAAACCAGCCTTCATATCTATTTTACCTTTCAAGTATGACCACACACCCGCATTGGCGCCTGTGAAAGCAGGCGTACGCCTAGCCGTGCGTGGCTTTGCCGTGTCCGGGGAAAAGGGGATCCTGGGGGTTGAGCTGACGCTGGGTGATTGGACCTTTAAGGCCCCCCGGCAGAGGCAACACACCCCTTTGGCCCCGGCTTCACGTAGACGGCACTGCGTGAACTGCGAAAGAAACCATGCCGCATATTCACGCTCCTGCACATACTGGAAAAAAGAAAAAGAAATAATTACCTTGAAGGTGAAGGAGAACATTACATTTAATGAAGCACGGCGAAGAGTCGCTCCATTCTATGAACCTACATACGCATTGATGCGACGCGTCAGGGGGCACCGCCGCACCGGCCCTCGCCACTACTTCGGCCTGCGCATACCGAGCCGGTGGTTGTGGCACCTGCAACAAAGGCGGCTGTAGCCCAGGCTACACCGCCTACTCCCAAACAGAGACCGGAAACTCAAGAGTCCTCCGGTCTCAAGGCCTCACCTCACCAGGCAAGGCCCGAAATTCGAATTAAGGGGGGAGGTGGCTTTCAAAAAAAACTTTTTTATTTGTTGACCTACAGCAATGAAATTTGGCATGCATACTCATAAATGTCTAGAATAGGGAAATATGCAGTTTCATCATGATAGCTTCAGTAGTTCTCAAGTTACATAATGCTACACGATCCAATTACATGGTCTGCTCGTGGAAAGCCTAGCGCTGCAACAAAACATGCCAGGAAGCTGCGAATGATGTTGATCTTTACTCAAAAGAAAGCTACAGGGTATGACACTCTCGGAATTTTTTTAATAAGTTCTCGTTTTTTTTAGAGATCATCATGGCTGCCGACACACATTGTCAGAAACAATGGCACGGACAAATCATCATCTAGAAAAATAACAGGGCCACAAAACAGAAATTGAAGATTGCTGTACCCACAAGCAGTGTTCAGGGATTCAGGGAAAAAAAACAGAATCAAAATCGGTCCAGTCATTCTCGTGCTACTCTTTCCACGAGCAATGGACAATGTCCAAAACACACTTGTGAGAAAAAGCCTGTCGAAGTTTTCGACAGACTTTTTTTCAATGAACTTTTTTGTTTCTCGTTGGATATTGATGAAAATTGGCACAGACACTAAGAATAACCTCACAGTGCTTTCATAAAAATTTTGAAGCGATACCACAAATACTTTACGAGAAAGAAATTATTTCTTCACTGAACCATGTGGAGGGGCTGAGCATAATGTCAAAAAAAAAAAAAACAGTATTGAGAAAGCTGCGTTTAAAGTTTCAACTTTTCTTTACGTCTCTAAGACACCTAAAAATTGTGATCTCAGGTTTGTCTTGTGATATTTGACTTCTTTTCATGATTTACTCCTTTTCATGAGTTACAAAGAACAAGAATGAATTTCAAACCAAGTTCTTTGTATGAAGGAGTGGTGTGATAAGTATGACAGAAAAGATTGTAATTGAATAAAACCATATACTGAAATTATTAAACATACTTTTTGTGCTGAAGTTGTAATTAGCGTAATTAAGTACTTGATTACAAATATTCACTGAACTTTTTTTATTTGGAGAGAAGTTTATTGCATCAGAAAAATGGATCACACCATGACGGCCTATGCCTTCTTTCCAAATAACAAAGTTATGGGCAGAAGACTGGTGGCACGGGAATTTCTAGCAGTATAATTAATGACACGAAACGGGCATATAAAAATTCGTGCCCCTGATTCACACATGCTCTTTCGCCGCTCTAGCCGTCAAACGCATCATCATACAGCCGGTCGCGGAAATTCTAATCTACAGCAATTCATTAACCTCGGAACATTCATAGACGTTCGTGGAGATATCAAGCACGGCTCCAAGCACGTCTGAATCGCATCACAAAAGCTTACTGACGGCACTCCATATGACCGTGGGGTGCGCGGCCGCGTGGACAGTGCAGCCGGCGCGTAATGCACTTGCCGGCGGCGTTCGATGACGATGCGCGAAATGTGTAACTACGAAGACAAAAAATCGGCACGCACTGCACTTGGCATCGCATTTTCGAATGACGACGCGCGAAACTGCTAGCCGCTGTTCCGAGCGATCCTTGGCAGTGAGGGGGGGGGGGTGACGAACTTGACTGTGTTGTCCGCTGCCGATGCGTAAAATGCCCGTACAATATTCGGAGGAGCTAGCGAGTGATGTGGTACATTCATTGCGAAGAAGCACGTCACCAAGAGTGCGCTTGCGCGTCGTTCCTGCCCGCAGTCTCGCTGTCAGCGGAGTTAAGCCTAAAGCCGACTCCGATGACGCGCCGCACTCGTAGACCGCCGCGCGCCCGCTCGTAGTAATCTGATCGTGCATCCGGTGCGGCCACTCGTATAATCAGATCATGCCGCCGCTTACAGCTTCGTTGCTTGCGAAGAAACACGTCGCCACGAATGCGCTAGCGGGTCGTTCCTGCCCGCAGTCGGCGGAGGTAGGGCTAAAGACGACTTCAATGACGCGCGGCGCTCGTAGACCGCGCTGACGCTCGTAGTAACCTGATCGCGCATCCGCTTACTGCTCGTAACTAAAGCGTAGTTATATCTTAAGTGATTATCAAGCCGTGAACACGTCACGAAGTGGCGATTTTCGAGAGCCATGTCCTCGCGACGCACAAGCAGCAGACGACGATCTCCCGGAGCGAGCATCGGGCCAATGGCGAGGCGAGCTGAGGCAACATGGCGGCCACGGCCAATCAAGGGCCTCAAAACGACCTTCAAACATTTGCTTTTTGCTCGCTTGTTGTTAAAGGGAGGAGCCAGCTGAGGCGGGAAAGTTAAACACGGGAAAATGCTCTTTCCGATGAGCCCAAGAAGCCGGCTCCCGGCCCAAGCATAGCGAAGCTATTATTTTTTGAAAATCGCCGTTTTCTCGCCATTTCTAGAAACATTTTTGCTACCTAGGTGGGTCAAACGAATTTTCCGAAGCACTTCTGCGCGGTTTTCAGTGTAGATATTTTGGAACCAGATAGAAAAAGGGTTCCAGAAACTGAAAACTTGAGTTTCAAAAAATCGATTTTTTTGCCATTTTTCGCGATCCCAAAGCCGCGTCCCCCCTTAACAGCCCGCACGTGCGGGCATCCAGTGTCTCCGAGGAGGCAATGGATACGTCGGCACCCTTGGTGCCGAAAGAGCGGCGTGGCTCCCTGGAGCGCGTTTTGGTGCGCCTGGTGATGGCCCTGTTAAGTGAACTCAAACTCCCTGTCTAAATAGCCACTCGCTTTTCGTACACACAGCACTATTTCACATTCACCATGAACACTCAAATTATACAATGGAACGTCAGGGGCCTTCTCAGAAACCTTGACGACATCCAAGAACTCTTACATGAACACTCACCAAAAGTGCTGTGTGTACAAGAAACACACCTTAATTTAAAACACACAAATTTTCTTCGTAAATACGTTATTTTCAGAAAAGACCGTGTTGATGCTATGACATCATCCGGAGGTGTTGCCATCATAGTGAATCAAGGAATAGCATGCACACACTTACAACTCCAAACATCCCTTAAGGCAGTGGCTGTTCGAGCGGTTCTTTTTGGTAAACTGATCACAATTTGCACTATTTACATTCCTCCTAGCTATCAGCTGCAAAAACGCGATTTACACTCTCTAATTGATGAACTTCCGGAGCCTTATGTTCTCCTTGGAGACTTTAATGCGCATAGCAGGCTATGGGGTGACTTTCGGTATGACGCGCGAGGTCGACTGATCGAACAGTTCCTTATCTCATCAAGCGCGTGTATCCTGAATCGAAAAGAACCAACCTATTATAACCTCGCTAATAACACCTACTCCTCCATAGACCTGAGCATAGTATCTCCATCTCTTGTGCCTCTACTCCAGTGGAAAGTCGTCAGTAGTCTGTACGGAAGTGACCACTTCCCCGTAGTTTTGAGCACAACGACAGTAACTGAGTGTCCACCACGTGTTCCCAAGTGGCTCATAAACAGAGCCGACTGAGAACAGTTTTATACTATCGCTTGTCTAGGTTGGAATGACATCTGTACTTTGAACATTGATGTTGCTGTGAACTACCTCACAGCGTTTTTGATTGATGCTGCAACAAAATGCTTCCCACAAACAAATGGACACCCTGGAAAACGATGTGTGCCATAGTGGAACTCTGAATGCCGAAACGCGGGCAAACAGCAAAACAGAGCTTGGAGGCTGCTTCGGAACTCACCGACAGCCGAAAATCTTGAAACCTTCAAGAAAATAAAGTCTCAAGGCAGGAAAACGCGTCGGCAGGCCAGAAAAGAAAGCTGGCAGAAGTTTTTATCAGGGGTTAATTCATACACACAGGAGGCCAAAGTCTGGAACATGGTCGGTAGGATAGCAGGAAAACATGTACACACACTTCCACTCGTAAACACTCAGGGTGATACCTTGGAAGATCAGGCAAACTTCCTCGGTGCACACTTCAAACAGGTATCCAGCTCGTCCCACTATACTGACACTTTCCAAAAATACAAGACAAGAATGGAAAAGCAGAAACTCGAACACAAATCCACTAGATACGAGGCATATAACCAAGCTTTCAGTCTAGCTGAGCTCCGAACATATCTAAACTCCCTGCCCCAGGTTCTGACCGTGTGATGTATGAAATGTTAAAAAACCTACCAAACGAAACCCGAAAAACCTTACTTTGTTTGTACAATGCTATTTGGTCTTCTGGCACTATTCCTACCTCCTGGAAAGAGGCTATTGTTATTCCCATTTTGAAACAGGGCAAGGACCCTTCTTTACCCTCGAGTTATAGGCCTATAGCACTTACAAGCTGCTTGTGCAAAGTCTTCGAAAAAATCATAAATTGCCGACTTGTCCATTTTCTTGAAACAAATAATTTGCTCGACCCATTTCAGTGCGGGTTTCGAGAAAGTAGATCCACCACAGACTACCTTGTTCGTATCGAGGCACAGATCAGAGACGCCTTCGTCCATAAACAATATTTTCTCTCTGTGTTCCTCGATATCGAAAAGGCTTATGATACAACATGACGTTTTGGAATTCTAAGAGACCTGTCCCACCTTGGCGTGCACGGAAGAATGTTTCACATAGTCGAAAGTTACCTGTCAAACCGGACATTCCTCGTCCGAGTGGGCACGGTTCTTTCCCAAACATTTGTCCAGGAAACAGGCGTGCCACAAGGTGGTGTACTTAGCTGCACACTTTTTCTCATCAAAATGAATTCCTTGCACTTGTCCATTCCCCGCTATATGTTCTATTGTACATATGTCGACGACGTTCAGCTTGGCTTCAAGTCATGCAACCTTGCCATGTGTGAGCGGCAGGTTCAGCCGGGTTTAAATAAGGTCTCCAAATGGGCAGATGAAAACGGATTTCGACTTAACCCACAAAAAAGCATGTGTGTCTTGTTCTCTCGAAAGAGAGGCATGCACTCGGAACCTGACATTCGACTGAACGGGCAACGTCTGTCCGTCAAAGCCGAGCATAAATTCTTAGGCTTAATCTTGAACAACAAGTTGACCTTCGTACCCCACATAAAGTATTTAAAAACAAAATGTTTAAAAGCCATGAATGTTATAAAAGTGTTGTCACGTACTACGTGGGGTAGTGACAAGAAATGCCTCATGAACCTGTATAGAAGCCTTATTCGCACCCGCTTATATTATGGGGCCATTGTTTATCAGTCTGCGACTCAAAGTGCTTTGAAGATGCTGGATCCTGTGCACCATTCGGGCATCCGCCTTTCTACGGGTGCTTTTCGCACCAGGCCCGTAGAAAGCCTTTACGTTGAGACAAATGAGTTGTCGCTTTATCTGCAGAGAACCTACATGTCCTTTGTATATTTCCTTAAGGTGAAACAGACAAGAGGCACCCCTCATACTCTATCATTAATGACTTGTCGAGCTCCATTCTTTTTCAAAACAGGCCTTCAATGAGGCAGCCCTTCTCAGTTCGCCTGAAGGGTGTAGCTGAGGACACTGGAATGTCACTCGAACACAGTTTAATGGCTCCTGTAGCATACCTGCCACCGTGGCAGTGGCAGACTATAGATTGCGATGTGTCTTTCCTAAAAGTTACTAATCATGCGCCTATTGCCCATATTCGAACATACTTCTTGGAACTTCAACACAAATACACACGTCCTGAGTTTTTTACGGATGCCTCTAACTCCTCTGTGTCCTACGCTGCTGTTGGCCCTTCCTTTTCGGA
The DNA here is from genome assembly GCF_043290135.1 of Rhipicephalus microplus. Lineage (NCBI taxonomy): Eukaryota > Metazoa > Arthropoda > Arachnida > Ixodida > Ixodidae > Rhipicephalus > Rhipicephalus microplus. The sequence continues at coordinate 162,788,650 of NC_134702.1, forward strand.
TGCTGGCCCTCTACATCCAGACACAAGTATCTTCACAGCGGAAGCTTACGCGATACTTGTGGCAGCTAAACACATCAAACAATCACAAATACAAAAAGCAGTAATTTATACAGACTCCCTCAGTGTGGTAACGGCTCTGTACAGTCTTAAAAAACAAAAAAACCCTGTCCTCGTTTCACTGTACTCCATTTTATGCACACTCTACACACTCAACCGGCATGTTGTTGTGTGCTCGGTGCCAGGGAACCGTGAGATTCAAGGCAACATGATGGCGGATCAGCTTGCTGCATCCGCCCACGAAAGCACCGCCATTACACCTTCATCAATCCCGGCCCTTGATCTTAAGCCGTCTCTCAAACGAAAACTCAGGGACTACTGGCAGAGCAAGTAGGATACACACACGCAAAACAAACTACACGTTATCAAGGCACACCTTGGCCATTGGCCACCAGTATCAAAATCACGTCACACAGAGGTAACATTAACGAGGCTCAGGATAGGACACACATACACGACACATTCATATCTTTTCTCCGGTGGCGATCCACCATTGTGTGACAGATGTGGTGAAGCACTAACAGTTCTTCACATTTTAATTCAGTGCAGACAATTGGACACTCTAAGAAAACAACACTTTCCTTCACCCTACCGACAACATATGCCTTTACACCCTGCAATGTTCGTCGGTAGGGAACCGTTTTTTGATTCACAAATCATTGTTAGCGTTTTTAAAAGAAATTCATAGCTTTCATGTCATATACCCGGGCATACCGTAGCACGACCTCTCCAGAGAGGTTGTCGCTGCGGTGGCTACACAATAAAGCACTTGCCTCACGGCCCTTGGACGCAAGGGTATGAACGAGTGAGGCACTTGTGCTAATGCCATACAAGTCCACCATCGTTTTTATTATCATTAACTTTTGCCATCTATTCGCACCACACACACCTTTCACGGCATGGTCATGATTTTAATAATTGTATGTTTTTACCCGCTTTACCGCGAGGAATTTTATGGCCCTTATACAGCCGCTAATCACAATCATTGTCCACATTCCTGTCTCCTGAACTGGCGCTCTTTGGCCGTCAAATGGCCCTTGCGCCAAAAAAAACCATATATCATCAAGTATGACCACACGCACAAGTTTATAATTTCAAATTAATTAATAAAGCACTAGCGTCAACCCTCAATTGCATGGCACATTAGCAAGATGCACTCGTCGTCAAGGACAGGCAGTCCTGCTAGAAGCGAACAAGAAATGGCCTGGCACCACGCGTCGACATAAACAAACCGGCGGCTGGGTGCGTGTCCTTCGAACCGGGTCGTTTCAGTTAATTTCAAGTTTTTCACAAAAACAGTGTATTGGTAATTCAAACAACATGCCAAATTGAATCGGGGCTCGAACACTGTACCGAAGAACGTTTCGAATATGTCCGGTTTTACTTGTAACAAGAGACTGTAACTACACCATGTGCAATCTCGCCGAGACTAGCTAGGACTACAGCTAGGACTACAGCTAGGACTACGCAGTGCCTGCTTCTTAGCACATGCACTTTTTTTGTCCCGTAAACTTCACCGCCAATTCGCATATACACTGAGAAAACAAGGGCAAATACAAGTACTGCTGATATTTGCTTACCTCATATTTCAACTTGAATAAACAGCTTGTCGCTCCACGGCTGTGACGGCCGTGACATCCATCCAACGTGTGAACGAGGTGCAGACGGCGTGCAGTCATACACTTAACATGCGGTGGAAATTAGAAGCGAGCATAAACGGTGCATGCGTGTAAACTGGTTTAAAGCTTAATGAATTGTAGTATTTTTGATGTATTTTGTATAATATTGTTACGACCTCAGTAGGCGTCTGGGGGTTTATTGATACACGGTTCGAGGGACGAGCCGTATCGGCGCAGGCAGATGATGATGATCTTCTTCTTCCACACCCCTTGCTTCTTTTTCCTTCTTCGTCCGGCACATACGTGGCGTAACATTTCCCCCCTCGCAGACAAAGCGCGCCGCGCGTTTCATGCAGTGTCGCGTTGACTGAAAGGCTTCAGGCGAGCGACATGCGTGACCTCTGTCTTTCTGGAACGTCTCCCGCTAGCTGTAAGACGTGCGATGCGGTAGTCGACTGCGCTCAGGCGGTCAAGGATAACAAAAGGTCCGATGTAGTGCGCGAGCAGTTTTTGGCACAAGCCACGTTTGCGTAAAGGCTTCCACACCAACACGAGATCTCCCGGAATATATGTGGCCTGCCGGTGCTTGCTGTCATAACGAACTTTCGATCTGTCTTGCGAGGCTATTGTACGTAAACGAGCAAGACGACGAGCTTCTTCGGCGAGACAAAGAGTTTCTGCTAGGGAGATTTCTGATTGGTCCCGATCAGAGAAGGAAAATATTGTATCCAGAGTATAACGGGGGGGTCGAACATAGAGGAGGAAGAACGGGCTGTAGCCGGTGGTCTCATGTTGGGAAGTATTAAACGCGTATGTGACGAACGGCAAGACATCGTCCCAGTTCTTGTGGTTCGAAGCAACGTACATAGAAAGCATATTCACCAGTGTTCGAATTGTTCGCTCGACGAGACCATTCGTCTGCGGGTGATAAGGCGTCGAGTGTCTGAGCTCTGAGCCACACATACGGAGAAGTTGTTCGACAACGTCTGCCGTGAATTGACGTCCACGGTCACTTATGATGACGCGAGGGGGCCCATGACGCAGTATGATAGAATGGAGAAGGAAGGACGACACTTGACCAGCAGTCGCGGATGGCAGGGCAGCAGTCTCGCAGTACCGAGTAAGATGGTCAGCACATACCACAATCCATCTGTTGCCTTTCGATGAACGCGGAAAAGGGCCCACCAGGTCAATGCCAATTTGTTCGAACGGAGAACTGGGAGGCGTCACAGGTTGTAGATGTCCGGCCGGAGCTGCTGAGAGAGATTTGTGCGCCTGGCATTGCGCACAACTGGCCACGTACAACTCAACTGACTGGCGCATACGTGGCCAGTAGAAGCGTTCCTGGGTACGATGAAGAGTGCGCGTCGTTCCGAGGTGACCTGAAGTGGCGTCATCATGCATGGCGTACAAAACAGATGACCGTAGTGCCTCTGGAACCACCAGCAGGAAGCGGGAACCGGTGCCGGAGATGGATTTCTTGTACAGTAGACCATCACGGACGCAAAAGCGGCTTTCCGGAGTGGATGCTTGTGCGATCACGAATAACGGATTCAAACTCACGTCCTTCCGCTGCTCAGTTTCAAAGGTGGCCTTATCCGGGAACGCTGGTGCTACGGACGCAATCAGATGATCGAAATCGTCAGCGTCGCAAACTGTAGCATCAACTGGCATCCTTGAAAGGCAGTCTGCGTCCGCGTGTTTCCTGCCGCTCTTGTACGATACCGTGAAGTTGTACTCTTGCAGCCGGAGGGCCCAGCGTGCTAGACGGCCTGACGGATCCCGAAGGTTGATAAGCCAGCACAAAGAATGATGATCCGTAACTACTTGGAAAGGACGACCGTATAGGTATGAGCGGAATCGCTGCACAGCGAAGACGAGTGCAAGGCATTCTTGTTCGGTCACAGTGTAATTGCGTTCCGGCTTACTTAAAGTACGACTGGCATATGCGATTACGTGTTCCACTTGATTACATCGCTGTATCAGGACTGCACCTATGCCAATGCCGCTTGCGTCGGTGTGAACTTCAGTCGCCGCAGAAGGATCGAAGTGCCGCAGGATAGGCTGCGACGTGAGCAAGAACTTCAGTTGGTTGAAAGAAGTTTCACAATCAGGAGTCCATTCAAAACTAGCACCTTGGCGGAGAAGACAGGTCAGTGGAAAGGCAACTTCTGCAAAGGCGGGAATAAATCGGCGAAAGTAAGAGCAGAGGCCCAAGAAGCTCCGAAGCTCCTTCACTGAGCCAGGTGGTTTAAAAGCTCTAACAGCCGCCGTCTTATTCGGGTCGGGCCTGATGCCATCCTTGTTGACGAGATGTCCCAGCACCAGTGTTTGTCGAGCTCCGAAATGACACTTCTTTGCATTAAGAACCAAGCCAGCATTTCGAATACATTTCAAAACCAGCTCTACCCTTTCGTTATGTTCACTGAATGTACGCCCGAAGATAACAACGTCGTCAAGATAACACATACAGATGTTCCACTTCAGGCCGCGCAGAATGGTGTCCATGAATCTTTCAAATGTAGCGGGCGCGTTACATAGACCAAAAGGCATCACGTTAAATTCATATAGTCCATCCGGAGTAACGAAAGCCGTCTTTTCTTTGTCCATTGAATGCACAGGTATTTGCCAATAGCCTGAGCGTAAGTCTATGGACGAAAAGTAGGATGCTGAATGGAGGCAGTCTAGAGCGTCATCAATGCGTGGGAGAGGGTAGACATCTCTCTTTGTGACGGAGTTTAGACGGCGATAGTCCACACAGAATCTCCAGGTACCATCCTTCTTTTTGACTAGAATCACGGGAGCCGCCCAAGGACTCGATGATTCTCGAATGACACCCTTCTGCAGCATATCACGCACTTGTTCATCAATTATCTTGCGCTCAGACGGCGACACTCGGTAGGGTTTCTGGCGGATGGGCTGTGCTGTTCCCGTGTTTATCCTGTGGAGAATCCGAGACGCGGGAATCGAGGGCGCATGGTCATGGGAAAAATCGAAAATCGCCACGTATTTCGACAAAACGTCCAGAAGCATGCGGCGTTTGTCAGTAGTAAGTGACTTGTCGATCATAGGTAAAAGTTTTGAATCGGCCGTAGAAGTATTGGCTGAGGCCCCACCTGGAGCATCACTGAGGGCAGCCACTGCCATCGGTGAGTATGTTTTGAACTTGGCAAGCTTCAGTCCTCCTGGTAGAACCACCGACTCAGCTGAACAGTTTACCGCCCATAGTCCTGTGCGTCCTTGAACGAGTGACACTATGCAATGCGGCACCAATGTGTTCTTCTTAATGCAACTGAGATGAAAGGGCTCCACTAATGCGTCGAACGCACTGTCACTGTTTTCAATGCGTGAAGAGTATACAGGAACACAGACTGCAGAGAATGCCGGCACAATGCTATCTTCACTGACCCGGAGCGCACCGTGCTCCCTGTCTGAATTCTCTAATAGTTCTCCAGGGGCAGCATCACATATGTACACCTCTCCATTTCTACAATCAACAGTGGCGCCACACATTCGAAGGAAGTCAATCCCCAGGATTATGTCGTGTGTGCTCCTTGGAAGAATCGTAAACTCTGTGACAAACACTTGATCACCCAAGCACACTTCTGCGGTACAGACACCAATGGGACACAGCGAGTTACCACCAACGCCACAGAATGTTGTTGCCTTCTCCCACAAAAACATCACCTTTTGTCCTAAACGGTGTTTAAAAGCAGCACTCATAATCGAAACTGTAGCACCAGTATCCACCAAAGCCATCGTACACACACCATCAACAAAAACTTCTACCTTGTTCTTGAACATCAACACAGACGGGGGTATTTCGTTTTGCAGCAAGTCACCAGCGACCTCACCCCCATCGGCCGCACTGTTTAGTTTTCCTGATGTGGTGACGATGGGCGGCGCCGTGGCGATGGAGACCGGTGGGATCGAGGCGCAGGAGGTGGCGTCACACTTCGATCAGAGGCAGGGGAGTTGTTGCGCCGGTGTCCGTGCCAGAAGCTGCTGCCGGGTCTTGAGTCGGTGGGCCAGTGTCCTTGAAAAGGTGGGACAGCAGGTTTATCGGTCAAGCTTGTCCACTGATCATAGCGTGGTATGCGCGAACGATCGCAATACCTCGATATGTGACCAGTCAGACCACAGTTGTAGCACACAGGCGCAGGACGAGGTCGTCGCCGTTCTTCGAAGTGTTCACGTCTGCGAGCGTTCGCGTAAGCCCGAGATTCAATGAAATCAGTTGTCGGTGGGTGGTATGGGCGTACGGAACGGAAACGTTGAGGGTACTGTGATCGCTCGTAAAAAACCGGACTTGACTGCTGAATACGCCGAGGCCCTGCAACCTCCGTTGCGTTGACGGATGGATGTTCATAAACTGTAAGCTGTGGGGCAGTGGTGTCCTGCGGGAAATAGGATGGAGACGTGGCAGCTGCCCGTTCACGTGTCATTTCGCCATGTCTGAGTAACTCTTCCCGAACAATTTGGCGGATGGTTGCCGAAAGGTCACCAGTTGAGGCCGCTTCTATGCTGGCTACTGAGGTGACATTTGCCAGACGACCAAACTTAGGCGCTATTCTGCGCTGCTTCAGGGTTTCAAACGTGCGGCAGTGCCGTACAACGTCAGACACTGAAGTCAGGCTTTCCCTGCTAATAAGGAAGTTGTAAACATCTTCTGCAATTCCCTTCAGCAAATGCCCCACCTTGTCCTCTTCCGACATGCTGGAATCGACTTCCCTACACAGCCTCAAAATCTCTTCAGTATACACGGTGCAGGTCTCACCGGATAGCTGGGCCCTCTGTGCAAGACTCTGCTCGGCAAGCTTCTTTTTTGCAGCTGAGTTGCCGAAACACTTCTTGATTTCTTCAACAAAGCGTTCCCATGTTGTCAGAATATCTTCATGGTTCTCATACCAAACGAGGGCAACATCAGTGAGGTAGAAAACAACGCGTGACAGTTGGGAGGCAGCATCCCATTTGTTGCAGTTGCTTACTCGCTTGAAATGTTTGAGCCATGAGTCCACGTCGTCATTGGCCCTCCCGGAGAAGGTTCGTGGCTCTCTGTGATACGGCCAAGAACTGCTGGGGACTGGTTCCCGAGCTTCTGTTTCGTCAGGCATGATGGCCAAAGAAGGAGGCAGGCCGGCGAGGCGACGACTCCGGCGAAATCCGAGGGGTAGCGGTCCCGTCGTTGGTTCCTATACCCAGCACCTTCCACCACTCTGTTACGACCTCAGTAGGCGTCTGGGGGTTTATTGATACACGGTTCGAGGGACGAGCCGTATCGGCGCAGGCAGATGATGATGATCTTCTTCTTCCACACCCCTTGCTTCTTTTTCCTTCTTCGTCCGGCACATACGTGGCGTAACAATATGTTAGTGCTTTAGAGCCATTCCAGTTTGTGGGCTTCTGAAAAATCGCCTGTCTGAATGCTTTGGTGAACTATTTCTCCTAAGCGCAGTAGGGCTGTGCATGGGCCAAACGGCGTGCGCGCAGTAAAATGTGTGCAGTTTAAACGCCATTCTGTGCACTTGCTGGTACACTTCGATATTTTGGATGAGAAGAAAAAAGGGGTATTCCATAGAGAAGCCAGTGCAAACTGAATTAATGACTGGAACAAATGAGCATTCGTGGCTACTCGGTAGCTGCTCAATTGACTTCACATCAAAGTGACTAAAGAAACGAATAAATCCACTCTAACCACTTTACTTTCTTAGCGCTTGTATGTGCTTGCATGCCACGAATTTCTGTTGAATAGTATATAATGCACAAAAGTAAGTAAGCTTGATGAACAGGCTCATTTTGTGAGCATTGGCCAGCAACCACGGTATGTGTCGCCCCTCCACTATGGTCTAGTGGCTAAGGTACTCGGCTGCTGACCCGCAGGTCGCGGGATCAAATCCCGGCTGTGGCGGCTGCATTTCCGATGGAGGCGGAAATGTTGTAGGCCCGGGTACCCAGAGATTTGGGTGCACGTTAAAGAACCCCAGGTGGTCAAAATTTCCGGAGCCCTCCACTACGGCGTCTCTCATAATCAAACAGTGGTTTTGGGACGTTAAACCCCACAAATCAATCAATCAACGGTATGTGTCAGGAAAGCCCTTGGCCTCCATGTTAAATATCACAGGTATTTTCAAAAACTTTCATTTCTTGCTAATTATAGAGAAGGGCAAACAACTAAGAGAAACTCACACTTTTAAAAAAAGATTTGAGGCATTCGCTAGCATCTTGCCCATATTTTGCTTCCAGGCCGTGCCCTTTCCTGTCACGCTGTCAGGGCATTGGCCGATGATAAAGGTAGCCGATGGGAATCCAAGTTGTTTCAAATCATCGTCCATCGGCCACTGCTGGTGGGGGTCTGTCGGAGAAGCTGTTGTGCTAGCTATTGACTTCGCTATAAAACACGGCCTCACAAGGGCTGGTATTGAGGACCTCCTTAGGTATGGCAACCAACTCTTGGGAGCTGATATATTACCGGACAGTAAATACCTCTTCAGGAAGTTTTCTGGAGCTTCACCAGAACAGATGCATTTCCTCTTGTACTGTCCAGATTTTCAATGTCTGTTGGCAAAGATATTGGAGAAATTAGAAAAGCACAACAGAATGCCTGCTACATGTTGTGAAAAGCACTACACTGGTCGCCAGTTATCACCTAAAGGTTGTTTTTTAGTGAGCATGCCACTGAAAAAACAGTTTGCTTCTGTACTTGCTTGCGATACCTTGAGGCAGGAACTTTGGGTTTGTGAGTGGCAGCAAACACAGAGAAAATGACGACGTGATAACAGACATCACGGATGGTGCCTTCCACCAGAAGCAGCGACAGGCACTTGGCTGCAAAAAGCAAGAAATCACATTAGCTGTGAATATGGATGGAAGTCCTTACTTTAAATTGTCGAACTAGTCGGTCTTGAACTATTCGATGCACTTGACCATCAACAAGCTGCTATTGCACAATCGCTGGAGCAGACTTTTTTTCAGGTGTTCACGGAGCAAATGAAGGAGCTCTCTGCAGAAGGAATCCACTGGAGCCATGATGGGGAACAACTGCAATCAAAGGTGCGTAAAGAGTATTACTGTTACTGCAGTTTTGACAAGGCCGTTAGAATACATCTCTTGAAACCAGAGATTGCATTATCTGCCAGTCTAACTGTGTTTCATTTATTTTCTTCCTTATTCTCAATCTTTTTTATTGCAGTTAATGTTAGGTATTTGCCTCCTAAACTACTATTTCTATATGCTAGTGGGATCCTTTTTGATTTATACTTAATAAGGTTAATAATACCTTTGGTTGCACAATGAAACCTTGCACTGCAGTCACCGGGAGATAAGAAGTTAGAAAGGACACACATTTCGAAGTGGACAAAAGAAGCGCATCATGCAAAACCAATTAGCCTAATACCACACTTCTCTGGTTGCATGCTATGAATATTTACCTTTTGTACTAGTTCATATGAATGAGGTTAACTTCGGTTATTCATGTTATCTATTTTGCTATTTATGTATACTCTGTTCCTGAGGTTCCAAGCCACTGCCATTTTTTTTACCGATGGTTGCAGATCAGCATGCATCAAGGGTGCCTCATGTATGATTTGAGGGCTGTTATCCCGTCCCCCCTTCGGGAATCGGTGCTCGAGGAACTGCACCTAAGCCATCCCGGCGTTGTGCGGAGCAAGGAGTTAGCTTGCAGCTGCGTGTAGTGGCCGTCAATTGATGCAGATTTAGAGACCAAGGTACGAAGTTGCCAAGCCTGCCAGGAACAACGGATTGAACCATGTAAGGCACCTCTGCATCCCTGGGCATGGCCGACCGCACCATGAAGGCGAATTCACTTGGATTATGCGAGGCCTTTCTGTGGAACTATGTTTTTGGTGGTGGTAGATGCCCACTCAAAGTGGCCGAAAGTGTTCGTTATGCAAAGTACAACGTCCGAGCGTACTGTGGCCTACTTGCGCGAACTCTTCTACCGATTCAGAATGCCGGAGACAGTGGTGTCCGACAATAGACCACAACTGGTGTCCGAAGAGTTCAAGGCGTTTATACGAGACATCGGGGCCAGACATGTCCTGAGTGCTCCTTATCATACGAGTACAAATGGCCTGGCGGAGCTTATGCACTTGAAGCACATAAGCTCTCCCCACTGATTTGTCGTAAACTTCAAAAGAGGGCAAGTTGCCAGCGGTTTGCACCGGAGGGTGAAATAGAGAAACGGTGGTCAAAATGTCCACTTGGGGGAAGGGTGAGTGCTCGGGAGGTACTGTTGACAAAGATCACAGTTTGCGTTTGCCTTTGTTGCGTTCCTGTTCGTTCCTAATCCCACCATGCCCCTCTTGCTTCTTTCTATCGTTTCTTCTTCCTTTCTTTCTTTATTTGTTGGTAAGATTTTTTCATCTGTCCCATCCTGTCTCGAGAAGCTATAAGAAAGCACGAAAATCTGTAAATAGTATTATGCCTTGAAAAAGACGGGCTCCCATCGAAACGTCGGCTGAATAAACAAGTTGTTATGTGAAAGCACATCTGCTTTTATACTTATATTCTTGCGGTAACCGAAGTTATTTTTCTCCACACACACACACACATACATGTGTGTGTGTGTGTGTGTGTGTGTGTGTGTGTGTGTGTGTGTGTGTGTGTGTGTGTCTGTGTGTGTCTGTGTGAAAAGGCAAGAAAGAAAAAATTCCAGAAAGAGACTCGGTGCGTGGAATCGAACTTGGAATATCTGAAACATGATTTGATTGATATGAGAGGTGTAACGTCCCAAAAACACCATATGCATATGTGAGACGCCGTAGTGGAGGGCACCGAAAATTTTTTACCACCTGGGGTTCTTTAACGTGCGCTCAGATCTGAGCACATGGGCCTACTGTATTTTTGCCTACATCGAAAATGCAGCCGCCGCAGCTGGGATCTGATCCCGCGACCTACGGGTCAGCACCCGACTTTTTTAGCCACTAGACCACTGCGGTGGGGCCTGTGAAACGTACCTTCGAGGTGTTAACCATAGAGCCATGGGGCAGCCCGTCCTTCAATGCTCAAACTGCAAGCTATTTATATCTACCACTTATGCTAGTGATGAGCTGGAGTTGTAGGCCCGTGTGCTCAGATTTGGCTGCACGTTAAAGAACCCCAGGTGGTCGAAATTTCCGGAGCCCTCCACTACGGCGTCTCTCATAATCATATGGTGGTTTTGGGACGTTAAACCCCACATATCAAGTGATGAGCTGGAGCATTCAGGGGCAAAGCCCCTCGATGCTCCAGCCTGTCACGCGCTGGCTAGAGCATCCAGCGCCTCACTCACGTGCCTTTATCTTGCGGTGGGGAGGATCGTACACTTTGGCTGACCTTTGGCTTTCACCGGAACGATTCTGTAGTAGTTACCGGGCATACAGAGATCACTGCAATTGTAACACAGTCTCCGTTGGCGAAAAGAACGCACTTTTCAGACACAGTGAAGTAACAACTGAGACGACTATTCGCGTTCATCTGTACCTCTCTATCGAAAATCCGGGGTTTTGTGGATGCTTGAATCATTGGTAGATATGGTGGAAAGAATAGTGGATATGGGAGAAATATTAGAGGATATGGTGGAAACTCTAGTGTGCATAATGGCTGATGACGGCGAGAGTGAGAAAAATGATGGCAGATAGTGGTGTTGGTGACGAGCCAATGGTGGGGATGGCGAAAAATGCCAACTGATAGTGGCGAGGCAAAACATGTGTGGTCCCCGCAGGGGCATCTGCGCAAGTAGGCATTTGGTGTGTAGCGACACCACGAACCCGAGCTAACGCGGGAGTTTTGACTCCCTCCCACGCCTAGCTGTGTGTGGCTTCGCCGTGTCCGGGGAAAAGGGAATACTGGGGGTTGAGCTGACACCGGGTGATTGGACCTTTAAGGCCCCCCAGCAGAGGCAACACACCCCTTTGGCCCCGGCTTCACATTGACGGCACCCCTGGGCTGACCCACCCAGGGGAACTCGGCAGTCGCCTCTTCCTGTCTCCTTCTCTCTCTCCATCTTCGTCTTTTCTACTACTTTTGATCTTTCCTGTCCTGTCCTCACTTCTTTTTACTTCCACAATTCACGGCGGCAAGGGTTAACCTGGTGTAGATATCCAACCTTCGGTAGATATATTAGGTTATAGCGGCCATGAGCGGTTGGCGCTTGCGTTTCCTTCGCGTCTCGCAGCGTCCCCTTGTGGGGCTCGGTGGTGGGTGGCTGGCATGGCCGCCGAATAAGCTACCAAATTCATGGAAACTCCTAGCCCTATCACAACCAATTGCCCCTCCAAGAGGTGGCGCACCGATGCAGTTTTCGAATTTCATCCAAAGAAGCAAGATAACTTCCCGAAATACCACATTATCCACTGTGAAAGTACAGAAAAGAAAGCTAGAAACATTTCACCTTTCCTTGTATCGAAATGCCTTATAGAAACGCTGGGCGCAGGCTACAAGGCCACAAAGACCGCCAGTGGTGACCTGTTGCTTGAAGTAAAAGACAACGCACAGTACCAGAGACTACATAAACTCACAGCATTTGGGGATCAGCCTATCACAATCACACCACATCGAACCATGAACACAGTGAAGGGTGTTGTATCAGATGGAGACCTGATGGACCTCTCTGATGATGAACTTCTAACAGGCTGGAAAGAGGAAAATGTCATTCAGGTGCAGCGTATCAAAATAAGAAGAGAAAATAAGGAAATCCCAACGAAACACATCATACTCACTTTCGCATCTAGCACCCTCCCAACTGAAATAGCAACAGGATATCTTAAACTGCCAGTTAGACCATACATACCCAACCCGAGGCGCTGCTTTAAGTGTCAGAGGTTCGGGCACGGCTCCCAGAGCTGCTGAGGACAGATTACCTGCGCAAAATGCGGCACCAAAGGTCATACCGCTGACGATGACTGTCAGCTACAAGTCCACTGCGCAAACTGTGAGGGTGACCATCCTTCATATTCCAAGTCATGCGTGGCCTGGAAAAGGAAAAAAGAAATTATAATTACAAAGTTTAAATTGAACATACGCTTCTGTGAAGCGCGGCAGTGTGTTTTCCCACATTTTGCTAAGAACACATCGTATGCCGAAGTGGTGCAAGGGGAGTCAGTACCACTTTGGTTTTCGGCAATGCCTTGGACCACGCCCAGCGTGCCGAGGCAAACGCCACAAGTCCCCACGGGGGGGGGGGGAGCAGCCTCGGCTGCCCCACCCTCCTTGAATACAGCCCCACCGAAGGCCCCTGTGAACCCTGGCAGCAGCCATGGCACCACACAAACTAAAGAGGTCCAGTCGACCTCAAGCCCGGTGGGGTCGAAGGCTCCGTCTGTTACGACGAAGCTTACAACAAAAATAGCATTGTCTGTCGTCTCTCCTGAGGCGACAGACACATCAACTGCACCCGCCAAAGAAGCGGCGGGGTTCCCTCGACCGCTCTAAAAAAGACAAAAGGGTAAATCAGGGCCTTCTAAAGGCTCTGCAAGATAGGTCACTTCTCTCTTTACGCCCGCAGGGGCGCCTGCGCAAGTAGGCGTTTGGTGTGTAGCGACACCACGGACCCGAGCTAACGGGGGAGTTTCTACTCCCTCCCACGCCTAGCCGTGCGTGGCTTTGCCGTGTCCGGGGAAAAGGGGATCCTGGGGGTTGAGCCGACGCTGGGTGATTGGACCGTTAAGGCCCCCCGGCAGAGGCAACACACCCCTTTGGCCCCGGCTTCACGTAGACGGCACCCCTGGGCTGACCCACCCAGGGGAAATCGGCAGTCGCCTTTTCCTATCTCTCTCTCCCTACATCTTCGTCTTTATCTCTTACTGTTTATCTGTCCTGTCTTCTACTCTCTTCCGTTTACTTCCAAACTTCCTGGCGGCTAGGGTTAACCCTGTGCAAATAGCCTACCTTGGTCTAGGCGCATTGGGTTATAGTGGCGTTGTACGGCTGGCGTCTGCAGGTTTCAGCATCTGTAAACCTGCAGCGTCCCCTCGTTGGGCTCCGTGGTGGGTGGCCGCCAACGCTACCGAACAACATACAATTAGCATGCACAAAGCATTCCCTTTACTAAGTGATCGTGCCTCCTCAAAGCGGGTACGCACCGAAGATATCAACTTTTTCATGCGGCCAAGACAAACCTTTCCTCGATTCCATGTTATACACTGTGAAAAAACTAACAAGCAAGCCAGAACAGTATCCCCCTTCGTAGTGGCTAGGTCCTTAACCGAAACTCTCGGTGCCGGGTACAAGGTTACCAAAATGGCCAGTGGAGATCTACTCCTTGAAATACATGAACAAAACCAATTCGATAAACTGAACACCCTCACAACGTTTGGAGACACACCCATCAGTATTACGCCACACAGGTCCATGAACTCATCTCGCGGGGTCGTATCAGACGTAGATTTGCTTGAGCTGACGGAAGCTGAACTTCTGGAAGGATGGAAGAGCCAGAACGTGACAAACGTACAGCGTATTAAGATCAGAAGAGATCAAAAGGAAATCCCAACCAAACACTTAGTACTGACCTTTGCTTCGAGCGATTTGCCGGAAACTATTCAGACTGGGTACACAAAGACATCCGTGAGACCATATATTCCCAACCCCTGCCGTTGCTTCCAATGCCAGAAATATGGCCATGGCTCCAAAACGTGTCGTGGTCGCCAGACTTGTGCACAATGTGGAGTTCTAGGCCACGTGTCTGAGAACTGCAAACAACCACCACACTGTGTAAACTGCGAAGGAAACCATGCCGCATATTCACGCTCCTGCACATACTGGAAAAAAGAAAAAGAAATAATTACGTTGAAGGTGAAGGAAAACATTACATTTAAGGAAGCACGGCGAAGAGTCGCTCCATTCTATGGAGCTACATACGCTGATGCGGCGCGTCAGGGGGCACCGCCGCACCAGCCCTCGCCACTCCCTCGGCCCGCGCATACCGAGCCGGTGGTTGTGGCACCTGCCCCCAAGGCGGCTGTAGCCCAGGCTACACCGCCTACTCCCAAACAGAGACCGGAGACTCCAGAGTCCTCCAGTCTCAAGGCCTCACCTCCGCAGGTGAGGCCCGAAATTCGAACTAGCAGCCCGCACGTGCGGGCATCCAGTGCCTCCGAGGAGGCAATGGATACGTCGGCACCCTTGGTGCCGAAAGAGCGGCGTGGCTCCTTGGAGCGCGCCAAGAAAACAAAAAAGCCGATAACAGGGCCTGGTGACGGCCCTGTTAAGTGAAGTCAAACTCTGTCTAAACAGCCACTCGCTTTTCGTACACACAGCACTATTTTACATTCACCATGAACACTCAAATTATACAATGGAACGTCAGGGGCCTTTTCAGAAACCTTGACGACATCCAAGAACTCTTACACGAATACTCACCAAAAGTGCTGTGTGTACAAGAAACACACCTTAATTCAAAGCACACAAATTTTCTCCGTAAATACGTTATATTCCGAAAGGACCGTGTTGATGCTATGACATCATCCGGAGGTGTTGCCATCATTGTGAATCAAGGAATTGCATGCACACACTTACAACTCCAAACATCCCTTGAGGCAGTGGCTGTTCGAGCAGTTCTTTTTGATAAACTGATCACAATCTGCACTATCTACATTCCTCCTAGCTATCAGCTGCAAAAACGTGATCTACACTCTTTAATTGATGAACTTCCGGAGCCCTATGTTCTCCTTGGAGACTTTAATGCGCATAGCAGGCTATGGGGTGACTCTCGGTATGACGCGCGAGGTCGACTGATTGAAGAGTTCCTTCTCTCCTCAAGCGCGTGTCTTCTAAATCGAAAAGACTCAACGTATTATAATCTCGCCAATAACACCTACTCCTCCATAGACCTAAGCATAGTATCCCCATCTCTTGTGCCCCTACTCCAGTGGAAAGTCATCAGTAATCTGTACGGAAGTGACCACTTCCCCATAGTTTTGAGCACAAATACAGTAACTGAGTGTCCATCACGTGTTCCCAAGTGGCTCATAAACAGAGCCGACTGGGAACACTTTTATACCATCGCTCGTCTAGGTTGGAATGACATAAGTACTTTGAACATTGATGTTGCGGTGAACTACTTCACAGCGTTTTTGATCGATGCTGCAACAAAATGCATCCCACAAACAAATGGACACCCTGGAAAACGACGTGTGCCATGGTGGAACTCTGAATGCCGAAACGCGCGCAAACAGCAAAACAGAGCTTGGAGGCTGCTTCGGAACTCACCGACAGCCGAAAATCTTGACACCTTCAAGAAAATAAAGTCTCAAGGCAGGCGAACGCGTCGGCAGGCAAGAAGAGAAAGTTGGCAGAAGTTTTTGTCAGGGATCAATTCATACACACAGGAAGCTAAAGTGTGGAACATGGTCGGTAGGATAGCAGGAAAACAAGTACACACACTTCCACTCGTAAACACTCAGGGCGACACCTTGGAAGATCAGGCAAACTTCCTCGGTGCACACTTCGAACAGGTGTCCAGCTCATCCCACTATACTGACACTTTCCAAAAATACAGAACAAGAATAGAAAAGCAGAAACTCGAACACAAATGCACTGGATACGAGGCATATAATCAAGCGTTCAGTCTAGCTGAGCTCCGAACATCCCTAAACTCCTGCAGTACTTCTGCCCCAGGTTCTGACCGTGTCGTTTATGAAATGTTAAAAAACCTGCCGATCGAAACGCGAAAAACCTTACTTTGTTTGTACAATGCTGTCTGGTTTTCTGGCACTATCCCTAACTCCTGGAAAGAGGCTATTATAATTCCCGTTTTGAAAGAGGGCAAGGACCCTTCCTTACCTTCCAGTTATAGGCCTATTGCACTCACAAGCTGCTTGTGCAAAATCTTTGAAAAAATGATAAACTGCAGACTTGTACACTTTCCTGAAATAAACAATTTGCTCGATCCATTTCAGTGCGGGTTTCGAGAAAGTAGATCCACCACAGACCACCTTGTTCGTATCGAGGCACAGATCAGGGACGCCTTCGTCCATAAACAATATTTTCTCTCTGTATTCCTCGATATCGAAAAGGCTTATGATACAACATGGCGTTTCGGAATTCTAAGAGACCTGTCCCACCTTGGCGTGTGCGGAAGAATGTTTCACATAATCGAAAGTTACCTGTCAAACCGGACATTCCGTGTCCGAGTGGGCACGGTTCTTTCCCAAACATTCGTCCAGGAAACAGGCGTGCCACAAGGTGGTGTACTTAGCTGCACACTTTTTCTCATCAAGATGAATTCCTTGCACTTGTCCATCCCTCGCAATATGTTCTATTGTACATATGTCGACGACGTTCAGCTTGGCTTCAAGTCATGCAACTTGGCCATGTGTGAGCGGCAGGTTCAGCTTGGTTTAAATAAGGTCTCCAAATGGGCAGATGAAAACGGATTTCGACTTAACCCACAAAAAAGCACATGTGTCTTGTTCTCTCGAAAGAGAGGCATGCACTCGGAACCCGACATTCAACTGAACGGGCAACAACTGTCCGTCAAAGCCGAGCATAAATTCTTAGGCTTAATCTTGGACAACAAGTTGACCTTCGTACCCCACATAAAGTATTTAAAAACAAAATGTTTAAAAGCCATGAATGTTATAAAAGTGTTGTCACGTACTATGTGGGGTAGTGACAGGAAATGCCTCATGAACCTGTATAGAAGCCTTATTCGCACCCGCTTAGATTATGGGGCCATTGTTTATCAGTCAGCGACTCAAAGTGCTTTGAAGATGCTGGATCCCGTGCACCATTCGGGCATCCGCCTTTCTACGGGTGCTTTTCGCACCAGCCCCGTAGAAAGCCTTTACGTTGAGTCAAATGAGTGGTCCCTTCATCTGCAAAGAACCTACATGTCCTTTATATATTTCCTTAAGGTGAAAGCAGACAGGAGGCACCCCTCATACTCTACTATTAATGACTTATCGAGCTCCATTCTTTTTCAAAACAGGCCTTCAATGAGGCAGCCCTTCTCAGTTCGCCTGAAGGGTCTAGCTGAAGAAACTGCAGTATCACTTGAACACAGTTTAATGGCTCCTGTTGCATACCCGCCACCGTGGCAGTGGCAGACTATAGATTGCGATGTGTCTTTTTTAGAAGTTACAAAACATGCGCCTATTGCCCATATTCGAACATACTTCTTGGAACTTCAATACAAATACACACGTCCTGAGTTTTTCACAGATGCCTCTAAGTCTAACTCTTCTGTGTCCTACGCTGCTGTTGGCCCTTCCTTTTCGGATGCTGGCCCTCTACATCCAGGCACAAGTATCTTCACAGCGGAAGCTTACGCGATACTTGTGGCAGCTAAACACATCAAACAATCACAAATACAAAAAGCAGTAATTTATACAGACTCCCTCAGTGTGGTAACGGCTCTGCACAGTCTTAAAAAACAAAAAAACCCTGTCCTCGTTTCACTTTACTCCATTTTATGCACCCTCTACACACTCAACAGACATGTTGTTGTGTGCTGGGTGCCAGGGCACCGTGAGATTCAAGGCAACGTGATGGCGGATCAGCTTGCTGCATCCGCCCACGAAAGCACCGCCGTTACACCGACATCAATCCCGGTCCTTGATCTTAAGCCGTCTCTCAAACGAAAACTCAGGGACTACTGGCAGAGCAAGTGGGATACACACACACAAAACAAACTACACGTTATCAAGCCACACCTTGGCCATTGGCCACCAGTATCAAAATCGCGTCTAACAGAGGTAACACTAACAAGACTCAGGATAGGACACACATACACGACACACACACACATTTTGTCTGGTGGCAATCCACCATTGTGTGACAGATGTGGGGAATACTTAACCGTCCTTCACATGTTAATTCAGTGTAAACACTTAGAAACTCTTAGAAAACAACATTTTCCAATACTCTACCGACAACATATACCTTTACACCCTGCAATGTTTGTCGGTAGGGAACCACTTTTTAGTCATAATTCATTGTTAGCGTTTTTAAAAGAAATTCACAGCTTTCATGTCATATACCCGGGCATACCGTAGCAGGACCTCTCCAGAGAGGTTTTTGCTGCGGTGGCTACACAAAAAAGCACATGCCTCACGGCCCTTGGACGCAAGGGTTTGAACGAGTGAGGCACTTGTGCTATTGCCATACATATCCACCATCGTCTTTTATTATCACCAACTTTTGTCATCTGTTCACATCACACACACCTTTCACGGCATGGTCATGATTTTATTACCTGTATGTTTTTACCCGCCTTACTGCGAGGAATTTTATGGCCCTTATACAGCCGCTTATCACAATCATTGTCCATATTTTTTAGTAAGATGAACTGGCGCTCTTTGGCCGTGAATCGGCCCTTGCGCCATAAAACATCAAACATCATCATCATCAACTTCTCTCTTTAGACACCAGCCACACTCATTTCGTGTGGTGGCTGCATTTCCGATGGAGGCGGAAATGTTGTAGGCCCGTGTACTCAGATTTGGGTGCACGTTAAAGAACCCCAGGTCGTCGAAATTTCCGGAGCCCTCCACTACGGCGTCTCTCAAAATCAAAAGGTGGTTTTGGGACGTTAAACCCCACAAATCAATCAATCAATCACACTCATTTCGTACACACAGCACTTCTCTTCTCCCATAATGGAGACATAAATTATAAAATGGAACATCAGAGGACTACTTCGAAACCTCGACGATGTCCAAGAACTTCTACACAAACATTCTCCAAAAGTGCTGTGTGTACAGGAAACACACTTAAAATCCAAGAATACAAATTTTTCGCGTCAATATGTTGTCTTCCGAAAGGACAGAGATGATGCTGTGGCGTCATCTGGTAATGTAGCCATTATTGTTAATCGAGGAGTAGCATGTAGTCATCTACCACTATTAACATCCCTAGAGGCAGTGGCTGTTCGAGCAGTTCTATTGAATAAGCTCGTCACCATCTGCTCTCTATACATACCGCCGCAACACCGCCTGGAAAAACATGATTTCCAGTCTTTAATAGATGAGTTACCAGAACCTTATCTGGTTCTAGGGGACCTGAATGACCACAGCGGTTTATGGGGTGACTGTTGATGTGATGCACGGGGTAGCCTCATCGAACAGTTCCTCTTTTCATCAGGTGCTTGCCTGTTGAATAGAAAGGAGAAAACATATTATAACCTTACAAACAATACTTACTCCTCCATAGACCACAGTATTGCATCTCCTTCACTTCTACCCCTACTCCATTGGAAAATTATAAATATTCCCTACGGAAGTGACCATTTTCCTCTCATTCTGAGTACACCAACATCGTACCCAAGTTCCCAAATGGCTGACATACAAAGCCGACTGGGAACAGTTTTATAACACTACTCTTTTAGGTTGGACAGACATATGTGGGTTAAGCATAGATGAAGCTGTGGAGTACTTCACAGCTTTCCTTATTGACGCAGCAGCCAAGTGCATCCCGCAAACATCTGGACTGCCTGGCAAGCGACGCATCCCATGGTGGAACACCGAGTGTCGTAATGCGCGGAATTAGCAGAACAAGGCATGGAGGTTGTTTCGGAATTCACCGACAGCCAAAAATCTTGACAGCTTTAAGAATATAAAATCTCAAGGCAGGAGAAACACAGGCAAGCCAGAAGAGAAAGCTGGCACAAGTTCTTATCAGGGATCAATTCATATACAAAAGAAGCTAAAGTCTGGAGCATAGTTCGTAGGGTAGCAGGAAGACAAGTACATACACTCCCACTCGTTAACACACAGGGTGACAGCCTAGAAGATCAGGCAAACTTCCTCGGTGCTTACTACGAGCAGGTGTCTAGCTCATCACAGTATACTCAAGCTTTTCAAAGATATAAAGCAAGGATAGAAAAGCAGAAAATAGAACACAAGTGTACAAACTACGAGGCATACAACCAGCCTTTCAACTTAGCTGAGCTATAAACGTCACTAAACTCCTGCAGTAATTCTGCCCCAGGCCACGATCGTGTCGTGTATGAATTGTTGAAAAACCTGCTGCTCGAAACGCGAAAAACATCACTCTCCCTATACAATGCTATCTGGTTTTCTGGCGTCATCCCCGCTTCCTGGAAAGAGGCTATAATTATTCCCATTTTAAAAGAGGGCAAGGACCCTTCCTCAGTTTCAAGTTATAGGCCCATCGCACTTACAAGCTGCATTTGTAAACTTTTTGAAAAGATTATAAACTGCCGACTCTAACATCTTCTTGAAACACAACAGTCTGCTCGACTGATTCCAGTGTGGATTTCGAGAGGGTAGATCCAGCACAGACCACCTTGTTCGTATCGAGGCACAGATCAGAGACGCCTTCGTCCACAAACAATATTTTCTCTCTGTGTTCCTGGATATCGAAAAGGCTTATGATACAACATGGCGTTTTGGAATTCTAAGAGACCTGTCTTATTTTGGCGTGCGCGGAAGAATGTTTCACATAATCGAAAGTTACCTGTCAATTCGGACATTCCGTGTCCGTGTGGGCAGTGTTCTCTCCCAAACATTTGTCCAGGAATTAGGCGTGCCACAAGGTGGTGTACTTAGTTGCACATTTTTTATTATCAAAATGAATTCCTTGCACTTGTCCATCCCCCGCAATATGTTCTATTGTACATATGTCGACGACGTTCAGCTTGGCTTCAAGTCATGCAACTTGGCAATATGTGAGCAGCAGGTTCAGCTGGGTTTAAACAAGGTCTCCAAATGGGCAGATGAAAACGTATTTCGACTTAACCCACAAAAAAGCACGTGTGTCTTGTTCTCTCGAAAGAGAGGCATACACTCAAAACCTGACATTCGACTGAATGGGCAACGTCTGTCTGTCAAAGCCGAGCATAAATTCTTAGGCTTAACCTTTGACAACAAGTTGATCTTCGTACCGCACATCAAGTATTTAAAAACAAAATGTTTAAAAGCCATGAATGTTATAAAAGTGTTGTCACGTACTACTTGGGGTAGTTATAGGCAATGCCTCATGAATCTGTATCGAAGCCTCATTCGCACCCGCTTAGATTATGGGGCCGTTGTTTATCAGTCTGCAACTCAAAGTGCTTTGAAGATGCTGGACCCCGTGCACCATTTGGGCATCCGCCTTTCTACGGGTGCTTTTCGCACCAGCCCTGTAGAAAGTTTTTACGTTGAGTCAAATGAATGGTCGCTTCATCTACAGAGAACTTACATGTCCTTTGTAAATTTCATTAAGGTGAAAGCAGACTAGAGGCACCCCTCATACTCTACTATTAATGATTTGTCGAGCTCCATTCTGTTTCAAAACAGGCCTTCAATGAGGCAGCCCTTCTCAGTTCACCTGAAGGGTCTAGCTGAGTACACTGGAGTGTCACTCGAACACAGTTTAATGGCTCCTGTAGCATACCTTCCACCGTGGCAGTGGCAGAGTATAGATTGCGATGTGTCTTTCCTAGAAATTACTAAACATGCGCCTATTGCCCATATTCGAGCATACTTCCTGGAACTTCAACACTAATATACACGTCCAGAGTTCTTCACAGATGCCTCCAAGACTAACTTCTCTGTGTCCTACGCTGCTGTCGGCCCATCCTTTTCGGATGCTGGCCCTCTACATCCACGCACAAGTATCTTCACAGCGGAAGCTTATGCGATAATTGTGGCCGCTAAACACATCAAACAATTACAAATACAAAAAGCAGTAATTTATACAGACTCTCTCAGCGTGGTAACGGCTCTGCACAGTCTTAAAAACGAAAAAAACCCTGTCCTCGCCTCACTTTACGCCATTTTATGCACACTCTACACACTCAGCCACCATGTTGTAGTGTGCTGGGTGTCAGGGAACCGTGAGATCCAAAGCAACGTGATGGCGGATCAGCTTGCTGCATCCGTCCACGAAAGCACTGCCACTACACCCATATCAATCCCAGCCCTTGATTTTAAGTCATTTCTCAAACGAAAACTCAGGGACTACTGGCAGAGCAAGTGGGATAGACACACACAAAACAAACTACACATTATTAAGCCAAACCTTGGCCATTGACCGCCAGTATCAAAATCACGTCACACAGAGGTAACACTAACGAGGCTCAGGATAGGACACACATACGCGACACACTCGCATCTTTTGTCCGGTGGCGATCCACCATTGTGTGACAATTTTAATCCAGTGCAAACAACTAGACACTCTAAGAAAACAACACTTTTCATTACCCTACAGACAACATATACCTTTACACCCTGCAATGTTCGTCGGTAGAAAACCACTGTTCACTGATAAATCGGTCCTGACTTTTTTAAGAGATGTTCGCTTTTATCATGTCATATACCAGGCAATGCGTAGCGCGACCTCTTAATAGAGGTTCCTGCTGCAGTGACTACATTTAAAAGCACTTGCCTCGCAGCCCTTGGACACAAAAGCGCTGATGAGGCACTTGTGCTAGTGCAAAATATTTTTACACGTTTTTATTATCAAAACCTTTGTCACCTTTTTTCACTATGCATATCACGCCACTGGCATGATTTTAATACTTATGTTTTTACCCGCATTATCGTGAGGAATTTCAAGGCCCCTATACAGCCACGCAACATATCATTGTCCACATATATACTCATTGAAATGGCGCTGTTTGGCCATCAATTGGCCCTTGCGTCATAAAGCGCCACACATCATCATCATCAAAACATGTGTGGTGGAAAGCTTGGGGAGCAAGGTGGATGACAGTGGTGTGATGGAAGCTTGGTGGAGGATGGTGGCATGATGAAAAAGCACATGACAGCATGTGAAATCACCTACCGTATTTGTATTGTTTTGTTCTTGAATACGTAGAGATATAAGTTTACGGTCAAAAAAAAAAACCAACGCTGCTCATTGCGCTTTCAAGCACCTATTTTTTTTATTCCTGTAGTGTCAACAACGCTTCATTTTTTGTGGAGCGTAGAGTATGCGGTCGTGATTATGTTGACATTTCGCAAACGTACTTACATCAGTTTGACATCCGCGATGTGTTTCTTTGTTGCGATGTTTAAAAGACTAGAGTTGTCACTGTGAACAGTGACAATAAATGTTTTACATCCGCATGCAATTGGCGAGAAATAAATAAGCTCCAGTTCGTGATTGCCCCTTTTAATGTTAGAGCAGAACACGTCGGTCACTTGATGTAGCCACGCTAGGCACGCAACACTGTCAATTTTTGCACACTCTATTGTTTGAGTCGTACTTTTACGTTAACAAAGTGCGTGTGAATATGCATAAACCATCACTTTCGACATGCGTCGAGACGAGCCCCAGCGAATTTGACTTTCACTCTTCTGTTCTTCTACCATAATTTTCATCACATGTTAGTCTACGAACCAAGCACGTACAAGTGTTATCGGTGCTTCTGGGTTCCAGAATACGCAATTTTGACGAGTGAAAATGACACTACAGCACAGCTCTGGCATCATTTAACCTAAATGAAGCCTTTTTTTATTGTGTATGATGTCCGCGCAAGAAGTGAGAAACATCAATCCCACGCGCTTGCAGCACTTCCATAAATGTACGCTTCCCCTCACTGACAGCTGCCGGTCGCACTCCCCGGCTTTCGCTGGCAGGGCATGGGCTCTTATGCGATAAGACTCGTAAATGCTTACTGAACAAAAATGATAGCATAATGTTTCTGGCGCACTGCATTCATTTCGGCCAAGGCTTTATGTAGTTGTTCCTAACGACAGAGCAACAGTAGTGCACTGGCATGACTGCACTGTGCGTGGTGCGAAAAACATCACAATCTATTGTGTGGGCGTATCTATTAAATGAGCATAGAAGCGTCAAGAAGCCTGGACAGATATCGCCTTTTGGAAGGAGCGAGAAAATGATATTAAACTTGGCAGTAATCGCTGATAAACTCTACCTGCTCCTTAGTCCACTGAGTTGTTTTTTTTCTTGCAGTTGCAAATTGTAACAAAAACATAGCGCTGTTGCCATTATCGCAGTGCCAATCTTTACAGGCAGCAACTGATTATGTTTATCAAATGTGCAAATTTTAGTAGCAGGTGCAGATTTCGTTCATCTCGAATAAACGACAAACAGATCTGAAGTTAAACAGTGAATTTGTAAGTTGACTACTTCTTTAACACCAAGATGTCCATCTGTCGGCATGGCGCAGTGATTAGTGTGTTTTGTTGAAAGTCCGATGGTGGCTGGTTATTCCGCGTTGTCGCAACTTTTTATTTTTACGGGTGCTTTCTGCATCATATTTATGCAATTATTTTTATTATTTCTTTAGTGGCAGCTCGTCACGGTGTTTCTGACGCTGCTTCGCGCTCCAGCACTGCCGACTGGGGCGTGCCATCTACCATCCGCTCCACCATACACTATGTGCCACCAACATTTCCAGCACCACCATCCACCAAAATGGTGGATGGTGGAATCCATCATTCCTATGGTGGACGTTTTTAATAGGGCTGTGAGTACGTTTCGTGCGTTATTTGTGCATGAGAAACGCGTAGCACGTTTTTATTGGCTTGCCGTTCTGCGGTTGACCATCCAATTTATTGCTATCGCATTGATTGCTTCGCCTTTGCGGCAAAACTATGACTTCTTTATAGCTGTACGTAGTTTCCCGTAATAATACCACTTTATGTGTAAATATGCCAGAAGTAATCTATTACTTCACTCTAGAAACCATCGTGAGGACGAAACTAAACACAACACACAGTAAGAGACAGACGAAGGCAGGGAAAGTCATGTCTGAAACAATCCGCATGTTGCATCTTCTAATTGGCTCATAAAATTGAGCTCTCTAATTACCAACTCGTAATAACTCACCTGATGCCACTCGCTTGTAGTTCCTTGCGATGCGAGGTATAATTTCCAGGATATATTTGAGCCGCACAGCGTGCTTGGCAGTAATTCTTTAGCGAAGCAAAGCTGCAATAACTAGAGGCACAACGAAGGAGGACAAAAGAAATTCACTAAGGAAGGTACAAGGGGCTCATTCGATATGACATGTCTTTAATGAATGAAGCACTTCATGTATACTGACAACATATCACATGAGCAGTAGCCAAGTTCATAACCTTGGAAGGATTCGTACACTACATATATATATATATATATATATATATATATATATATATATATATATATATATATATATATATAATTTAAGGTAGGATATGACAAGATCAGCATATCGCCTGAGAAGAAACAAAGATGTCAATGAAAATTCACGTTGATAAGGAACGTGCAGTAATTCCAGATTCCTGGCTTCTCTTCAGCGATGTCGTATGTAATCATGGGGTGGTATTTAATACCTCCAAAGTAAGTTCATGTAATCACAATCGTGTTAACAGTGCCCATAGAAAGTTCTTTATAGAGCAGTCTGCTTGGGTTTTTTGTCGACAGGTGAATGGCAAGGAACGCGGAAGGCTTTCAAACCACAGCCGTGGCATCTGGCACCAGAGACTCGTTGTCCTCGCCCTCCATGTCCTGGAGAATCATGTGTGCCGCCTTTTCGGCGATCATCATGGCGGGCCCGTTGAAGTGGGCCGACAGTGGTTCAGGCATCACTGATGCATCCACGACTCGTAGGCCCTGCACGCCACCCAGCACCCTGCACGCGTGCGCATGGCACGAGAAAACGACAATGAGAACTCGCATGTTGTCGAAGAGCTTCAGTTTGAGGCTCACCATCACTTATGATAAAGCTGAAGTTAAAAAGTGCGAACAGTACAGGAATGAGTCACATCAGAATAAGAGCTTAGTGATGTTCTGCGTACATCATCTTGGTTGTCACGTAATGCGAATGTTTTTGGGTTTTTAGTTTTTAGAGTCCGCCCTTTTTGTGGCTTCATCACACATGCGACATTTCTCTAGCGCAAAAGCCATGATACGTCTAATGATCTCGGAGGCTTTTGTTCTAGCCGTACCGATTGCCCCGGCCCCTATCAACACCCCACCAAAGAACCCTAGGTGGTCAAAATTTCCGGAGCCCTCCACTACGGCGTCTCTCATAATCTAATGGTGGTTTTGGGACGTTAAACCCCACAAATCAATCAATCAATCAGAAGCAGAGAGTAAATTAACAAACGCAATATTTCGGGAATCTCTAAATTGCCTTGGTAAAAGAAGTGGCCAATTGGGCAATCTTTTTTCGAATGAGATTAAGTTCAGGTGAAGCACCTACCTGAGCTGCGGGTCCACGACGGCGTCACTTCCATTGCCCATCTTGCAAGTTCCTGACGGATGCCACAGGGCAGCGGTGTAGTGCCTGGCCAGGCATTCGAGGTACTCGTCTCCCCACAACAGGTGCCGCTCGCATCCCGGGAAGTGACGAGGCCACAGTTTTGAACCCAGCTTCTTGAACGCCTTCGTCTCAGCGATCCGCGCAGATGCCTTCATGCCTGCACGGAGAAATTAATAATCTTGCTATGAGCCAGGATAACATACGGAGGCGCAACAATGAACAGGAAATGCTGCGTTTATATATATAATGCAGCATAGAAAGTGACATGGAGATGAGGACGTTTGTAATAATATAATATCCGGTGTTTTACGTGCTCGAAAAAGGTACGACTAGAATCCTTCGATATATACTTTTACTGGTCGTGAAGCTGCGCTGTAACTCTATATATGAAAAAGCTGTGTGCGCTGGAAGCGGAGGCAGAATGATAGGGGGCAGAAAAGTAGATATACAGGAGAGAAATGGTGTGGGAAATAAGGTTATTCTGGCTGAAGAGGCAGAGAGATAGACTCTGAATTTGTATTTTTTTGGTTATAATAAAATTGAGATCATCGAAATAAATAAAGCATTAAGCCAACATAAAGTGAAAGTTTTCATTTTTTTTCTTTCAGCGTTGTTGGTTGGGGATGCGAACACTCGTCTAATTGCTGTTCCTGCCTTCTATAGGTGTTCCTGCTAGACAGGCCAGGCTCTCGATACTGATTACTGCAGCACCTGTTATTGCATTATCCACATGCCAACATGGAAAGCTGTATTCCGAATATCTGGCCACATCATATCTACGATTCTCAGCATTCCTGTCGTCGACCTGCGCCTGCGCGGATCTTTAGGCCAGGCATCAAAAGTAGTGGCAGGACTCACGCCCGCGTCATAGCAGTGGTGGCTGCGGATGCGAACAGTCATTTAATTGCTGTTCCTGCCTTCTACATGTCAGTTAGTTTTACTTAACATTGGTATTATACCGCTCTGTATTATTCTGCAACCACCACTGCTGCTGCTGCTCATCGTAATATTTGCACACTCATGTATTCACCTGTGTTTTCCTAACAAATTTTCTGATTGTGACATCACGATGCCTAGGAATGCAGAGTTAGCTAAGAGAATCGAAGACCTCGAGGCGAAAAGTGACAGCCAATTGACAACGATCGTGGACAGAGTTGTGATTGACGTCACAGTGAGGCTTCGAGACGTGGGCTTTGATCTCAGTGAGGTAAGTTCAGAGGTCAATAACGTAAATGCTAGCCTGAAAATACCTCATGACATTGTAGAGACAGTCCGCATTCAACAACAAGAGCTTTGTTCAAGTAACAAAGCTTTGAAACTTGAGAACCAGACACTAAAGAAGGTGCTGATCTGGAGCAGTACACTCGACTGGACAACGCCGAGATCAAGGGACTACCCTCTTCACAAGGTGAGGACTGTGTCGCCGTAGTGCAGTCGATTAGTAACAAAATCAATTGCCCTATACAGGTCACTGATCTTGACGTTGTTCCCAGAGTGCCACCTAAGTCTGGACAACAGATTATTGTGGCCCGTTTCTGTTCCGGAGAAAAAAAGAATGAGTTTGTTAAGAGGGCATGCAAAGCTCGCTCGAATACATGTGCTGTTGGGTTTTCTGGTGAGGGCACCCATGCTGTATTCGTTAAGGACCACCTCTTGCCGGATAACATGAAGCTTTTTGCTAAAGCACTTTTCTCAAAAAAGAAAAAACAGTGGGTGTTTCTTTGGACTGAAAACTGTCAGATAAAACCAAGGAAATCTACTGATGCCAGAGTGTTTCGTATCAAATGAGAGCTTGACCTCTCCATTATCTCCTGGATATATTTTACTTTGGCAGTTGTAGCGTCTATCCAAACCAAGGATGGCGTATATTTCATCATTTGAACTCTCATCACCGCTGTCTAAACCATGCAGGGCGTTTGTTCATTTTAACGTTCGAAGTATGAGAAAAAAATATGATAATAATACCACATTCTTATCAGCCATTGATCACCACTTTTCTATCATCTGCATCAGTGGAACGTGGCTTAGTGTATATGACGGGAACCTGTTCAACTTTCCTTCCTATTCCTCTATTACTGTCATCGAAGGAAAGATGCACAAGGCAGAGCAGCTATTTTTATATCATCACGCCTTCACTATCATAGGCGACTGGATTTGACACTAAATATTCCTGGTTGCGAATCCTTGTGGATCAAACTTCATGAACCACATTTTTCGCAAGATAGTAAGATTTTAGTTGTTGCCTGCATCTGTCGCTCACCCTCGTCATCTGTCGTGGAGGTTTGCCTAGCTTTAGGATAGGTGTTGGATATTAGGTCATTGGAAGGGAAGCGGGTGATTATTTTAGGAGACATAAGCATCAATCTTCTTGATAAGACCAATGCAAAGGTTTCCGAATACATTTCCTGCTTCAGTGGATATGGCTACGAGTGCGTCATAACTGCACCCACTCGTGTTCCACTTCATGGCAATGGCACTCTTATAGATAACGTTTTGTGTAACTTCATTAGGCCACCTGAAGCAGCAGTCATCGAGGTGCCTGTCACAGATAATTGTCCTATTTATGCAAGCATAGGCATTTCCAGTAATATTAAAAGAACTCGAAGCTTCAAGAATAAACTAAATACTGCTTCATTTATTAACACCACTGAGCGTTGTGATTGGTCTTCAGTTTAGAAGTGCGACATTGCTGAAGTAGCCTATCAACATTTTTTGTGTATATCATTTTAAATGCAGTCATGACCGCTTATACAGTAGTAGTTGTAAGCGGAAAAAAGTACCTTGTCCCTTTTAATACGTGGTTTACATCTAACCTAAAAAAATGTCTGGGGAAAGAGGATAATTTATACAAAAACACAAAAAAAGTTCCCTTTCAATGTCAACCTTTAAAAGCGCTATACAGAATACTGAAACACATTAGCTAAGTTACTTAAGGCCGCTAAAATAAAGTACTTCGAAGATGAAATAAAGCAAGTCGGAAATGTTTGGCAGCAGTGGAAAACTAAACTATTTTCTTGCCAGTACTACGATACATTCAGGTGTTACCTTGATTCACTTAGAAAATTGTGGAATCGAAAACCTATGTGATATTGCAAACTCTTTTAATGACTCATTCAAAATTGATATTCTTTAGTCGACAGCATTCCTTGCATACATTTCCTCACGATTACCAGATTAATTTTTTTTATCCGACGTCACCAGAAGAAGTGTTCACCGTTATCAATAGTATTAGGAAGACAAGCACTAGTATTGATAAGTGTTCCGCTGCTGACGTGAAATTGATAGCTCATTTAATCTGTGATGTCTCATGTTACATTATAAATCTTGTATTTGAAACAGGGATTTCCCAAAAGCCCTTGAAGAAAGCTCGAAATATTCCCATCTTTATAAAAGGCGGCAAGTGTTTAATCTCGAATTACCGACCCATATAAATTATCTCATTCTTCAGTAATGTCATAGAAAAGCTTTTTGTTGGATGTTTAAGGAGTTATTTAGACAAGTTTCATAATCTTTCTAATAAGCAGTTAGGTTTTCAGGCCCGGTTACTAAACTGAACTTGCCATAATATCCCTAACCGACGAAATTAAATCTGCTTTGACAATAATTGTGTCGCTGGTGGTGTTTTTCTTGACCTTTCGAAGGCATTTGAATCTTTCCCACGTCATTTTATTTCGGTATTTAGAGTCAATTGGTGTATCTCGCATCCCACTAGAACTGATTCGTAGCTATCTTCGTGATCGTGAACAGTTGGTATATGGTCCGGTGCCTTTTCCACCCCTAAATTCATCAACATCGGTGTTCTGCAGGGTTAAATTTTGGGCCCGCTTTCAACGGTCGAATTTTCGTCATGTAAATGAGCATGAACCCTGTTTATGCGATCCTCTCTGTAATGCCCATGACGATGCTGGGAACATTTGATAAATTAGTTAAAGGACTGCTGACAGCACAACCTTTGTTCGTGACTTTTCTAGAGTAATCTGTAGCTTTGTGCTCTGTTACGCCGAAATGGAATTGCGAACGCTCTAATGCATCATATGATTACTGCTAGCTTTGATAATTCAGAAAGAATCTGAATCAGCTCAGAACACATCGCTGAAGACCACTAAAAAAAACTGGCGCAGCACAGCCAAGAAGCACCTGAGACGACGCGTGCACTCAAGCTTCAGTGACGCTGAATGAGCCGTTTGAAAATAGAGGGACACCCGGGCGGGGAATGTGGGCGCTTTGAGCGTGTCCCCCTCAAAAAAAAAAAAAACAGAAAAGTAGCCAAAACCACCTAGAGAGTTGCCCGACAACCGAGCGGGAGGAGTGACGAGCAATAGTCCTCGCCGGGAGCTGCAGTTCCGGTATTGTGCGCCACCCACCGTTTTTCTGTGATGTCGACCATACTTGCTTGACCTCTGCAAGGTCATGCAGGGGCTCCGTCTACTTCAAACCACAAAAAATTTCGATTCCTGAATAGGATGAGCACGCATCCTTACTTTAAAACCAAATTAATATATCTTACTGGCAATGCTCGTCACAAATAATGGGCCAGCAGTGTCTCATGCTGGACTCCCAAGCACAAGCATCTCGAGTGTACAAATTTGATGTAAGGGGTCAATTATCAATGAGCTCACTTGACCTAATTTACTTGAACACTGGTTACTTAATCGGTCAGTCAATTATTACCTGATTGAACAAGTAATAAAAATAATAAATAATAGTTAGCTTCCGTAGCAGGCATAAAGCATTGACGCTCATGATTATGCAGGTCGGGGCATATCCTATTCCTGCGATCATGCCCGAAATATAACTCGGAATTCAGACATTAATCACATACGCTCTTTGCTCAGACTTTGCCAGCTGAGACATCATTTTCTGGCCATGCACCGCGTTTCGGGCTGACAAATACGTTAACATCATCCAAGTGGGATGTAGCGCTACGCAGGCTGTCCAACTGGTCTAACGACATGGCGGAGAGGCTATATAGACCCATCAGTCCTCGTATGAGAGCGGCCCACTGCGTGCTAGTTCACGCCTCAACGGACCTAAATCGAGCTTTTTTTTTAATTCCATTTTGTTTCTACCGATTGTTAGTGCAGATTTTGTTTCAAAACGTGCATGTGCTGCGACGGCCGCTGACGTCTGAGACTCTGACAGTTGTCTAGTGAAGAAAATATTCCGAAGCTGTGCTATTGACCCTCAAGCAAAGTTGCCAGATCCTATCTAGCTAAAAAGCAAACAATTATCACAAAGCGGTGCTGTGCGACTTTCGCCGACAGCTAGAAAATAAGCCATAATTTAGTGAATTTCTCTGTGCTTCAAGGTATATTTTTTTCTAAGGAAAAAAATGCATCGCTCATGTACGAAGGAGAGTCTGAAAATAATCGCTTTAATTATTTAGTACAGTGAAAATACGAGCAACTATGAATGAAACCCATATTAAGATTTCAACCTTGCCTCCAGAGTAGTCTCCATTTAGTTGAATGGATGTATGCCAGTGCTATAATAACGTTAACAATTGCTTATTGATTCCCTACAGCGTATGTTTTGTTTCGACACTCAATTGCTCAATGTCATCGACAAACATGCTATTTGTGAACGTTATCTCTACAATAACTATATTTGTTGGGAAATAGAAAGCCCTAAAAATGTAACGGTAGCTGGAAAATCTTGCAAGTGCCTCAGCGAAAAAGGCGAAATCCAAGTATTGTAAGTGGAATTGGCAACTATGCGCCCTTCCCTCCCCCCTCGGTAATGACAAGAACTGGCCACAGACGTGGAAAACTGTGAAGTGAACGATCGCAAGCAGGGCTGCGATTGCTTAGCAGAATTTAGCGCAATGGCATTTTTCAGACAACGGAAAGATGCAATGCAGAATCAAAATGGCTCTATGTAGGTGGGGCATGTATAAAGGGGGTTCAGCTTAAATTTAGGGCGATGAAGCGAGCGATGAGAGACAAGAAGAGAGCAGAGTGGGTCAGGGGGGAAGGATACCATAGTTTAAATCAAAACGAAGCAATGGCGATGGGCTGGGCACGTAGCGCGTAGACATAATAAATGCTGATCATTAAGCTAACTGATTAGACTCCTAGAGAAAAGCAAACACGTGAGAGGGAAACAAAGATGAGTGGGCTGATGAGATTTAAAATTTGGTAGGTATAAAGTGAAAGAAAAAACAGTAGACCGGGTTGATTGGTGGATCACGGCAGATGCCTTTGCCCTGCAGTGCGCGTAGTGAGGCTGATAATGATGACGACGTAGACGTCAACAGGGCCCGTCCATCTTTACTCTTCATAGTTGGCGCTGTTAGCACGTACCTTTGACGATGACCCGTATGTCATCCGGATGCGAAAAGTATCGAGGGTCGATGGCTGGGGGCATCCGGGGGTCGGCGCTCCTCAGTCGCACGACGCCGCGAGACTTCGGGTGGAGCAAGACGGGTACCAGGTTGTAGCCATGGATCCCGCGCAGAGGCTTGTAGTACTCATCGTACGCCTGCAAGGAACAACAAGTGCGGTTAATAGCTCTCCAAGACGTGGCTTCATACAACGCGAGAGGAAATTGCAGGCACATGATTTCTCCTTTTCTTGTGCATACAACTTAAAGATAACATACGAACTGAGGAATCTCGATGCTTGAATAGTTTTGACGTGATGATTTTTTTATTCTTCTCACTTCGCGATATTGCTGGCTGGTGCTGTATTGCCTGTTCAGGGCCATTTAGACTTTTGGGCATTTGATATGCATCTGCACGAACAGGCAAGTTCATTCTCTGGGTTCGTGGCACTGAGTATCCGCAGAATCTTGGCTAATCCCTTAAAATATGTGCATGCGCACAGTGAGTGGACATTAAGCAACTAGAATGAATATCAAGAAGACAGGAAGTTTGTAACAACAGCACCTCGACGTGGAAGAATAGTAAAAGGAGTAAAATAAGTTCCGAGCCTGAATTGAGCGAAGGATGGTTGGCCATAGAGCATAGAGAAAAAGTAGGTGATGTAAGCTGTTGAAGGCAATATCAATCAATGTTTAAAAGAGTACTATTATTATAATCAATTATAAGAGTATATTTGTGGGATCCACAGCTTTTATTTCGTCTTCGTACTAGTCACGACTGCAGTTGCAACATGGTTTCGCGATGTGCTTGTGAACATATGACACGATCTGTTTCAGGCGGGTACTATACTCAATTCAACGGATGAGCATTCTTAGTGCACTTGGTCTTGGAGAATGTGTCAGCATTCGTTTTTCTGTTGCCAACGGTATTTCTTTGTACACACGAAATACCCAACAGAAAATAAAATTAAAGCAGCAAGATAGCAGCACTAAACTCGTGGCAGGATTTACTTACAGAGAGATGGAAATGAGAAAACAAAAAGGTAGAGAGCTTAACTAGATGTTCGGATTCGTTACGCTACCTTGCACTGAGGTTGGGGAATAGGGGGTTAAAAGAGAGATGAAATTAATAAAAGAAACATGGACACGCACACACGACAACAATGTACACGTATTCGTATAAAGTCTACAGAATGAGACACTTCTACATATGATGACGACTGTCATGAGTGCTATAGGGGCACTAATTCACTTGATCGAGTACTCAGTACACTGGGACGAAATGTTCCCTATCAGTGATGACTGTTTTTATCAGGGCAACGTATTTATAAAGTTCAAGTCTTTGCAGGAGCCTTTCAACGAATGTTTAGCTATTTGATATTTTCTGCTATTTGTCATTGTGTTGATCGTTGGAGCCAGCTGTTGAGCTATATGTTCGAATTTCATAGTATGTGTTTATGAATTGCTCTACAATTTGTTGTTGCATCATGGATGAGCAGCATGTGCCCTCTCGCGATTTCTTTTTCGTTGGGTTTTCCGGAAACACTATAAAAGTTTACCTTTGGGTCTAGTCCGATGTCAAGCATGAACCTCTCGCCTTCCTTTGATGCTGGTGACATTGAGAAAAGCACTATTTCGATGTCAGGCACACCTGCAGCCGTTCCGTTAGCCGGCTCGGTCTGCACGAAAGCCACTGTTTCCACACCACCGGGGATGGTCCATGGTCCTGAAAAGATGAACCACCACTCGCCAGCTTTAGTGGGCCTTGTCAAACCATTCACAACATTTTTGTGACAAAATGTTCTTGAAAATAAAGTTCATTATGGTTCTGCTTATGTAAGCGAAAGGGCAAGCCCAGTGTGTAGGGACGCCTGGTTTTTCTCGAACATTCAGTTTATGTGAATCGCAATACTGTTACCCGCTGCTACCGATATCCTCACGCACTCCACTGTAACCTCGGAAGATTTTCCTCGATCGATGGATCCCTAGCAGCCTAGCCCTGGGCGCAGCAAACACCATTGGGCAAAAAAAGTTTATTCAATAGACCTTTTTGAAGCAATCCCACAATGCCCCGCGGGCGCGCGGAGCACTATGGGAAAAGTTGGTATGCCGAAGGGAACCGGCTCTTCTTCCGCCCCCTGTTTGTTGGCGCCGTGTGAGCACAAAACAAAAAAAAAACATGCCGGCGCTTGTTCATTAGAGTCCGAACGCACCTGTGATTATATATACGCATGAAATGTGAAATGACTTACGCAGTCAGTGTAGGTATTACTGAACGGGTGTGCATCTAATTTGGAAGATGAGCGGCATGCGAGTTGTTGGGCATCGATACATGTGGTAAAACATGTTATCGTGAGGAATGTGAGCTAGATCACTGAGTTTATAGTTATTCAACAATGAACTGCTCATAAAGCGCTATGGTTTTTAATACCATCGTGGTTTCATTGGGCTGTTAACACAAGAATGCAGAGAAGTGTTAAATCTTTGGAATTCTCAAATTGTTGGTGGACAAGTCATGTGCTGAAAAAAGGTAAACAAATTAAAAACTTGTTCAAAGACGAAGCGGTGGAGCTAGAATTCACATGCAAGATGCCTTGCTCTGATAATTTGCTTTTTCTCATAAGACGCCTATAAGAGCCTCTGCGGAGCATGTTTGAGGGCAGTATATTCCGCATTGAGTGAGATAATTATTAAATTTTGCGTCGGTGCACATAGGTATTGTTACATGATGAATAATAATGTCGTACTTACGCTCGGCGAAGAATAAAACAAAAAAACTTGGGCACCGAACATGAGCAATAGTTTCCAGTTGCAAGATGGCGTGGTTCTATATCATATTACATAGGCTTGTGAACAGCTCATGTGCAGTGTAAACAAGGATTAAAATTCGGACGAATTTCACCCGTGAAGAAACTAGAAATGTTGCAGTTATTCCATGAATACGTTCTGCACATGTCTCAAAGGAAGTTGGGAAGCGATAGAAGGGGAGGGTTGTGTTTTCCTCACCATAAGCTTAGTAACATTCCTTCCTTAAAGTGCAAAAGATCACAGTGATCTTGAGTGGGCAGAGAAGATTACTATGAGATTCATGCCAATTGTTCTATCAATTGTGCAAGAGTTGCTAACTGAATTCCTCTTGTGGGCACATATATACATCGGTCAGACGGGTCGATGTATCAACCCGCACCTCAGAGACCATCAAAATTAATTGAATGAAGCAATCTCATCACGCCTCACATTTTAAGTCTTGCAATTGCACCTTTGAAGACCTGGTAATCTTGCACAGTCCGCCTGACGAGACCACGCGAGAAATCTCGGGGAAGAACGCCGCACCTTGTTTAAGTCAATAGACCTTCGTTATCGCTGCAACACAACTTCATTAATCAATGATAAACACGCCCCTCGGTTGTTAGTTTTTTTGCACCTCTTTTTGACTTGCGTGATGCACCCCGATTTTCTTATATATGTTTGTGAACATGTGCGATAACCTTTCAGTGGTAAGTGAGCGTTTCCGGTGTGCATATTTTTTTCCTGGTCCTACTTTACTACTTCTTTGTTTTCGCCCTCAGTAGGCTTTATTCCAGCCTGTAGTTACAGAGCCAAGGGAAGTTGGTTGATTCATATATTGCGAGTGGAGCGCAGTCGTCTAGTTAATCTATTTTATTTTACGAAATTGCGCTTATTTCTATGGAACTGTTTGAATATGCCAGAACCACACAATTTACTCGTAAACAGCGTCATCCGTGAATGCATCCGTTAATTTTTGGACAATGCTCGCACCTTTTAGGCAACCAAGTTGTCCTGTTCTTTATTTATGCCGAAGGCGGACTGATGCTAGAAGATTATAATAATTAACTGACGCTTCTGAGCCACTCAGATGGTTAAACCGAGGAACAAGTGCAAATTGTAGACAAGCCATCGGACCCAAGCACTGAAGTTTGTGACTGAACCAGGCAGTAATGAATCTCACCTTGCCGAGTTCACTTGATCTGAGAAGCACTGGCCTGCAGTGCAAACAGGAAGTTGAAGCGTGAGGCACACTCACTTGTCGCGACGGCTGCTGCGGGGTACCAACTTTTCTCTTAAGCATTTGCGCGCCCGTCGGTGCCGCTAGTGGGCTTGAAAAAGGTCTATTCAACTCATCTTAGTGTTGCATTTGTGCATCCTTTTAGGGACGAAGCTCCTTA
Source organism: Rhipicephalus microplus (assembly GCF_043290135.1). Lineage (NCBI taxonomy): Eukaryota > Metazoa > Arthropoda > Arachnida > Ixodida > Ixodidae > Rhipicephalus > Rhipicephalus microplus. The sequence continues at coordinate 162,825,993 of NC_134702.1, forward strand.
TAGCGGGCCCGTTCATCCCTCGTAGCCGTAGTAGTTGTAGTAGTGTGTAACAGGTATTACATATTGATCTCCAAGGTGATGCCGGTAAGAGATTTCTTCTGCGCGTTGTTGAACAATAAAAGATAGTGCTCAATCTACATGCCAATGGCTGCTAAGAGGGAATGAGAGACAGGAGAATTCAGCTTTTAGTTAACGCGCACGCTGTGACTTTTCTATTGTTCAACAACTCACGGAAGACAAGAAAGGGCGTAACCTCCTAGGTTTTAGAAAGGTTTAGCGAGCGTTGGACCGCAGTGCCATGTATGCATTGAACTAGTATATGCCATGAACTCGCGGTCGTTAAAGGTGGGAAGTAGACACGAAGCGCAAGCCGTAAGAGAGTGTGCGTGTGCCTCCTCTCGTTCAGTTCTTGGAATGTCCGCTGGATGGCGGTGCTTCTATATGAGGAATATATGATGAAAAGATGCGAGATGGTGGTACTTGGAGTGTTGAATAGGTGGACGAACGGACACACAGACAGATGCATGGACAGACGCACAAATGGCTGTGCACGGACGGATGGACGGACGCAGGAGCGGATGCTTGGACGAAAGCAGGGACGGACGCACAGATGAACGTGTGGATGCATGAACAGATGCACGCACGGACGGGCGGATGGACGCACGCATGGATGGACGAAAGCAAGAACGAATGAACGGACGGATGCTTTGCCCCACTATCCATCATCCACTCCGTGGATATGCTGCCATTTTTAGAGGCATGGGAGCTTGTGAATAAACTTTAGCTCAGGTCAGATTTTTTATGACTATGCGCTTTACTTCAGCGCAATTTTGACAGGATTGTCGATATACTTTACAGGGCCACTCACCAGGCCCCATACCAAATTTCCGTTAGACAGTGGAAGTTGTTAGGTAGGAACATTGTGCCATAAAAATTTTTTGAATCGGTTCATTACGAGCGGAGAAAACAAGTTTTTTGAAGCGGCGAGAAACGAGGATGAGGGGAGGCGAGCTCGAAACCCTTGCCGCTTCTCCAAGTAGCCTTCACAAGCCAAATCTCTTCTGCACTCTCTCCGGCATCCGACCGTGATGTGGCGTGCGCATTACGTTCCCAAACAAGTCCAACCCCCGAGCACGCGAGCGACGTTGCTTTGTTGACCAGCGTAATTTTGTGGTCTTTTGCCTGTTTCTGCGGAATCATTTGGAAACGCTGGCCTAAACGGGGTAGAATAGATGAGCAAGCGGAGTGCGCGAACGCGTAGGAGCGTTCCACGGCGGTCGTATGCTCCGTGCGCTGACCGCGGGACACGAACGCATGCGAAACGCCAACACATTAGCCCTGCATCAAATTACATAAACTGCGCATGCCGTGTTAAATAATTTTCACCATGTCACATGTCACTGTCTGCAACGTCAGAGCAGAGTCGTCTCAAAAAGGACTAACGTCAATTCATTGCCGTGTACGTAGGGCCATTCATACGCGCTCGCCGAGTCCTCATTTTCTAGGCGCGCACTGGCAGAGGTGAAAGGGAGCAGCGTTCTTCTTGAAATTCGACCCATTTCCGCGGCGCGTAGCGTTGCGAATTTCGGTGGAAGTGATCATGAACGCCCCGTCTACGCATTGCGCTTGTCAGCTCAAAATTGTCAAACCTGGTGAGTGGCCCTCTGAAGAATAGAGGTTTGTATATCCATTTTTTATGACAAGAATTAACTGAGACATAATGTTGAAACGTTTGCTGGTTTCAAGACTGCTATTCGGCATACAGGATAAGAAATTGCCAGCGAACGCATCGAAGTTCATTGTGTGGCCATACTTTCAGGTAAGAATAAGTTCGCCAAGTAAGCCATTTACTGTAGGCGCGTATACTTGAATCCTTAATCGAAGACTAAGCATTTTAGGCCTACTGGTTTATATGGGATGTTTTACTATGCAAAGGGTTTGTCATACCAGCCTTCATCTATAATATTGTGACGATTTGCGAGCCTACCTTTAGGACTGACTGTTAGCTGAGTGATTTGGTTTCACGCTGAATTCCGTGCGAGTATAGGACGGCGGACAGTCTAAATGCAGGTGATTTCTTGCAGCGCATGTGCTTCTTGTCCGTCGTCCTATACTCGAGAGCGCTCCACCGAATTCATTATGCAGAGCTTGCCTTTATTCCGGCTGTAATAGAGCAGTGGGCCAGCGAACGGCGTGATGTCAATGTCGATCTTGCGCTTGATGCTAGCGCTGAGGCCCCCGGGGTAGACGTGCTCGGCCAGGTTCTCTCCGACGCCTGGCAAGTCGGCGATCACAGGGATCTGAAAGCATTGTGCGCATACGTTGTAAGATGACGTTTAGTGCGACGTATGTGCCACAGGTCATTGGCTCGAAAAAGATGCAGCGAGCACGGTTAATAAAAGCAGCCACACAAAGAAGCGAGTACATGCCTCCAGGTGCATTGCTTTAGGATTATCCTTGTGCATTATTAAAAATGTGTTGGCTGCGTTGCATCTACTTTCGTGTCGTGTATGGTGAATGACCAACTTGGAAACGTTTTCAAGTTGTGCATTCATGCATGGGCGTCGACAGGAGGTGCAGAACTTCACATACACTAAATTTGGTATCACGTATCATGAATAGATTACGAAGGTAAATGACACATCCAAACATGATAATCATGACACGAAAGTGATGTACGGCCTAACTTACCTCCACCTCGTAACGTTGTGCTGATTTTAGAAACATATAAACCTTTCTCATTCGTGCTTCGCATATCATCGATTACCACTGTACGTGGAATCTGCCAATTTTTTGTTGTTGGATTTATCACATATAGCACGCCTAAGGTAAAGTAGCGAATTTGACTAGTTCGAATATACTCATCACGATCAGCGCACAAAAAAACACAATGGGACGTTGTCTCAACGTCTAAGAGAGCATGCTAGCTCTCTAAAATGTACACAATCTACGCATCTTGTCCTTCAATGCTGGAAGTGCGGCTGCGCAGCTGAGTTAATCAAAACCGCTGTCGTGGTGAGACGTATAGACCAGCGCACGCGTCAAGTTGCTGAAGCTTACGAAATCATACAAGCAAGAGACAGGTGCCAGCCTTCAATCCCTCTCACAGCTGCTGCGATTTCGTATCTACAGCATACTTGATTGCGTGCTGGGAGGGGGGGGGGTTCAAGCTTTTTATCTCCATGTTTGCATATAATCGACACGTTTCTTCCATTAAAGTTTCAATCGTTAGACAGCGCTTATGTCATGCACTTTGTGTTTTTGGTGCTTTTTTGTGCAATGATCGTGATGAATATTACGCCTATATTCATTCTTTTTAAAACTTGCATAGGGAAGAAAGTTATTGGGGTGATACACAACACATAGCGGTTAGTTTGAAGGTGGTGTAATAGAGAGATTGACTCGACGTTGAAAAGTGCAGCTCCGCAACACTGTCATTAATTCAATGTACGAGAGCCTATTTCCTCACTAGAATAGGTTCTCGAATCACTTTATTCCACGAACTACCTGATGCAAACACCTTCCTGCACTGCTGACTTGATGAAAATGTACCACAACCATTCAATGGTTGTGGTACATTCCTCTTCAATGCCTTATGAAGCTCGGAAGTATCAGCACCGACCGACCGACGATATATATGAATGAATGAAGAAACAAAAGAGGTGAGTCTGCACTAAAGCCTCTTGGTGCTATTGGCCGATACATATTGATGCCATCGCAGTACAAAAGGACACGTAGAAAGAAGAGGCACCCGTGGTGCTTTTTATATTGATTAGTCCGAAGTCTCTCAGTCATCACAAAATTCACACGAGGCCTAAATTTAGTCGTCGTTTGGCCCATCTTTGGGGGTAGGCGTAAGACATTTAGGTTAGGTATCATCATCGCTGTTCTTTAGGGGAAAGCTCAACTTTAGCGACACGGCCAAAGGAAACGTACGACACGTCCACGTCATGTATTGCGCTAGTACCCGAATGAGGTTGCGCCAAAACCCACCAATACAGCCATTATCATCATCATCGCCGTCATTTTTTTGAATCTCTGTCTCTTTGCTGTACTATGGTTCCTACATGAATACGTCACCTCGAATTCCTGCAGCTGTTCCTTGGGCCCGATGCCCGATAGCAAAAGCAGGTGCGGTGACTCGATGACTCCTGCCGACAGGATAATTTCATGGGTGGCGAATGCGGTGCGAGTGCGGCCATCTTTCACGAACTCGACGCCTACGGCTCGCATGCCATCGAAGATCACCTGCGAGAAAAAACAGTATAGCATGAGGCGATGTTTGCTTGTTCACGGTTCACGTAGAGCGAAGGTTTGCCCTTTAAATTGTGTTAAGAGCTTCTGAAGAAAAAAAAAGAAAGAATGACGTAGGCTGCTCACGGCACTACTTGGGCTCGAATACATACCCTGGGAGAGTTTAGACGGCATATAGACAACAATATCTATTATTTACCATTTTAGCGAACGCAGAAAGCAATAAGCCAAGTGACCCCTAAATCATGGAATTTTAAGTGTGACTGGCTAACATTAATCGGTGTTAAAGAGCGCTGGTATTAGCAATACTGTACGTGGTGCTGCAAGACTTGGTCAATTTTAGAATACTTTGGACGAATTATATGAGCCGATCTCAATGTCAGTGTTGTCTTGCAAGGCGTCCGACAAAATCTCGCGCTCAACTGCTGACCGGCAGGTCGTGGGACCCTGCTGCTTTTTCAATGCAGGTGAGAATGCTTCAGGCCCGTGTGCTTAAATTGACTAAGTTAAAGAAGCCCAAGCAGTAGAAATTTCTGTAGCACTCCACTACGGTGTCTCTCATGATCATATCGTGGTTTTGGGATGTTAAACATGCGGAATGGAAGTGGGCGAAAACAAAAAGAGATTGCCTTGAATGCACGCGTTGTGGAGTATATTTGAGTCCATCAAATCAAATAGCTTTGTATTGTTCTTTTGGCCATTTATGCGGCCAGCAATTCCTCACCGGAATTAGAAGTTTACCGATGAAAATGGTTCCTGCTGTCGGGATGTACCGCGTTCTTGGACTTGTTCGTTCGTCACGTAAACCAACGTACTGCGCAGTTGAGGCGTGCATGCACTTTTTCATGAGCTGTGTAGTAGAAGGTCCAGGGAAGGCAGGGCCATCTCCAGGACTTGACAGTCGGAAAACTACGCGATCGTGGAAAACAGTTGCTATTAATTCAAATCAGACTTTCAAAAGAGGGGAAAGGAATGTTCTGGATGGAACTCAAAAAGAAGAAAGGTAGAGAAAAAAATGAAAGAACGAGAAAATTTCTGAGAGCGATCGAGCGATTCTGCCCTGGTGACTAAACTGATCCGTGAAGGATTCGCTTGTCCTGTTTGCAAAGACGTCCGAAATAAGCGTTATTTTGTCAATATTAACTGGCCAATCTCCTAACGTGCTTCTGCGTGTGAAATACCGCGCTAAATTGTCACAGAATAATTACCAGGCTTATCCAGCTTAGTGTGATTTTAACATCATTAATGCCGTACCTTTAACGAACATGTGATGCAATACGCAGCATAACAAGGTCGACAAAAGGGCTTGTTGGTTAGATTTCAGTGGGCTATATTATAGTGAACTAGACAGGGGTAGTGGGACGAGCAGAGAGCGAAAGCAAGAAGCAGCGGCGAGGTGAAACACGCGGAAATATTCGTGCGTGTTGTGGTGGCACCACTGTGCCTTTCTCCTGAAGCCTCAGCCCAGCAATGTGCGTTTGACAGCAGGCACTGAAAATTGTAGTTGCTTGTGCGTGGTATTTTTGGTGGTGGTAACGCTGAATTAGATAGGAAAACCTGGGCGGAAGAATTATTTTTTTGTGCAAGGTTGTAAAACTAGGTATAGCAGAATGAAACTGCTGCCGTTTGACTACAATGAATGACTGGAGTGGTCGTTTGTACCCTTCACAAAATTTGTAGTACAGGGCTGGGCAGTGTCGCAATTTAGTAGTATCTCAGAGATACCTTGAGTTCCTGTATCGAGGTACATTTGAAAAACGTACTTGTATTGCAGTAGTGAAGTACTCTTACTTTGTATCGAATGTATCGATACTGCAAAGACACGGTTATCTCACTACTCTTTTGTCGGAACTGAGCCTATGTCTATCTAATATTGAGAGAAAGCTTGTATGCGCTTAGCTAGTCAAAAGTGCCCCACCAGCCGGTGACACAGAGATCAGCGAAGAATCCCCCACACGCACAGAATGTTCTATGTGGTTAATGGTTTGACGCAACGAACGGCAGATTCGAGGAGGCAGTGCTGACGATCTTGGATCTTGCTCAAAACCGGTAAAACACAATCAATTTTGCTTTCGGGGACAATTTTGGTATAGCACGAAGTTGTGTTAACCTACAAGAATAAACAGCCTTTTCTATATCACTAGTTCTTAATTGAAACTGAATCTGTGCTCTGTATACTGTCACTCTATTTTTATCAGCTGCTCTTACTTTGATGTAATTAGTGTAAGCATTCTTAGCAAAACAGATCGATCATGTGTTATAAATAAATAAGAGCATACTTTACCTCGTATCAGTGGTGTTACTGAGTCGAGCGATACGGCTGACCCAATTGTATTTTAAATATCTGGAGCGATTTCTTTTGCAAAATTATCTTCAAAATATTTTTATGTCTTCTATAAATGTTTCGCAATACTTGTATTTTTAGGCTTGCAAGATCTGTATTTAGATATTTGTACTTTCAGAAAACTTTTATGAATGTCTCTGCCCAGCCCTGATTATGCCGACAGACGCGCTTCATTGTCTCGGAGCTACAGAGAAACAGCATTATTTCGTAACATTGTGGCTCTCGTGAAGAAGAAATTCCTCTGCTCTAATGATATTCTATGCGACACTCAAGAGGAAGAAACAAACACGACAATTATTTCGTCTATGCTATCACGCAGTTGCGCTCATACAGATAGCAAAAAAAAAAAAGCTCAGCAAACGACCTAAAAGCCTGGGTGTGTGTTCGCACATATAGCTTTCGAATAGTGCCCTTGTGTAAATTAAAATGGTTTGATCTATTCTTTCATTTGTTTACCTTGCACTGTTCTGTTTTTTTTTTTTTTCGAGTACGACATCGGCTGTGCAGAGCCGCATTCCGTTCTGTGTGAGCGCCACGCGCAGTTCCAAAAACTTCTTCCCCTACAGGTTTATCCCTAAAATATCTCGCCTTCGATCTTTGAAGTCAAAAGTACTTGTTCTCTTTTTGTTAACTCAGTTTACTATTCAGGCAATCAGAAGTCTAGCATCGGCGTTCGACGTATCGCACTCGTCATTTGAAAGTGCGGCAAACAGGCGCCCACTGCAGCGCGCTTGAGGATGGATGGATGGATGGATGGATGGATGGATGAATGGATATGGCTGTACCCTTTAGATCGGGCGGTGGCTAGTGCCACAAAGGCGTAATGTTTTATGAACTAAAAACTAGATTTATTTTTTTCTTTAAATAGTGAGGTTGAGGATTCGTACTTTGCACTGAAGTGTTTAATTTTCACTCATGCCTTGACTTTAGCCACCAATCAGATAACATCCTTCTAGTTAATTCTACCCGCTTTAAGTCTATTTTGCCCTCCCTGTCCCTAAACCCCAGTGCTTTGAAGAACTCTGCGCCATCATCCTGAACTATAGGGTGAATCCCTTTACGGAACATTATGAAGTTTTCGGCAGATTCTTCTTTCCACACGCACTGCATACCGCGTCTACTCCTTCGTATTTGGCCCGATATGTCTTGGTTCGCAATACTCCCGTCCTGCCCTCAAACAGTAGAGAACTACCCCGAGTATTACCATAGATCCTTTCCTTGGCAATTTCCTGCTTAAAAGTTCGATAGATCTCTAGTGCGGACTTCTTAATCATGCCGATTCTCCACATGTCGGTCTCAGCTTCCTTCACCTTCTTCGTAACCTATAATTCTTTTTGGTTTGGCCCCTTGCTGTTTTCTAAATATTTACCAGTCAATTTTCTGGTTCACTTCCTCCATTTTGTATCGACATTCTTCATGCACAAGTAGCTGAAAACCTTCTTAGCCCAACGCTCCTCCCCCATTTCTCTCAATCGCTTCTCAAGTTTTATCTTGCTGCTAGCTTCCCTGCACTCAAATGATGTCCATCCCATATCACCTTGTACTCCCTGATTTGGTGTATTCCCGTGAGCTCCTAAAGCAAGCCTACCTATTCCACGTTGCTTAATTTCTAATCTTGCTTGAACTTCTGATCTCATGCACAAGACCGCATTGCCGAACGTCAGCCCAGGAACCATGACTCCTTTCCATATTCCTATCACAACATCATACCTATTGTAATTCCTCAGTGCCCTATTTTTCATCACTGCTGCATTCCTGTTACCTTTAGTCGTCACGTATATTTCGTGTTCCCTTAAGTACTCGGTCCCATTGCTTATTCATACGTCTAGATATTTGTATTTATCTGTTATCTCTAGCGTGACCTCCTGTTTTCTAAGCTCACTACCTTTGTTATCATTGAAAATCATGACTGTTGATTTTTCCTTACTCAATTTAAAATCTAACCTATCTCCCTCATTCCCGTAGATGTCCATCAATCTCTGCAAATCTTTCTTGTTGTCGGCCATTAGCACTATATCATCTGCGTACATTTATGCTGGTAGTGCCTAATCAATGAGTTTTCCTTGTTTGATTAAAGAGAGGTTGAAGCCAAGTCCACTTCCCTCTAATTTGGCCTCTAATCCTTGTAGGTACATCATGAATAATAAGGGTGACAGGGGACACCCCTACCTAAGCTCCCGTTTTACCTCTGCAGGCTTGGATACCTGTTTTTTCCCAATTTATAACTACCTTGTAACCTTTATAGATATTCTTTAAAAGATTAGTGACGACATGTTCCACGCCTAGTGTGTCCAGTATTCCCCACAATTCCTCTTGAACCACGCTATCGTACGCTCTCTAGATATCCAAAAATGCTAGCCACAGGGGCCTGTGTTGCTTTTCTGCTGCTTCGATGCATTGCGTCAGTGAGAACCGATTGTCTTCCAGCCTCCTGTGTTTCCGAAACCCATTGTGCAGTTCTCCCAGCACCCCCTCATTCTCTATCCATACCTGCAGTCTTTCCTTTATAATCTGCATCGCCAGCCTGTAGACCACTGATGAAACTGTTATGGGACGGTAGTTGTTTATGTCAGCTTTGTCCCCCTTTCCTTTATAGATCATGCTCATCCTGCTAAGTTTCCATTCATCGGGAACTTCCCCATTGATTATTAGTTTGCTCACTGGCTCTCTCAAAGCCTGCTTAGACTTTGGACCTAATGTCTTTATCAGCATAATTGGAGTGCCATCTGGGCCTGTTGATGTACTACTAGGAACCCTTTCTGAGCTCTTTCCCATTCTCGTTGTGAAAATGGAGCCATTGCACCACTTGATTCATCCTTGTCTATTGTGGTGCATAAAGCACTCCTTTGTTGAAAATTTTCTGTCACACTTGTTCTTATATATTCAATAGCTTCGTCCCCTTCTAGCCTATCACCTTGGGCTGTAGTTATAAACCTCTGCTCTAGGCTCGTCTCATTTCTTAGGGAGTTTAGATAGTTCCAAAATTTCGCAGCTGCCTTTCTATCTTTTTTATGTACTTTTGCCAGCCACTGAGCTCCCTTTCTTCTAATCTTTTCATTGATCAGAAGGTATGCATCCCTTCTACAGCTTAGAAAGGTTTCCCATTTTCTTTCAACATCATCTGTCGGTAAACCCCGCTGCTTAGCATGTCTGTGTTTCGTAGAGGCTTCCTGACGTATTGCTATGGCTCTCTTAACTTCCTCATCCCACCAACTTTTAGGTTAGTTTTTTCTTTTCCGGGTGACTTGTCACGCGTCTTAGCAAGATCTAGCTTAAACAGTCTAATTAGATTCGTGTATGTCCACACTGTTTTATTATCCTCCATGATTACTTTCTGAATTTGTTTAGTGGCTAGTTCAATTTGCCTTTCTGGATAAAAATTTTCCTGTAGTTGCTCATCTTTTTTCTTTACCACTTTCATTGCTCTTCTAAACTTTCACTGCTCTTCCAAAGGAGTAAGGCGCCGCAGCGCCACCTAGTAGTTTCCGTGAAAACGGCCTCACCGGGATGATCGCCCTCGTCTCTCTACCCCTATCTAGTTCACTGAAGCTATATAGATGAGAGCACGCCTATCTCGCACCCAGGCGCCTTCGGCGGTATACCCTCGCTCCCAGAGACTGCATAATTTGTTAGCAACTGCCAAGGCGTGCTTCACTGGCATGGCAATCAGAGGATCTGCGACTTTAAAATGTGAAAAAAAGCACCTGTTGACGCTGCGCTAGCTTATAAGAAGTCATCTGGGTACCACTGTGCCATCTTCGGATAGCAAAACAACCAGAGCAAGAGTAGGATACTGCTAACCACGGTCTGTGAAGATACCAACGCGATGCGGCAACGGATAGTGCCGGTGTTGTGTGTCCTGATTGCACACATATCCATCCGCAACGAAAAACGTCGAGCTCCGCCGGCTGTGTGTATAATCGCAATTGGCAGGAAAAACTTCGAGTTCAGTAAAGGTGTACGAGTAAATATAATTATTTTGTTTATTCCAGCGAGACGCCAGCTGTTCCGCTTTACAGCAGCGTTTTGCGTGCAGTATGCCTGTATAGTAGTGCGGCATCAAATCATTGCCGTACTTTTGCGCAGGCTGCATGCAAGTAATAGAATATGTTACGACTCACGCGTGGATGCAATGACATTGCTCGCTGGATTTTGTGCCGACAGGCTGTGCCCCCGCGATCTCCGACGACAGCGCAGCTCTGGCCGAGTGGCTCGCCTTACGCCATCTTCTGATGCCGACAAGAGCTCTCGCTGAGTGGTGCCCCGTCCTCAGACTCCTGCAACCGCGTCAATCTTTCCTATCTTCACCTTACCTCCGCATGTGGTCTCTCTGTCCCTGCGCCTCTCTATTTCCTTACCTTTAATCCTCTTTATCTTTTTAATCCCTATTTACCTCCATCCCTCGTGAGCTACTGTTGGGGTGTCGCACTGTGATGCAGACAGTTATGGGGCTCGGAGTACTACAGCGATGCAAAGGAGACGTGAGCGGTGCGAAAAGCATAGCTTTAGACTCAGTCGAACTGCGGCATGTCTTGACTCACTAGGGGAATATCTGCTTTCAGTCGGCGTCACAGTAGCATTTTAAAATATTGTTCTCGTTGGCACCTTCGCAACGTGTGTGTGTGTTCCAAGTGCCCGTCACGAGTGGCGAATGATAAACACATACAGTGGATGAGTGCAAGTTGAGCGAGATTCTAGCGCTAGGTTGACGCTCACAGCACAAGTTCTGACTTACCAAAGCCAAGCCCTGCCGCAGTACGACTGCGTCAAAGGAAACGCTTTCCGCTGTTCGTATTTCTTTCAACCACAATAGTGTGTGCCTGATGAAGTTGCTTCTGAAGTCTGCAGTGCACGCGTTGTAGACAATCCGGAATGTCGAGGAAGGTCTCCTCGACATTTCACATGAAATCAGCACAAAATTCAAGGAGAGGAAGAGCGCGAAACATCCTTAGAGCCGGACTCTGGTTGTGCAGTTCCGCGTTTGACTTGCGGAGCGTCTGCTCGCGTGGCAATGCATAAGTATCGCTTTGTCGCGCTTGCAACAGATGTCGCGACGCGCTTTTCAATGTGTGCGGGCAAGAAGAAGAAACCATTCCCCATCTAGTGCTACGCTCTACATGTTTGGGCTCACACCAACGGAAAGGCGCCACACTGCCCGAGGCTCTGGGGTGTGTTCACAAAGATGACCCGTGCGATGGAGCGGCTGGTACACTGAACTATGCGGCAGTACGCGCCACCAAAACAAGGCTGGTGCAGTGGTGGAGCGCGACGCAGCGGTAACGATTTATGTGGACAAAATCGAAGGTGTCCAGATGCGGGTGTGTACGCCTGTGAAGTGTTTTGTTTGTTTACTTTATAAGTGTTTTTTCTCTGGCTAGGGCAGATTAATCTGGCTTGCCCGATACAAAGGGATTAGCCTCAAATCATTACCATCATCATCATATGGTAGAATGCACTGACCGCTGTGTTCTGGTGTATAGAAGCGCAAAAACAAGTAAAAACATTACCACCCAAGCGCTCTGTACAAATAGTAAAACAGCGAAAGCTGAAGTGTTCGGCCCCGGCGGTCAGCAGAGGCTTCCACTTGACGCTGCACTGAAGCCTTTCGCAATTACTGGTTTCATGTTCGTGCTTATTAATGAGGTTAAACACACGTTTGGCTTGGGTTTACCACAATGCTTATTTCACATGCCGAAAATTGGGTCTCGCAAGATCACGGTCATGGAAGGGTGTAATGAGTGGTTGAATGCGTTTCGCAATGCCTTAGTCACAGTGGTTGTTCTCGAACCACTGGTGGTCAAAGATGTCGCAGCCGAAGTGCCGCTGGAGAAACTCGCTACGAAAGCGGGCTTTCGCCCTGGTAAACGCGCTCCCGAAATAATCGAATTGACGCTGCAACTTCGCGTTGTTGCAAGCGTTCGACATCGCGAGCCAACTCACAACACAGCCAACGGCGCGCGTGCTTAGGTAGGGCGCGGCGAATGACGTAACTGATAACACAGCCAATGAAGACCGCCCATGACTCCGCTGTGGGACGGTTTCTCAATTCTCCTAGCCATATACGGCTTTAACGTGGACCAAGAAGTAGCCACAACGATTGCTTACTCGCAACTCAAAGAACAGGAATGGTAAATAAATTAGAACAGCATGCTACGCACCCTGTTGGCCGTTGAGTGCAGGGAGATGTGCAGGTTCTGTCTTCCCGCTGGACCGGACACTGGCCTCAGGAAGGCGCTGGCTGTGCTCCAGCGGGAACCGTTGCGCATCGTAGTCTGGAAGGCGGAGAACCCTGCGAACATATATGGGGACGTCTTCATTGGATAATGGAGGTCAATCGTTGCTTTCGCCCCGAAGGCGGCTACAGAATGCACGTTCACGAACAAGTGTTAGGAAGCTAGTTGATGTGGAAATGAATTTCTCGAGTCATTTCAGAGTGCCCAAAGTTTTGCATTCGGACGAATATAATTACTCTAAATAAGATAGATAAATAAACATATAGTTCGATTGGCCCAGACTAACCGTCCATGTGCGACCATTGCAATGTACTGAAGCCAGTGTGCGCCGCTGGCTATACGCTACACACATACTGCCCATGACATGTATGCTTTCTAAGCTTTTTGAAACCGTACGTTGCTGAAGCGGGGATGTTCAATGAAAATGCGTGTATTAGTATCCAGTTGCATCTTATTGAAAAGTGCTGCAAATACGGAGGTGTCTTTATGCTGTAAGATAATCGGTCCCCTGTCGTACATGACACACTTTTTCAGCTAAAAGACAATGCGTGCAGAAGCAAAAGGTTACACCGCTTCCTGGTCTTACCTATCATCTTACGGCTGCCGACGTTGTAGTCGATGATGTCGTAACCCAACTCTCGGCCGGCGTCCAAAAATGTCCTTGCCAGCGGAGTGTTCGAGGCAGCCATGGACAGTGTCATCTCGCCTCCCACGCCGTATGTGCCTGCGAGATATTTGAAATAAAACTCAGGAGACCAACGTTTGCAATAAGCCATATGGTATGCTCAGCGACCCAAAATATAGTATAGCACGGCGTTTTGGCAATACTTTGAACAATACGTGACGCTGTGGCCGTGGGACGAGGCCATTTTTCTGTGAAAGTGCGCAATTTAATGCACGGCGCTCACTTGCTGTCAAGGAGGTTTAAAAAAAATTGGCAGATCCAACGTACAGTAGGAACCGACGATATGCCAAGCACGAATGAGAAATGTTGATATGTCACTTTAAAATCAGCACAACGTTACGAGGTGGAAGTAAATGATGCCGTACTTCCGTGTCATGATTATCATGTTTGGATGTGTCGTTTACCATCGTCATCTGTTGACATCACCTAATACCAAATTTAGTATATGTGGAGCTAGCGAAACGGCCGCGAGCGTGCTGTAAGCGTGGTATGTTGTCATGTTCTTACATGACACGCGTGTCAGGATTATCATGTTTGCACCAGTCATATATTTCATCTATTGACGTCACATAAAACCGAATTTGGTATATGTGGAGCTAGTTAAACAGCCGTGAGCGTATCATGAAGGGCCTCATATACTCCAATGTAGCGTTGACATGCGCACACGTTGGGCACAGCGACGCTACGCTAACAAAACGTGAGCACTCTATAGTCTGACGCCAGGCGCGACCAGCGTCCGTCGGCGCGGCCCGACGGCAACCGGCGCAAAATGCCACATGCGGCATTTTGCGCCGATGCGCTACCCAGACAACACTGCGTCTCCCTCTTTCGTGATGTAGGGATGTCGGACGCGCTGAAACGCGCATGCATAAAAGCAACGCAGCGTGGCGTGCGCCTGCGAGTATATGGCAGGACCGGCGCCTGGCGTGGACACGCCGGCGTGACGCGACGAAACGAACGCCGAGCACGTGCACTGCGTCACGCGAAAACGTATTGGCGCCTTAACTGTGGTATGTAGTCATGTTATCACATGACACGCATCTCATGATTGTCATGTTTGCACCAGTCACATACCTTCGTCATCTATTGGCGTCACGTAATACCAAATTTGGCATATGTGAAGCCAGCGAAACGGCCGCGAGCGCATCATCAGTGTGGTATGTACTGATATTGTTACATAACACGCGTGTCGTGATTATCTTGATTGGATGTGTCATTTACCTATATCGCTCATTCGCGTCACGTAATACTTAGTTTAGTGCATGTGAAGCTAGCGAAACGGCCGTGAGCGCATCATGAGCGTAGCATGTAGTCATGTTGTTACATGACATGCATCTCATGTTTATGATGTTTGTACCAGTGACATACCTTCGTCATTCATTCAGTACTGCAATACCTAATTTTGTATATGTGACGCCAGCGAAACGGCCGTGAGCGCATCATGAGTGTGGCATGTAGTCATGTTGTTACGTGACACGCATGTCATGATTTTCTTGTTAGGGCCTGTTGCTTGTGTTCGCCATGCAATCATGCCATACCCTACCACTATTGCAGCATGCCATGTGAACGAAGCCACCGCAAGAGCTGCAGGACGAGATGTAAATCATGACATTCATTGCACACATGTCTTGATTTGCGTGTTATCACTAGTCAAATATGTTCTCCATATACAGCCATGTTATGCCATACCAAGTTTGGTATCGATTTCATTATTGAAACTGCCAGGAGAGCTAGAAGCCGTATATAGGTGGCTAGATAGATAGATAGATAGATAGATAGATAGATAGATAGATAGATAGATAGATAGATAGATAGATAGATAGATAGATAGATAGATAGATAGATAGATAGATAGATAGATAGATATGCTTAAAGTCAGCGAAGTTCACTAAGAAATGCTTCGCATTTAAAAATTGCTAGGGTAGAAATTCTAGGGTAGAAATCGCTAGGGTAGAAATTCATCTTACTATAGGGGTACGATGAGCTGTTGGCGTTCGGCAATTGAGAAGGAGTGCTTTCCTCGCACGCCCAATGAGTTTAGCATAGAAACTTTATCGAGACTGATAGTGCTCAAAGTGCGTCCTTGTGTTACTAGTTTTCTTTAGTAAGCTTCGAATTTATGGCAAATTTTATTAGAGGTTAAGTCACCCATACTAGTCTCTGCGAAATATTTCTTGGGTAACAACTATTTTTTGTAATAACGCAGGCATTAAACTAGTGCATGAAAGCTACTTGATGTCTAAGTTGGCACCACCAGAAAAAAAATAGCACGTTTCTGAGATTTTTGGAGGCCAAAAGCTGGCTTCGGTACTGCTGGCAAAGCGGTGCAAGACTTTCCATTATAGCATTTTTTTTATCTCCTTGGGTACTCTGCATGGTTTGTTCGGAGTGAATGGCGTATTTTTATCGAAGACCGGATGGCTGTAACTGTAATACGTGAGTGAGGCGATCGCGCTGCCGTGCTTTACTTCATTACTATTCACTGCATCAAAACACGATGACAGAAAAGTTGCGTGCCCCTAATTATGTGCAGTAGAGTGCAACCAACTGCAAAGATCTTTCGTCCATTCTGTAATTTGGAGTTTCGTACAGGCCAATTTTCCTTCTGGAAGTACAGCACCTCATAAAATGAACTGATGGGCAAGTTGGGGAGCCATGACTTTTGAAGATTCAGCGCACAGAAGAATACAAAGCATCCTTTATGTGCGCGTGTTTTGTAACCTACTGCGTGCGGCGTTTTCAAAAACCCAATACGTTCTGTCAAGCGCTCGCATAGGAGGTGTTTCAACTCATACACGGTACCGGATGCAGCCAGGCGTATGTCGGTCTGGTCTTCGAAACGCTTGAAGAATGGCAGCACGCTCTCCCAGTCCCATCCGGTGGCGCCGTGCACTCGACTCCAGCGGTCGTAGTCCTCGGGATGTCCACGAACGTACAGCATGAAGTTGACGCTCGAGCAGCCGCCCAGAACCTTGCCGCGGGGCCACGGGCTGCACTGTGTGAGATGATGATTAGTGGAGTTTATTGGCGCAAGGGCCAGATGTGGCCAAAGAGCGCCAGAGCGATGATAATGAACTGTGCGATGTGCAGTGTAGATAAAACAGATGTGACGTGGCTGTAAATGGGCCTAAAAAACAGTCGCTGTAGGTGCGTAAAAATATATCTACATAGTAAAATTATGGCAATGACAAATTTTGTGTGCTATGGAAACATAAAATGGTTTAACAGTGATATGTGTGTGAAATAAAAACTTGGCATGGAGCACCAGTGCCTCGACAGAGCCCTTAAAACAAGAGCATGGAGGTCTGGGCTCATTAAAAGCTGCTATCACAGCGGCATCCTCTGAACAGAGGATACGCTATGAACCTGTTGGGCTAAAAACATTCAATGTTGGGCTAAAACCATTCAATACTACATCCTTTAAAAAGCTTAAAACTGATTTTGCATCAAAAAGCGGCTCCTCACCGAGAAACATAATCGGATGTAGAGGAAGATTATAGCGGTATGCAAAAGCAAAATATTTCTTTCTCTCACTTTCACCTTCAGGATACTCCAGGAGGACGTGGAGGACGGTTAGCCTCACACCACATCTACCACAAGTAGGAGGTTCATCGCCAGTCAGCAGAAAGCTATGGGTATCATAAGTGTGTCCTATTCTGAGGCGACAGAATAGGACATCAGTTCGCCGTGTTCTTGTAGCGGAGGGCTAGTAACCCAACCGCGGCTTAATCAAGTGAAGCTTATTATTTATTTCTGTGTCCAACAAGCGTTGCCAGCGGTTTCGCAGTTTCTTACGTAGGAAGGGTTTTAGGTCTGTTGCAGGGACAGTAGCGGTGGGGTTAATAGCACGCAATATAATTGAGGTGGCCATTTGGTCAGCTAACACATTGCCCTCGATGCTTCTATGGCCAGGAACCCAGCAAATAGTAACATGCTAGTTGGACATATACGCTGTACACAGAACGGAATATAGCTCAATTATTACTGGATTTCTTAATCTGAAAAGGGATCTTAATGCATTTACGACGCTTAACGAGTCTGTGAATATAATAGATTTTTGTATGTTTGATTTCCGTATATGTTTCACAGCCGACAATAGTGCATATCCCTCAGCCGTAAATATACTTGTTTCCGGGTGCAGCACACCGGATTCCGAGAAGGATGGTCCGACGGCTGCATAAGCCACCCCTGCATGCGACTTAGAAGCATCAGTATAAAACTCTACGCATGAGTAGTTGGATTGAAGTTGTCGGAAATGCATTTTAATATGTGTTTCTGGTGCATGTTTAGTGATCTCGGCAAAGGAAGTGTCACAATGTATGAGCTGCCACTGCCACGGCGGTAAATGTTTTATTGTGGGCATAGGACAAAGTTCTAGCAGCGGAACACCCATTTCCTCACTTAAGCTTCTCACACGCAAACAGAACGGCTTTCTCTCTGCGGGTCGATTATGGTAGAGGGTGGCAGCGGTCATATCGTTTATAGCTGTATAAGAAGGATGCTTTATGTTTGCGCGTACCTTTATAAAATAAGTGAAACTGCTATAGGATCGCTGTAGGTGAAGTGACCACTGATTCGACTCTACATAGAGACTCTGGATCGGACTTGTCCTGAAAGCACCAGTTGCCAGTCGGATACCCAGATGGTGAACGGGGTCTAGGATTTTCAAAGCACTTGGCGTTGCGGAATGATAAATTATAGAGGCATAATCAAGGCGCGACCAAACAAGGCTTTTGTACAAGTTCAAGAGACACTTCCGATCACTACCCCATGTTGTACGTTATAGAAGCTTTAGGAGGTTCATCGCTTTCAGACATTTCATTTTTACATGTTTAATATGGGGAATAAACGTGAGCTTAGAATCTAAAGTGGTTCCTAGGAATTTGTGCTCGCTGCTCACAGAGAGTTGGTCTCCCTTGATCGTAATATTGGAAGTGGCATTACCCCTCGTTTGTTGGAGAAGAGTACGCAAGTACTTTTCTGGGTGTTTATTTTAAAACCGTTATCATCAGCCCATTTAGAGAATTTATTCATTCCAAGCTGCACTTGTCGTTCGCAGATAGACATATTGCATGATTTGAAACTCATCTGCACATCATCAACATACACAGAATAAAACATCCCGCTTGGAATGACTGACTACAGGGAGTTCATTTTTACAAGAAATAGTGTGCAACTAAGCACGCCCCCTTACGGAACACCAGTTTCTTGGGTAAATGATCTAGAGAGAGCATTTCCCTCTTTTACGCGAAAGGTTCGGTTAGACAGATAACTTTTAATTGTGTTTAGCATGTTCTCTTGGATGCCCATGGCGGCAAGATCGCGTAGAATCCCGAATCGTCATGTGGTATCGTACGCCTTCTCGAGGTCCAAGAACACCGAAAGTACAAACTGCCTATGAATAAATGCATCTCTGATGTATGTCTCTATGTGAACAAGGTGGTCTATTGTCGACCTCCCCTCTCTGAAACCACACTGAAGGGGGTCTAGTATACTGTTACTTTCTAGGAAGTGGGTTAAGCGCCGGTTTAACATTTTCTCATATAGTTTGCACAAACAGCTTGTTAACGCTATTGGCCTGTAGCTGGCGGCCAAGGATGGGTCTTTGCCTTGTTTAAGTACCGGGATGACTATCGCTTCTTTCCATGACAATGGAATATATCCAGCTTCCCACATGGTATTGAAGAGGGTTAGGAGCGTTTTTAGTGCTTCTGGGTGAAGATACTTGATCATTTCGTACGTTATACGATCGCCACCTGGCGCCGAGTTGTTACAGTACGCAAGAGATGCCTTAAGTTCAGCTAATGAAAATGGGCAGTTGTAAGCCTCCCTAGAGGGACGTTTAGATTTAAGGGGTTGCCGCTCTTCGCGTTCTTTGACTCTTAAGAACGTTTCTGTGTAGTGCGATGCACTCGAGACCTATTCTAAGTGTTCGCCTAGGCAGTCCGCCTGCTCCTCCAGGCTCTCCCCTCGGCTACTTACCAAAGGTAGGGGGTGTGACTCCCGACCCATTAACTTCTTTACCCTATTCGAAACCTTCGTTTCGTCGGTGTAAGAATTTATACCGGAGATGTACCTATCCTAACTTTCTTTCTTGGCAAGGCGACGCGTACTTCTGGCTTGGGACTTAACCTGTTTGAAATTGTTGAGGTTTTCAGCCGTTGGGTAATTTCGAAGTAGTCTCCAAGCCTTATTTTGTCTATTGCGCGCTTTCCGACAATCGTCGTTCCACCATGGGATGCGACGTTTATTGGTCATTCCGTTGGTCTGCTTGATACATTTCACTGCAGCGTCAATAATAAAACCTGTTAGGTATGCTACAGCATCGTCTATATTGAAATCAGCAATCTCATCTCCGTCTAAAAATGTAATTTCTCGAAATAATTCCCAGTTAGCTGACTTGGTGTTCCAGCGAGGAAAGTCAGGCGAGCATGTATATTCTTTTGTTAACTTTAACACAATCGGGAAGTGGTCACTGCCAAAAGGGTTCTTGAGAACGAACCACTCCAAATATGGAATTATAGCACTCGAGACAATACTCAGGTCTATAAAAGAGTATGTGTTATGTGTAGTGCTATAATACGTTGGTTCTTTTTTGTTTAGTAGACATGCACCTGACAAAAACAAAAAGTGTTCTATTAGGCGTCCTTGCGCATCTAAACGGGAGTCGCCCCATAGGGGATTATGTGCATTTAGATCACCAACGACTATGCACTGTGTGAGGCACAGCATGTTTCAATGACGTCAGCACTTTATAGTTGGTCACTTTAGAGTTTCTGCTTACTTCGACGTGCTTCAAGAATACAAGCGTACCTCCAGTACCCCTGACGTTTTTCATTCTAATAATAGAAAATGCGGGAACGTGAAAGCGAAGTATAAGCGAAGTCCCAACTGCAGTTTATTGTTTGTGGTTGACGCAGGTACTAACCTGCCGACGTCCACAACTTCTGCGTACGAGATGAATCTAGAGTTTATCTTTTTGCATTAAACAAGGACCTACATATCGCCACCACCGTTAGGACCTAATTAAAAAGAAAGAAAAAAATGTCAAGCAGATTTATCTGGATTATCAGTAAGTAATGCACCAGATATCATTGCTTCACCTGGCGTACCAGCGTATTGTCTTTTCATCTCCTGTTTCAAGATAAGTTTCGGCGTCACAATACTGTGCTGTAGGATTGCTTTTTTATGTATTTAACAACTGAATGAACAGTGCTATGGTAGACGCATATGCATGAAAATGATTGAGCTGGTGCGTTCAACTTTTCACGATTTTGCAATTCGCGTTGCGATATAAAAACATTTCTTTCATTTAACACTACAAAACATCACAGCTTTGCTGCAAAGACCAAGCAATCAATGCGATATCAACAAGTTTGAAGGTCACGTGCAGAATGCAAGCAGATCGAAACGCGCCCCGTGTTTTTCACGCACAAATTACGCATGAAACGTACTCACAGGTACAGATGAACGCAAATAAGCGTCCCAGTTGTTACTTTGCTGTGTCTGAAAAGCGCGCCCTTTTCGCAAACGGAGACAGTGCAAGAATTGCAGTTGCCTTTGTGTGTCCGGTAACTACAAAGAATCGTTTCGGTGAAAGTCGAAAGCCAGCCGAGACGTATCATCCTCCCCACCACGACATAAGGGCGCACGAGTGAGCGTTAACCCACCTCCTATCCGCGGTGCAAAGTACGCGTGGGAAAGGAGAGCGCGCGCCGCCGCGTAGTGGCGACGTGGCGACGCGCCTGAAAACACGATCTATCTGTCTTACAGAGCTTGCTTTGAAAGTAAGAGTGTCGTTTTTGGTATTGGAAGTCGGCAATATAATAATTCAGGCGTGATCATTGCTGTGTCTGGCGTCCATCGACACTGGAAACAGCTTACACTGTCATGAGCAAGCGAAGTGGATTTAACTTTTCACGCTTGCAGATTTCCGTTCTCACAGAGCACCAAACAAAGCCACTCAACAAGCCATGTTATATTAGCGACTCATGTTTTGACTGAGTAAGCAGACGACTCCTGAATTGAAGAACATGACGCGTGATGCCACTCAAGCAGAATTTGAGGCAAGCTCCTGTAAACAAAGCCGCCGCAGTGTACGAAGTTTTCAATGCAAAGAGACAGAGGGGCAGTCGTATGCACGCATTATTTGAATTCATTCTTACAAGAGCAGACAGTCACCATTAGTTATTGTTCACGAGTGCTTTCACCAAGTAAATGTGATAGGCTTCACGCAATTGTGCGATGTATTCAAGTTATAATGCTACATTGTGTATTTCGCCTCTGTTTTCAGTGTAGCAATTGCTTTAGGCTACTTTCATAATATTTATCTCGAGCCGAGCGCGGAAAATTGTTAATAATTTGCCCACACAAACGATGCTTCGTAAAGGGACTGACGACCAATTTATATGGTGCCGTTTTTTTTCTGTATCATAACGGAAAGCTTACTGGTCATCGAGTTGAACCACGAAATGGCGAAGTGGAAAACGCCGCGAAACATTTGTTATCAGAATTTTTCTATCTGCAGCGTCATGAAGTATATACTCACATCCTACTAACAGTGAATGCGAGAGTGGTTCGTGTCCGAGCGTGGTGGTTTGCTGTGCATGTGCGTACTAAGCGCATGCGCTGTGGGTTGACTTGGTCTCCAGCCGGCCGCGACGGCAGCGCCGCTTCTCAACGTGCAACAACTTTTACGTCGTAAACAGCGCAGAGTCAAGTCGGGCTGGATAATAATATGCATACTCTGACCTAAAGGACTGGTGCGTATGACAGCCTCAGGCTACGTTACTATACGTACAGCAAAAGGGTAGATTCCATATTCTATGATCGAACTTCAATTCGCTTCTTCTAGGCTTAGCCACATGATGCTTTTTGTTACTTTTAAGTATGTTTTAAAGATATATGTCTTACTCACTTTACGAAATGAAATGCTGGAATATGAAATACTAGAATAATATTTGATGGTATTTTAATTTCTAATGTTTCTAATCAAGCTTTCCGGCCAGTTGTCGTTTTTTTTTAATCTCCAGACATTTTTGTTGAAGAATGCTATAAAACGTACCTGGTCACTAAGAGCAAGGCAGGCGTTCCTCTGCGGTACCGTCCAGTAGGCCCAGTCCTTCGGTCCCTGAAGCTGAAGGGTGGCCATCAGGGGCACGGCACTCAGTGTGTCCTCCACCCCACCGGCCTCAAGCAGAAGCACGCGAAGGGAAGGCTTTGCCGAGAGGCGGTTGGCTAACAATGCGCCCGCTGAACCACCGCCAACTGCAAGAGAACGCGTGTTCGTTTAATGGGGGATAGCTTAGCTTTCTCCATTCCACAACATCTTTTCACTACCTCCTCTCAATCCTGAGGGAATCGCGCAGATGTCATGCAGCACGCACTCCTTGACCTGACAAGGACTGTTGCCGACACTGCGTGACTTTGTAAAACCCATAAGTTTAGCCTGTTTTAAACTTATAACACATAGTCACTACACTTAAATTTAAGCCCTATGCACCACTATTTTATTCTTGCACCCTGAGTAGACTTTTTATAATCAAAGCGACTAAAAACCTTGTGTTTGGCGCTCTCTAGCCTGAGGTGCCCTTGCGCCCCTAAAATCTACATTCGTCATTAATGGGGGATAGGAAGATTTCAGCAGAGATCGAGAAATGGCCAGGAACAAGGCATGTAGCGCGAAAGAAGGATAACCACAGGTCGTTAAGGGTATTATAGTGGATTAAGTGAAGGCAAGCGCCGGAGGGGTGGACAAAACGTTAGGTGGGCTGATGGGATTTATAAGTTTGCAGGGATAACGTGGTCGCAGAGAGTCCAGGACCGGGTTGACTGGCGGAACACGGGGGAGGTCTTTGTCCTGCAGTGGACAGAGTCCCGCTGATGATGACGATGATTATCTTTAAAACTTATTTATAGATGCTAAATACACGCCGTTTTCAGTTCCTCCAGCTTAGCTTAGCACGCTAATAATCACAAGACGGGGGTGCAGTTAGACTGGACGGCACACAGTAGCGACCTCTCGCAGTGTCCCTGTGGGTGAAAGGTGGTGATGTAATCGTACCGCACAGTAAGCCAACCACATGCGTAATGTGTCTGCGATTGATGTTGAATATCCCGGTTTACTTCTAGAGCAAATGCACAAGGGACATTGCAGAAGCTGCAGAAGTTGTTTTAAAATAGAATACGACAATAGCATTGCTTTCTCGTCTAGAGAACGAACCTGGTACTATGCATACGTGTCTTAATAGCCCTAACTACGAGGTAGTATGAGTTATAGTGATTATGGTGTTTGACTGTTAACTCGCAAGTTGTGGGATTGAATTCCGGCCGAGGCAGCCATATTTTGATGAAGGCGAAACGCTTGATGCCCGTGCACCTAAACGAAAGCTGAGAGCTTATTGACAGAACACATAGGATAGGTACACACAAAACAAACTGCATTTCATCAAGCCGTTCATCTGCAATTGGCCGCCACTGTCGAAGTCACGCCCTCAATTTAAGCTGTACCCTCCTTGTAAGCCTCCGGGTTGTTGCTCTGTAGGTAAGTACCGGCAACATGCAGCTGTTATATATACCTTCCACTTGAAGGTTAGTGGTAGATCAATAAAATTCTAACGGGTGGTAGTGTTAGGCACATGGGAGCAGGTCGGTCTCAAGAACGCCTCCATACGCTTTGTCACTTCACTACCTCGATGCCGGCTGGCTCAAGTCACGCTAATAACGGAAGCTGCGCTAACAAGAACGCCAGAACTGTCGCGAGGTGGTATATTCTTGGAAGAATCCGCCGAATGTCTTTAGAGTGCTCAATATTGATCAGTGTTCGCTTCGGAGCGGTCAACGACGGCCAATGAGGCGTGCCAAATATAAACTATGCCTAAATGAACTAAATGTTCAAAACAGCGCTGCACAATAACAAACACTCGGCGTCTTGCAGGAACAAGCACGAGCCGTTATTCGCCTGTAACGGTCATCACTTTCAATGAGCGCGCGAAAAACGAAAGGCACATTGGGTTCAGCAACGATGTGCTCAGCACCGAATATTACACAGGTGGCGAAAAGGCGAGAGGGGTGACATTATCACTTACTAAAACAAGGGCTTTAAGATCGGGAGCAGTGCTTTTCTTCTGCCCCAATCCGCGGTTCTCCAAAACGCATTGTTGATGCGGTCATGAAAGGTTGCTCCAGAAGGACAGTTTTTTTTTGTGACACTCGAGTTCGCTCTGTCTCCACTTGCTATATCGGGAGGCGGGCTTCGCCCGTGAAAGAGTCGGGTACGCGACTGTAAGCACGACTCACCGATGATGAAGTCGTACGTCTTCGACAGTTCTCTGAAGTCGTAGTAATCTTCCTGCGCCGGCAGCTTGGAGAACATCACCGCCAGCATCTGCGTCACTGCCAGGGCTTGCGCCTTGGTGAACATTTTGCCACGTGGATAGGCCTTCGCGAGGTGAGCGCTCCGGTTGGGACGTCCGCGACACGCGGACGACGGCCAAATGATCTTCGAGGAGATCGAAACGGCTCTTTATAGCCTATCCCTCCGCGCCCATCTGCTCCTATGACTAACCCTTTATTTTAAACGACGTGCGATAACAATGTTTTTGACCCGTTTGAATATAAAAACGGGAAAAAAGAAAAGAATGATCTCCGTCTTGCCTCCTAATTGTTTCGCTTCGAAAAGCCGCACATTTGTTTTATGAGATGTAAAATTTTAGGCTTTAAATACAGATTGCTTTATGGTTGCCTCTAGTGGTAAATAGTGACATATCTAATGGCTATCTTGACAGATACCGTTCCTTTCATGACTGTTATCTCTAGTTCGAGATCACTGGGCAGTCAATATCTCAGCTAGCGCAATCGCTTCTTCTGACATCGTTCCCATCATAGATATGCTAAAAGCGTTATTCATTCTAACGACTTAGGGGAGGGAGCGACGATATTTAGTACTGGAACGAACATCGTTACAGAGTGATGGGTGGCTAAACGCTAGGTCGTATCCGATTGGGGCAGGCGCATTCGGGGGAAGACAATACAAACAGAGCGTGAAAGAGCGCTTGCGTGTTTGCAGTGCATCCCGACTGGCCTATTACTGGTTGAGATGGGGTGGTTGGTGACGGCTTGGGCGATCTCGTTGATGTCGAACTTTTTCACGTTTACTGTCCCGACTACCGTAGCGACACGTGTCCCTCGTGCGGACACATGGTTCCCGATTCATCCCGATTACTTAAGGTAAGTGAGAGAGGTCCCTCAGAGGCTCGCTTTTCGCTGACCAGTAGCCGTCCAGTTGGCCCACGAAGCGGCTGCCGCGTATTCTTTGCCGGTCTCTACTGGAGACGCCCGGTGCATGCGTGCTACGCGCGTTCTGCAGGACATCGATAATGTAATGGACGCGTAGGCCTGACAACCGTAGGGCAGTTACCAAGCATCGTATTCACACAACAAAAGCGCACTAGGAAGGGCGCCCAACGCAGCGCGACCTTCAGTATTCTTCACTTTATATTGCAATATTTGCTAGATTCGCCTGACGCATAGCTGACATATAGTAGGCAGCTGAAGCCCCGCCGCGGTGGTCTGGTGGCTAAGGTACTCGGCTGCTGACCCGCAGGGTGCGGGTTCGAATCCCGGCTGCGGCGGCTGCATTTCCGACGGAGGCGAAAATGTTGTAGGCCCGTGTGCTCAGATTTGGGTGCACGTTAAAGAACCCCAGGTGGTCAAAATTTCCGGAGCCCTCCACTACGGTGTCTCTCATAATCATATCGTGGTTTTGGGACGTTAAACCACACAAATCAATCAGTACGCAGCTGAAATGCATTTACATTCGAGCAAGTTAAACTTATCTGTAGATGACTTGCTGCCCATTGAAGCTAGATTCTCTGAATGGGGAAGATTGCTTCCCAGGAAACGATATGACACACGATAAAATGGTACTCCAGGTGGTCGAAATTTCCGGAGCCCTCCACTACGGCGTCTCTCATAATAATGTGGTGGTTTTGGGACGTTAAACCCCACATATCAATCTAGAAAATCGCGAAAAAGGTCATAGGGTACGTTATGATTACCATCATCATCATATCATGCATATAATTGTTCGGCGTCACACGGCTATTTCAAACGACACTGGAGAATTTATTCGACATTTTCTTTCGGGTGTGCGGGCGTTCCAACAACTCTTTAAGCTGTAGTGACATGATTCTGAAGCCGTAATTTTCACGCACATGAGTTGCTTCAGAGTTCTTAATGTGGAGATGAGTAACTCTTGCAAGAAGCCAGACTACTTTTTAATTTATACTTATTTCGTTTGACAGTAAGTGCGTCATCGTGATAGTTTCTCGCCAAGATGCTAAATTGATTGTCGTTTTTAGATGAATATGTGGGGTTCTTTAACCAATATAATAGTGACGCCGAAAATTTCGGCCACCGGGGGTTCTTCAACCCTCTAATACTCTGTGCATTGAATATAATACATCAATAAAGTTTCTAAAACATACTGCAAGTGTCAAGGTAAGCAGCTATTGCAGATTTGACATGTTTAGGAGAAGGTACAGTGACTTGCATATTATAAAATAGTAATTAGGTTTTTGCAATTAATATTAATTAGGTGATGCCCCAAACTAAGTTTCATTCATATTTTTTTTAAAATAAACTGTACAAGAACAGTAAGAACAGTCAGTGCTTTTTCAAAGGCACAACTGATCGTGGGAATTGCAGCGTTAACGTGCACCAGAATCTGAGCCCACGAGCCTACAGGAGTTTCATCTCCATCGAAAATGCAAACGCCGTAGCCGGGATTCGATCCCTCGACCTGTGGGTCAGCAGCCGAGTATCTTAGCCATTAGACCACCGCGGCGGGGCAATTTTCTTTTTTAGGTCTGCTGTCCATTGCACCTCAAGGTCTGTCCAAACGGCGATAGGGCAGGTTCATGTGCGTGCCGCCCCCATTTTTTAGGGTGATGACAAGTTCCTTACAACAAGTTTCGGTGGCTGTCATACTTGATGGGCCGCCATGTTGGTTCTCAGTGGTCGCTCGTTTACTATGAAGGTAGCGTGGGTTTCTACGAAAATGGGATAATTTTTTTTATATATGGTAACCTCTTAAAGTTGGAGGCTTGTTCTCTGAAGATAGCTGCCGTCCTGTACAATAGAATGGTTCGTTGAGTCGAGTTTGTATGAAATACTGTGAAAACAGTTCGCTTCTTAAAGCTCGTACACCCGGCCCATTGGCCGAGTGCTGAAATTTAGGGAGCCTCTATATGCGATAGAGAGAACCTTGATGTCACTGCAAACAGAATTCAATGACTTCGCGGCCTTTTTGAATAGAAAAATCACGTTATCAGTGCAAGCGCCTCAAATGCGTTCTAGTGCAGGGCTCGATGCCGTGCTATATTACATGACAGTACAGTGCTATATTTCATGCCGTGATATACTACATGACAGTGCTATATTACATGACAGTACGGCGAGGAAGGTGGAGGAGGCAACCGCGTAGTTCGCGATCTTCTCTGCACGCCGCGTAACTTCGGTACCCTGTTTATCATGCTGTAAACTTTTCTTTGATGCGTAATATAATTTCTGCAGGAAGTTTGCTTTCTGCGAACGAATCTATACATTGGACTGCTTAAGAACCTTGCAAGGGGTTAGCATTGCCAGAAAACAGTAGGGAACTCGGTCATATTACACCTTGCCCTCCCTGTCCCTCAAATCTGTAAATTAGGCTGCAGAAGAAAAGTATAAGAGAGCAACAAGGAAGAAACGAACTTTTTCCAGGTCAGACTTTATTGCAAACAGCATCGGAACAGCATCTGGCCTTTTCAAACTGTCCTACCTCATTTGCTCGAGGCTTGCGTCCTCAATGTGGGCCTATTATAAAGCAATAGATAAGGCATAAAGTAATACGCTGCACTTAGAAAAATGTACGCAGTACAAATATACATTTTTTTCTACAAGCATTGAATAAAAACTGAGTTCACGACATGAAATCGTCTTTTTTGCTGGTTATGAAACAAAACAACAAAAATTTTGATGCAGCACCAACATCCCACAGAGAATATTTGAGTTAAAAGCAAACAACCGGTTACCTTAGTGCAGACATACAAAAGCGTTTAGGACAGACAGACGGATGAACGGACGGACGCGAACAGTGAATCAGTCGCATTCCATATTATTATAGTGGAACCTTTACTGGCATTGTTGAAGGAGCTTCGGTGTGTATTCCCCTGTGGTAATACTGAGAGTTTCCTTGTGGCCTTGAGGCGAAAAATGAATTCAGTAGCTGCTCGCAAGTCTGCGCCGCACTCGTTGAAATGTCTGTGTATGGCGACACTGCTGTCCGTTTTCTTGTTCGGAGAAAGTCGTTGAGGCGGATCGTGCGGAAGTTAGCCAGAGTTTGCGGACGTGGTTAAAAGTTGCTCATGCTGCGTGACGATAGTCGCACTTGGTCGCTTGTCGTTCTTCGAGCTCTTTCAAGCCGAAACTGAAACCGGTTGGTAATGAGAAATCTGTAATTATTTATCTATCACACGCTGCAGTAATCGATGTGCCATTTTATGACTTATAGGCGTCCGGTGACACATTTCTGCAAAAAATGCAAGGCCAAAACTTTGCGTCAACCCCGCTTTTTAATATACAAAAAAAACGCGCAATCGCTTATACGCCGACACGAAATTACAAAAGCGCTGGCATACAATAACTCTAAATTATGCTATCTCACACCGTCATGGTCACTCAAGGTGCCGCAAAATAAGCACAGATCCGAAACTCTGCCCCCCCCCCCCCCTATATCGACAGAGTACAATATCTAAAGCGCGTTTATACGTAGATGACCCGCGAGTATCCCACATAGTACAATGTGCCACAGCGACGCGCATGCGCGTTTCAGGGCGTGGATTTGGCAGGCCAGTCTAGGAAGTCGTTTCGAGGCGCCTCGTAGTCGGCGAGCGCCTGGAACAACGGCGCTGTCGTGTTGGCCGTCCAGTCCCCCTTGATCGCCACGCCGCGCAGCTTGGCCCAGCGCACGAAGCGAGCCTGCATGAATATGCAGCGCCATATCGAAAGCCTGGGTTAGTGAAACACGAAAGGCAGAGAAAAAAATACTAGCCCCACCGCGGTGGTCTACAGGCTAAGGTACTCGGCCACTGACCCGCGGGTCGCGGGAAAGAATTCTGGCTGCAGCGGCAGCATTTTTGATGGAGGCGAAAATGCTGTAGGCCCATGTGCTCAGATTTGGTGGAACTTTGATGAACCTCAGGTGGTCGATATTTCTGGAGTCCTCCACTAAGGCGTCTCTCATAATCATATGGTGGTTTTGGGACGTTAAACCTCATATATCAATCAATCAGTCAGTCAGTCAATCATACAATCCGAGAGAAACACTAGTTTTGATGTTTATGCTACATGTACACTTTTCACAGTTCCGTAATCATAAGCGCATAATTAAAGAATTAAACAAAGTAAGACCGTAAGGATCATCCAAACACTACGCAGGTTGACAAAAAGGACATAGGAATAAGAAAACATGTGTTGTACACTCGCGCCTTTCCACGTCTGCTGAAAATGCTATGTGACTCTTTTTCGCCAGGATGTGCGTCGTGAGTATGTGCCATGTCATGTGTTACCTTGTTGTTTTGATACATTGATTTTCTGTATTCGTGCTTACTGTGTAACACAGCGCCACTGTTTTTATTACTCCGGCTTCAAGCCACAGTCAATATACCAATGCTTGCGGCGAAGTGCACCAGCTACTCCCATATAGAGCAAGCAGTCTTGTCGATGCGGCCTCCTCATTTGTGAAGACGGTTATGGAAGAGCTCAAAGCTTTCAAGCTCTTCCTTAGTAGGATAACGATTACTCTATATTGCACAGTACTTGTTCCAAACTCACAGAAGTATCTGTTCGGCAAATGTTCGCTGCTCTTTGACCAGGACTGCTTTCCGCTCTCACATAGTTGAGTGCCTAGTATTCTAAATCGTTCGCCTCTTTTTATAAACACACACACAAAGGAAAGCCGGTGCGCCAACCACTCGTAGCACAACCTCGTCCCTCTCTTCCTATACATTCTCTCCGGGTGGCAAGCTTTAGACATGATTTGTTACCAGACACGTTTTATTTCGAGGCATGCGTAATGCTGGGATGGACCACGCATAAGGAACGTACCACTCGTATAGAAACCTCGTACAGTTACTAGCTCAGGCTGACCTTTTTGCCTTCTAATAAATTCTTATTCTCTCTCTCTCTCTCTCTGTTAGTGTGCGCTTTGTCTAGGTGTCTATCTTTTGTACGCCGTGACGGTGAGAGATTACTCGCAGGCCCGTATCAAGAAGCTGCTCGCCTTGGTCCACCCGGACCAGAGGGTGGCCAATGGGCGGGCACCCAGGCGTCTTCCTGAGGCAGGCCTCACCAGGAGAGAACGAGCCAACCTGCTGCAGCTGCGGACCGGATGCGTGTGCACCGCAGCCCGCCACTACCTCAAGGGATGCTGCGCCTCCCCAGCCTGCAGCCGCTGCGGCGACCCCGAGACCCTTGAGCTCCTCCTCTGTGCCTGCCCTGCCTTGGCCCAGGAACGCTCTAGGGTCACCGCAGCCTACCGGAGACATGGCCTTCCTGCCACCACCCTAGAGCACCTACTGTTCTCATCTCGTCCCCATCTACCAGCACTCCGGAGCCTGGTGGAGTTCCTGAACGAGACGGGAATCGTGGCCTACCGCTGAGGACGGGCCCCTTGCCACCCCTACCCTTGCTTCTGGACTGCTGCTCGTGTTGATAACGACCGTGCCACTGCTCACTTAATCTTTCCTCTTTCCACTTTTCTCCCTTTTTCCTTCCCCGCAGGCACTGCGCCGTGCTCCCGACCGGGTTGCAGAAATTAGGTGCCTTTTCTCATCTTCTAACCAGTACCACCACTACCACCTTTTGTACTTCAATTTTCTGTGACCCTTAGTTAAGATGAATTACCAACTCGCCCATCAGTCCGTGTTTCTCGTATAGAAACTTGAAAATTTTCATGAAAAATTACCATTGCTTTAGTAGGTGTGCCTCCTTCAACTTGCATGATTCAGTCGACTTCAACTCGGTCTTCAACTTCAGTCCTGCAGTTTGTGTAAGTAGTCAGTAGTTGTTAACCTAAGCATTAACATTTGAATGTATAATATGCATGTTTAGCGGGAAGTTTAATGAAACTTAAAGATGCTACGGCAGTTAGCCCGTGTTCTGTGCGATGCGAGTACTCGTTAAAGACAAGGACTGGCAGAACGATACTACAGGGCATCGGAATAAACGCGCCAGGGATGACCTCTGAGGTAGAAAAGCAGCTACCTTGGGACGTTTTCCAAAGACTGAGGGTACCACCTTTAGCGAAGCACATGTACCCAAAAGTACACCAAGAAAGAAGAATGGCGAGAGCCACGGCCCTCACACAGGGACACGCCAATGACCCGCGCGCATACTACGTGGACGTGGCGACGTATCCCCACCAACCAAACACGTGCACAGCAACAGTCATCGCAGCAGACGCTGGAGTACTGACAACGTCGGGGAGCATACGATGCAAGTCACCCACGCAAGCCGATGAGTTTGCAATCGCTTTGGTACTGGTGATCCTGTGTGCGTGCATGCGTGCGCGCGCGCGCGCGTATGTGTGTGTGTGTGTGTGCGTGTGCGTGTGCGTGTGTGTGCTTTTTCCGCCCCCTATATGTAAAAATAACTAAAAGGAAAAAGGGGGTAGCCCGCACCACCAGGAGGTATAACAGGCTCAAGCCAATCTAACATAAATGAAGAGGGGAAAGTTCCCAAATTTTTATTTTTATTTGAAAAAGCCAATTAGTTAAAAAAAATAACATGGGTAAAACCTAGTGAGTGCAGCACGAAACTGTAATAAATAAACTAGTTAGCTTCTCAGGAATGAGCAGGTCGATATGCAGCAGCAGTGTATTTCCCCCACTTGAGTTTTTGGAGTTCGTGTGTGTGCGTGTGTGTGTGTGTGTGTGTGTTTATTTTAAATGCATTGTCGTTGAATGCAGAAAGTCCAAAAACAAACAACGAAGTGGGATGCGAGCCAGTGGTCTTGAGGATGGGTAAACGTTGACGAGGATGGTAGCAGTGGCCTCTGTGATGTCGAAGCCCATTTCTTCACCAGGAGTCATGTAGCCAGGCACGTCGGGCTGTCGTTCCAACCAGCGATGCAGCAGGGAACCTTGGGCAGCCTGTTTGCCGCTGCGAACTTAGACAAGGCGCCATTCGCAATAGTAACAAGCTTTTTAAGAAAAAAAAAGGGGGGGGGGCAGGATTAGGTACTTGCGCAAGCGTTGCGAATCCTATGGTTCGAGTACTTAGGGAAAATGGAGCAGTGATGCTATCGTTATCAGTCGCCGAGGTTTTCCCCCACCTTTGTTGGCATAACTGCGACTGTAATCGAGAGCACTCACGCAAAAGTTGTGATATGGAGGTGATTCGGAGTATGAAGCGACGTCCTGATAAAGTGTTGGTAGCTAATACGTGTCATGTGGATGTCATAGAAACAGAGTTGCGCATGACAGTCACTAACTGAAGTAGATATGCGCGAGATTTTCTATTGGTCAATAGCCCATAATAATGCGCAGGTAGTGTTGTATCACTTTTGGGCACACGTAAATGGGTCACAATGTGTTGTGTGTTTGGGCATTCATTAAAGTAGTGTTGTTCGCTCAAGCAAGGTGCACCGCACATACACCTGTCCGATGCAGTTATATTGAAGCGATGAAGATAATACTGAAAGTGTCCGTGACCAGATAACAAGTGTGTTAGGTTTTTAGGAGGCGGGAACTATTGAGGAATTTTGTACGGACTTGTGATCCAATGAAATAGCGTTGTCTCAGGTCCCTCAGTCTGCCAATGGGTGTGCCAATATGAATTCAAGATTTTATGAAACTGAGTTCGTACTGACCGAATAGATATTTTGGCGTAACGCACGAAGCCTGATTTTCCTCCTAATGCAGCTGCAGCGTCAGCTAGCTCATTTCCCAAAATTCCCATATGGCCAGGTACATGAAACATTTTTATAATTTTGCCTGACGAGATTATATGGTTAAGAAGCAGCTTAATGTTCCGAATTCTTTCATCGTTATCAGTGAGACTTGAAAGCTTCATTAGAAGCGATAGACAGTCTGTGTAAATGTGGGCTGGCGTGTTAAAGTTGTTTGTAAAAACGAAATGAAGGGCTTCTTGGAATGCTATTAATTCCGTGTCGTATGCGCTTGAAGCGTTGCGGATCTGAAATTTTCTAACAGTTATAATTTTTCCATCCTTTGTCAAAGCAATATATGCCGCACCCACCGCGTAGGACGTGTATGAGCTGTCAGTGTATACGTGAATGGCTTTTGTTTTGAAAATAACCACTTCTTCTGATGGTGAGAGTTTAGTGAAAGTAAATTTATATTTTTTACTGGGGTGATGAGCCCACGGACTGCATGGATATAGTATGTCAGCCGGTTTGAATGTTTTTACACCATAATAAGTTACGTTCCGGAGTATAAATAAGGAAAATTCTGCAGATTGTCTGTCCAACTCTAGTGGTAACGGAGGCGCGTTAGCGAGAATCTGTAGGGATGACGTACGTGTGGTGTAAAATGCACCTGTTAAGGAAATTAAGACGGTTCGCTGAACTGATAAAACTCGCGCCCTAATGAATTTTGATGGGAACATAGGCCACCATACCGGAGATGCATACGTGAGAGAGGGCAATATTACTTGACGGTAGAGTCGTCTAATGAGTGTACTTTTTAATGAACGGTGCGATTTAACAAATGCGAGGAGCCGGGACGTGGACACTTCAGCCTTTGCTTTAATATAGTCAATGTGGGCATGAAAATTTAAAGAGGGGTCAAATAATACGCCTAGAATCTTAATTTCTTTCTTGTGTTTGAGAAAAATGCCATCCATGCGGATAGATGGGCAGCGTTTTGATGTACCCATGTGTCCGTTATTAAAGAACACGAAGAACGACTTCTCGGCGCTTACGGTAACTTTTTGTTCTCGTGCCCAACCAGATACCAAAGCCAGGACATGCTCAGCCTTTGCTTGTAATCGGAGTCTTGACTTATCTGTGATAACAATGATGGTATCATCCGCGTACGCCTGTATGTGTACGTCGGGTGGCACGGGAAGATTGAGTAAGCTGTATATTACTATGTTCCACAGTAGCGGACTGATAGGGGATCCTTGTGGGCTGCCAATCGTTGTACGAACTGTCTCTTCTGCAACGTTGGTTGAAAAAGCTACACTGCGGTTCGATAAAAAGGATTTGAGTAGAAAGTACAAGTTTTGTGGACACCTGTGCTTGCGTAAAAAGTTCAAGACTGCAGGATGCCAAACACTATCGAATGCTCCAACAAAATCAAGCGATATGAGTATGGTAGGAAGTTTGGCTGCCTTGTATGCAGCCAATTTGCTTCGCAGTGTGTATAGTGCTAAAGTAGCACTTTTATTGTGCGTAAAACCATATTGATTATTGTGAAGAAGATTATTATTGTGCAGGAAATAATACAGACGAGCATTTAAGAGTCTTTCTAATACTTTACTTAATACAGAGTTCATAACTATTGGTCTATATGCATTAGGCGAATTGAGCGGACGTCCTGGCTTTGGTATGAATATTACTTTCCCTCTTCTCCAAGCCTGTGGGAAGTGTCCGATTCTTAAGGCGGTGTTGAAGATAAAATAGAAAAATTGAGGATGGTATTCAAATAATTCTTTAATGAACGAGTAGGTTAATCCGTCGTGTCCAGGGGCAGAGTGTGAGTTACCCTGTTTCATCGCGCACTCTATCTCAGATATTGTAAAAGGAGGGTCAAAAGTATGCCACGGGTAAGGACTAGCCGCAATGTTACGCATGATAGTGTGGTGCATGTTATCTTCAGAACAGCTGTCCACTACTACCAATGTATCGAGTAGTAGCCGGGCGGACTCCATTACAGAAGCTGTGCGAGTGCCGTTAGGTAAATCTAGAGGAGGAAGAAAAGTTACTTGGTGGTGTTTTTGAAATGCGGTTTTGAAAACATCACCATATAAACATTTCTTAGTGAGAAAGTCACAAATGTCTTTATGAAACGATGATTTTGCTTTCCTGATTTTGTCCTTGTAGGTTGAGAATGCATCAACGTATAATTTGCGATACATGTCTCGAAGAACGGGGTCAGCTGTTCGCTGGTATCGTCGTCGCATAGCCCGAACACGCTTACGTTCAATAGTCAATTCTGGTGTCCACCAACCATTACCTAAATTACTACGCGATGTTATGCGTCTTGAGTAACGTTGGCTTAAAGCGGAGTATATCGCATAAAACTTGTCTATAACCATGTTCAGGGCTTCAGGTGACCCAATGTTGCAGCCGAGTATCTTTGTGAACCAAGTATCGTCCTTTAATTTGTTAAGAATTTTCGTTCTTCCTAGATTAGTCAATCGTTTAGCACTGCTGGTATGTGCTTGCGAAAACGAGAATTCAATGTAGTTGTGGTCCGAGAGAGTAGGAATTTGGAGAACCTTCCAATGGTAAGCATCGCGAGTGAGGTCATGCGAAACCATGGTTAAATCTATCCATGAATCTGCATACGGAGTTGTGAAAGTTGGAGGGGAGTTGGGGTTGTTCAATATGACTAAGTCATTCGCCGTCACGAATTGGACTACTTGAGAGCCTCGAACATCCCCTATAGCTGGCCCCCACATTCTATGCTTAGAATTGAAATCTCCGGCTATGATGACAGTACAATCTGTAATCAATGAAACTATACATTGCAACTCATCCAGAACTGGGTCAATAGGTCTTTGCGGCGGTGCATACACAGCAATCAGTATTAATGTTTGGTCAAGGCTTTCACACTTTACTGCAACAACCAAATCTGTTACGTGTAAAGGGAAAAAGTCAAAATTAGTGTTGTGCACTAGAAGCATGACGCGAGGATTGTTTGGTGCGTGGAACTTTGTTATGGTGTGTGGTATGCCTTGAACAGTGCCTGCGCGGATGTGCGGGTCACACACGAAGGCGAAATTGAAGTGTTGTTGCGTCATGTGTTCTATCAATAATTTTGTGGCATCACGTGTATGGTCTAGATTAGCCTGTAAAAATTTTAAGTTATTGCTGTGAGTCATGATAGTTCTGATCAATTTTAAATAACAAGCGCAACGCCTTTCCTAAAACAAAAATGCGAAAAGCTGTAAGGGCCCTTTTTTTCATGTATTGCAGTGTGACCCGCGCAACTAGCAAATATCTTGAGGAAAGAAATATCGTGTAATTTTGTGGGATGTGCAGTTACTTGTAAGTGTGTGTCATATGGTGTAATTTCGTGTATGAATATGCCGTAATTAGAAGAATAGCGGCAAAAGCAGCGACCTCCATGTGATCCATATAAATGAGTCGAAAAGGATGCGGGCACTAATGCAGGAAATCGTAAATAACACTGCACGTTATAGAGGCCGCTGCGTCCTTCTTTGATGTACACGCCTCCTGGATTACCCATAGTCTGTTCTGGCCCTCATGCGGGCGACACGTTCTCGTAATATAGGACACATTTCATGTCCAGTTGGATGAGAACTAGGTCTTGCGACCTTTTGGCATTCGTTGCAAACAATTCCTGGATCGTTCATCCTAAGAGTGCATGCTTCGCCAAGATGTGTACCCGTGCACTTCGTACACACCACTTTGTCAGGTTCGTTGGCGACAGGACAGGACTTTCTTGTATGGCCGTACGTTGCACAATATGTGCACAATGGCACATGAAAGTCCTCACTCACGCTACATGCTGTCCAACCGAGAAGAACTCGTTCCTGAGCAAGCAGTGAGCGACAGGTGGAAGGATCCAC
Organism: Rhipicephalus microplus; assembly: GCF_043290135.1. Taxonomy (NCBI): domain Eukaryota; kingdom Metazoa; phylum Arthropoda; class Arachnida; order Ixodida; family Ixodidae; genus Rhipicephalus; species Rhipicephalus microplus. The sequence goes on from NC_134702.1 coordinate 162,863,332, forward strand.
TTCGAGCACATGAGTGAAGTTGCCCGATCGCTCCTTGTACGATACTGCCACTCGGCATGTGGTCGGGTCTAAATGTAGGTTCGGATTGCGCATGTTTAGCATTGAGATGATGTTGGCGGCTGGAATATCGGAGTCTACACCAGTGAGTTTGACGCGAGGTTTTCGCTTTTGGGGCAATCGGACTGACAATGACATGCTTGTGATTGCGTTCTTTTCAAGTGCATTTTTTAACCTAGTAATAGCGTTATGGTCGTTTGTTAATATTGTTAATCCATGACGTGTCTTTCTGATAGTCAGTTCGCCAATGTTTTCCCTCATGGGGTCAATGTTTGACTTAATAACCTTCGTGACCTCATTGGCAGGATTGGTAGACGGAATGAGTGGGGTTAGAAACATAATATGTTCATGCTCTCGCCTGGTGGTGTGCGTTGTGTGTTGGTCAGCGATTTCAGACCAGTGGGACGGCAGTACAGGGTGAGAACAAGTCTCAGGCCAAACGGGCGGGACCACGGTAGGACGCGCCGTGCTCCGCGCGGCTGCCGCCGCGTAAGTCACGGCCGTTTGGACAGGCCGGGGAGCCGAGAGTGCCGCACCGAGAGAAGCCGAATGTCTCGACAGGGCCAACTGGTGACGAAGTTCGTCCATTCGCCCACCCTGGTTTTCTGCAATTGCTCGGATATCAGCACACTCCTGTACAATTTGTCGGAGCAAACCAATGATCTGGGACCTATGGGTATTAGGTACCTTACATGAGGCATCGAATAAAATATCGTGGATCTGTTTCTGATGTGCGATCACGCGGTGAAAAGAAGCTTGCATCATTTGACCACTTTCGGCAGGCAGCCTACCATTTTGCGCCTCACCCGCTGCAGCAGGCAACTGGATGTTAGTAACGTCGGGGATTGCGGGAACGGAAGTAACTGGCGCATTCTGCAAATCTACATCGAGCAGCGCCCTGTCCCCGTCCGGCGAAAATGTCGAACCATTCGATCGAGGCGAATCCCCCGGACCAGGGTGACTGCCTGCCATCGGAGGCTGTACAGAAACGGCCTCTGGCTCAGACATACCCGAGCGGGTATGAGCCAGCCATGTTGGAACCGGCAGCCGCTGGCCTATAGTACGACTGGTAATTGCGGCCGAATGGCCACTGAGAGAGCCTCGACTCCGTGTCGAACGGAATCCCAAGGTGTTCGAAAGCAACCCCTGAATAAATTCAGAGAGCAGGAAGACAGAATAGCTGACCTTTTGCAGCAAAAGAGTGGAGCCTGTGTGCGTCAAGCCTCTTCTCTTTCTTCGTCTTCCGCGTGTGTGTGTGTGTGTGTGTGTGTGTGTGTTCGCGCTCGAATATTTTTTGGACTGATGATCCCGGATGGCCGCATGGTCCTCAGCGACTCGAAGCCGGCAATAGTCAACTTTGCTACAAACAACAGCCATGGAATAACCGCAAGAATATGTTCAACGATAGAATTACCAGAAACCAGTGTTACCGTCAGGTGGTTCCCTGCGCATGCTAGGGAGCTGAACGTGGGCCCGAACCACAACGAGGAGGCAGATGCGGAGGCCCACGTGCTAACTAGCCGTGGGTCTGCGTGAAAACATTCCTCGGAGCCGGAAAGACCCGATGCCGAAGACGAAGAGTATTCCATCACAACCTATGGCGATGTTCTGCAGTGCACGGTACAGAACCAGCACATGCCTCTACCCACCGTCTCACTGAGACCTACGAGGCAGCGAAGCAGCCACACTCCAGCAGTTGCAAGTACAAGCCATATGAATTGCAATAGGATGGAAAGGTGGGCTAGTTGGTAATTCATGATGGTTCAGCGAACTGGGAGCGTGGGGGGTAAACACAAACACAAAGCAAAGAAGAGACACACAGCACGAGCGCTCAAGAAACAACGTCGTGCTGTGTGCCTCTTCTTTGCTTTGCGTCTGTGTTTACCCCCGTGCTCCCAGTTCGCTGAACCATCAAGCCATAAGAACCCCCGTCTGGGCAAAGCGCGTCTGCCCGTAAGTAAACTCTACAGATATATGCCAATACTGCAAGAAGGCGCGAGCGAGCCACACAGAAACACCTCCTCTGAGACTGTGCGTCACCGGCGAGTAACCAAAAAGAATGCCAACTACCATCAGCAGCAAAATCATGAGCCAAGACACCAAAGAAACGTGGTCCAGCACGTGCTTGGTAGAGTTACTGTATATGCTCCCTAAAGGTAGGATATAGAGTATCTCTAGTGCTTGGCATCCTGGAACGCCAGTGGCCCAAAACGGCGCCTCCATGGATTTGACGCGAGTAAGTTGCGGCTCCGGGACGTCCGAGTGCGCTAGTGTCTTGCTTTATTTCCCCTACCTCTTCCCCTTTAATGCTGGATCGGCAATAAGGTTGGTTAACTCACTCACGGAGCCCTGTGCTAAATTGTCTCGCATAATCATATATCGTGGTTTTTGGACGTAAAACCTGTCATGTTGTTACGGTGATTTGTCGGATTATCGGACTACGGAACCGGCACGTGCAGTCTCAGTTAAACAAAAATGTGCGACTAATAAAATTTCGTCTCCAATTTTGCTTTGACGTTTTTTTTTCATTGTCATCAGGTCATATTCACACTGCATGGCATCGAAAACACCGACTCGTAACTGGCAGCCTTGAACCGCAAATCAGGTGGTTAGCTATGAATCCACTCTAGAGGTCAGCGCTGATATCAGTGCTCAGAAATATCAAGTTGAGATACCATCGACCGTTGCCCCGATATAGAACCAACGCATTGTCCGAATTTGGGGCGCGTCCTCAATTCCTGCAATTCTGTTTTGTGATAAGCGACCCGCGCGAGATAATGAATCGAGTCAGCATATAATGATAAGTTACTATTATGAGTGCGTAAACGCTCGCCCGTGAGTGTACTTATCTCAGCGAAAACTCGGGTGGGCTCAGCGGCCGCAGAAATGGAATCACTTGTAAGATTTCGATAATTTCTGGTGAATAACTCGTGGAGGCCGCGTCATCTGATTGTATCATTTCTTTTTTCAGGGGCTAAGCTCCTTATAGTCTAGGGCAGTCCATCCCTCCGGCGTACACCCAGCACAGCATATCGACAGACAGACAGACAGACAGACAGACAGACAGACAGACAGACAGACAGACAGACAGACAGACAGACAGACAGACAGACAGACAGACAGACAGACAGACAGACAGACAGACAGACAGACAGACACTTCGCCCCCACTCATCATCACTCACGCCGTAGATAAGCTGAAAGTTTCAATGTTGTTTTGCCGTGTATAAACTGTTAAAAGTATATGGCAGTATAGTTTCATTCTTTTAGCTGTAAGGTATACTCTAAATTTGTGTCTGATCATAGGTGGAAAAATAATTTCAGTCGAGATGAATTCTCTAATGAGATTTGTCGTTTTGGATTATTTTGGGCAAAGGGCCAGTCAAGCTGCCCAATGCAGTTTTTTGCTCTCCAAACCACGTATATACTAGTACAACATGTACTCTCACGCACCTGTCACGAGGTTAAATAAATTAAATCTCTGACTAAATGCTCTTAGTGGTGGATGCGTCAGAGCCTGTAATGTTCAACCCAGTATACTCTGTTGTACATTGGTTGTTAGCAATCAGTATGTTTTTATTGAATATAATAATGGTAGACTTGGCGTGCTTGCTGCTTTTGGTGTATTTGAAGTGTGAGGCATGACGACAACTAATTGATGAAGAGGACACACACAGCGCTTCATTGTGCGTGCTCTCTCTCTCTCTCTCTCTCGGTCCGTTGTCGTCGGCACATTTTACACTTAAAATATTTTCGAATATATTATAAAATTAGAAAAAAATGGTGTACGTCAAACAAAAAATGTTGCATGTAAGACAGAACTGCAGGCGACAAATATATACTGTGGTAGCCACAGAAGTTGGGTACAGTTGAGCGGTTCTGACTTACTGAAAATCTCAAGTGCTGGCACACGCACTCTTTGGTTGCCCAACTCAATGAGTTGTTTATTATGTACTTTTAGCCGGGGAAAAAATGAGGAATAACTCACTTTCTCAGCCAGGGTGCTTACGTGAGCATCTGTCCAATTAGCGCTGCTTGGAAACTGGACAGCCATGACTACGTGCGCCAGGTTGCCAGTGGCGGAGTAGAAGGCGGCCAGAGCTGAATGCTGCATGGTTACACTATACTGTGAATGTGTTGACTTCTGGCAGCAGCGATTACTGCATAACCGAACCAAATAAAATCGTTTAGAATGTAATAATTGCAGGTCACTGTCGGGTCAATGCTTTTCTTCTTCCGTTAATTAAAAACACATATGTTCTGTTTAAGGGATTCTTATTGGTGTCACGAAAACCACCGTAACTACAGCCACACTAGCGTCCTTCTGCCTCCTATCTTGCTTTGTTTTCATAAGGCAGAGGTCCTAAACTCATTTCAGCTGGCGGGTCATTTACACAAACTGTAGTTCTGAAAGAGCAGGGACAATGATTAATGATAGAGCAGGAGGAGGATGGGGGGAGTCCACTTTGAACAGTATTTGAACTAAAGTGTCCTTTTGAAACATTTTTTTTCTTATACATTACATGGATGGTCATGTCTGAAGTGCGTTTGACGTCAGGATTTGAGAAATGCATTGGAACCGATTTTTAGAACGAAAATAGCGACGTTGATTTTGAAATATGTACACATACATTTTTGGTATAACGGTTCTGTTTCAAAGTGTCATGATCACATATAGGGTGTCTCACGAGAGAAAGGCTTGAGACAACAGCTGTCTCGGTAGCTTACCCTAAGATAGCGTTCTTAATTGCAGCGGGTGTGAGAGAAATGTGAGTGACATTTAGCAATGGCACAATGCTTTGTTTCGTGTAAAGCCGCGGGCTGCATGCGTCCCGCAGGCCCGGTGTTTGAGACCCCTGTCATAAGCGATTATGAAAATCTCAAGAAAGAAATGACGATCTCCAAAAAAGCTTTTCGCAGGCTACTAATGGGTGCGTATTTTGCCAAGTTATGAAATGGAAATGTTTATATCAATGAAGCTTCCTCGGGAGCTGACCTCCGCACCACCGTCTCGAAAAACTTCAATTCCAGTCTTTAATCGACGAACTACCTGAACCTTATCTGGTCCTTGGGGACCTGAACGCACATAATGGTTTGTGGGGTGACTCTCGCTGTGATGCCCAAGGTCGTCTTATTGAACAATTCCTCATTTCATCGGGTGCTTGTCTGTTGAATAGGAAAGAGGCAACATACTATACCTTGCCAACAAAACACTCTTCCATAGACCTCAGTATCGCATCTCCTTCACTTGTACCATTACTTCAGTGGAAAGTCATAAATAATCCATACGGAAGTGACCATTTCCCTTTAGTTTTGAGTACACCAATAATAAATGAATGTCCTCCACATGTTCCCAAATGGCTGGTAAACAAAGCCAAATGGGAACAATTTCAAAAGCTTACTCACCTAAATTGGACTGACATATGCAGGTTAGGCATAGATGAAGCTGTGCAGTACTTCACGGCTTTTCTTACTGACGCAGCAACCAAGTGCATTCCACAAACATCTGGACTGCCCGGCAAACGACACGTTCCGTGGTGGAACACTGAGTGCCAGAATGCGCGAAAAGAACAGAACAGGGCATGGAGGTTGCTGCGAACTCGCCGACAGCGGAAAACCTTGAGAGCTTTAAGAAAATAAAATCTCGAGGCAGGAGAACGCGTCGGCAGGCCAGAAAAGAAAGCTGGCACAAGTTTTATCAGGGATAAATTCATATACACAAGAGGCTAAAGTCTGGAACATGGTTCGTAGGGTAGCAGGAAGACAAGTACACTCACTCCCACTCGTAAACACACAGGGTGATAGCCTGGAAGATCAAGCGAACTTCCTTGGTGGACACTACGAGCAGGTCTCTAGCTCGTCACACTACACTGAAGCCTTCCAAAGACACAAAGCAAAGATAGAAAAGCAGAAACTAGAATCGAAGTGCACAAATTACGAGGAATACAACCAACCTTTCAACTTAGCTGAGCTACAAACATCACTAAACTCTTGCAATAATTCCGCTCCAGGCTACGACCGTGTCACATATGAAATGTTGAAAAACCTGCCGCTCAAAACGCGAAAAACTTTACTCTCTCTATACAATGCTATCTGGCTTTCAGGCACCATCCCTGCTTCCTGGAAAGAGGCTATTGTTATCCCTATTTTGAAACAGGGCAAGGACCCTTCCTTAGCTTCAAGTTATAGGCCCATTGCACTAACCAGCTGCCTTTGTAAACTTTTTGAAAAAATGATAAACCGCCGACTTTTACATTTACTTGAAACACACAATCTGCTCGACCGATTTCAGGGTGGGTTTCGGGAGGGTAGATCCACCACAGACCATCTGGTGCGTATCGAGGCACAGATTCGAGACGCTTTCGTCCACAAACAATACTTCCTCTCTGTGTTTCTCGATATCGAGAAGGCCTACGACACAACATGGCGTTTTGGCATATTGAGAGACTTGTCTCACCTGGGTGTCCGCGGTAGAATGCTTTCCATAATCGAGAGTTACTTGTCCAATCGGAAATTCTTTGTCCGTGTGGGCAGTATTCTCTCGCAAACATTTGTGCAAGAAAGGGGAGTACCGCAAGGTGGTGTACTTAGTTGGACACTTTTTATTATTAAAATGAATTCCTTGCACCTGTCCATCCCCCGCAACATGTTCTATTCCACATATGTCGATGACGTCCAGCTCGGCTTTAAGTCATGCAACCTAGCAATGTGTGAGCGACAGGTTCAGTTAGGTTTAAAGAAGGTCTCCAAATGGGCAGAGGAAAACGGATTCCGGCTGAACCCAGGAAAAAGCACGTGTGTCTTGTTCTCCCGAAAGAGAGGCATGCACTCAGAACCCGACATTGAACTTAACGGCCAACGTCTGTCTGTGAATGCGGAGCATAAATTTCTAGGCTTAATCTTGGACAACAAGTTGACCTTCGTACCACACATAAAGTATTTAAAAACAAAATGTTTAAAAGCCATGAATGTTATAAAAGTGTTTTCACGTACTACTTGGGGTAGTGACAGGAAATGCCTCATGAACCTGTATAGAAGCCTATTTCGCACCCGCTTAGATTATGGGGTCATTGTTTATCAGTCTGCGACTCAAAGCGCTTTGAAGATGCTGGATCCCGTGCACCATTTAGGCATCCGCCTTTCTACGGTTGCTTTTCGCACCAGCCCCGTAGAAAGCCTTTATGTTGAGTCGAATGAGTGGTCGCTTCATCTGCAAAGAACTTACATGTCCTTTGTATATTTTCTTAAGGTGAAAGCAGACAAGAGGCACCCCTCATACTCTACTATTAATGATTTGTCGAGCTCCATTTTGTTTCAAAACAGGCCTTCAATGAGCCAGCCCTTCTCAGTTCGCCTGAAGGGTCTAGCTGAGGACACTGGAGTGTCACTCGAACACAGTTTAATGGCCCCTGTTGCATGCCTTCCACCGAGGCAATGGCAGACTATAGATTGCGATGTGTCTTTCCTAGAAGTTACTAAACATGCGCCTATTGCCCATATTGGAAGATACTTCCTGGAACTTCAACACAAATACACACGTCCTGAGTTCTTTACAGATGCCTCTAAGTCTAACTCCTCTGTGTCCTACGCTGCTGTTGGCCCTTCCTTTTCGGATGCTGGCCCTCTACATCCAGGCACAAGTATCTTCAAAGCAGAAGCTTACGCGATACTTGTGGCAGCTAAACACATAAAAAATTACAAATACAAAAAGCAGTAATTTTTACAGACTCCCTCAGTGTGGTAACGGCTCTGCACAGTCTTAAAAAACAAAAAAACCCTGTCCTCGTTTCACTTTACTCCAATTTATGCACACTCTACACACTCAACCAACATGTTGTAGTGTGCTGGGTGCCAGGGCACCGTGAGATTCAAGGCAATGTGAGGGCGGATCAGCTCGCTGCATCCGTCCACAAAAGCACTGCCCATACACCCATATCAATCCCGGCCCTTGATCTTAAGCCTTCTCTCAAACGAAACCTCAGGGACTACTGGCAGAGCAAGTGGGATACACACACACAAAACAAACTACACGCTATTAAGCCACACCTTGGTCATTGGCTGCCCGTATCGAAATCGCGTCATACAGAGGTCACACTAACGAGACTCAGGATAGGACACACATACACGACACACACATATCTTTTGTCTGGTGGCGATCAACCATTGTGTGACAGATGTGGTGAACAATTGACAGTCCTTCACATGTTAATCCAACGCAAACACTTAGAAACTCTAAGAAAACGACATTTTCCATTACCCTACCGACAACATATACCTTTACACCCTGCAATGTTCGTCGGTAGGGAACCGCTTTTTAGTCATAAATCATTGTTTGCGTTTTTAAAAGAAATTCATGATTTTCATATCATATACCCGGGCATTCCGTAGCACGACCTCTCCAGAGAGGTTTTTGCTGCGGAGGTTACACAAGAAAGCACTTGCCTCACGGCCCTTGGACGCAAGGGTATGAACGGGGGAGGCACTTGTGCTAATGCCATACATATCCACCATCGTCTTTATTATCACCAAATTTTGTCATCTATTCACACCACACACATCTTTCACGGCATGGTCATCATTTTATTACTTGTATGTTCTTACCCGCCTTATCGCGAGGAATTTTATGGCCCTTATACAGCCGCTTATCACAATCATTGTCCATATTTTTAGTACGATGAACTGGCGCTCTTTGGCCAACAATTGGCCCTTGCGCCAAAAAACACCATATATCATCATCATCCTCGGGAGCTCACTAAGGAAAAACGAAATGTGCTATAATCGAATTTGTCACTTTTCACGACAGCAAAGTGAATCGAGTAACTAAGGCAGAGCTAAAAATCTTGTTTTAGTTTCCTTGACACTGTCGGAAGCTGCTGGTCGTGTAGGCAAGAATAAAATAATTCTGAGGTTCCGCAAACGCGATTCAATGGAGCTTGCTATATTCAATAAAAAAGAAAGTGGCCACCTGGCACGGATAATATACTTACCCAGCTCTGGGTTCCCGTCAGGGGACAGGGCTCCGAGGTGTCGACGCAAGGGTTCAGCACCATAAGATGCACGTCCCTGCGGTGGACAACGCAAGAACAGAAACGTGAGATGCGGTGCCTCAAGGTGTTTAGTCATCCACAGATGGTTGTCAAATGCAAAGTTATAGATCATTGAGAAGGAGAAGCATGCTGAAAAACAGTCTTAGAAGACGCAGAATGGCACTGCATCAGTGCTTTTCTTCACGCCATTTGAGCTGTACAGATGATTTACTTCCGTTCTCGTATATAGAATATAACTGCTTAGCGTTCAAAATGGTTCGTTGCTAAAATCCAAATGTGCAACACAAATCTGTTCACGCTGCTAGAACATATTTGTTGAGTTCCTCTACGTTTCTGTCTTATGAGTGAAATAAATAAAAGAAAATTTTTGTTGTGTTCGCCCACGCCTGATCTGCCGCCAACGTGGTACGGTGTTTTTTTTAAGAACATGCGTTTGATTTTGTCATCTTCATTTCCACAAAGGCATTATAATTCTATGTGAACTTTTGCAGCTGTTCTCACGCTTGTGAATCGGTGAGCAATCATTGTCCAGAACTTGGTGTTGTCTATAATGAAATAACCCCAGAAAACCGGTGCGGGAAGGCCTGTGCCATTTATACGGAGGTGACAATGGAATCATTGTCCCTAAAGCAATTAGGGTATAGCAACCTTACGTTATCTGATAATCTACGTCCTCAGACTTCATTTGAAAGGCTCCTGTTACCAATATGTTATCCTCTAGATACTTGCGCTGTTTGATTGTTATATATACGTGGATACTTTTGACCAATTATTAGTAGTGAACGTTGCCTTTAGAACATCTTAATTATGTTTCAAAATAAGCGTTAGTGCTTGTCTGAGTATTCGGCACCCCGCGATATCGCCACCTGTATGACTAAGAAAGAGGCCTCTCTTGACGTTCGACATAAGAGCGCACATTGTCGACGTCGCAGAAGGTAAGCGGGGTAAGCACATGAAACCACGACTGCACCCGACGAGGGCGATTGTTTATCGTGCCTCTAGCTCTGTTATCGGGCTGCTCTCAACCTATACCCTGTTTCCCACTTTGGTTTAGCACTACCAAAGCTACGGAGTGTAATAAAGCCACACGCTTGCGCTGTGAAACATAGACTCAGATATGAGGGCCTTGAAATTCGCAGAGCTGTCTAAAATTGGTGTCTTTTTTGTGTGTATGTTAAGCCACATCGATAGGCGATGTGTTTTTCTTCATTGCACTCATTTCCTACGCTTTTGATTATTTCTGTCGGCTACTGGTGGTAACTATGGTTACAAATCAACGTGGCAGCACCCATGCATAAGTGACCGCCCGCTTTGATTCGAACTTCCTCCAGCTAAACGCCCACAGTGCTGACGGCAACAAATAAATGGTGAAAACAGCCATATATTTGTTTTATCTTACTCAGAATATGAATCATCAGCTATGTTTTGTCGCTATTACCGAGATATGCTGATTGCGTAGCCGTATCTGATAAGCCTAACGCGCCCAGGCCAGGGCTTGGGCTGTGTCGCCAGACCAATAACGCTGCATCTTCAAATATCGGAGACTACACTCGCGCGCGTCAGATGCTACTTCGGTTAAACAAAAAGAGGATAGAAAAGGAGCATTGCAGTAAGAGACTGGAAAGAATGCGTCGACCGAGAAGCAGTCACGCCAGAGCCATGAAGAGCGTCAGAGAGCCACAAACTTATCCGCCGGCATGAGCGTCTACCGATTTTCCGTAGAGCCACAAATCATATTTTTAAGGAGCCGAACTTCCTGAAGTTGAAGTGAAATGGCTTGTTTGAAAGTTTTACTAATTTTTAAAAGTTAATTAACCACCCATGTTACATGCAATGAGCGTACAAGAACGATTCAGCGAGCAGGCGCCGTGAAGACGGTGAGCATACAGACGACACGGCGCGGACGAATTTATGTGAAAGGGCCAATCGCCTTTCCAACACCTCCTGGAAAAACTATGCCTGGAACGTGGCTCTCTTTTACATTGGCAGCCTCCTGTCAGCGCGCAAACTCGGAGGCCATGCTTCATGCCTTGTGTTGCGACTGGCCGTTGCGTGAGACCGCTCCCCTCCGTACCGCTCAGTCCCGTGACATTGCCATACCGCTTTGTGAGACTCAGTACGTGAGACTCCGTACTAGCTCACCCCCTCAGCTTGGCCAGCTGCATATCCTCCATGAGCCCTGGTATTGGGTACACGTTGGTGCTGAGCAACAGGCGACCCGTGTCCAGCGTCCTCTTCATTGCCTGCAGTGGTAAGAGTACAACGCCCTTTTAGTGCCTCGATTAAATGTACAGCTAATGTTTCGTACATGTAAGAGTTAACAGTGCGTGCCACAAGAACGTGCTATTTTATCCCGGCTGCGGCGGCTGCATTTTCGATGGAGGCGGAAATGTTGTAGGCCCGTGTGCTCAGATTTGGGTGCACATTAAAGAACCCAAGGTGGTCGAAATTTCCGGAGCCATCCACTACGGCGTCTCTCATAATCGTATGGTGGTTTTGGGACGTTAAACCCCACAAATCAATCAATCAATCAATCAATCAATCAATAGAGAGCGTGCTATTTATACCGACGCCTCCTCTATTTAAATGCCTGCTACGTGGGAACAAAAAGTGCTGCCACACCCTTTCCCTCCTTGAATTTCAATAGTGTCGGTCTTGTGGTGGACAGTACAACCAACGCCTCCTAGAAAAACTATGCCTGGAACGTCGCTCTCTTTTCAATTGGGAGCTTCCTGCTAGCACGAAATCTCGGAGGCCATGCCTCCTGCCGCGTGTTGCGACCGTTCGCCGCGTGGAGTTGCTCACCTCCGTACCGCTCTGTCACGTGAAATTACCTCACCGCTCTGTCACGTGCCATCGCAGCTGCTCGGAGGCATCTGTGAGAGCATTGCTGCATTCGCAAATGGTGGGCGCCAAAGGCGTTCGCCTACGTACCGGAGGGGGTGGGTAAAATTCGAGGGTAGGGCGGCGCGTTCACGGCTAACGTTCTAGGCATAATTTTTCTAGAAGGCATTGGTGCAACAACTCGACATTTTGCATAGCCTCCAAAATAGTCGTGCATAGTTGCAGACCTCGAATAACTCTTCACTAACGCGCCCCTTGGGGCCACAAGTAAAAAAACACCGTGATAATAGTATCGGCCGCGAGCGCCACTACGTGGCGCTTGCTCAAAACTGAAGGCAGGGCGACTCCGCCAGCAACACGAGCCATTCGTCAGGCATCCTAATAAAGGAGGCGTTGTTTATGCACGTCATAACGACTTTGAACACCTTACTTTCAGCAAAGACGGAATGCGTGTATAATTATGCGAAAATTCTTTCCTGACAATAGATCACCTAGTAGTATATATGGCGTGTTTTTCTGCTTGAGTAGACTATCAGCCGGTATTTACTGAAATTTGAAAATTATAAATAATAATGAGTGGGATTTCGGTGAAAGCGCGATGTGGATATGGGAGATGCCGTCGTGAACGACTGCGGAAATTTTTATCATTCCGAGTTCTTTAACGTGCACTGACATCGCACAGTACGCACCTCTCTATAGAATTTTGCCTCGATCGAAAAGCGGCTGCCGCGGCAGGGACTAAACCCGTGACCTCTCGGCTCATGAGTTGAGCACCGTGACCCCTTTATCCCCATGGTGGACAGTATAATGATAGTGAGAAAGATGTGGTTACACTTGAACTATGTGCTGTGGAGAACTATTGCGACAATTGCTTCAGGATGCGAACTATTGAAGACATAATTCATTCAAAGAACAAAACGTAGTACACAAATTTGAATTCTGTGCTAAGCTATAAAAAGTCCCTGTTTCGTAACAATCATTCACCGCCGGAAAGGAAAACGGGTGTCTATAGATGCATAGGGCGACATAAATAGCGTTTGAACCTGTGCCTCTGTTAGACCTTCATGACACCCGTCGACGTCGGCCCGGCCACGTTGACACACACCGCAGAATTTCCGCTGATCACTTGGGTCCCAATTCTAAGCGGTTTTAGCTGTGTTAAGAATAAATAGTCAACGTTTTAGTGCATCATACTATAGAAGAGCCCTAAGCTATCCAAACACATACAGTAACTGCGCTTAGAACAAAGGTTAGACGATTTAGAGAACTATGTACTCTTCTCTGGGTTGTCCCGGTTTCGATACCTTACAAAGAGACATGGTGTGTGTGTTAAAAAATGTTCGACGATTTAGAGGACGATGTTGGAGAGCACTAAGCTGTTTCAGTTTCTAAAAACCCGCTGCAAAAGACCTGCTGCAACATGTTCGCCTGTTTAGAAAAAGTGTGCAACTATTTGGAGTACTACATTCTCAATGAAAGAGGGGTGAGTTGTTACTAATAGGTGTTTAGAAAACATTTGTCAGTAGTTAGAGTACCTGCAGTACTTGGTACTCCAGTATAAGAGAACAGAGAACCGTCCAAGTACATCTATGCAGGCACACTTTCCCGGTCTGTTTAGAAAAACGTCCCAGCTTCGCCGCAAAGGTGAAGTAATGAACGCGATAGCAACAAATTTATAGGTCACGCGCACAACAAAAAGCAGATGAAAACGTGCCGTGCGTTTCTTACGCGCATATAACGCACGAAACATACTGTCAGGTACAGATTCGCGCGAATAAGCGTCTCTGTTGTTACTTCACTGTGTCTGAAAACGCACTTTTCGCAAATGAAGACATTAATGATTGCAGAGACCTTTGTGCACCCGGTAACCACAACACAATCGTTCCAGGTAAAGCCCGAGGCCAGCCAAGACGTGCAATCCTCCCCGCGAGATAAGGGCGCGCGAGGAAGCCTGCCGCATATCTTCTCTAAGCGGGCAAAGTACGCGCGGAAGATTAGAGCGCGCGCCGTCGCGCGATGTGGCGACGCCCACTCATTGCGCCATAATGCTGGTAATCCAGAAAACACGTTAATGCCCCCCCCCCCCGAATGCCGTAACCAGAGGTAAGTGGTAGATGCGGTGAACGCTACGCGCCAGCTTCTTTGCATATAAAACATGCGAAGCACTTTTTAGGGGCGAAGCTCTTTATAGCGGCACCTGTTCGTCTCTCGTAGCCGTTGTAGTGTGTAAAAAGTATAACATTTTGACCTCCAAGGTGATGCCGGTGACAGATTTCTTCTGTGCGTTGTTGAACAATAAAAAATAGTGCTCAATGTACATGCCAATGACTGCTAAAGGGGAATGAGAGACAGGAGCATACGGCTTTTAGTTAACGCGCTCGCTGTGGTCCCCATTAGCAGCCATTGACATATACATTGAACACTGTCTGACAAGAAAGGGTTGCTATGTGATACTCGCTGGGTGTAACCTCCTTAGTTTTTGAAAGGTTAGCGAGCGTTGAGCCGCAGTGCCATGAATACAATGAATGGGTATATACCATGAATGATCTCGAGGTGGTTAAAGGTGGGAAGTCGATACGAAGCGCAAGCCGTAAGAAAGTAAAAGCCGAATTTTCCTGTCTCTCATTTCCTATTAGCAGCCATTGGCATGTACATTGAGCACTATCTGACACGGAAATGTTGCAACGTTATATTCGCTGGGCGTAACCTCCTTGGTTTTAGAAAGGTTTAGCGAGCGTTGGGCCGCAGTGCCATGAATACAGTGAACTAGTATATGCTCGAGATGGTTAAAGGTGGGAAGTAGACCAGAAGCGCAAGCACTAAGAAAGTGTGCGTGTGCCACCTCTCGTTTAGTCCTTGGAATGTCCGCTGGATGGCAGTGCTTCTATATGGGGAATATATGATGAGAAGATGCGAGATGGTGGTACTTGGTGTGTTGAATAGATGGAAGAACGGACACACAGACAGATGCATAGATGGACACATGACGAAACGCAGGGGTGGATGAATGGCAAATGTAGGGGCGGATGCACTGACAGACGCACTCACGGATGGGCGGATGGACGCATGGATGGTCACACAGACGGATGCGTGGACGGAGGGAAGCAAGAGCGAATGGACAGACGAATGCTTCGCCCCACTCTTCATCATTCTCTCCGTGGATATGCTGCCATTTTTTTATTCCCCTCTGTCCGTGCACGCGCTTCTGAAACGCCAACTGCATGCGTGTCACAGCGTTCGTCCATTTTGTATCAGTTCCTTCATTTTGTATCGACATTCTTCATGTACAAGTAGCTGAATACCTTCCTAGCCCAACGCTCCTCCCCCATTTCTCCCAATCGCTTCTCAAATTTTATCTTGCTGCGAGCTTCCCTGCCCTCAAATGATGTCCATCTCATATCACCTTGTACTCCCTGACCTGGTGTATTCCCGCGAGCTTCTAAGGCAAGCCTACCTATTCCACGTTGCTTAATTTCTCATCTTGCGTGAACTTCTGATCTCATGCACAAGACCGCATTGCCGCACGTCAGTCCAGGAACCATGACCCCTTTCCATATTCCTCTCACAACATCATACCTATTGTAATGCCACAGTGCCCTGTTTTTCATTAACGCTGCATTCCTGTTACCTTTAGTCGTCACGTATATTTCGTGTTCCCTTGGGTACTCGGCCCCGTTGCTTATCCATACGCCCACATATTTGTATTTATCTATTATCTCTAGCGTGACCTCTTATATTTGAAGCTCACTACATTCATTGTCATAAATATCATGACTGCTGATTTTTTCTTACTGAATCTGAAATCTAACCTATCTTCCTCATTACCACAGATATCCACCAATCTCTGAATATCGCCTCGCCGTGGTGGTCTAGTGGCTAAGGTACTCGGCTGCTGACCCGCAGGTCGCGGGTTCGAATCCCGGCTGCGGCGGCTGCATTTCTTATGGAGGCGGAAATGTTGTAGGCCCGTGTGCTCAGATTTGTGTGCACGTTAAAGAACCCCAGGTGGTCTAAATTTCCGGAGCCCTCCACTACAGCGTCTCTCATAATCATATGGTGGTTTTAATACGTTAAACCCCACAAATCACTCAATCAATCTCTGAAAATCTTCCTTGTTGTCGGCCATTAGCACTATATCATCTGCGTACATCAATGCTGGTAGTGCCTGTTGAATGAGTTTTCCTTGTTTGATGAAAGAGAGGTTGAAGCCCAGTCCACTTCCATCTAATATGGCCTCTAATCCTTGTAGGTACATCATGAATAATAAGGTTTACAAGAAACACCCCTGCCTAAGCCCCCGTTTCACCTCTGCAGGCTTAGATACCTGTTTCTCCCACTTTATAACTACCTTGTTACCTTTATAGATATTCTTTAAAAGATTAGTGACTACATCTTCCACGCCTAGTGTGTCCAGTATTCCCCACAATTCCTCTTGAACCATGCTATCGTACGCTGCCTCGATATCCAAAAATGCTAGCCACAGGGGTCTGTGTTCCTTTTCTGCTATTTTGATGCACTGCGTCAGTGAGAATAGATTGTCTTGTAACCTCCTGTGTTTCCGAAACCCATTCTGCAGTTCGCCCAGCATCCCCTCATCCTCTATCCATGCCTGCATTATTTCCTTCAGAATATGCATCGCCTGCCTGTAGACCACTGATATCACTGTTATAGGACGGTAGTTGTTTATGTCAGCTTTGTCCCCCTTTCCTTTATAGATCATGCTCATCCTGCTAAGTTTCAATTCATCGGGAACTTCACCATCGATTATTATTTTGCTCACTGCCTCTCTCAAAGCCTGCTTAGACTGCGGACCTAATGTGTTTATCAGCCTAATTGGAATGCCATCTGGGCCTGTTGATGCACTACAAGGAAACCTTTTCTCAGCCCTTTCCTACTCTCGTTGTGAAAATTGAGCCATTGCACCACTTCATTCATCCTTGTCTATTGTGGTGCATAAAGCACTTCTTTGTTGAAATTTTTCTGTCACCCTTGTTTTTATATATTTAATAGCTTCGTCCCCTTCTAGCCTAGCACCTTGAGCTGTAGTTATAAACCTCTGTAATAGGCTTGTCTCATTTCTTAGGGAGTTTAGGTGGTTCCAAAGTTTCGCAGCTGCCTTTCTATATTTTTATGTACTTCTACCAGCTAATAAGCTCTCTTTCTTCTATTCTTTTCAATGATCAAAAGGAATGCATCCCTTCCACAGCTTAGAAAGATTTCCCACTTTCAACATCATCTGTCGGTTCACCCCGCTGCTTAGCATGTCTGTATTCCCTAGGGGCTTCCTGACAATTTGATATGGCTCTTTTAACTTCCTCATCCCATCAACTTTTGGATTTGTGTCTACTTTACCGGGGTGACTTGTCACGTGCCTTAGCAAGCTATAGCTCAAACAGTCTAATTAGATTCGTGTATGTCCACACTGTTTTATTATACGCAGTGATTACTTTCCCAATTTGTTTAGTGGCTATTTCGATCGATTTGCCTTTCTAAATAAAAATTTTCCTGTAGTTGCTCATCTTGTATCCTTCCCACTTTCACTGCTCTTCCAAAACTTAGCTTGATACGTTTGTGATCACTACCCAGACTTCTGGAGCCACCTTCATCTATGTGCATTCCCCTGAGCCTATCTCACATCCTACGTGACATCAGTGCGTAATCTATCGCCGACTGCAGCCTTCCTACCCCCCAGGTTATTTGCCCTTCACACTCCTCAGTTCTGTTGCAAATGATCAAATCAAGCCTTTCACACATATTCATGATTATTTTGCCTGTCGGGTCGGTATACCCATCTATATCTTCTATGTGCGCATTCATATCTCCTAGTATAATTATTTCGCACTCTCCTTCTAACTCCTGAATGTCATTTGATATACACTCTGCCGCTGCCTGGTTTTCCTCTGTGGCCTTTGCTCCACAGGTACAAGAAACCAAGGAATGTAATTTGCCCTGCCACTTTCCCTTTTAGCCATAAATGTTCCTTGCGCTCCTGCTTGACCCTTTGCCAGTCTGTACGTTTATGAATGAATGCCCCAATACCACCCCCCCCCCTTTCTGCTGCCTTCTGTTCTATTACAATATTCCCACGCGTAGTCCGGATTGTTAAGAGGTTGTTCCATGTCCCTAAGATGTGTTTCTACAAAACCGTACACCATCAGCCTCTCCTCCTTTAGCTGTTCTTCTACCACTTCTCACTTCAGCCTGTTCCTACCACCCTGCGTGTTAATATACCCTATGTCTGGATTGGCTCAGCGCTCGTGGCTACGTCTATTTATGCCCCGGACTCTACCTATCTTAGACATTGGTGCCACTTTGGAATCGTATCTGTCCATAACATCTGTCGAAGAGTCTCCCTGGTTGTTTTCCTCGTTACTAACTATCCTGCATCCCGAAGGGCTTGCTTGCCCCCCAAAAAAGCTACTGCGCGTCCTGCAAGTCGCCAACCCACCTCATGACCTAGCCGCCTGTCGAAGTGAATTGTGTCTCGTTGAAAACCACCCCACCTATGCACCTCTCTGTTTATTTCCACCACCTCAAAGCCTTTCTCTCGACTCATCTGCGATATCTCTTGGTTTGCGTTGACAACTGCTCTTTGCAGGTTGCTATCACGCACTGGTACCTCCGGTATCGCGCCTATCACTACCTGTACCCCAGGAGCAGTGGTGCACATGTCATCGACGCCTTTCACCAATGTAGTCTAGCCCTGCTGTATCTTCATTTAAGGCATCTTTTAAAAGGCCACTCACCAGGCCTCATACCGAATTTTATCTAGACAGTGGAAGTTGTTGGGTGTTCGATGAGGAACATTTTGCCACAAAAATTTTTCGAATCGGTTCAATACGAGAGAAGAGAACAAGTTTTTTGAAGTGGTGCGAAACGAGGGTGAGAGGAGACGAGCTCGAAACCTTTGCCGCTCCTACGCGTAACCTTCGCAAGCCAAACCTCTTCCTCACCATCTCCGGCATCCGACCAAGAGGTGACGTTTGAATGACGTACCCGAGCAAGCCCAACCCTCGTTCACGCGAGCGGCGTTGCTTTGTTGACCAGCGTTATTTTGTGGTCTTCTGCCTGTTTCTGCGGGATTGTTTGGAAACGCTGGCTTAGACGCGGTAGAGTAGATGAGCACAATGAGTGCACGAACGCGTAGGAGCGTCCCACGGCGGTCGTCTGCTGAATGCGCTGACCGCGGGAACCCGAACGCATGTGAAACGCTGGCACATTAGCCCCGCATCTCGTAGAATTTCACGGGGAAAACATGTGAAAAAAAAACGTGCACAATTTTTTATTGCGTCGCATTATTTATTTCAAGTTTTATTCATCTCCTAAACCAACAAATACGGAAACTACGCATGTTGTGTTAAATAATTTTTGCCATGTCACGTGGTATACTGTTGACAACGTCAGAGCAGAGTCGGCTACGTAGAGGACCAACGTGACCGCAGTGCTGTGTACGTAGGGCCATTCCTACGCCCACGTCATGCCCTCATTCCCTACGCGTGCGCCTGTAGAGAGGAGGGCGAGCAGCTTTAATTTTGAAATTTGACCCATTTCCGCGTCGCGTAGCGTTGCAAATTTTGGCAGACTTGATCATGAATGCCTCGTCTACACATTGCGCTTGTTGGCTCAAAATTGTCTAACCTGGTAAGTGGCCCTTTAAACCGCCTGAAATTATCATGAGGTTTCGTCTATCAGCTGTAGTTTTGAGTTTTGCGCTCGCTTGCCTCATGACTGCTTCCAGCTTGCGTCCTGGGAACGCCCCTACTGCAACCATCATGTCACCTCCTACCCTCAGTTTGACTGCTTCTGTGCATCTTTTTAAGTTCGAGTCCCTGGCGATTATCACATGCTGTGACTTTTCAACTGGAGCGTCCTGCACCTGGGCGTTACTTGAAGCTGTGACGCCCTGCTTTGTCCCCTCCTAGCCCCACCACTACTTCGCTGAAGCTGGGCCTTGCGACAATTGAACCGGTTGAACCTGTTTTTTCCAAACTTGCTTGCTCTTAGCAAGGCTGCGCACGCAGCGCTCTCCTGCTGCTCGTTTCGCTTCTATCAAGTATTGCGGATAAATGTTAGGACAGGTTGCCACTAGGGGCGCTCGCATCTTGTCCGCAACGCGGCTGTGCTTGGTATGTCGTGAGGGCTGTGATATTGAATACGAGACATAGGGCGGTATAGAATAACGTTCGCAGGTGTTGCGGGCGTTGCTTTAGTTGCGGGCGTCATATGAGCTTTATAATAGCGTTTTCCCCCCTAAGGACTTTCACCCTGACCACAAGCCCAAATGCACTGAAGCTACACACAGCACTTGGCGTCGCGTGCCGCGATTGCCGCACGCTATTGTGAATTTTCTGCGGGCATGCCGCGAACGCGAACGGCGGCTTGCGTTACGAAGCATTTCCGAACTTCGGCGACTTTGAGCGTATTTATCTATCTAGCCATAAAGTTGTGTTCTCTCTCAGAAAGTTGTGTTCTCTCTCAGAAAGTTGTGTTCTCTCTATCTAGCCATCTACGACTTTAGCTCTCCTGTTCGTTTGGTTAATGGTATCGATACCAAACTTGGTATGGCATAACATGACTTTATGACGAGAATATTTGTGTAGTCAACCTAAAAATCTTGACATGTGTGTCATAAATGTCATGATTTACATTTCATAGTCTTTCTGCTCTTGCGGTGGTTTCGTTCACATGACATGTTGCAAAACTGGTTTGGTATGACATTATTGCATGACGAACACAAGCGACATACCCTAACATGAAAATTATGACATGCGTGTCATGTAACAACATGACTACAAGTCGCGCTCATGATGCACTCGCGGCCATTTCGCTAGTGTCACATGCACAAAATTTGGTATTATGGTACGTGAATGGATGACGAAGGTGTGACACTGGTGAAAACATGATAACCATGACATGCGTCTCATGTAACAACATGACCACATGCCACGCTCATGATGTGCTGGCGGCCGTTTTGCTAGCTTTACTTATACGACATTTGATATTGCGGGACGTGAATGGATGATGAAGGTATGAGGTTGGTGCAAGCATAATAAACATGATATGCGTGTCATGTAACAACATGACTACATGCTACGCTCATGATGCGCTCGCGGCCGTTTCGCTAGCCTCACATGTACCAAATTCGGTATTACGTGACGCGAATGAACGACATATGTAAATGACACATCCAAACATGATAATCACAACATGCGTGTCATGTAACAACATGACTACATGCCACACTTATGAGGTGCTCCCGGCCGTTTCACTAGCTTCACATATGCCAAATTTGGTATCATGTGACGTCAATGGAAGACGAAGGTATGCGACTGGTGCAAACAGGATAATAATGAGATGCGTGTCATGTGAGTGAGTGAGACCAATTTCACTACTGTCATGTGAGAACATGAATACATGCCGCAGTCAAGGCGCCAATATACTTCGACGTGACCCGGCACGCGTTCGCGCCAGCGTTCGTTTCGTCGCGTTACTGCGGCGTTGCCCGGCTCGGCGCCGGTCCTGCCATATACTTGCAGGCACGCGCCACGCCGCGTTGCTTTGACACATGTGCATTTCAGCGTGTCCGGCGTCCCTCCGTCACCAAAAGAGGCAGACGCATTTCTGTTTGGGTAACGCATCGCCATATGGCATCGGCGCGAAGCGCAGCATGTCGCATTTTGCGTTGGTTGCCATCGGGCGGCGCATATGGACGCTGGTCACGCTTGGCGTGAGAGTATACACCTTTTCACTAGAAGGAAAAAAACACTGCCATGATGGGCGGTGCGCGGGAGTACAAAGGCTAAGGGCGCAGCGTTTCTAGTGCATTTTTGAGGGGACGCGCCAATTTGCACAGCCCAAGGAGGGCTATGGCGGCACCCAGGGAGGCGTTTGTGAAAAGGTGAAAAGAGTTCTCGCGTTTTGCTCACGTATAGCGTCGCTGTGCCTAGCGTGCGCGCGCGTCATCGTAACGTTGGAGTATATTGGGCCCTTCATGATGCATTCGCGGCTGTTTCACTAGCTCCACAAATACCAATTTTGGTGTTACGTGACGTCAATGAATTGCGAAGGTATATACTGGTGCAAACATGACAATCCTGACACGCGTGTCATGTAAGAACAGGACAACATGCCATGTTTATAGCGTTCTCGAGACCGTTTCGCTAGCTTCACATATACTAAATTTGGCATCACGTGACGTGAATAGATGACCAAGGTAAACGACCCATACAAACTTGATAATCATGACACGGAAGTCATGTACGGCATAATTTACCTCCATCTCCTAACGTTGTGGTGATTTTGAAGTTACATATCAACCTTTCTCATTCGTGTTTCGCATATCATCGATTCCCACTGTAGCTGAGATCTGCCAATTTTTTATCCCCCTCTGTCCATGCACGCGCTTCTCCTGAAACGCCGACTGCGTGTCGCAGCGTTCGTGGGGGACGTGGACCGCGTGTCACTGGCACGCCGGTACACGTTCCTTGCAGTGCACTTGGTAGTATTCTCGTGCTCTTGTGGCACGCAGAGAGCGTTCTCGTCGATGAGCACCACTTGAGAGAGCTCAGCTGATAGGCATCTCTTGCACTGCCACTCCCCAGTTATGACAGGGTGCACTTGTGCACTCAGTAGAACGAGAAACAAACAACAGAAGATACCTCTGGTTTGAAAACACCCCTTAACTAAGTCGACCATCTTTGACGCGATGACTGCTTCCATCGTAACCAATGAAACACAGCACGCTGAGGGGTGGATTAGACTTTTTCGTACTGTTGGCTAGTTCATGGGGGCGTCGCCACAGCTCAGAAAGATCCCTAGTTTCGCGAAACTCGGCCGATCCTGCATAGCGCTTGAGCTACTGCTGAAGCGAAGTACTCTGATGGAACCTCTTGCGGGGCTCGCCGTTCTTTTCATTTTTCCTGTCCACGAATCACTACCCCCCCCCCTGCAATACACACACACACTTATGAGGGAGCACTCCGCAGTTCGATGGAAAGTACGTCTGGCTCGCACACCCCAGGCTTCGCTTGCCCCCATTTTTCCTGTCAGGGGCGGGGCTCCTGACTTATTACTAATGTTTTTTTTTTACTTTCTACATACAGAAGGTCCACATATTTTATGAAGGCACTATTCACTTTCGCATGATGACCAAGACAGAATAATCATAATGCTCTTTCAAACGTTTTCGCATTTCAACAACACTTTTCATCCTTCCTCCCTTTTTTTAAGTTTAAGCACTCTTTTCTGGTATAGAGGAATTACAAATTAATGATTAATTTTAACTATATTGCACGGAACATCGCTCTGGTAGCGTGCAAGCCTTGTGGTCATGCTGCTCGAGTGACGGCCCGAAGGTCGCGCAATATATTCCGGACCGCAGCGACATCATTTCTAGTGGAGGTTAAAATGCTACGGGCCAGTGTACTTAGGTTCTGGTGCACGTTATGCAGCCCAGGGTGGTCAGAATTGCCGAAGGAGTCCACCACAGTGTCCGTCATAATCACAGCCGAGTTTTGGGAGGCTGAATGCTAATAGACATTATTATCGACAATTATTATCGGTAGCGTGGAGGGAAACGGTGAGGCGATACGAACCGCTACTATGGCGGCGTAGTAAGACGCGTTGGCCTCGTCCCTGTTGCTGGGCGTCCAGAGGTCGAGGTCAACGCCAATGTAGCCGCGCTGAAGCAGCCAGCGTCCCACGTTGCGTGCCAGCCGTCCCGCGTGGCCGTTGACCACGGCGCGTTGGGGCAGCGAAGCCAAGAACCCGGGCTCCATGGTCACCATCACCATGGGCCGCACGTTGGGCGCGTTTAGTCTTGCCACCGACTGAATGGTGCGTTCGTCTGCGGCGGATCAAAATGGCGCCGCTAAGCATGTGTTCATGTTTATTTTAACTGCCACCCCAACAGCCTAGCAATGACGGTGCTTGGCTGCTGACGTGTAAGCGGTGGAATATAAGAGAGAGCTGAGGTAGTTCGCAGGTATTCACATTTAGGAGGCAGGGTGTGCAAATACGGACACGAGAGAGAAGCAACTACCACGGTTGTCCATAGTGGCTGTGATTCTTGATTGATGAACCGTTGGCTGAACCGTCATTCGTGGGATCGAGTCTTGGCCGCGGTGGTTGCATTTTCGATAGAGGTGAAAATGCCTGAGGCTTGTGAATTCATATTTAGGTGAAAATAAAGAACCCCAGTTGATCAAAATTTATGGAGTCCTTTACTGCGGCGTCTCTCATAATCATACGGTTGTTTTGGGATGCTAAACACCGATAATTATTATTATTATGAGAGAGAAGTCAAGAAACCACCAACACTGACTATCAGCTGCAAAGGTCCACAATGGCGGAAATGAAGAAAGACGCAAAGGTTTATCTGCGCATGCCCATACATTAGGGGAACCTATGAATCTGGTACGCCCAGTACCGAAGTGTGTGAATATATAGTTGAAGCCTGACCACAACCATGTGTTGCAGAGCGTGGCTTTTTGATGTGGCGCCGCGTCCTTTTCGCATATGGTGAAAGTGGGCGCGCAACTTAGCGTAGTAACGCGCTGACAAGCTGCAGCAGATGCGTGCGTTCAGGCTACAACTTCTCACAAAGACCAACACGCGTGCTGAATTGGTAAGTTCGCTCATTGCATGGGCATGTGCTGAGTACTTTTCGTGCCTTCCTTTTTGTGTGACGTTTTGGATCTATGTCGGCGTCTGTGTAGAAATAACTTCTGTCTTGAGTGCGTATTCATTCACGCGCTTTCACACTTGGCCCCGAAGGGGCGGAAAGCGGCGAAACTCGCCGGAAATTCACTCGCTTTGCCGCTTAAGCAGCCAGAAAACCACGCCGCGCAGCCGGAACAAAAAAAAAAAAACGGTCCAAGACCAATTTTCCCGGCACGCGAAACCGGATCTGCTTTCCGCTTGACGGTTTCGGCTGCATTAGGCTCAAACCACGTAATCCAACCAGCCGGTCACAAATTCAACATGACGGGAAAGGCATCGGCGGTGGCTCGCTTCTGTTCAAGTGGCAAAATAATTGTGCAGCATGACGCAGCTTGATAGCCTCAAAGAGCCCGCCGTCATCGAGAGTTTGGTTTGAATTACGATCGCCAGAAGTAGACAGTGCTGCATCAGAGAGCGGGCATGCCCCAACGTCTCCCACATTTGTGTACGTACAGCTGGTTGAATCCACCGCCACCGCCGCTGCCGGTGCGTTCGCCCGTGTCGTTTCTGCGGACGTATTTCCTGAAGCAACGTTTGAAAAGGCGCGAGCAGTTCCTGTTCAGTACTTTGCATAAATGACTAGGATTCGGTGCGAAATATAGTTCTCAGAAAGCAGGTGAAATCGAATTCATTCTCGAGGTAACGACGGTAGCAGTGGCGGGATGGGGCAGAACGAATGTGAACCTCTTTGACGCGCGCCGCCGTGGTTAACCGGTCGCTCCGTCGTTTTCGTTTTCGCTTCACTTCTCAAGTTTGAGCCTGTCATTGAAGTCATGGTGTGTAAAAATGGAGACGTCAACTTCAATGACACATCACACACTGCGTATTTCATCAATGGCCTAAAACTTGTGGACATTCTTGCAGGCCTTTTGAGTGGACAGCTGCTGATTATTTAACTTCATTATGCCACTCATTGTTGCAGAGGATCACTTCGCCGGATGCACTACCATGTTCGGCGATCGCTCGACATGACGCATTCCCGCCCAACGTGAAAAGTATTTTTTTTCGCTCGAAACAAATACAACCAAAAATCGATCGGAGCATGCATTTCTGGCCTAATCGCGGATTATTTTTATGCAAGTACTGCTGCTAACTAGTGGCAGAATAGTTAGATAACTAGTTACACATTACATTATTCACAAGAGCTGACTTGGAATGTAATACTGAGCGCCTTGTAATATATTGTCACGCGTACTTCGATGTCCGAAACGAGTCAATCGTTTCGGACATCGAAGGATGATTCGTGACCAAAGAATATATATATATATATATATATATATATATATATATATATATATATATATATATATATATATATATATATATATATATATATATATATATATGCCGAAACGTATGAAGTAATGGTATTCCCTGACGAAGGCAAGCCCTCCTGGCAAAATGGGGGAAAAAACATTTTCGCACGTTCGTCTGTCGTTTCTCAACGCATACAAAGCATTAGATCAGCCAAAGAAATTATTGATATATGTATTCTCACGACCAAGAAAGACGCTGGGGCTTGGGTGCACGGGCAGCTAGAGCGAGGTAGAGAAAAAGGACAAAGTGAGCGGAATAACAGCCGGCCCGCAGCAAAGGCGTCTTGGTTCTGTCTGATTCAGTGCAACGGCACATCCTTCAACGACAATGGAACCTTGAAGCGAAACCCTCCTGTCACCGTGGGTCGTCGGTGGTGCGCACCTCCCCAACAAAGGAACGCCATTCACGCTTCCTTCACGATGGAGCCCGACATTCCCCCGCTTCTCTAGCTACCCATCATATCTACCGCGGACGGCGTCCATGCCTCCTTGATGGTTCTAGGGTCACAATTGACAGGCTGCAGTCTACCGCCTTCCTTTCAGTATGCGCACGGGCTGCTCTCATCTGAAAAGGTCGCACATGCTTCCCGTCGCTTGCATCGCCTGTCCAGTATCCTCACAACGGGTGAACATTCAAGGGACGCTGTTCAGGCTTCCTTCCTTAGACGTGTGTCACCGCCGTGAGTACTGCCAGCACCGCGTAACCCGTGGACGTGAACCAGCGCTGTTCCAATGCCTCGTCTGACAGCGCCGTGCAGCTGCGGCATACCATCGTGCGACTGTGCGCCACGATCAACGTCTTAACAGTGTTGAGCTCTGCGCTGCTTCCTACAATCATGGCGGAATTTTGTGCCATCGATACCGTGCTGGGTGTAGCCTCCTCGTACAAGCTTGAAAGCAGCTCACCTTAGCAACGCAAATAGCTCCGGGGTACCCTAATGCAACTCTCAGATCAGCTGGGCTCCTTCGCATTGCTGATTTCTCGATTTTTGCCCGTGGTCTCACCTTCTCAAGCTACCAGTAAAATTCCGGAGTTCCACAGATTGTATTACCACACCGAAGATCAAGTGGCGACCATCAATGCTACCGGAGCTCGGGAGCCTTCGATGGAATGGCAGAAACAGGCCTTGTACGTAGAGCACCGTCATGACGATGCCACGGCGTGGCACTGTTATGAAGGCGTGAAGCAGCAGTCCTCGATGGAGTGGAGCTTCAAGCTCAAAGCTGTTTTCGGCTGGACTCCCGCTACTGTGAGTGAGTGCGAGATTTTCAGCGAGCATGGGGTTCAGGAGGGGCACCGCCTCGAGGCTGCAAGGAATAATCGCAGTTAATCAATAGAAAACAGCGTAGACTTTCCTGCTTGTGGCCCTAACGGAAATGGCAGTAGTCGTCCCCTGCAGATCCCGGACCCTGCAACAATATTCGAGCCGATAATATCGACGCCATACTTTCCTCAGTCGGAGATACTGCCCTCAAGCTCATCATCGTCTGAGCGCATAAAAGCGTTAATTCCTGTAGAGCCTGACCTACTACAAGCTACCGAACTTTACCACACCACAATCAAGAGCAGCACGATCTACCAGTTTCCCAGCAGACCTTCCAGATAATGCCCGCAAGATGAGTCGAAACCAGTCGGAGCCGTATGCCCAGATGCTTGACCAGATGGAGGTGTTTGTCGTCGGAAACGGTTCTCTGTAGACGAACTGTCCTGCTGGTGAACTGATTCCTACCGGGAGAGGCCCTGTACATGCTATACTTTAAAAGGGGTTGCCAGATCGACTAATTCATGGATACGTACAAGGATAAGGCTCCAAGATAACGAGGTGCGTCGTAACTCATATGGGGAATTGCCTGCTTATTGACAAGTATACATGCTCGGCAGGATGCCACTGTGCAGCTCGACTCACCGTATAATGTACGCTCGATGCTATATTTTGCGGCACACAACAGCTTAGAATGTTGCCCAGTTTTCAGAACAGCGACACGACAAGCGTCAGTTTTTCGGGATAGGCCTACGACCAAGACAAGGCAGTTAGTGTCGCCCGCCAGAACCGTCATCCAAGATTTCACGTGAAGTCACTTCATGAACCAAGGTCTTGAGAACCGCAAAACTGTATCAGCGTCTGGAACTGGGCTGGTTGGTTCTTCTATTTTCTTCTACTTCTTTTCTTCGTCGCAAAACTGCTAATTCCGCCTACGAGAGGAGTCTCGGAGAGCGTTTCATGCAACGTCACAGTGTGGCCAATCTCGACCACCGCAACCCAGTCAACGTCGACTGCCAGATCCACCATCGGAAAAGATTCAAGCGAAGCCTGAGCGACCACTACGAAGCAGCCAACGCCGCCTGCCAGAAAAACTGTCGAAAGCACCGCGCGCTCGCAGTCATGGCCGAGTATCAAGGCCTAGAAAGATGCTGGGACTCGGGCGTGCGGGTAGCTAGAGCGAGGTAGAGGAGAAGGACGAAGTGGGGAAAATAAGAACCGGCCCGCAGCAATAGCGTTGTCTCTTGGTTCTGCTGATTCATTGCATTATATACACAAGCCTGAAAGCCGTGTACGTTCCAATAACACTGCGCTTTAAATGTTTTCAGTATTCATTTATGTGCGCAAAGAAAAGCAGAGCGAGCAAGAGATAGCAAAAGTCTGAAGAGAGTATGGGGAGAATGAGGAACTACACAAAATTGCAGGCTATCATGCTACAGCAAAACCTGCGAAGCAGTCGTGACACGCTGCGAAAAGACGGCCGTAGTAATGATTATGCTGGGAATTAGAAGAGATATGAGCATCTCAAAGAAAGGGCAAATAAAGGGGCCGGGAAAGGAGTGTGTGACGAAGCCCCATATAAGAATACTAACGCTTGCGGGGCAGGCCGGCATCGACCAGCTTGAGCGTGTAGACATCCATGAACAGGCTGCGGTAGACGACGTGCGTGCATCCCGAGGGAACCCTGTCCAGCTCCTGCTCGGGCGTCACGTAGCAGACCACGCTGCGCGGAGGCCGCTCGAGCTGCTCGTTCACATCTGCGCAGGAAGAGGTAGTGGAAGTCGTCACTTTTAGATGCGACGCCTCTCATGCTCGTGCTCAATCAGGTGTGCGGCGTGACCAACCTTACTGCGCATGCGCATCCCCACCCCCTCTTCTCTCCTACACACCGCCCTCTATCGCCTCGCAACGACGGCACAGACAGCGCCTGCTATCTTACTCCGTGGTCATGGTCTACGCTCGCTCTCCTCTATCTGTTCTGTGAATCCCTCCCCGCAGCGCTTACACCCCCATTGCGCATGCGCTTTTCCCCCCATTCTCTCATACGCTCCCACATCTCTGCCTCGCAATGCCGACGCACTCAACGTCTCGTAGCGAGTTTCTTGATTGAAAACACCGTCTGCCCGCGCTGCACAACTGTTCACTGGTCACCTGAATTTTGACCTTCAAGATAGTGCAGGTGGGAGATTATTCCTGTGCGTTGTTGAACAAAAAAAAATCACGGCGTGTGATTCATATAAAAGCAGATTGCGGGTCCCTGTGTCCAGTCGGAGTCTCGTCTCTCTCAGTGCCGATTAGTAGCAATTGGCATGTTCAAGTAGGAAAAACACCGGTACATAAATGCGCGCTTTGCGCATTCCCAGGTTTCTCTACTGCACGACGCCGCCGCCAGTGCAAGCAATTGCGCCCGCTGCTTAGCATCTACAGATACTCGCGTCTTCAGTGGGGGATGGTGTAATTCTTAAATTAAACTTTTGAGGACTGTAACATGCTGGTGTTGCAGCAGGATTGAAATCTCAATTTGACGACAGGCATGTGCATAGCTGCACATATGACCACGAAAAAATCCAACCCAGGAACAATAGTTCATCTGACCGATTGAATGATTTTAGCTTACGAACGTCTGCAATTCCTACATGCTTTTCTTTTGGGGTATGCCTCTTATTTTGATTTTATGGTGATATAACTCGGCACGCATTATCTGTTCACCTAATGCAGTACAGTGGAGATATAGAGCTTTTTCAAGCTGTTTTATACAGCTTATTTCCTCTGTCCCGGCCGCTTACTGTACAACTGTACGTGGTAAAATAAACTAAACTCAATCTCAAAATACAGTGGATTGCACGCCTTTCATGCTTTCAGATCAGGGTCTTTTACTTTCACATGTAGTTTTTACGCAAAAATGTTGATCGTATTTGTCACTTGTAGTTGTGCCAGCTCGTATAGTGCTACGTTCGTGGCGCATCACCTCATGGTGAGCAAACACTGGTGTCAATGCATAAGCACAAACGAATGTTATCATGACTTTCTGCTCCATAGGACTCATATGGCCCCATTTGAAAACAGTTGCTCTACTTGGATGAAAATTCAGTGGACGATTGCACAAAGCGTTCCATTTGTAAGCGTTCATTGTTGGAATGGTACCGCAAATAATCGCACAGATGACAACAGAGTAAGATGAGACACAGTGCTGTGTCCCGTCTTGTTCTGCTGTCTTCTGTGTGATTCTTTTAGTATGGAGCGTGGTCTAAAGAACTAATGAATTTCTGCGCACTGCTAACGTAAACTACCACTGCGTACTGTTTCTGTGAAGTTTCGCTGTAACGTGTGGTAGCGCATAACGACGAGGCACCACCCATGTTTGAAAATTTCATCGTTAGTTAAGTGTAGAATATCTAAATTACCACTACTCTGAAGCATACGTGAATCTAATAGAAGTAGTGCGTTCACCTAACCAGCCTTTATGCAAGTGACAGACACGACTGTCTCTTACCGAGGAGTTCGCCTGACTATTTAATCAATCACTAATATGACTACAGGCTATCAGCAAACCCCCCGGAAAAATGTATTCAAATCCGGCGAATCATGGGTGTTAGGCGAAAATAGCTACAAAAAACTGGGTGCATGCTTAGGTTTTCACCACTATTCTGCCTATTACAGTAGTACACATGCAGGTGTTGAGAGCATTTAAGGTTTGCGGCTTGGAAAATTATTGATGCATTCTTCGAGGCGCTCGACCAATTTTTAAGACAAAGAAATGAACATTTCTCTTAGATGCATACTCGTAGCCTATTGTTTCATAAGTAATGCTCCGTTTGTTCAATGTAGTTAAATTTATAAGGTGACACTACCTTTCGGTCAGAATAAAAGAAAACAACTTTAAGAGATTATATATTTCTAGCGCTAACTCGAAAGTCAGAATGCACGCAAAAGCAAGGAGCCGATGGAAAAATCGAGGCCCATCACCTCTATGCTGGAATACAGGGTCGTGTATTTCAGCGAATTGCACCTTTTAAACTACGTACGAACTAACACACCTCGCCGCCTAGCCAATTTCTATATTTTTGTTGACTCAGCCGCAACTGACGCAGCTACCGTCTGATCCGAACTAGCTCTCCCTTGAGGAATGCTTGTTGAAATACTCAGATGGTAAATGACCTGGCACACCACAAAACCGAACACTTAGGACAATAGAGACAACGCTTATGCTCGTCATAGACACACAAAGACAGGCAGGTGACATGAGCTGAGTGGCCCAAGCCGTGCATTCTTTTCTGAAGAAAAAAATAACGAATGGCACTAATTCGTGTCTCTCCTTAAGTATTTCTGCTCACTTACGCAGCAGCCATTTCTTTCTAATCATTTGTTTGGCGGTGACTATATCATGCATAAATTTAGTATACTTACACTGTCCTGAAAATACGAACGAAAAGAAAGACAAAATATCGTTCAGAACACAAGCAAGAGTACGAGAAAAAAGATGAAACCGGTATTTGCAACAATACAGTTGGTACACATTTGTGCCTGCGACAACAACCGTATGCAACTGGCCCAGCTGGCCAGTTGTCCATTTAGGAACGGTGACATTCCACGTCCCTTGCTCGTTCTAGCATCAAGTAACCGACGTACTTCATAGCAAGCAACGACATGAGACGTGGAAGTCAGCGCGCAAAGCAAGGCACCCCCACTGGCAGGATGTTCCCGGAGCCCGAGAGCTGGGTGTGTCCAACCTACGGGGGACGGCCTGCTTTGCGGCGTTGTCAATGATCATGATATTCTGCATGTATGGCTCTTGCCCACTAATAGGGATGAGTCATGTCAATAAAATGTCCATGCTCAGATGGACAGAGACCTAATCAGGAACTGAAGAAATGCTATAAAACCAAATACTACAAGAGCAAGCAGTCAGTCCAATTGATAACAATCTATGAAAGTGGTATGATTAACGAAGGTAATGAAGACCTCTAAAGGAATGTACCCATGCAATTAATTGCTCTAACTCAAAGAATGTTGCCTTTCTGGATATTGGTCGAAGGAGCGTGTAGTAAATAACAGCAACAAAAGGGGGGGGGGTGGCAATTGTGAAACTTTTATTTATGACAAGTGCGTAAAGATAATAATATTCTTACGCAATAATTATTCGCATAATTAAAATCCAATTATGTGTACTGTGTTGACTACGTGTGCTGCATACTCATTTTAAGATAAGACGCGATGTTCAGCTGTAATTATCTTAAATTGCAGAGATGGCCAGAATAAAAAGAAAGAAGACGAGTTTTTACGTTTCTGCAGTCTGATATGCAAATACCTCCGTGGGAAGCGTGTGATAGGTAAAGAAATTCAACTCATTGAAAAATGTCGATAAAGGGCAGAACTAGAGAAAAGGAAACTTGTTGAAAAGCTACAAAAATTATCAGGAATACATGCTGCCGATAGAAATACCTAAATAGAAACGATGATGGTAGAACATGGGCTGAGTCTTTGGGAAGCGCGACCAAGAAATAGTGCCACTTGTCGATTGTTGTCGCTCAAAAAAGTAACTCCTAATCACTTTTCAATGAATCAATTCATTGATCGATAAATCGTAAAGAATTAAATAATCAATAAATAAAGCAATCAATGCATTAACTAGTCAATGAAATAATTAATCAGTTAATCAGATATATTGGTATGAAAGCACTAGGAATAAAAAAAGAGATCATAGATGATACAATAAAGACACTTTGTACTTACGCTTTCCTCAAGCTTTAAAGCCTTGAGTGCCCGTATCAATTTTTCATTGCGCTGATAGCTACAGTATACAGTACTGAGTGGTGCACCGACAAACGATACATTAACACTTTGTAGAAAGGACGACTGTTGGCCATGGAGCATAGGGTTCGGTGCTATAGGCATGGGAAATGTTCAAGACAAGGAAGGAGAGGGTTGAACAGCAGAAGGAGTGGTACACTTTCATTTCACTTCCTTCACCCATACCTTCGCTGAAACCCAAAGAGAACATGCTTCAGAATGAATGCAAGAAGCGAAGATGAAGTGGCGAGGTTAGTCTCAGAACAGCTGAGTGGTAATCACAACACCTGAAATCTCAAAATTTCTTAAATGGGCTTTTCTATACTTCTTATTTTTAGATGCGGAAGCATCTTATACTCGCGCCTTGTAGTGCGCCGTCCGCACCGCTTCTCGAACATTCGACAGCTGACGCGCGCGCATGCGCCGTCGCCCACTCTTCCACCATCTGTGCATCCCTTCCTCCTCTACACACCACGCGCGCTTCACTCCTCCACCATCTGTGCACCCTTCCTCCTCTACACACCGCGTTCGACATCTACAATTCTCCCGATTCTCCAGTGGACGCGCATGTGGCGTCGCGCTTCGAGAACATTCAACAGCTGACAGTGCATGCGCCGTCGTGCTGTATATATACTCAAGGTCGGCGCTCGCTCGCTCAGTTGCCGCTCGTCAATTGGTTTGTACGGCGCGTCGACGTCCAAGGTCGCGGTGAAATGAATTCCAACGAATCCACAAACACAATGATCGACGTCCCTTCGACCAGCGCCGCCCTTTCGCATACGTGTGTACGTGTTCACTCATTTAACACCCCCTCCTACAACCACGTTAACCAATTTAGCCATCGACCCAAGTAAGTCGCAATTTAACACCCCATTTCACAACCACGTTAACCAATTTAGCCATCGACCCAAGTAAGTCGCACTTTAACACCCCGTTAACCAATTATATGCTCCGCATCCTCCTCAGTGTTCCCCCGAGGGAAGCTGCGGGCAATTTTTTGTTGTTTGCTCTTTTTATGTGGTTTTCCTTTCATTAGTCGTATAATATTACAAATGCATTTTACACAGTTGTAATGCTCACAGGAAAAAAAAAACACTAAACGTTTTCTTGGCGAATCCCCCTAAGAGGGTGCGAGCCATGAGTCCAGGGAAACAAACAAACAGTAGACTGCATTTAGGGTTCGCGGCTGTCTGGGTGCAAATATAGGAAGTAAACAGTCCTTAGAATTCGACATGTGGCATTCATTATTCAACAATCAATGTTGGATAATGAATTCAACATTCATTATTCTATAACACATACTTGGTGAGAAACCTGCCGTTTAAACACTGACGGGGCAGGTTTGACCTAGTGACAATATGGCACCGGCATTACGCCCCGCACCTCCATAGGTACCTGGAAAGGTAGCCCTGTCTGACCTTCCCCTGTTCGCTTGCCTACGTTCAGTGCTGCTTTGCGAGGAAACCTTCCTTGAATCGCACAGTGAAGGCGGCCACGAATCAATCAACAAGTCTGCCTCGCGGAGCCATCACGACACTCCAAGGAAAAAAAAATTGACTGCTTTCGAGCTGCCCTGACTTTCCACGTGCGTGACTCTGTTTCTAGAGGCACGTTGAATTCCTCGTGGGTCATATGACTCTCCAAGGGGAGCTGAAGAGCCTTTTCACTTTCTTCTGGTCTCGACATGCTTGTCCATCGCAAAACAACAACAAAAACAACAACAACAACAACAACAACAACAACAATAACAACAACAATAATCATCGTCGTCGTCAACAACAACAAAAACGACCATAACAACAACAACAAAATGAGGGCGTAAGAAAGGACACAAAGTGGGTGCCTAATATTTAATTATGGTCGCCTTAAGAGTTTCTGCCGCTGGTTTAGTATACGAAGTGTTTATTTGTGAGGGCTGGGCGGGCTAGGCATGAAGGCTGAGAGGCGTTGTGAACGAGAAGAATGCGCTTTATTCGAACATGAAAACGTGCCGACCGCCCCGGAGGCGGGAGCGAGATTGATAAAACGTGTCCCCGGCCCTCGCTTGGGCTTGGAGTTTATCTGAGTAAAGGCGCCGCAGGTGGCGCTGCCGATTAGATAGGCCGCTACGCTATAGTGCGCATGCGGGCGCTCACATCCGGCCCCTCCTTGTCTGACCAAGTCCCATTGGTCTAGGAAAGGAGCACTACTTGGTGGCTTCACTGCGAGAGAGAATAGTCCTTCAAGCGCTCGGGTGGGCGCTTTTGGCGGTGAGGTCGCGAGGAGGGTACCGCTGGAGGCAAAACTGCAGGGCCAAGGGAAACTGGTGGTTGAGATAACTCATTGCCAACACTGGGAGAGCCAGATAAGTCACACAAAGGCCACTCTTGGGTTTTCACAATGTAAGGCTCGACATAAGGTGGCACGTAGTGCTTGAGTTGAGAGACGTGCACTATCCTGTCTTGGAGTCGATCACGAGGACCTTGACCAGTTACGCGGCTAACGACAAACGTAACGGGTGTTTTCTGGTTGGTGATTTGGTATATTCCCTTGAATTTGGGTGCCAACTTTCCAGTTCCATCTGCTACAGGCTCTTGGCGGCGCACCCAGACGAACTGGCCGACTTGGAAGGAGTGGTCTCGATGGGACTGATCATATGCTGTCTTCCGTTTCCCTTGTGCTTCCTCGGTATTACTTGCTGCTACGGCCCGGTTCTGAGACAGCATTAGGAGACGGTCTTGTAGGGTCCTGGCTGTGGCGGGACGGTGGCGTTGATATGGGAGCTTGGGGACGTATCCATACAGTAGTTCAAATGGAGAGAAACAGCTGCTGGCGCTATAGCTTGTGTTGATGGCAAAAGCAGCTTCTTCGAGTTTGCTTGCCCAGGAGGTCTGGTCCGTTGGACACAGCTTACGAAGAACGGAGACTAAAGTCCCATTGCTTCTCTCTACAAGACCATTGCTGGCTGCGCGGTATGCCACTGAATAATGAATCTCAGCACCGTGCATGTGCATGAAGTGCTTAAACTGGTGAGATTCAAAGGCTGCTCCATGGTCAGACATGCAGTCATCAGGACAACCAAAGCGGAAGAACACCGACTGTAAATGTGCTATAACTTCCTTAGCTGATGTTGAAGTTACAGCCGCTGGGACAATGAAACGCGTGGCAAAGTCAATGACATTCAAAATGTACTTCTTTCCTGAAGCAGCCGGCATTGTGATGTGATCAATGGCAATTAAGGCAAAAGGAACATCCGACACTGGCATGAGACCCATTTTGCCAACACTTTTAGATATTGGGCGGTTGTTGCTTTGGCAGATCTGGCATGCTGTGACGTAGTGGGTCACTGAAGACGTAAGGTTTGGCCACCAGTAACGTTCTCTCACTTTGGTCAGTGTCCGGGTTACATCCATGTGGCCTCCACCGTCATGAACAACCTCCAGGACAGCCTGGCGCATCTTTGCTGGCACTACAATAGCTTGAGAACCTGAAGTCGCGTCACTATGGTACAGGATGTCATCAATTATGGCAAGGTCATGGTCCCACGATTCTGAAGATGACAGAGAGCGACGAAGGTCCTGGCACTCTTTGTCTTCTGCTTGCATAGCTGCGAGAGACTGTGTCTGATGGAGGACTGCTGCAGATAATCGTGACAGCATGTCAGCAACCACGTTTTGACGGCCTGGATGGTGCTGCACAGTGAAGTCGAACTCTGTAAGATCCATCAACATGGTCGTAAAACGACGTGAAGGCCTGATGTTGGCTGTTAAGCATGCAACGGTCCAGTTGTCAGTCAACAGGCAAAATTTCTTGCCGAGCAAGTAGTGTCGGAACTTGATCGTAACCGCCCAGTGGACACCAATACACTCCCAAACGTTGCTATGCAACTTCTTCTCTGCGGCCGTG
Organism: Rhipicephalus microplus; assembly: GCF_043290135.1. NCBI lineage: Eukaryota > Metazoa > Arthropoda > Arachnida > Ixodida > Ixodidae > Rhipicephalus > Rhipicephalus microplus. The sequence goes on from NC_134702.1 coordinate 162,900,252, forward strand.
AGTGCACGACTCGCATATTCGATCACAGTTTCTTTTCCACACTGTTTCTGAGAGAGCACAGCACCAATTGCGGTTCCTGAGGCATCTGTTGTGACTGTGGTTTGGGCGTCTGGATCAAAATGGCCCAGTACAGGTGCCTCTGTTAATGCTGTGCGAATTCGCTGAAAGGCTTCATTGCAGTCGCTGGTCCAGGCAAACTCCTCAGACCGTATGAGACTCTGCAACGGTGCTGCTATCCGAGAGAAATTCTTCACAAATCGGCGATAGAAGTTTGCTGTCTGGAGCCATGACAAAACTGCTTTGCTGTTTGCAGGCTGTGGGATTTTCATGATGGCTTCGACTTTGGCAGGGTCAGGCTGCTTGCCGTCCCTGCTCAAAATGAATCCGAGAAACCTGATAGACTTCAAAGCAAACTTACACTTGTCAAGTGAAACTTTGAATCCACTGGCAAGGAGTGCACCAAGTACTTCGTCGAGTAACCTTGCAAACTCGTCAAAAGTTGGCGCAAAAACCAGAACATCATCCAAGTACACCCGCACACCGCACTTTGGGCAATGGGGCTGCAGGTTAGCAAAAATTGACTGCATGGCTCGCTGGAAAGTGGCAGGTGCGTTCTTCAGCCCAAATGGCATGCGGGTCCACATAAAGGTGCCATAGTGGGTCACAAAAGCAGTTTTTGCCTGGTCTTCCTTACGAACGCGAACTTGCCAGTAAGCAAACTTTAGGTCAAGGCAGGCGAAGTACTGTGACCCAGCAATGTCATCCATGATGTCATCCGCATGTGGAAGTGGTTGCACGACGTTCACAGTCATCTTGTTTAGGGGCACATAGTTAACACAAAGGCGCTTCTTGCTACCTCGGCTGACAACCACTGCGGGGAATGCCCAAGGTCCTAAGGCTGGTAGAATGATGCCTTGCCGAAGGAGTGTGCTTATTTGAGCCTCAAGAAAACGACGGTCTGCAGCAGAGTAACGGTAAGGGGATCGACTGTATGGCACAGCATCGGGAAGAAGGTCGATTGAGTGTTCAACACCCTCGTACAGACCTAAGTCATCCTCTTCACGAGCGAATACTTCAGCGTGCTTCGAAAGAATGCTCGTGATTTCCCGTTGTTGATGTGCTGGCAAATGGCTACCAACCTGAGCGGCAGGCAAGGATGGGTCAATGCAAACCTCTATTGTTGAAGAAGCACCTCGCCTGCATTCAGAAGACGGGCCGTTGGTGTTTGAAACCTCATATTGACAAGATAGTGCTAACCACGGGGGTTCATCTGGGCCTGGGAGTGGCATTCGCTGGAGGCCTGCTGAGCTGTGGTGTCCAGATACATGGTAATTGAAAGATGACCCCTGGATCATAACAGCGTTCGACATCCTGGGCAACAGTCGCTCATAGCACCGCACACTTGTTCCTGTGGTGGGATGACGAATTTCAGTTGGCATGGGTGGCTGGAACACCAACTGTGCGTGACTGGCAGCAAACCAGTCTTCCCCCAATATAAGTGGCATGGCATTGTTATCGAGGACGGCGGCTTCCACCAAACCGGTGATGGGTCCCACAGAGATCTTCAAGCAGATAGCACCAGCAGGAGCCACTGTCGTTCCTCCAACGACAACTAGAGGGGGTCTGGTCCAGGGCAGGAGGGGCAAAGATCTGACAAGGTGACGAGAAACAAGTGTCACCTTGGAACCACTGTCTGGAAATGCGTCCACTTGGCCGCTTCCAGCAATTGTGGCGTTTACAAGGGCGCATTGGACCAGCGATCCATCAAGGGTCTCGGAAAGTGTGCTGTGAAGAGCTGGCGAAGGATGCGTTGTAGACTGTGTGGCAGTAGCTCTGGATGGGCACTTTGAAGCTAGATGTCCTTTTTGGCGGCATTGAAAACACACGGCTTCGGCCAAGTTCTGGCCAGAACGGTAGGCAGGAGCGCCGTGCCTCGTAGAGATGGTCAGGTACCGAGCCTCTTGTTGGTCTGGTGGTAGGGCTGCGATTCGCTGCGGCTGTCTTGTTTTGTCTGGTACCGCCTGAACATTCGTGCCCTCTTCACTGTGGTGGGGCACCTGTGGGCTTGGCATTACTAGTTTGGTGCTTGAATACCCTGGGCGTGGGAGTCGACGAGACAAGTGGCTCAATGTTTGGTCAAGCTGCGTTACGATGTCCATATAGGCGGCGACGGTTTCTGGCCGTTGTGCTGCTATAGTAGTGGCCAGGTTCTCGTCGGAAATGCCCTGAAGGGCGTACTCTATGCGCTGAGTGTCGGTAAGAGTGACTGGGCATCCCGAAATGAGCTTCAACTTCGCCAAAGAATAGTGGACCAGGTTCTCTCCGTGCGCTTGCACGCGACAAGTAACAGCTTGTTGCCACTGTAGTAAGGTTTGCTTGGCGCTGAATTGATCCAAGAAAGCTTGCCTGAAGGCGTCCCAGGTGGGACACTGACGGCCAATGACTGCTTTCCAATCCGCGGCTGCTCCACGGAGCTTTCCCAGAGCGACGGCGAGTACGGTTGAAGGCTCCCACGAAGCTAGGTTTCGAGTTCGTTCCAACTCTTCAATCCAGTGGGACGCTGAAATGCTGCCGTCTCCATTAAATGTAGGAAGCGATGCGGACAGGTCTGGAAGGGTCGTGACCTGAACTGGCGCTGCAGCGCGTTGTGACACTTGAAGGAGCTGTTGAAGTAAACCCGTCAGCAACTCGGTACTTTGGGCTGCATCGAAGCTCGAAGGAAGCGGCGTAGTGTTCGGGCGCTGGCTGGACGCTGAGGAATCTGGGGAAGGCGACAAAGGCGTCATTGAGCGGTTTTGGGCTATATCAGCGAGGAGACGATTGATCACTTCTTCCTTCGGCCCCGTAGCGTCCAGGTTTCGGCGAACCAACTCTTCACGGAGGAAGTCTGCTGTAAAGCCGGCGAGGTCCTCAGGCGTAGCCTCGTTCCAGTTCACAAGCGGCATGGCGTTCACAAGAAATTAGCAGAAGGAGCACAAGACTCACGAGAGACGAAAAAGGCGGGCAGGTCAAGTTGGTTCGGCTCTGCAGGCGAGCTACTTCATCGGGCGGGTGGGCGTCAGCACGACGGTCGGCGAAACAAAAGGCAAAGGCACGAAATGACTCGGACGAAGCGGCCGAAAGGCGTATCGGGCGGCGGACGGTAAACACAGGACGGAGCGCCGCGCGGCTAGTCCGGCGGATCACTTCACGAGGCGGGCAAAAGGCGACGTTCCAGGCATGGTTCGGAGTCGACTGCGCCAGTTGTGAGGGCTGGGCGGGCTAGGCATGAAGGCTGAGAGGCGTTGTGAACGAGAAGAATGCGCTTTATTCGAACATGAAAACGTGCCGACCGCCCCGGAGGCGGGAGCGAGATTGATAAAACGTGTCCCCGGCCCTCGCTTGGGCTTGGAGTTTATCTGAGTAAAGGCGCCGCAGGTGGCGCTGCCGATTAGATAGGCCGCTACGCTATAGTGCGCATGCGGGCGCTCACATATTAAGCGCAGTCTTACTGGCACCCCCGTTGCCCCATGACAGCAACCGCGTTGTTTCTACTCTTTGTCGTCCTTTTTTGCACTGAGCAAACATGTCTATTTAAGATCACCAACTAGTCCCAGCAATTGCTTTCTTTCTTGTGTTTTTCTTAGAGCACACAACGCCGAACACCCATGAAGTCCGCGTCATTGTATAACCAGGTAAAAGCTTCCACGCTAGTCCTAAAGCATCCCCTTTGTCAGTTTAATCTCAATGACTTAATGAGAACAAAACCACACTCTGTGCAAGAAAAAAAAAACAAGTTATTTTTCTTTAAACAATGCAGCAATATAGCTACAAAAAAAAGAAATCCTTTCACCGGCAAGAGCACCAAGTGACATGATTTGCTTCAAGGTGTGCTGTTAAAAGTATGACTGTTCGAATGCTAATACATCAAAGTTTATTCACTTTACTCAATTTCGTTAAAGAACATAAGCGTGTGCCTCATCCAGATCTCCAAGTCTTGAGTTAGAATCGCTTTAGTAGGATTTTTGGTCGTCGCTTTAATATACGTAGTGTATACTAAGCACCGTACTCAATGACTGCACATGCCCAACCACGCTGATGATGTAGTTACGGCACTTTACTGCTAACCTCAAGATTTCAGGATCGAAGCCGAGCTGCGGCGGCTGCGTTTTCAATGGCGGTAAAAATGTTTGGTGTCCATGTGCTTAGGTTTAGGTACACGTGGTTGAAATTCGCGGAGCCACTACGGCGCCTCTCATAATCACACCGGGGTTTTGGCACGTTAAACGCTGGATGTTGTTATCAATGACAGCACACATAGTGCCGCGTCAAGAAAGACTCATACGGCAGGCATGCAATGTCTAGCTGCTTTTTGAGCAAAAGAAAACGTATGAAAGTGTTGCTCGACGAAGCGCCTGCGATACTGATTTACCACATCGATCGAGTTTCCCATTCAACTAACGTATAAACCCCAACAATCCCCAGCAGGAAAAAAAAAGGATCTGTGCCTAGTCTATTACTCACTCCCTAATCAAGTGGCTTGAGCTTTAATATAAAATTTGTTGCCTGTACCATAGTTATCGCCTCAAATCGCGTTTTCATCAGTGAAAACTAATGATTCAGATTAAAGATCTTGTCTGCATGACGGTTAACTTTGTAACAGAGCGAATAATGCAAGTTTTATATACACGATATATACCGATGTATAGGAACAGCGTCGTTCAAATTTGTACCCTGAATAGTGGGGTATTCACAGGGAGAGCTTCTCTCTTTTCTTTCCAATTAAAAATCACTCCGCGAAGTTCGGTTTGTCGGCGATAGCTAATACCAGAACAGCAGATGGGTAACCTTGAGGATAAAACTTTTTTTGCACAAATATGAGCTGACAATCAGCAAATCAACAACGCACGCTTCCACATGATTACGCCTAATGATTCGTAATACTCACATATTATTCTAGTTTGTAAATGTTCAAAATATTTGGACATATAATGATCGTTTGTATTCAGAACAAACCGGCCTCGAGTCTCTCCCACCCACGGACAGGTCGCCGTATAAAATAAGCTATTATTTCTTTAGAGCGTTTATCTTTTCCGCGATCAATAACAAATCTTGCGTCGCGTTTTGTTTTATAACGAATAAACGAGGTGATTACACCTTGCAAGTACTTCGTATCCATCGTAACAAATACCCCAGTAACAGTTATGTGCAACAGTTTGAAATGGTCGTGGTGATAATAGAATGTCTTGACACTCCTCGCTTTTTTCATCGCTCGCGCGACATGGTCGCTTGACCGGAAGTTATGGGCATTTAGTACTTCGGCTCATCGTGACTTTTCACAATGGCTTCATCGCAGGACGGAATGCCGTGCGAGACCGAATCGGCACTCTCGTTCTTGCTGGAGCCACGGAGCAGGTGCGTCGAAACACGCGCCCGCGTTCTGGTCAGCGGCGCAGTGCTCTTATGCGCCGCGTCCCAGGGCGTCAAGGGATCCTTCAGAATGGCGGCTATTTCCTCGCAGCCTCTGGAAGCACGACTGCTAATTGCACGGGCGCCAGTCACTCCCGCGTCGCTCTCCTTGGCCTCCGCCATAGATTCCGGCACCATCTGCACAGCCACAGTGGCCCCGAAAGCTAGGAGCATCATGGCGACGTTCATGAGCGGCGTCGTGTGCGTCGCCTGCGACGGATATGGGAGAACATACATGGAAGAAGGGCTCAAGAGGGAGCAAAAGGGTGGAACGTTGTGCAAGTTGGTGTGGCATACTTTTAGGCAAATGGGAGCGCGAAACAACAGGGATGCAGAAAGAACGAGCGACAACACGAGCGTTGAACTGGCGCTGCTCGCGTCACTCGTCCCAGCGGCACCCTTGTTTTTTTGGCACTGCCGTTCACTTAAAGAGAGGAAACATTACACCATCCAGCCAGTCTTGGCAAATGAACGTTTCGTGAAACCAACAGTGTAGGCCCAACACGGTACTTTTTGCGTCATGATCACGTAAAAAATGAGATTTGCAGTGGTTTTGAGGTTGGTCGTCCTGTATTGTTTTAATCGAAGCTTGCCTGTTCTGTCCAGTTTGGTCTGCTCACGGAGGCTGTTTGATCAGGAGTACCTTTTAACACTTACTTTAACACTTTCTTTAACACCAACTTTAACACTTACCCTTAATTTCCTTTTCGTATGCTTAGCAGACAACTTCGGTACACGCCATTCTCACCTGCACCGACATGAGGGCAGTGGCGAAGACGGCGCCCACGCGTCCAGACGCGTATGACACCGTGAGTCCCGTACTGCGAACCGCGGTGGGGAAAACCTCGGCCGTGTACAGATAGTTGGCGCTCGTGGCTGCGGCCGTGACGGCCCGAGCGAACACCTTCAGCAGCACGTGACGCAGCAATTCGTGATCAGCCGTTGCCGGCACCACCACGAGCAGCGCCGAGGCCTCGAACACCAGTGCGAGCAGTGCGATGAAGGTGCGTCGTTGACCGTACCGAAGCATGCCTGTTTGTGGTTCGTCCAAACAACCGACAATGGTGTTAGAAAGACGGAGAAGTAAGGTGCGGAGGGGGTATGTGTTAGCCAAGTAGACGTTCGGTTTGCTACCCTGCGCGGGAAGAACTTATAAACTGGCGAGGGAAAGAGAATAAAATGTAAAGAGAGAAACGCGGGCGTACTTGGAGGAGCACATCTCCTTTACAGGCGGTCGCAGGGACCTGTTGACGATTGAGAATTTGTTGCCAACTCTGGGACCTGACGAAGTTACCAAAGAGGTGGAGAGAAAAAACTGAGATCGATAACATACGCATTGTTTTAAATACGTCGAAAAGTCCATCCGCAACCCAGAGGCTGTCATCGCTTCAGTTGAACAAGAACATGTTGACATGAATCCTCCGTAGTTCAGTAGTAGAGGATCGAACGCCTCGTTTGGAGGTCACAAGTTCGGTCCCTGCCGGCGGCAAGTTGTTTTTAAAGACGATCTTTCTTGGGGACCTTCCACGCAAAAACTTTGGTCTGTCTCTCTGTCTGTCTGTGCATTTATCTGTTTGTCCACCGTCACCGCGAACCGGGCCTCTAAACAGAACCAGCCGATACCTCAAACGGCCGTTCCCATCCGCAGCACCCACCAATGTTGCTCGAGGATCAGTGTTCATACGTGTGCGATTATCAATTAAAAAGAAATTATTGCGCTTATCTGAGGCACCATAACTACACATATATATTTTGCATGTTCGTATTTTACTAGAAAAGGCATACATAAGTAATTCTAAGGACCGTAGCGCTTATCACGCTGCGCTGACCATGCAACGCTTGCACGAAGAAGCGAGTGTTTCCAACGCTTTGCTAAGACGACACGGTGGTGGCACCTACCCGTCGCCTTGCGTTCTACAACTTATCACCTCTGAGACGGGCGTGCACGCTCGTCTCAGGTCCACGTGCTTTGTTTTCCAAAAAGAACTGCCAGATGGCACTCATGTCTCACGTGTGACGTGACTTGATGCGCTCGTTCGCCTCCGCTGCACGCTCGAGGCACTCTAACGCAGCGCCTCCGGAATACCATTCACCGATTTTCTTGAGCAGAACATCAAATGAATGTTTTGTTCACTCTCTTCACACGCAAGACTATCGTCTTTCGACATTTGCAGATTACATGCAGATACGGGGCCAATTTTTTCTTTCACTTTTTTTCACGATTACTTCACAAATACTTCAAATAATATCCCTTATACTTTCCTTGGCATCACTGTCTACTAGTTTAGTTCTCAATAATGTTGTCTCTGAAAAAGAGAACGATTTCTTAAATTTACATTTCTTTCCTTCATTCATAGTGAGGGGTTAGTTCTGGTCAAATTTACGCCTTCAGGCAGTAGGCGAGATATTATGGATTTGCTGCCAGCTCGTAACAAGAGCACGTGCTGCGTTAGGCCAATGCCCTTCGGCTGCGAACCACCGGGACTATTCATGGAGGCCACGATAGGAAAACAAGGAGGTGCTAAGCGACCCGCATCAACCTAATGACTAACGTATAAATGACGGCGTTTATTTTCATGGTGCGACGAATCATCATTTAGTGCTCAGTCAAAAAAAACATGAAAATAAATTCACAAAAGTTACGTCTTTTCAAGTCACAAAGCTAGTTTTTGGTGCGAACACATCTATTGCAAGCAATCTTGCGAGAGTCGCTCATAAAGCTTAAAATTGATTCTACCCATTGCTGTTGTAAAAATCACCGTTAAAAGTAGACGCCTCATGGGTTCGGAGACAATGTTAAACGTTTATTACCAGCATAGGTGCAGGTGGTAAGAGGAGCAAGCGTCACCACGTAAGCCACGTCGTCCCAGCGCAGCCGCGCGTCCGCGCCTCCATCGATGTCCTGGTCCGCCAGCTGTATGCCGTAGTAGCAAAACATAACGGTGAACCAGGCCAAGAATACGCACATGGCGCGTCGGTTGGACAAGAACTCGGCCACCATGACACTGCTGGTGGCCGTCTTCTTGACCGCATTTGGGGACGCTTCAGATGTCGTCGTGACCTGACGAGTGATCGCGTGGCGCCTCATCTCGGTCTTGAGCTTTTTGAAGAATCGCGTCGCCTTTTCGACAGCGAGACTGTTGCGGCGTGCTGCCACAAGCAAGGCCTCCTCGGCACGCTTGAGTCGCCACGTTGCTAAGAGCCATGATGGGGACTCCTGAGTTGGGAAGTATTTATTTTCAGTGAGATTTAGAAATAGAGTCAAATATAAGTTGATTGATTGATTTCATTGATTTGTAGGGTTCAACGTCCCAAAACTACCATATGAATATGAGAGACGCCGTAGTGAAGGGCTCCGGAAATTTTAACCAGCTGGGGTTCTTTACCGTGCACCCAAATCTGAGCACACGGGCCTAGAGCATTTTCGCCTCCATCGAAAATGCAGCTGTCGCAGCCGGGATTCGATTCCGTGACCTGTGGGTCAGCATCTTAGCCACTAGACCACTGCGGTGGGGAGTTAAATATACGTTGTGAAGATGAAAAAGCGAATACTGCCTCAAATGCTAGTTCAGATTCGAACTTCAAAGCTTGTGCCAGGAAAGACGTGCATTAGGCCTAAATAACCCCGTCAGTAGATAGTACACAAAACCTTCGAATCGTATCGCCGAATCCGGCTCACGCAGTGCTCTGCAAGAACTATTTTAGATTGTATGGGAATCTGTGGCACCCGCGAATACAGGGCTAAAACTCTCCCTTTGCTCAAAGTCTCTAATTTGCTGAAAGATACGCGTGAGCAATGGTAAATCTGGCTGGTATGTACGTGTGAGGGTCGTGCATTGCCGATTACCAAGAAAAGCGCACAGGAGGGTTCCCCATTTATACAGGGTAAACCAGCCCGGCCCCCACCTAACCTAAGGCTTTGGGCACATGCATACGCACACTCCATTTAAATTTTGTGTTAATTCTGAAAGACAGGGTGTGCGAACACGGACGCAGAAAAGAAGCCAAGAGACCCCAAACCACATCTGTCTTGTATCCGTGTGCGAACACACTGCCCTTAAGACTGAATACTTGTCAACTATCGCTCAGTTTTCTCTAATTTTGAGCTTTTGCGTTGCCTGTCACGCAGTGGAGTTTGGAACGTTACTCTCACGGCATCTACACTAGCTGAAACTGAGAAGCGCCACCTGTTTCACGCGTATTTTGGGGGATGCTTTCAATTGAAAGAAATTTAACAGAGTTGGGGTGGACAACACCCAGTATAACACAAACAGCTGATGTTGCTCTGCTATACAGTGCAAAGCAGGAGATTAAAAATTATTCATGGCGCCATCTGGACTCGAAGCACTGATCCCGAGAAGTAAACCTAGACAGGGTAAAAACATTGCATTAGTACTTTGTAACACTTCCATATTCCGGCTGCCAATGACTAAGTATGCACGAGTTGCAGTGTGTAGAGATGCGCAAAATATATTAATCTTTTCTTCGTAGGGGAAGGCCCAGGCTTTTTTATACAGGTTTGACTCGCTCGCAGTTCTGACAGCAGAATTGGGAGGCACATGCGCACCTCGAGCAGGTAGTGAGAGTACATGAGCGAGATGGTGGGCATCAGTAGCAGCAGTTCGGTTGCCTGCCAGCTCAACTGGGATGCAGCAACGAGCTCGAGAACCACCGGCGTCAGCATGATCCCCGTTGCGGTGGCCAGCAGTGCATACGCGGCTCGCCTGTCGGGAGCCGTCACTTCGTAGAGCAGGATGAAGCTCAGCACCTGTGTGTCAAGGAACAAGAGTTGGAAACGAAGTTACAGAGAGGACAGTGTTACATTTGGTCCGTAATTCCTTTTCAGAATGTGGGCTTAATAGTGCTGACAGAACGTACATTTCAGAAACTGTAGAAAATAACTACGGTATCGCAAGAAATAAGAAAACAAAAACACCAAGGACACAATGGGATTGGAATCCGGGTCCGCTGCGTGCCAACCCAGTATTCCACTACTGAGTCACGCCGGTGCTTGGAACTCGTTTCTAAACTTGCCTTAGGTAGGTTGGATATCGGAAAAGGAATCGCTTTAACATGGCTAATAAGGCGTTTCTGAACATCAAAGGAACAGCTAGGCGTGATACAATACGAGTTGCGTAACGAGTGGGTCGTCCAATCCTCCAACCCATTAGAAAAGTTTTTCTTAATCACATATTAACTGTAGCGCGTACCCATTTCAGTCACAATTCTTCGTCGTCAGCCACTTCATAGAAAATTGCACAAGCTTCCTAGCAAATGGGTATCGAATGCCACGCTTCTCCAAAGAACGACGCAGGATAGCATAGTGGATAATGGCCTACTACGCAAAAATTATGATTATCTATGGCGTAGTGGGTACCCAGTAAGTAGTAGCAGTTACCCAAAGAGTGTTTAGAAAAGGCTCTGAAAGGCCACTGTTTCTGCTTGCGCTGTGGATGTGTGCGCTTTCCGCGTAGGCCTGGCGTTTATTTTTTTTTTCAGCGTGGAGGCTTTTTTGGTTTATATTTTGGTTTATTGCATGCGTCAATAGAAAAGGGTGAGCGATTTTAACTGACGTTGAGAATCTCTTGTACACATACCAAGCAGCTTGCTGCGCTATAATGTTTGGTTCACGTGTTTACAGGAGCCTCGACTGCCCACCTGCAGCGTTTTTCGACTACGCCTAAAAAGTATTGCTGAGCCCCCTTTAAGGCAGCGTTGCTAACTATTTTCTTGGCGCCTTTGCTGCCTTACCGAGCGTCTTCTAGGTTCGATTGTGATGATTTCGGTATTTGATACGCAGCATTCGATGATATTTCTTGTAGTGTCTGAAATTAGCTTTAATGGCACGAACTGTTTGTTGTCCACCATTGGACACCGTGATGCACCAAATGCCTAGGCGTGCACCGCCGCCACTTACAATTGGTTTATATACCTGCGCAGCGCTGCTCGTGGCGGACACCACCATCCTGGATAGCACGAAGACGACGAAACTGTGCGTCGCGCTGCACACGATGGCGGCGAGTATGAGGATGCTCACGGAGCCTGTGATGACGGGTTTGCGGCCTGCGCGGTCCGAGAGCAGGCCCACCAAGGGCACGCACAGCATGGCGCCGGTCATGTACGCGGCTGAGGAGAGTTGGACCAGGCGGCGCCGCTGGCACACGAGGTCCCACTCGCTCACGATGCTGCTGTTGCGGAACTCTGTCGCATACTCCCAACTATCGCAGTCCACCGGGTGTCGATTGTAGTCGACTTGGTGATCCTGTGCAGAGGTGACAGGGTCATATGCCGTTTGTCTCGCCAATGGTTCGCGTAGAAAAATTTAAATGACGTGATTGCTTGTGTTTTTTCCGGATTCTGTGTGGTGTGGGCATGTTTCTGTGGTAAAAAACTTGCACTTGGTGTGTAAGTGTCGTGTATTTATGTAGAGCCTTCTATTTGTTTCCTAATATGCGATGTCGACTGCTGTGCAAGAGGAATAGCCGGTGCCACGCATTGACACCAACTTCTCTTTATGTACATTTATTGAGAAAATAAAGTAGAACGCACTTCGTTTGACTGACATAATAAAGAGGTAGACATTAGGCAATCACATGCGCCCACAAAACACGACATGGTAAAGCCTGTAAAAGTAGTTGCATACAGCAAATACACAGGTGAGCTGCTGCTGTAAGCATATGAGATAGAACTACTTTAGACAAAGGATTCAATGAAGTGGCATAAAAAATCCATTCAGATATAAATCAGATCAACAGGTTGTACATCACTATTTTTATTTGTAACAGAAGGAGCGTTCGATATGTATGTATGTATGTATGTATGTATGTATGTATGTATGTATGTATGTATGTATGTATGTATGTATGTATGTATGTATGTATGTATGTATGTATGTATGTATGTATGCACGTATGTATGTATGTATGTATGTATGTATGTATGTATGTATGTATGTATGTATGTATGTATGTATGTATGTATGTATGTATGTATGTATGTATTTATGTATGTATGTATGTATGTATGTATGTATGTATGTATGTATGTATGTATGTATGTATGTATGTATGTATGTATGTATGTATGTATGTATGTATGTATGTATGTATGTATGTATGTATGTATGTATGTATGTATGTATGTATGTATGTATGTATGTATGTATGTATGTATGTATGTTATATTTAGCAACCTAGTTACCTACTTAAACTCATTTAATCTAAGACAGGCCGAACAACACTAAAAGGCACCGCTCACCCCTGGCAGCGGTGGGTCATAGACAGTGCATCGGCTGAAACTTCCGTCTGGTTGGACAGGTATGGCGACGTTCATCCAGAGCTGGACGGGCATATCTGCATGGGCGGCAGGCCGGGCACACCAGTGGTCTATGGGGCGGGCGATGGCGCGGTAGGCGAGTGAATGACACAGCAGCACTACCATAGAGAGCAGGCTACACGCCATGATTCGCCGTTGGAAAGCGCCGTCACCCAAGATGGCGTAGAGGGCCTTCTCGACGGCCTCCTTGGTGTCTTCTGCACGGTGGACGCTGGACAGCACGGGTCCGGACTCCGTCAGTGCCTCGGGGATGACCACGTTAGGGGCGATCTCCCAGGCCATCGCTCTCATGTTGGTGTCAATGCATGGCTCATGCCCACAGCAGAGATGTGTAACATGTGAGAAGATGAGAACTAAAACATACAGTAAACGTGAAAAAGATACAAACACAGAAGAAGAACACGGTAGTCGCGCTGTCATATACTTGTATATAGCTGATGATGGATACTGATACTTAACATTCGGCACCGCCGAGCAGCATATGCCTTTGCGCGTTTCAATAAACTGATGGTATTATGACTATAAATAGCCATAGGTTGCTCTCGAAAAGGTGCGAAGTGGGGATTGGTAGTACCACACTGACGTGGAAGCTAAATTGCGAGTTAGAAATGTGAGGAACGTTCCCCCAGAAAAAAATAGCTGCGGTTACATGGACGAAACTAGAAAGATAAACCACGTCATGGTTGCCGTGCTTTAGTTATTAGATATAAATATACCTGGTCAATAATCAACATTTTAGAGTAGGTGTGCGTGCAGCATGCTTATAGGTTCAACAACAGAACTAAATAGTAATTAGACGTGATCAATGAAATCAAACATTCACAAAAGCAATTGTCAGTAATGAAGGCGCCATCAAGTGCTTCCTTTAGGTCTCCTCAGCAGAAGGTTAGACCAATGGCAACGACATAAAACTGGGGATTCAGGCTTAAGTATATTCTGCTTCAGTGGTTGAAGTGCTATGCCTGATGTGCCGTTCACCAAGTTCACCTCGCACCCGTGCGCGCGGCATTGTTCCAGTGTAGCCGTTCACGGAGAGGCTCTTCAACCCACGCTTTGGTACGCTCTACGGCGACTCTAAACAGGCCGCAAATTTGTAACTGCACACCGCATGTTTAATACTTAAGTTGCTACTAGAAGTGTGTAGTACGTCACATATGTGAGCATTTTGCCTTGGAAGTGTCAATATTTAGTTGAGTAGGCCTCAGTATTCTCAATAAATGCTTCCTACTTGTCACACCTGAAATGAAAAGGGTTGCTGATCCCGCTATGGGGAGGCAGTCACCGAGCAGATTCCAAGGGCTGACAAATTAGCTAATAAAAACGCACCCGTATGCATAGACAATTCAAGTATAGGTCCTTTTAGTTAGCCAACGAACGCCGGTTATGGTCCAAAGACTGAGGTAGGAACAAAAGTCCACAAAGCCAACAAAATGTATTCGGAATGAAGGCAGTTAGAGAGAGAGAAATGCGAAAAAAAGGGAAGGCAGGGAGGAAGGCAGCACAAGTATTCCGCGAAATTGCACGCTCAGCAGGAACTCCGACCTTACGTACTCACAATATCACTTATATGGTTAAAACAATAGAAACAAACTTACCAAACTACAAATGCAATCTCATGTATTACAACCTATTAAAGAACACTTATCCCTACCTTAATGTTCACCAAACGTGTCCAGTTCACAATTCTTCGGACGTGTCTCCAATCTTTCTTTTTCAGCAAACACTCAAACGAACTACAGCGTTGATCGTCAGCGGTCATTAACGTCAATCTAAATAGTGCTTGCGCGGCGTCATAATTTGATTCTTCAAGATCACCTGACCACAATAATAAAACCATTCGAAAAACAAAGTTCTTCTATAATAGTGAGTGAGAATCTATAGGAGATTGAATGCTGGTCACCCGCCACCACTCTGAAGAACTCTGCACTTCGGTCTTTTTAGTGGCAGCCTAGCAAGTGATGCTTAGGCAGTCTGGATATATGGCAAATGTGCGCACGGAATGTGTTGACAGTTATGTAGGTCGTAATCGGGTGGTCTTTGGGAATGGTAATAGTTTCGACCGTGTTAGCACACCTAGGCAAGCCCAAGCATGTGCCAAGAACTTGGCCTTGAATGCTTTGCAGGAGCCGGATGTTGGTTTTTCCGGCATGGAGAAGCACGGGTGTGCTATACCGAAAATACCCCAAGAAGAGCGCTCTGTACAGTTAGAGCATGGCTGACATGGGTGTTCCCCAAGTTTTACCGGCGAGAAATTTCTTTAGATGGGTGATAGAGCTGAACCTCTTCTTCAAGAGCGCGATGTGCCGGAGTGGTGCCTGCTAAGACTCCCTGTACATCTTGAATTCCCGGTGATAACCAAAAAAGCTAGCCTGTCATCTGCAGCCCTCAAGCAGATCTCATTGGACCTTTTGCATACATCATATGAAAACCGAACTCATATCTATACGGACTGTTCAGTCTCGGGAAGTTCGACCGGCGCTTTTGTGATTCCATCTCGATCAATCAGTTGTATGTATCCTAAAGAGTGTGTAGAAAAGGCTCTGAAAAGCCGTTGTTCTAGATTTCGCTGTCATTATGCTGCACATTCCGCGTGGGCTTGGAACTTTTTGCTTCTAATAAAAGTTTTGGTGTCAAAAATGTATAGTTATTTGAAACCTATTTTTATATTTTAATACCTCGTCTTGAAAAAAAATCTTGGTTTTCATGTTGATCGAGGTTGTGGTATTATATTGATACGTAAACAGCGTGATATGTGTCTAAGTCGCAAGGGGATAGTAACAAGCACTGAGCAGACTGCTGAAGGTTGTACGTGTTGCGCGTAACAGTGAATGGTGAATGAACAAGCAGCTAGTCTAACAGCAATTTTGGAGGCACACAGACACAGAGCTTGCAAATAAAGTAAGCTCTGCTACTCGTTGTGATAAGTTCTAAAACTTTGGTGTTTTACGGATGCTGACGTTTTATCAAAGCTTGGGAAACAATGCAGTTCTGCCATAATACATTGAAATAGTGTTGCAAGAAGCATGACATTATGCTTTCCATTAAGCACCGCTGCTTCAATAAGTTGTATGGGCCAAGATGACTTTGGTACTTATATGTCAATGGCCTAGCGTACTATCTATGGCAACAAAAACTTCAAAATCCAATCGAAATTTGTTCTGGGTCCTTTCTGATTGCAGTGTTGCGCGTGTTAACATTGAATGCCAAAAAATCTAAAAAGTGTTGACACCATACTTGCAAAAGCTAATAATAAGTTAGCATACTCATAGTCAATTGACTCATGCAGATTGATTGAACCATGAGTATGAGAACGACCGTCTGAGTAATATTTTCTGGAGCTTGAGTCCAAGTGAATCTGGATCATGAAAATATTAGGGAGGTGGAGTTCGGTTGAACTCATTCTGTTGAAGAAAATTCTTAATCCAAGCACAAAATATATTTATATATATATATATATTGAGGTTCGAAGCGTTGACTCGCGGTTCTCGAACCAAGTCCTTGCGGCGTCTTCCAGGTAAAAATACACATGACGCAGCTTGTCGTCCGGGTCCCACTTATTGAGGGCTGCGACGCGGTCGTAAATGTCAAGCCAGCTTTCCGGGTCTTCGTAGGTCGATCCGCGGAAGGTAGGCGGCTCTTTGGGCTGGTTGACGACCACGGTTGCCGAAGACCTTGCTTCCGTCATCGTGGATGCTGGCTTCGTAGCAGCCTTTGTTTTCTTGTCCTTGTCGGGGAGCGGCAGGTATTCGGGCGGTAGTCCTTGTTGTCTATGGCTCACTCGAACGACCGGGTCGGCGTCGTCCTCTTGTCGGCTTGGGCTTGGCTCACGGCTGGACGGGGGTGTACGGTACATGGACAGAGAAGCACCTCCACCAGATGTCACGAGGTTGTGATACACGCAGCACTTGAGAGGAAGCACGCAGGAGTCAGGGCGGTGTCAGGCGAACTGTTTATTGGGCGAACTTGTGCCCAGCAAAACAGGCCAAACACAACTCACAGCAACAGCGGCGTGAACAGTCGTCGGCCGACGGAAAAAAAAAAAGACCCCCAGTGGCGCACTGCGCCGGCTTTTTATACACGCGTCGTAACGCGTTCCAAAGTGGCATACAAGATAAACGCGGCCTGCGTTGCGCTTAACAGAAAGTGATAGCGTCTTCCTTCGCAAACGAAAAGAACCGCACGTGTCAGTTTTTTATACACGCGTCGTAACGCGTTCCAGAGTGGCATACAAGATAAACGCGGCCTGCGTTGCGCTTAACAGAAAGTGATAGCGTCTTCCTTCGTAAACCAAAAGAACCGCACGTGTCACTATATATATATATATATATATATATATATATATATATATATATATATATATATATATATATATATATATATATATATATATATATATATATTGAGCCCTGGACGCGTTACATAACAAATCCGACCAAAAGACATTCAACTAGAACAAATGCCACGAGAGCACACCACACCGGTGTGGTCTTCCCACCAGAACGCCTTCCATTAGAACACACCAGAATGGGTCAGCTTACCCGCCGGAACACAGTAGACCAGGCTGATCAGATCACACCAGTGTGTTCTGGTGTCCACACCTGAGCACATCAGAACACACCAAACACCCTCTAGGGGGTTTTAAAGACGATAGTCTTTCTTAGGGACCTTGGACGCGAAAATTTTGGTCTGTCTGTCTGTCTGTCTGTCTGCATGTCTGTCTGTCTGTACAATTGTCTGTTTGTCCACTCTTAATGGCACCGGGTACTTGAAACGGCCAACCCCATCTGCAGCACCCACTAATATTGCTCAAGCTTTAGCGCTCATACTTTTGCAATTGTCAATTAAGAAGCCATTATTGCGCATATCTGGGGCACCATAACGACACGTATATATTCTGCATGTACGTCTTTTGCTAGAAAAAGCATACGTAAGTAATTTTGAGGACCATAGCGTTTATCACGCTGTGCTCTCCATGCAACGATTGCACGAAAAGGCGAGTGTTTACAACGCTTTGCTAAGACGAAACCGTGGTGGCCCCTACCCGTCACCTTGCGCTCTACACCTTATCACCTCTGAAACGGGCGTGCGCACCCGTCTCAGAGCCACGCTCTTCGTTTTCCAAGAATATTGCCAGATGGCGCCCATGTCCCACGTGTGACGTGACTTGATGCGTTCGTTCGCCTCCGCTGCACGCTCGAGGCACCCTAACGCAGTGCCTCCAGAATACCATTCACCGATTTTCTTGCGCAGAACATGAAAAAACCCACGTACCGTGGGAAGCGATTATATACGAAGCGCGAATGAGAAATGTTCATATGTCACTTTAAAATCAGTACAACGTTACCAGGTGGAGGTAAATGATGCCGTACATGGCTTCCGTGTCATGATTATCATGTTTGAATGTGTCGTTTACCTTCACTATCTATTCACGTCTCGTGATACCAAATTTAGTACATGTGGAGCTAGCGAAACGGCCACGAGCACACTATGAGCGTGGTATGTTGTCGTGTTCTTACATGACGAGCGTCTAATGATTATCATGTTTGCACCAGTCATATATTTCGTCATACACTGACGTCACGTAACACCAAATTTGGTTTATGTGGAGCTAACAAAACGGCCATGAGTGCATCTTGAATGGCGTAATATACTCCAATGTAGCGTTGACGCACGCGCACGCTGGGCACAGCGACGCTACGTTAGCAAAACGCGAGCACTCTATAGTCTTACGCCAGACGTGACCAGCGTCCGTCGGTGCGGCCCGACGGCAACCGGCGCGAAGTACCACATGCTGCATTTCGCGCCGATGCGGTGCCCAGACAACACTGCGTCTCCCTCTTTTCGTGAGGGAGGGACGCCGGACGCGCTGAAACGCGCAAGCGTCAAAGCAACGCAGCGTGGCGTGCGCCTGCGAGTATAAGCAGTACCGGCGCCTGGCGTGGCAACGCCAGCGTGACGCGACAAAATGAACGCGGGCGAGCACGCGCATCCACGTCACGTCGAACTGTATCGGCGCCTTGACTGTGGCTTGTAGTCATGTTCTCACATGATACGCATCTCATGATTATCATATTTGCACCAGTCACATACATTTGTCATCCATTGACGTCACGTAATACCAGATTTGGCATATATGAAGCTAGCGAAACGGCCGTGAGCGCAACATGAGTGTGGCATGTAGTCATGTTGTTACATGACACGCATCTCATGTTCATTATGTTTGAGCCAGTATCATACCTTCGTCATCCATTCCCAACCGGTAATACCAGATTTGCTGTTTGTGAAGCTGGTGAAACAGCCGCCAGCGCATCATGAGCGTGGCATGTACTCATGTTGTTACATGACAAGCATCTCATGATTATCATGTTCGCACCTGTCACATACCTTCGTCATCCATTCACGTGCCGTAATACCAAATTTGGTACATGTGACGCTAGAAAAACGGCCGCCAACGCTTCATGAGCGTGGCATGTAATGATGTTATTCCATGACACACATGTCATGATTATCATGTATGCACAAGTCACATACCTTAGTCATCCATTCACGTACCGTAATACCAAACTTGGTATATGTGATGCTAGCGAAACGGCCGCGAGCGCATCATGAGCGTGGCACGTAATCATGTTGTTACATGACACGCATGTCATGATTTTCATGTTAGCGTCTGTCATTGCGTTCGCCATGCAATCATGTCATACCATACCAGTTTTGCTACATGCCATGCGAACGAAACCACCGCAAGAACTGCAGGACTATGAAATGTAAATCATGACATTTATGACACACATGTCATGAGTTTCATGTTATGACTAGTCACGTAGGTTCTACATACAGTCATGTTATGACATAATAAGTTTGGTATCGATACCATTATCGGAATGGCCAGGAGAGGTAAAAGTCGTAGGCGGCTAGATAGATAGATAGATAGATAGATAGATAGATAGATAGATAGATAGATAGATAGATAGATAGATAGATAGATAGATAGATAGATAGATAGATAGATAGATAGATAGATAGATAGATACGCTCAAAGTCGCCGAAGCTCGCTAAGAAGTGGTTCGCGTTTAATAAATGTTTTTTCACTCTCTCCACACGCAAGACTATCGTCTTTCGATGACATTTGCAGATTAACATGCAGATACGGGGCCAATAATTTTCAATTGTGAAACCTTCAAGAAAAGTGAATATCCAGCGAGCTAGATAAGTGGGCGACCCAGAGGACTGCATCACTGAGTAGAAAGCGCTGCTTAACGCCCTGAAGTAAAATAAACGTCTCTGTAACGTCTCGCCAGTGAAAAAAGAAGAAGTTACCGCGAAATGTAATAATGGTAACAAATGCTAGGCTTAATAGCAATGATTACGATGTATTTACAAACCATACAGTAGTGTGTACTAATTTCAACCCCGTGGCGTTCTTTACCATTCACCTAAGTCTAAAGCCAAGCATGTTCTTTGAATTTCAGCACCTTCAAAACGGCGCCTTCGTGAGTGGAAATGAAATCCATGCCTTTTAACTACTTTGACTCATAAAATCCACCGTGGACTCCTTTAATAGGCACGGGCGTCAGCGTAAGCGAAAGTACTACTAACTGTTTAGACGATATGATAGTCTGCATATGCCCCAACACGTGTTTTGGAGCACAAAATTTTCTTTTCCTTCTATCGTGCCAACAACAGAGCGTGAACAAAAAGGGGTCACTAGGGCAATCGATAGCAGCAGAGTGTTGCAAGGGCTTGCCAGTTCCCGACGTTATCGTTGGCAGGAATGCATAGAATCCTAATGCGAATCAGTTTCCAAATGGCAGCATGTGTGACTTATCTGCGATGTACGTTCCAGTGAAAAGGGATAAAAAAAAAGAAATCACTGAGACAATACCTGCATGACTTATATCTTCTGAAGCCGTTAACGTCATCAGCATCAAATTCCGGCGATAAGTGGGAATGTGCTTATGGCAGGTGGGCTCCTAATTGTGCTTTACGTAGCCTATCATCTCATCATAAAAGAATTGCGCAATTGCTATTGTCACTAGGATATAAAGGTGTCCGAAGAAATATTGCAGTTAGGTAAAAAGCCTTCGATAAAATCTATACGCAGCAAAGAAAGGTCTCTTCTTTCAAACACCAGTTCATACTGTGCCGGTGTAGTCAGACGTACGGTAAGTGGTACTCAAACTGAAAAAATTGGCATGCTTGATTTCCTTGTCCGCATTATTTGGCTTGGTAACTGAGCTCTGAGACAGAATAGCTTAAGAAAGTATTTGTTATTTAGTGGTACAATAAATGTAGGGTGTACCAGCCTGTTATATATGTTTGTTTATGCATATGGCAGGTCATGCTAAATAAGAGCATTACTCTGCGATATGCTGTTTGCATAAGTGTAAATACAACAATGCACTGTCGTTTGGTTTGTTCCCACGCTAACGCTGCTTCCTGGGTTATACTGAGTAATTTTGCTTCATACTTAATCACATGATTTCTTTTTGTCACGCTTATCAGGAACTGCAGTGCCACTTGCAACGTAAGTTCCTAAGTAAAGGAATCGCTTTCGTAATGTTTGGTTTCGAACTAGCACCCGTGTGGGCTCTGTTGTTCATTATCGGTGCACTAGAGTGCTTTGCCCTATTTTTGTATGTCCACTATTCTGAGCGCAAATATCATCAAAGGACAAACTTCCGGCATCACATGTAACAATATCTGAAGACACACAGTTGATCTTCATTTGATCTTTAAGCTCAGTGAATATGTCATGTACAATGGTTTTAGTAGTTCCAGGCCGACGTGTGTGTGTTCGGACAACTCACTCTGCATTCGGGGCATTACCGGCGCGCTGACAAGTATAGGTTGCCAGAGAAAGTCAGTTTATATGCAATTTTAAAGAGGGCGAATTGAACTACCCCAGGGAGTTTCACAAATTCATCGACAAAATAATGCGTCAGATTCAACACAGCGAGATTCACTGCAGCTGCAGGGTCTGAAAGCGACACTGTTTATCGACGGACACCATGAGATACGGGATGTTGGAACAATACTAGCGTTGTAGGATCTGTGGCTTCTTTTCCGATAACTTATTTGTATGTCCACCAGGATCAAGAATGGACAAGATGACCACTCAATATTAATTTGATATGGCGGCACCCAGATCGACGTAGCGAATTACGGAAAGCACAAGAGCATGCGATGATAATTGCAAAGTGTTGGATGTTTTTCCTGTTGTCAGGAAGGCTAGTGGCAGTATACTTGTAAGACGAATACCTTTTTTAAGGACGTCTTGTTGGTAAGAAATACTGATAGTGCAAGTCATGACACATTTTAGTCTGCGAAGGCGTAAATGTGCAATAAGCTAATGTAAAATAGTTGTAAAAGATATAGCGACCAACATTTGCCCAGTGGTAACCTTTCTGGCACAATGAACTTTACTTAGGTCATATCAGTGGAGTGCGAAATTAAGATAAAGGTGTAAGAGAGAAGGAGAGAGAGAGGGAGAAAAATACAGAGAAAACGCAGAATAGTGAAAAAGAAATAGATAAATAGTCAGCTTGAGATTACACAGCACCGTCCCGCACTGTTCTTTCACCAGCGCTCGGGAAGTGTGGTTGTCCTTAAAGCACAAGAGAGCTTTCGTGGTCTTCCGCGTATGCGAGACCACCGGCCAAGGTTCCAGGACCTTTTTTCTGAGAGTTGTCGTGAATCCAGGTGACGGAGCTTGGCTTCTATAGTGCGTCGTTGAGATTGGTACGATGTGCAGTGGCATACAATGTTTTCAAGCGTTTCCTCGCAGGCACTGTTTTGCATGCTGCTCTGCTGGCCAATCGAATGAGACAGGAATACGCATTCGTAAATGCCACGCCCAACAACAGTGACACAGCAAAGTTTCATGGTGTCGTCAGAGCCCGAATGGCAGAAGAAGTTGCCGATACGGGTGACTTGAATACAGGTGCGCGTTGGACAAACCCTGCGTATTCCATTGTGCAAGCGTGATACGATGAGCAAGTGATTGTAGTAGCCACGCAGCGTCCATTCTCAAGGGTGGTATGGGCGTCCGCAGCTCTTGTTCATCAGCCGATCGAGCATCTCCATCCGCGCGGTCATTGCCGGCAATTCTGCAATGACTCGGCAGTCAATGAAAAACAATATCGTGTCCATCCTCGAGCGCTTGGTGATAGTCGTGCGTTATCGGATACTCTCATCGCTAGTGTAATCCGTGCCCTAAAGCAAACCGTAGTGTCTGTAGGGCTGACCTCGAGTCACACAAGATGGCCCGTTGATTAAGTTGCCGCTGGTCACTGTACATGACCGCATCTTGAAGCACTGTGAGTTCTGCTGCTGTCGGTGTCATGATATGAGAGATCCTATATTGTAGCGATACGTTACCAGATAAAACATTCGATGCTCCTGTAAAGCTGTTAGAATTAGTGGAGCCATCGGTGCAAACATGCGT